>NW_024081290.1:0-664153 GCF_003009895.1 Hyaena hyaena | reverse complement strand
ACATCCCTGTCGTGTTCCTGATCTCAGGGGGAAAGCTCTCAGTTTTTCCCCGTTGAGGATGATGTTAGCTGAAGGCTTCTCATAGATGGCTTTGATGATGTTTAAGTAGGTTCCTTCTATCCCGACTTTCTCTAGAGTCTTTATTAAGAAGGGATGCTGTATTTTGTCAAATGCTTTCTCTGCATCTATTGACAGGATCATATGGTTTTGACATCACATCAATAAAAGAAAAGGCAGTAAGCTTCTTGACATTATTCTTACTAGTGTTATCTTGGATTGGGGAAGGGACAGGAGGGGGGAAGGCAAAGGAAACAAAAGCAAAAACAACAATTGAGACTAATCAAACTATAAGATGTATGCACAGCCAAGTAAACAATCAACAAAACAAAAAAGCAAACTACTAAATGGGAGAAGATGTTTGCAAATCATGTAGCTGATAAGGGGAACCTGGGTGGCTTGGTGGGGTAAGCATCCAATTCTTGGTTTTGGGCCAAGTCATGATCTCATAGTTTCATGGGTTCAAGTCCTGCATTGGGCTCTGGAGCCTACTTTGAGATTCTCTTTCCCTTTCTTTCTGCCCCTTCACTGCTTATGTGCTATCTTGTCTCTCTCAAAATACATAAACTTAAAATACATATATTTATATACATCTATAAAATATAAATAAATATATATTTTCTGCATATATATGCTTTTTCCAAAACATACAAATGTCCAACAGACACATAAAAGATCCTTAAAATCACTCATCATCAGAAAAATGTAAATCAAAACCTGTATGATCCAGAAATTCCATGACTTGGCATCTATGTGAAGAAGATGAAAACACTGATTTGGAAAGATAAATACATGCCTATGTTGATTGCAGCATTATTTGCTATAGCCAAGACAGGAAAAAATCCTAAGTGTACATTGATAATGAAGAAAGAAAATGGGGGATGTATGTGTATACACACACACACACACACACACACACACACAATGGAATAGTAGTCAGCTATAAAGAAGAATGAATTTTGCCATTTACCGCAACATGGGGGAACCTGACTAAAAGAAGTCAGACAGAGAAGTATCACATGATTTTTCTTATATGTGAAATCTAAGAAACAAAACAAAACTCAGACTTAGAGTTATAAAGAATAGGTTGGTGGTTACCAGAGGGGAAAGGGCTTGGGGTAGTAAAATGGGTAAAAGGGAGTAAGTACAAACTTTAGTTATAAAATAAGTCATGGGTGCCTGGTGGCTCAGTCAGTTAAGCACCCAACTCTATCTTGGCTCAGGTCATGATCTCATGGTTCATGAGTTTAAGCCCTGCCACAGGCTCTGTGCTTACAGTGTGTGGACAGAGTGGTCAGCTTGGGGTTCTCTCTTTCTTTCCCCCTCTCTGTGCCTTTCTCCTGCTCATGTTCTCACTTTCTCTCAAACAAAACTTTAAAAATATATAAAAGAAGTCATAGGGGTGCTTAGGTGGCTGAGTTGGTTGACTGTCTGACTCTTGATTTTGGGTCAGGTCATGATCCAGGGCTGTGGGATCGAGCCCTGCATCTGGCTCCACACTGAGTGTGAAGCATACTTAAAAGTTCTCTTTCTCAAACAAAATAAGTCATGGAGAAGTAATGTACAGCAGTGGGAATATAGCCAATAATATTGTATTAGCTTTATGGTGACAAATGGTAACTAGACTTAACATGGGGATCATTTCGTAATGTACACAAACATTGAATCAATATGTTGTATACCTGAAAGTAATATAATATTGTATATCAATTAAACCTCAGCAAAAAAAAAAAAATCACCTCCACAAATTTGGAATTTAATCAGAACAAAAAAAAAATTAAGTTCTCTTCTCTAGATAACTCCATCTATCAGGCAGTTTGCACAAGAAGAGCACTTCTGAAGTCCATTAAATTTGATTCATTACTATTGGTTGTGTGTGTACACACACATACACATATATATTATATATAAAGAATGGCAAGGGGGATATTATGAGTCACTGAAATCTTCAGGACTTTATGCTACTTATGTAAAAGTTAATTCTTTTTTACTGTTTTTTAATTAGATTCTGAATGCCAACTTTGTCAGTGAGAATAGAGTCTTGATTACCTCATATTTCCCATCAAGCAATGGGATTTTGATACCCTCAGAAAGGCAACCTAACACTGAGTACTTGTGTTCTCTCTGGCACAAGGTCTGGCAGTTAATATAGCACAAGTTACTTGGTAAAGTTTCTTTACCTTGGCATCAAAAATTGGGAATTCATTATGATTGTAGCTATAATCAATGTGTATATACTCATACCTCCTTCCATAAAAAAAAAAAGAAGTGAATGAAAAACGCTTTAGGGTCCAAAATATTTGGTAACAAAAATATACAGATTCCATACTGTGTAAAGCTGTATAAATAAGCTGTACTTTGCATTCACTTTTTAAAATGAGTGAATAAGAGAAGGACAGAGGAAGTAGAATGAGCTAAAGCAGAGATGTAAGGAAAGAACTGTGTGAAAAAAGTGAAAAAGAGACTAAGTTCAGTGAAAGGAAACAGCTTATGGTTTACAATAATTATTGTGTTGTACAAGCAGATATACTTCCCAACTGAAAAGTACATGAAAACACATTTGGTGTTCTTTATGAAGTCAGTTGCACCGTCTCTTCCTCAAAATGCTATTGAGAAGCAGTCATCCTGAAATATAATCAATATAAAACATGATATAGTATGGGGAATTATGGCATGTTATAAAGGTATATTGAAATTTTGCAAAAGGAAAAGTAATGTTAAATGCTGAAAGGTGATGGAGGCCACAAAATGGAGCACTCTGTGATCCATTTCTTCTGAATTTGAATAAATGGAAAAACAAATGCACCCTTCTGGTGTCTTTAACACATTTTAGAGGAAGGATTTATCATACTGATAAACACAAATCTATTTTCTGGTAAGCATATTTTTATTAGAGAACGATGACTGAGGAAATGCACTGCAGAACCATTCCACTCTCTAACATATTCCCTAACTTTAAAAAAAAGACTTGTGCTTTTTTAAAAGTGATTTTTAAGTCTTTCCCACCTGGGGTGATAGTATGGTGACTAGCTCACATATGTACCCTGACCTGCTTAGCAATAATATTTTTGTGAAGATTAATTAATTCTGTTATAGACTAATTTTCATGTAAGTATGGGTTATAAAAACCAGGTTTCCCAGACTTTTGTGAGCCCAGTAGAAGCTGATTATGAACAATGAGGGTCTTGCATACATGGTAAACATACTAAGGGTCAAGAACTGGTTAATTTCAGGGTATATAGGAGAATTACCAACTTAATACAAAAATTTAAAATTCAAGAAAACAGATCTGTCTCATTAGTTCTTTACTAAAATAATCATACCCTTTTTTCTGAAAATAACCAAGATAAGACCATAATACGTAAAATTAATGGTAGAATTTTATAGTATTTAAACTGTAAAGATCAATAATGTCTAAGAACTCACTGTATATTGTTCTGTTTTAAATGAGTCTTTTTCTCAAACCGTATAGTTTATATATACCTCACCTAACAGAGGTGTATACCTGATAGAAACATCCACAGATTAATTGAACTATTGTAGGAATTCTTGCAGCCAGTTTGAATTTGAATTTGTCATCTATAATGTATTATTTTTTATTACTTTAGTGTAACATGTGTACTTGGCAGGAATCAGAGTGACTGATGGTTCATAGTATGAAGATTTTCCTAAACACAGAGTGGTTGTTCAGAACACAAATGAGAGGTAAACAGCTGAGGTGAAAATGAGTAAGCCTTCAGCTGAAAACGTGCATTATGCAATACCAGTTCCATGAGCTGACTATAAACAGACACCAATATCAGGCTTTTAGTGCTTTCTGGCTGAGGGTTCATTTTCTGCCAAGAAATGAAATTCATTCTGAATTGTCCCTAGAAATTAATCTTCTGCTATGTGTTAAATCATATGTATGAACTAGGCACAAGAAGCTAATGCAATAGTTTGCACCTTGAAGTCAGAAAAGTTACCAATGTGCATGCTTTTTATAGTTGGTTTAACAGAGAGCAGGCCTTTGGCTCCACATAAGATAGATATTAATAGCCTATCCTGAACATTATGCATTCTTTACCTCCCTTTCATTCTCTGTTCACAGTCATCATTTTCTTCATCTTAGTGTCCCAGGACCCAGTATCTATCTGTGCTACAGGTTGGGTCTCCAGGCAAGCCATCCTCACAATCACTTGTGTGGTGATCTAATCCTATTGTTTAAAGGGCTCACACAACTGGATCAATAGTCCATTTCTTTCTGACATGGGCAGACAGCCCTACTGCCACTTTGCTCTGTGTAGGGGAAATGCTAGGAGTTGTTACATTTCTCCTTCTCAAGGTAATGACTCCAAGTTTAGTAGAGATTCTTTCTATTTCTATTTTTGTAGTCTTAGTTCTAGTTTTCTTTCTGGGCTCAAGAGTGTTGAGGAAAGCCACACTCTAGGTGTCATCCTGGTTGCTGGTCTTAAGATTTATTTTACTTCAATTTCCACAGCATACTATCTTCCTGTTCTGACTCCACATTCTGAACACATTTCCACTCTGTCAGTGTCTCCTCTCTCATCATTCCATTAAATATATCTGTAACTCTCCCTACACTCCTGCACTGCGTCCCTTGTCACTGCCTATGTGCAAGGGCAAATGAAATCAGTACTTTATCACTAGAGGAGGTGATTGGGGGTAAGAGTTTATGATCTTGAGAATCTAGGAGAGAGGAATAATTGATTCTTCAAAATTCTCCTCTTCCCATTAAGGGTAAGTATTGGATAAATTCCTGATTTCACCAAGTTTTATTTCCATTTTTCATCCAATGTCTGTCAAATGGAAAGAATTATAATATTGCAAGATGCAAAGAGATATTGACTTATACATCATGTCACATTAACATTCTTGGAGAGCAGCAACTGAGTCTACTCCCTACACATAGTCAAAGATTATAAAGAATTCATACCATTTTCTCCATACACAGCCTAGATACAGGTCAAATGGCAATATATCACTTTAGTTCTGGGGAGAAGGAATACAGTAAAGATAAAAATGAACAATTTTACATCTTAAAGCTATAGTCAACAATGATCTCTAAATCTTAAAGCAGTTACTATCTAAAAATAGTTCATGTCTTTGTGATTAGTAATGAAATGATTATGCGTCTCCCAAATTGGAGTGCTTTACATGCATTAATCTACTTAACCTCTTTATAAGTGTGGGACAGGTAGGCTGGTAATTGCTTTGATTTCCTTACCTGACAAGGTTAAGAGATTATAAATAAAACCTGAGGAAATCATGAAACAGTCTTCAGACTTACTGAAACATGACTACCAACTATGTGAAAGAGAACCAAAGAGAAAACTCATAAACACTGTTTTTCTTTTTAAAACTCCTACTCCTTTAATAAGCTCATGTTTTTCTTTTAGCTTCAAATCTTAGCAGAGGCAGTGACAATGAAATACAGCATGTATATGTGTGTATATATGTATGTATATATTCTATACTACATAGGAAAATTTTGCATGAACAAGTAACAAAAGTATTCCAAGATAAAAATGGTTTGCAATTTTTATTTATCTGGAAATGATTTCTAAGAAAGCAGAAACACTTGAGTTCACTACTCGAAGTTCTCCTTGCTCCTTTGCTATCTGTTGCAGAACTGACATACAAACATGGTATATACCTCACTTTGAACTGCTTTCTATTTCAAGTCTTTTTGTCTTACTGGCAGTTAGAATCTTTTGATGGTGTATTACATGAAAGAGGTAAGAAGAGTGGAGGGGAAAGTTAAATAACATTGCCTATTCAGATAATTTTTTTCTCTTTGTGTAGTTGCACTTAGGTATGGGCAAATAGGGAACTTTGGGAATTTTTTTTTTTAATGTGTGTGGGTTTTTTTTTTTTGAAAGAGAAAGAGAACATGTGGGGGAGGCACAGAGAGAGGAGGACAGGATCTGAAGTAGGCTCTGTGGTGACAGCAGAAAGCCTGATAGGGGGCTCCCTATCTCCAACCATGAGGTCATGACCTGACCTGAAGTGAGGTGCCTAACCAACTGAGCCACCCGGGTGTTAGGGAGTTATTAATACACGGTTAGTGCCCCTACCTTTTGGTAGCCTGTGTCAGCATTTCTCCTGTCTTCTTCCTAAAAGGCTGTATAGTAGTGCCTCAGTGGCTCAGTTGGTTAAGCATCTAACTGCAGCTCAGGTCATGATCTCATGGTTTGTGGGTTCAAGCCATATGCCAGGGCCTGTGCTGACAGCTCAGAGCCTGGAGCCTGCTTCAGATTCTGTGTCACGCTCTCTCTCTTCTCCTCCCCTGCTTGCAGTCTCTCTCTCTTTCTCAAAAATAAAATAAACATGAAAAAAAATTTTTAAACGGCTACATAGATCTCAATAAATGTTAGCTATTACACTAATGATATATAGTAATGTGAGATAATTTATCAGACTTACCATAATTAGAAACAATTCTCAGAAGTTGACAAAGTATTGATTATTGCGTTTATTGTTTCTATGAGCATATCTTCCTTGAAGAGAAGAAAGACTTAGAAGGCAGAGCTAACTTCTAACATAATTAAGTTAACTTCCAAGGTATTTCTTTATTTCATAAATCTTTTCCTAATAGATTATTGCTCTTTTACCAAAAGGAAGAATCTACATATTTAGTTCAATATGTCTATATATTAAATGCAGTATCTTCTCAGTTGCTAAATATTTAAATGTATCAATTACATGCTCCAGGGCTTTTGTAAGGAGTGTAATTTATAAAAGTAATTAATAAAGAAGTTGCTAAGACTCTACTGAATTTACAAAATGCACTATAGGGCATCTACTAAACCCATTCAGAGTGGAACTATAAATAATTTAAACTGCTATACTTGTCAGAGTAAATGAGCAAAATCTATTTTCATGTAATGGTCTTGTTTACTCACTGATTTGATGGAGCTACTACTTTCTCACAGATTTTGAATCAGGAAAAATGAAGGCATACCTACATGTTTCAGGCATATGTAAAACACAAGTAAGTTATATTTATACCACATAATGAAAGGACGGGTCAGTAAACTGTATCTCCTCTGTATATAAGCCATATAACATTGATCTAATTCTTGGTCAATGGCAGTGGAAAACAGAGGTTATTCCAATTTTATATCATAGATTTTTCTGAGTTTAGTCTAAAGCAACATTATATTTAAATTTTAACCTATTTTTATTCTTCTTGAAATAGTCACACCCCAGATTGTGAAAAGTACACTTTTATTGATCATGGCTCTATATTCAATAAAATGATTATTATTTTTTTTTCCCAAATAGCATATGGTATTCTAACACTATCACTATCTTCTTTCAGGGTAAAATCTGATGCTTCTGGGACATGATGGTACAGTCTTCCTGTGTAGATTATTTCTAGGGTGAAATCTTTAATTGCCTGTTCACCAGCTTAATAGAATGCAAAAGCTAAGCTACCTTCTTGACACTGTCCTTTCCACCCCCCCACCATCTTGTATATGGGAAAGCTGCTTCTACTTTTTCTAAAAGAAGCAAGAAAATACATTATGGTCTCATCACATATGCTGGACACTGGGGCAGAATGCATGCACTCAACTTCTTCTACTCAAAGAAAGTTTTCAAAGTCTCTTTCTCTTTCCAATCCAATATTTGGCTATTTGACATTGCTCATTTTTACAACGACACATAAATTACTTCATTTGCTAGTATCTGAGGATAGAAAATACTTTGGAGATTTGTCTCCAGTTTTCAAAAGTTTGAGATGCCTTTACACGTACACAGACACACTAACATACATAGGCAAGCATACACATGATTTTGAATTATAGTAATAATTCAAATTACAAAATCAGTAGAAAAAATTTAAAAAATAAGTACTAGGAGAAGAGGTAGGGGATAAAGGGAATGTACTATATGTGTGAAAATCTTCAAATTCATAGAGGGAATTTCATTTGCTATTTTCTATAAGTTTATATCTTACCACAGTGTCTGAGGCACAATAACTGCAGATAAAACAGGATGAAAAATTTAGGGAATACGAAAGTGTTATCTTTTAGTCCTGGATCTGAGGCTTATAATGAATAGGAAGAGACTGTGCTTTCATAATCTCTGCGATTTCTGTAAACTCCATAGTTTCCATTTTCATATCACTGGCAAAAATTGGATCAAAGATGACTATATTCATATTAAAATATAACTATCAAGAAATTATTTATCAACTTGTTGAAAGATTATGTCAGCCCATCCACTGAACCCCCAAAATGAGCAGTTTTTACAAATAACTCAAAAAACCTTAAAATTATCATTTCAGACTTAGATACAACTATACACTGTTAAATGAAAATTTTGGAACAATTGAGTGGTCGTATTTATTATTGCTTCATGATGAGTAAAATTTATGGTTCTGTGGCTTTAAAAGTAACATCAAGTATTAATTAACCACGGTCTCCTGCTTTTGGTAATAATAATCATCTATGTGTGGAGTTAATAAGCAAAATCATATAAATTATAGACATTTCTGTAAGGACATTAAGTTGATGTGAGGTTGAAGAACTATTTCTATCCAATACTTCATATGTTCTCAAAAATATTAATTTTATATGAGATAAATTTTGTTTCAGACTACGTACTACAAATATATTGTGCCAATACCATTTAAGTAATTTAAAAGTAGGTCCTTATATCCACAGATTAGGAAACTATCAGCCAGAAATGATCATTTTACAACCTTAAATCATGTGCATGTTATCAAAAAATTGTAAAAAATTTAGACATTGTTTCATATTACACAGACCAAAGTTAAATCCTAATTGTATTATCCATTTCATGTTTAATTCTGTAAACATTTTTTTTCAAATCATTTGATGGGGGAACACAATATGAATCTATCTTACTTTCTCCTTTTCACTGCTCCTTCTATTACTGCTTTCATCTGTTCCTATTACCCAGTTCTCCTTTCTCTTTACACAGATTTCTCTTTCATTCCCAAGGGTGGAATATACATATATTGTATATTCATATATATGTACATACATAAATGTGTGTAGGTATGTGTGTATATATGTGTGTGTGTGTTGTATCTATCTATCTATCTATCTATCTATCTATCTATCTATCTAGAGAGATTAGTGTTGACATGCAAGCAAAAGGGTTTGGGACTTAAGTGAAAACATTTGATAACAGTATTAATCTAATCTTGAGGAAAACTAATCTATAGTATATGGACTCTGCATTACATACATAAAAGTAGAAAGTAAGTTCAATGTGACATGGTAGAAATGGTCAGTGTATTTTTCTTCAGCAAGTCTTTTTCATACATAAATTTAATTGAAGCTAAATTAGCTCATGAGCCATGAGCCAGAACTCATGGTACTGAGTAGCTAAGCAACATCAGAATGAGTATTTTTGTAAACTAAGATTTGATTAGTATATATTTATATCCATGATATAAATAGAAAATTATTATAATTAGTCATTATATATGTGGCAAATTTTAGTATACAAATGATATAAGTGAGGAAAATAGGTTTCAGAAAAGAGTTGTTTTAGATGATAACCTGAATGTTATTAGCTTGTTATTTGGAAAAGTCTAATAATTATTAGGTATTAGGGTATTAATAAATATTTCTTGTACTCCATCTTCAGAGATTACCTTCCTGAACGTCTTGTTTGATTAGGGCCCAAGATACTGGTGGAGGATTGTAGGTTGCACTTGTTACTTTAAGGCCTTCAGTTTAATTTCATGTGTAAGATATTAAGTAGTGCTTTATTTTTCTCTGGCATAACAATGGATAAACATTTGAAATGTAAGTTGCTCCATGAGTTTGGTTTGCCAAACAAATATCATCTGAGACTGTGCCAGTGTCTCATCATGGGCATATAGGTTGAATAAGAAATAAAACATAGTCCTTCTCAGGCAGTGAAATTTTGGGCTTTGTTATTGGTGCAGCATAATCTACACTATGCTGACTGAAACAACTGTAAATCCCTAAATAACTTCTCAACTGTAGATTCTTACATTATTAAGAATGGACAGTATGAGTCAAATGGGGCAATGAATACCATTTTACTCATGGAGGAAACGTTGGATTTGACAAAACTGATTAAACAGAAAATTAGGAAGAAAAATTACTACTCTTTTTCTCTGTCTTCAGGTCATTGTCCACTACAAGTGATTATAAATTATTTTTGTCTTGCTTCCAGCATTAGGGGGAAAACATTCACCCTTTTACAACTAAGTAGGGTAGTAGTCTTAAGTTTTTCATAGCTTTCTCCAGAAGGCTAATGAAGCTCTCTCCAAAAGGCTATTCCTAATTAGTTCAGAGTTTTTATCATAAAAAATATGTTGAATTTTGTCAGATGAGTTTTCTACATCTGATAATACTAGGATTTTCAGTTTTTAGTCTGTTATGATAACATATTTCTTTTTCAAATGTCCAAGCAACTTTTTATTCTAGGATGAGCCAAACTTGGTCATGATGTCTTATTAATTTTAAATATAACTGGATTCATTTGGTAAAACATTGTTAAACATTGTGTATGTATTTCACGAGGGGATTTGGTCCTGGTGTTTTGTTTTGTTTTCCTATTTAATGTCCTTGTCTGTTTTTATATTGGCCTCATAAAATGAATGGGTATATGCTTTGGTTTATTTTACTTTTGAGAAGAGTTTGTGTAAAAGTTATATTATTTTTTCCTTCCACGTTTAGTTAACTTACCAGTGAAGCCATCTAGACTGGCCTAGAGTTTTAATTATGGGAGTGCTTTATTTCAAAATTCAGTTTCTTTTGTTAAAGGTGGGGTAATTGAGATAACCAAGGCAATTTGGTATATATAGCTTTTCTTGAATGAGGTTTGATAGTTTCTGCCTTTCAAAAAATTATTACATTGATGTTGAATTTTTGAATCTTTGGTCTAAAGGTGTTTATATTTCTATAATGCTTGGATATGTGTATGGTCTGTAGTGATGTCAATGTTTTTATTCTTGTTCCTGATTAGCTTGATACAGGTATACAGACACCGGGAGAACACAGGAAATTCCTATATTAGAAACACAGCTCACTGTCTCATCAATTTGCCTTGTCCCCAATTTCACTGAGGCAATGTGAAAAGTCTAAAGTGGATGTTACACATGTCCTAAGTTTGGCTTACAGATGAGGAACCCCAAGGAACTCAAAATCTTTTAAAAAGGACTACTGGCAGGGAACCTGGGTGGCTTGGTCAGTTAGGTGTCTGACTTTGGCTTGGGTCATGATCTCACAGTTCGTGAGTTTGAACCCCGTGTCAGGCTCTTTGCTGACAGCTCAGAGCCTGGAGCCTGCTTCAGACTCTGTGTCTCCCTCTCTCATCTACCCCTCCCCTGCTAGTGTTCTGTGTCTCTCTCTCTCAAAAATGAATAAACATTTTTTAAAAATTAAAAAAAGGACAACTGGCAAAGTTGCCCAACATTTACTCCAGAGGAAGATACTATTTTTGTAAACAGATTGCCTTCTGCTTCGGAGACACCATCTCCGTCTTTCAGAGCTATTTGCTATACAAACATCTTTATAAAGTAGTTGAGAATAACACCTGTTACTGCTTTTTCTTTGAAACTACCCATGGAGAATCATTTCCCAACTGATTTCTCTGTTCTTTCCATCATTAGCCTGACTAGTGTTTATCACAATTACTAATATTTCCAAAGAATTGACAGTTGGTTCCAATCATTGTATTTTTGGTTCTTATTTTTAGTGTTTCCTTCTTTCTGCTTGCTTTGAATTGAGTTCATTCTTCTTTTTCTAGCTCCCTAAGATGGAAACTTAACATCCTTAACTTGAACCCTTCTTTGAATTGTATAAGCTTTTTTGCTAAGTACTTCTTGAGCTGTATCCCACAAATATGCATATATTTTAATTCTCACTCATCTAAAACATTTTATAATTGCTCTTGGATTTTTTTCTCTGACTCATGGATCATATAGAGTGGTGGTGTTTTCTCAGTATACATGAATGAATTTAGTATAATTTTTGTATTTCAAATATTTTATTTTTAAATCCAAAGTTTTTGGTCTTTTTTTTTTTGTATCTTCTATGCTTCACCTCTTCATAACCATTTTTTCCTCTATGTTCCTAAGTATATGGAATATATTTATAACAGATGTTTAAAATACTTGTTTCTATTCCATTCTCTCTGTCATTTCTAGGTCTTTTTGATACTGGCTGGAGTACTAAATAGTCAACAGCCAAATCTAGTAGGCTTCAATTGCCATATTGACCCAAAAAATTAAGGGGGTGGCCTCTGGGGCTAGGGAAGTAACATATACAGGCAGCCTGAAAAGGTATCTATTAACATTTACAGCCAGAAAATTATAATAGTGGGAAAAAGTGGAGATTAAAGGCAGTTATCATAAATAAAAATTAAACATTTCTTTCTCAGCTCCCAGGCCCAAGGAGATGGTCATGTCCCAAAGAGGAAGGACTCTACAAGACTGTGCCAAGAATCTATCATAATAATTCAGTTTATTTTTGAGAGAGAGAGGGAGATGTTCTGTGCTGTTTGCACAGAGCCCAATGCAGGGCTCAGGCTAAGAACCCTGAGATCATGGCCTAGGCTAAAGTCAGACGCTTAACTGACTGAGCCACCCAGGGGCCCCTGGTTTCTTTTCTTTTCTTTTGTGTTCAACGAGCTTATATCCGTTTATTCAAATGACTGAATATTAGAGAAAGAGGGGAGTGGATACGCAGGCATTATAAAAACCATTAGATCCTGGTTCTGAGTAGACATTAACACCTGGAGATCCAAAGCATCATCTTTGTATCCCTGTTGGAGTGGCTGGCAAGGGCCAGGTGTCCAGTCAAGGCATCCGATTTTACCTAAACTAGATGTACCTAGAGTGGATAATGAACAGTCAAAATCACAATACATACCTTTCCAAAACCCTCCCCTGAATGTATGGTCCCTTGTATTTTATTATATATCTTGATTATTAGCACTACTATCTGCCAGTCATCCAAATGAAGGACATGACTGTCACCCTTAACTCTGCACTTTTGACCTCCTATTCTCAATCATTCATTTAAATCTGTTGATTCTACTGCTTTTATGTGTCTTGAACTGATCAAACCTACATCATTTCCTAATTGGCGTCCTTCCAATCCCAATTTTCTAAAACATATTCCAAAAACATGATGGATAAATCTATCTAAAGTATACATTTAGACACTTCTTTTCCTTGCCAAAAATCTTTCATTGGCTCCAATAGCACTTAGAACACATTCCAGACTCCTTACTTTTCCATGTAGGGACATTCATAGACTGGGCCCCACCTAAATCTCCAACTTCAAGTCTCAACACTCAAACTCCCTCCTAAAACTCCACCCCCCATCTGTAAACTCCTGTTCCTGCCATGACAGAGTACTTACAGTTACTCAACTTCCTCCTGGAAGCCTTCCATGATTCTGACAGCTAGATTAAGTGCCTTCATATGCACACTTATAACATGCAGGGCTTCTCCTATCTGAGCAATCATTATGCTTAAATGTTAGTATATTTATTTTTCTCTCCCATTAAACTATCTAGTACCTAGTATTTTCCCAGATACACATATGTTAGATATCCAGCAGCTGGTTTTTAAATGAAATAGTATTTCAAAACATTCTAAAATCCTTGAAAGAAAGATAAAGTTAACCTTGGGAGATTTATTACCTCACATTACCACAAATGGAAAATGTACCACATGTAAATAAATCAGGATTCATAATTTAAATTTAATTTAAATGTAAACGTGGAACTGATAGAAGTAATGGTCTGAATTTAATCAGTAAGAGATTCTCTCTCTATCTTTAAACCAGACTGGAAATCGCTGTTTCAGATGAACAACATCTGTATGAAGTTGAGAGTAACTAGTACCGTTTTTACCAAAAATATTTACTGTGTTGTGTGCTTTTGGGTTATCAGTCATACATGTTGTCTTCATATTAAATATTGGCATTGTATTCATCTTTGCCGACTCATCCACAATCCACGAGGTCTGACAACTGGGACAGACAACTGTGTCTCAAACTATGTTCATCTACTTAATGAACATGACAGTAGTCATTCTAGACTCAGAACTATGCATTTAGTGAACACTCCTGTCTTGGAAACTTAGGAAACTTCTACCCTTAGGATAATACATTGTTTATCCTATGTCCTTTAAGTACACCAACTTTATTTTTTCTGTCCTACAAGAACATTCCCTTATCTTCTGAGAAGCCTGAGCTGTTATTCATGCAATTCTATCCAGTTTTATAGTTGGATGAGGCTGCTTGGTAAGGGTAAGACATTTTAATTTATAGGTGTAGAGGAGAGGGGGCAGAGGATCATTACCTTGGCTAGTTTTTGAGGAAAATCATCATTAAAAAAAAAAATACATCTTTCAGGGTCACCTGGCTGGTTCAGTGGGTAAAGCATGAAACTCTTGATCTCAGGTTTGTAAGTTTGAAGGCCATGTTGGGTGTAGAGATTACTTAAAAATGAAGTCTTGGGGTACCTGGTTCATGAGCTCAAGTCCTGCACAGGCTCACTCTCTATTAAAAATAAACTTTTTTCCAGAGGGCCTGCACCAGTTTGCATTCCCACCAACAGTGTAGGGGATGTGGGGGGGAGGGGGGAAGATGGGCATGGAGGAGGGCACTTGTAGGGATGAGCACTGGGTGTTATATGGAAACCAATTTGACAATAAACTATTTGTAAAAAAAAAATAATAAAATAAACTTAAAAAAGTGAAATCTTTAAAAATAAGTAAACAAATATATCTTTCATTGTAACATTTCTTTAAATATCTCCCAAGTATTATTTTAAATATTGGAATGGCATGCCGGGTGGACAGGAAGTAATGTTCACTGCACTTGGTAATAAAGCATAACTGGAAATTCGGGAGTCAAAGTTAGCTACTGAGTAAAAAAAGTTGAAATAGTATCTATGAGATTTAAGGTTAGTTATTGGTTTTCTTGAGCTTCAGTTTCATCATATGTAAAATTTGTATAATACTGACTCCATCTGGTTGTTGCTGTTGTTTTAATAAGTAAATATGATCTTCATAATACACTTAATGTAATGTCTGGTACGTAGTATAAAGCAAAGAACGTTACATTCGTTATCACTTACAGCCTTTCGTCTCTGTTAGACAATCTGAAAAACTGGGCTCTAGCCAACAATGGCTGTACTTCAGGGTCCCACTCTACTAAGATACCTGCTAATCCTTTTGCGGATAATGTAACAAAAAAGTCACGATGTATTCTGGATTCTGCTATCTATTGTAATCCTGGTGTTTGTGTTGCTGGAGCCACTGCTGCTACCCTTAAAAGAGAGATTCAAATAAGTATGTTCTTTGATATTATAGATGGAGGATGATTCCATATTTAGTTATGTTTTTATCGTTAGGAGGGCAGGCAATTAATCTGAGTCCAGCAGTGGGCCTAAGGACCAAAAAGAGTTTTACAAAAACAAAATACTTGAAGAGTCCTGGAAAAAAGACTTAGAATAGATATCTCTTCATGCAAAAGTATTACCAGCAACATATAAAAGGAGTCATTTTGGAAATGCAGGATGTCACTAAATAAAGTGCACACTGTGTCTGCATGTAACAAAGTATACTGGAAAATATCTAGTCAACTCAATCAGTGTATGTGATATGTCATATTGAGAACCCACCCTAACTGCTTATTATTTATCCATGTAGTCACATTTAGCACTTTCAACTGAGGTTATTTAGAAAGGTAATAGTAGAATCACCAAGATTTTATTGTTTTCACCACAAAGTTGTCTCTCTTTAAATCTTTATTTCCTAGATTTTCATTCAAATTCAATTCAGTTTATGCTCAGTTTGTGTAGAGAATGACTGCCCTAACCGTACAGGGGCACAGCAAGCCTGGGAAGTGTCTGGAGAGATGCCTGTCCTGATATTTTATTAAGTCCCCCTGACACTTAAAGAGTGCCAAGACATTGCTCTAAGACAGGAAGAGTGTCCATTAGCGTTTGCTACCCGGTCACTCAGTGGTCCAGCTTCATTCTGGAACTGTTTAATTAGGAAAAAGAAAATGATAATACAAAACCATAACACTGTTGCTGTTCCAAAATCCTTCGAAGTTGAGAAAGATGGTCTTCTAGAGACTAATGGTATCTCACTTCTCAGAGGTCAGTTTGGGGATATGGACAAAAGTTGGCTGCTATTATTAGAAACATGATAAAAACCTTTAATTATGCCCAAAAGGTATAGGAAGAAGCATTAAGTACATATCAGTAGCATAATTCCTATTAGCTGCTCATAGGATACCTGGAGTTGCATGTGTAAAACTTTCCCATCAAGTACATATGGAAATTACCTTGGATTTTCATCCTTAATTTTCCTATCTTTCTGGTCTCTTAGACTCCCATGTTGTCCAGGAAACCCTTTTTCTTTTTTTACTCTTGTTCCTCTTCCACTGCCTAAAAACAAATAGCCTCACATCTTCACCCTCAATGAATGACTTGCTGGATCAGACTTAAGGACTTCAGAATTTTCAGAGTAAAACACCTACAGGTAATTATTTGTATTTTCCTAATATTGATAAATGCTCGGAGTATAACTTTAATTACTTAAACAGAATCTCTCTCTTCACCTCTCTTATGAAAGATACTTTGTCCACATATAGTAAGTGAACAGAAAGGGAAAAAATGCTTGGATGATAGGAAAAGAAAATCTTGTATTGCCTGCATATATATTCTCTTTTTGACCCTCAAAGTTAATTATTATTTCTCTAAATGCATTGTAAAACCAATCTATTTGAGAAACCTTGATAAAGACCTTATAAATGATATGTTCAGGTAACTGACTCAAAACTTTCTACCCCTTACTCACAGTATCGATAATTTTGATGGATATAAAGACGTGCTAGATAGAGGTCATATTTAGGTGGCTTCAAGCCTACAAAAAAAAAGAGCCTAATTTCATTTTTGAGTAGATGGAATGGCCTCAGTGGCCTTAAAAGTCACGGCAGTTTTATATGAAGCTTGGCAAATTCCCAGTCCTCTGATAGGGACTCATGCATAGGCATAGAGTACAAAGGCCCTGTTCAGGTCGAGATGATCTCAGTATTTATGTATTGGCACCAACAGTCCATGAAAAATAAATGGCTTATCTTAGCAGGTCCTTCATATTTGTAAGAAGTCATTTCATTTCAGGCTTATTTCAGATTAAAGGCTATTAAGATCTTTTATATTCTTAAGATGCTTGCATTAAAGTTAATTTCTACATCATTAATTCACTATGTCTGTCTGTTTTACTTTAAATTACTGTGTTTGTGGAGATAGATGTTTATTTCATTAAGACATTAAAAACATTTTCCCTTGAAATGATTCTCTGAGTAAAGCAACTTGGTCCTCTTTCTTGATCAAAGTTGGTCACACTCGACAGGCTTTAGAATCTTTGTAAAAGCTATCAGAAGTCTGGAGATAGCATAACCGAGATTTTTGCTGTTTTTTGGTTTTTTTTTTTTTTTTGCTTGCTTATTCTCCTCTCCTTTCACTGTGTTGCTTTCTCATAGACACCCTCTACTTATTTTAAAACTAAGAAGATTTCATTAACTTCCATTTCCCACAAACATAAATTGCTACTCTCTACCAGTCATACAAAGTCAAATAAAACCTATAAATATGAGATAGTTGGTTGCCTGTATTTATGCTTCCCCAGTCATTTACAGTACTAAGGTACTCATGCAATCTGCAATTGGCATTTAGTGAGGAACTATGAAAACTGGAATACTTGCTAAGCATTTAGAGAACAGAGAAGAAAACACACATATACACATGCCGATATGAATGGCTATTTCATTCTCCTCAAGAAGCTTGCAGTCAAGTAGGATGGATAAGATGAAGATTGAAAGAATGGTGTAAGGAAATTTTTCTTAAGGGATCTTAGAAAATCTACTAGAACCCTGCTACTCACTGTTGTCTTCAAACCAACAGTGTTAGTGTCCCTGGTAACTTGTTAGAATTTCAACATACCAATGTGGGTGGAGAGAAATATTCAGAGTATACCAGATGCATTCACAAGTATTATCCAGATCTCTTCTCTGCTTGCTTTAATATTCTACAACTCTAATAGTTCTGGTGATAATAGAAATCATAAATTTTATATTTGAGAAATGGTAGTCACTGGGTTTCTTTTCATCTGCCAGTATTGAAATACAGGAATTTTGTTCTTACTCTATAATATTAAATACTATGAATTTAGATTTTTGTCAGCAGCTTTCTTTTTGGTGACTGTACCAGAGAAAACTGCATGCTGTGGCAAACAAAAAGCCTTCAGTTAATGTAAAAAAGAACGTCTTAGCTGATAAAATTGTGTAAGTTGATGGAGGCATCTATGAGGATATGCTCCTATCATTAATTTTGTATAAAAATTTGAATTTCTAACGAGCCACACTTATATTATGCTTTCTATATTCATAGGTCAGTATAATACTCCTATAGGTACTGTAGGAGTATATATGTGTATAGCATATATGTGAGAAGTGAGATGATTCATTTTCAGAAATATCAAATAAAAGCTGTGTAGTCTAGTGAACAATAGGTTTACAACCTATTGGAAATATGGAAGATCCCCCTTCACCCCACATTGGAGTCCCAAACCCTTAGACACTTCATTTCTTGGTTTTTATTCCCTGTTCCATTTAGCGGGCTTATTTTTCACAGGCCTTGCAATGGGTGTGCTCCAAAGAACTGAAGCCTCTGTGTCACCTCAAGGAATGTACATTTGTTCCAGTTAGACTACTTCTTGCCTTACATGGGCATAGACAACTTTCGGGTACTGCTATAACCTCTGTAGTACTCAACCAATGAAAAACCAAGGGAGGGACTTGTACTTTAGGAGATAAATTGCCTGCAGTAACTGCCCTGAGTGTGCCTGTCTATCAGGCACCTACTCTTCCAAGAATGTTGATTAAAGCTTCACTTCACTGTGCTCCGAGTCTCTGCATCCCTCTTTTAATTGGGTCAGTGAGCTTATTTCTCACACTATATATATTTTAGAGGAATAAAGAAAAGAGCCTTTTAAACTGGAAAGTTTTTTTTAATATATTGTTAACAGATAAGTACTTAGCCAAGTCCTACTTGAGGAAGAGGTTATATCATTGAAAGGAAGTAGTTACCAAAACACGTGCACATTAAGTGAGTAGGTACTCACAACAGTTTAAATAACTGATAATATGTCACCATGCCTAGCAAAATGTATTATATTCACCTGTTTTATCTCATTTTGATCTACATACATGTCTAGAAGTGAAGTTAATGATCACATTTCATATATCTAGATCTTCCCTAAGAAACTATACAAAACAAAGATGCTACTAGAAAATCTGCCATCACTCAGTTCTAAATTCAATCTAAGACATATGCTCAGCACACAAATTGATGTGAAAAAGGGGTATGGGAGCAGATGGTCAAGAAAGAATTCTTGAGACATCTACAGTGCAAAAAGCATGGTTTTATTAAAGCAGGGGACAGGACCCATGGGCAGAAAAAGCTGCACTAGGGTTGTGAGGAATGACTGATTATATACTTTCAAGTTGGGAGAGGGTTAGGGATAGCATAAGACTCTATGAAATTTGAAAGCAAGGTTTCTAGGACTTTGAGGGGCTGTTGTTATCCAGAGGAAAAGATCATTTGCTACTGTCTAGTAAGACCTTAGTCATGAGACCGTTCAGATGTGTATCAGTGGGCCATATGCTTAGAAGATGATTACTCACATATATCTTGTGGTGTGAGTAGAGACAAAGGAAATTGCCAAGGAGATTTTTATAGCATCCTGGAGGTTAGGCTGATGTCAAGCTAAGGATGCCTTAATGCCTCTAGCAAAGTATTAACATTGAGGCAGCTAAGCTCCTCAAGGAAGGTTACTTTGCCTATCTCAACTACTTGTCAATGGGCTGTAAGTTATAATGAAGTTTAATTCTTTTTCTTTTTCTTTTGTTCTTCACATCTTAAATGATCCAAATATTGACCTAAGTAATTAAGATACCACAATTAATAATATAATGGCTCTGTCCTCAGGAAAACTATTAAAGGAAACAAGTATATTCAATTAATTACTACACAAAATAAGGCTAATTTGAGATTGAAATTATTAATTTCCTTTGAGAAAACAGGAAACTCTTGACAGAGATGATATTTAATGA
Organism: Hyaena hyaena; assembly: GCF_003009895.1. Taxonomy (NCBI): domain Eukaryota; kingdom Metazoa; phylum Chordata; class Mammalia; order Carnivora; family Hyaenidae; genus Hyaena; species Hyaena hyaena. The sequence goes on along the minus strand of NW_024081290.1, from coordinate 643,940 downwards.
GTATCTTGAAGGTTTGGTAGGATATCAAAGGTCAGGAGAGAGAGAAAGACTTTTATATTCATTAACTTGACAAACGTAGGAAATGGCAAAATTCTGAAGTTAGCAGTGGAAAGAGTGTGGTAAGAGGAGAGAAAAAAGAAGAAAACAATGCTGAAAATGGGTTACTGGGTGTAGGGAGTGTATTACAATAAGAAATATGTGTTTGGTCTTTGTCCCTGTTCTTGGCACATAGCTACTGAAGCCTTGGAATTTCCTAAGTGATGCATACAATAAAGGTGAAGGAACACTCTTTTTAAATTCATAACAATCCCTTTAAACCACATCTAAATTTCTGTTAATGAAGTGACTTTTGGAAAGCCCCAGGAATGAGGTCTTATTGCCAGGGGACCTATGTGCTTATAGGGTTGGAACTTTCAGTCCTATCCCCCAACTCCAGGGTGGGGAAAGCGCTAAAAGTTGAATAACAATGACAATGATGATGATTTAATCAAACATGCCTATATAATGAAACCTCCATAAGAATCTCTTACCGAAAGGGTTGCTAAACATATATAGTATTGGGTGAGCAGCAGTCCTGGAAAGATTTAGGAGTCCCTCTATACCACTTCCCATATACTTTCCCCTAAGTATCTCTTCAATTAGGCTGCTCCTGAGTTATATAACTTTTATAATAAACTGCTTCTTTGCCAAGTAAATTTCTAGGAAATTATGAGAAGGTGGTAGAATTTAGGATTTAAATAGTCATTAAGTAGCCACTTGGTCAGAAGTACAGGCGGCAACCCCAGACTTGTGATTGGTGTCTAAAGTAGGGAAGTCTTCACCTCTATAGTCTGCTCTAATTCTGGCAATTAGTGTCCAAATTGAGTTAAATCATAAAACATCCAGTAGATGTTCACCAAAACTGGAGATTTGCTTAGTGTGGGAAATCCCACATGGCTGGTGTCAAAGTATTGTGTGGTAGTAATAGACTAGAATAGGAAATAGTTTTTTCTTTCAGGTAAAAATGTCCTACAAATAAACAACTATGTCAAATGCTGTTGTGATAATTGAGGTAAGATATCATAATAATGTATTTTATTTAAATGGATTCACTAGGAAATGGAGAGAAATTGGATACAGTGCATATAAATGGTTTTTTCCCCAAGGAGTTTAGCTATAAAGGGGAAGAGAAAAATGGAATGATAATTTACTGTGGTTTGATTGTTGTGAGATATAACAATATGTTGGTTTCCTGATAGGAATAATTCAGTAAGAAGGGGAATATTGATGATGTCTTTGAGTGCATGATGAAGAATGAGGAGCTCTGTAGTGCATTCTCAGTAAAAGGAGATGGACCTTAATAAATGGGCTCAGATGGATATTGCTGGGTAAATCATAATAGAGTGAATGAGAATGGAAATTCTCATAATTACTTCAATTTTTTAATGAATTGGAATAAAATAGTGTTAGGGCACCTGGCTGGCTCAGTTGGAAGAGCATGCAACTTTTGATCACAGAGTCTAGAGTTCAAGCTCCATGTTGGAAGCTATTTATTTTGTTACTTAAATAAATAAAAAAAAAATAACACCAAAAAAATAACATAGTGTCAGTTTATAGTGAGGATGAGGAGATTATAGGAGATTATAGCTTTTAGAAATGAATGGAAAATATGAAATCCTACTTCATATCTCACAGAAAGGACGATGGACTAGCCATCTAAACTCTCTCCAGGAGATTAATTATTAAAGTGACCTACCAGTAGTTTGTGCATAATTTTGGGGGACAGTGCAACTGACTAAAAGAAGAATGGGTAAGCCATTAGATGAAAGCAAATTTTATGGCATAAACCTGCAAAAGGATAGAAAGTCTGAGAGCTAAGAGTATATGCAGAACGCTCAAAATAATTGAAAACAGCAGAAAGCTAAAAAGGGAATAATGTTCATAGGGAAGATAAGAGGTGAATAAAAATGTGTTTGTGTCATTGGGTTTAAAATTCTGTTTGAATTAAACATTGGCTGTCAGTGGAGTAATACAGTGTGATCTGGAAAAGCATTGGTATGATAGTGGGATGACTGAAGTAGGATGGAAGGCAAGGCCATTGGAGGAAATTTGATCATGTAGCTGAAAATAGTACAATTTACATGGAAATTGAAATTATCAAGCGTGATAATGGGGATATTATTGGAGAGAGGGATAGTGACACAGGAAGTTAAATATTCAAGGAAGGAAGATATGACTATAAGGTGTAGTACTAGAAGACAGAATGCTTATGATAGGTGATTGAAGCTAGAGAAAGAAGATGAAGGAAATATTGACAGAAGAGTTTAAAGAGTAAGGAGGCCTTTATTACTGACCTTGAATTTAAGGTAGAACAGTGGAAGATAAGGAAATGGAGGATGTAGCAGATGGGAAGGAGGAGACAATGTATAGGATAATCAACTACAATCCAGAGAGTAAAGTATGACCTCTGATTCTGTGCTTCTTATTGTACAGGAGGAATGACCGAGTAAATCCTGTAGATGTTAAGAGAGAAGGCAAGGTTGGAGAAATCTTGTCAAAACTGAGGGTGAATTCTGAGGTCCCCACCTAATGTTCCAGATTCAGGTTTGGATTCCTATAGAAAAATATTATTACTTCTAAAATCACTTCAAAAGGAAGCAGTGATCATAGCATGAAAAAAACACTTTTTCTATGTTTTCGTAAACTTAAAAAAAGTCTTTCGGACTTTGTAGTAGACAAAAATGATTTAAAAAGGCACAAATCATAAGATGAAAAAGTGAAAACATGTGCCTACCTTAGTCTTCAAAATTCAGTACTTGAGCAAGCAAAAAGATAATTTGCAGGCTGAGAGAAGACATTTGCAATATTTATGACCAGCAAAGGGCTTACAGCTAGAATACTTAAACAATTCTGACAAGAAGTATAAGAAAATTATAAACTGTAGAAAAATAGTAGAAAATACAAATAGGCAATACAATTAAGAAGGTATCTGAGGGGGGAGAATATTCAAGTTCTTTAGAAAACAAAATTAAAACCACAAGCAATAGGAGACCAATTTATAGCCCAAAACCTGTTTGAGTATGTATAAAAGTTTCACAATATTAATAAGGATCTGGACCAAGTATAAATCTTTTTATTGTGAAAATGAAACTAGTAGAATCATTTTGAAAATATATCTGCAATATCTAGTAAAGTTAAAGGTCCCAATTCTCATGGCTGTAAAATCCTACTCTACATATCTTTTTGAGGAACTCTAACACAGGCACATGAAGCAGCATTGTTTATGAGAACAAGGATTTTGGGAGTCTTTCCAAACTGGTTCATCTCCAGAAGGCCCTTGAATACCAGTGATTCAAAATGGCTTCTAAAATATGGTTTGCTAGTTACTCCTGATATAAAGTAGAAAAACAACTTTCTCAGTATAATCTTAATTAGGCCACCCAACAGTCTACTTTATCTGAAACTATCCAATATGTCAACATTCCCGGTCTTCAGCTGTTATTCCCACATCTATTCCAACCTCACAGACACTCTCACTTCCCCGTGATCCCTCTCTTTATCATTCTGCTCCTCTAAACGTGTTTCTGCCCCCCCGATCATGTTCTGACCCTCATTGTTTTTACACAACCCTCCTTAAACCTGTTCCAATTTTTCCCACTCCTCAGTTTCCCAAAGTTACTCTAGATGTTGGTCCTGCTCTCAGGGACCCAGGAAAGAGAAGTTAAATGACTTCAACTGCCTTCTCCCCAACTAATTACTTTTAAGCCTTGATCTGTATCTGATTTTTACACCCAACAATAAAGGACTCCCCTGACATACCAACTAGGAAGGATTTTCAGTAAAACTGAGAGATGGGATAATATTGCTATCAAAAGCTAATATGAATTCTATAATACATTCCATAGGACAGTTATTTCCATAAACTCTGGATAGACTCTCCTGATACAGATTTTTAAAAAAATTTATGGCAATTGTGCCTATTCATATCTATTAGACTGGGCCTATTTTCTAGCTAATCTTGTTATCCTTTATCAAATCTTCTACCGGACTGTCTTTCTTCACTTTATTCTGTGACCTCTGAACTTTCCAGGCACCAGGTGATCCTAAAGGCCTATAAAATGTGTTACAACTACAAGTTTAGGTATAAAATTCCAACACTAAAAGCAATCTATGAACTTCCTTTCTTACAATGTTCCTAAAAAGCCAGAACAAGAGGCTAAGAAATTGGGAATAAGCCTAGAAGACTTGACTATCATTGCAGATCATTTATGGGCAATTTGTGCTTACAGGTGCTGCTATATGAGCCATCCAGAAAGTTCACTGGAAATCCTGTAATTTGTATACTTTGCTCTGAGAAATTATCAGAACTATGGACAGTCTTACCACAGGCAATCAACATCATTGCCACAGACCTACAAGAAGTCTAGTGAATGGTCCTCTACAATCATACAATATTAGACATGATTCTGGCTTCCTAAGGATACACTGTGAAGCAGTTATGGTGACTGCTCTGTATAAGTTCCCCAAAAGCTCTCCCATTTCTATGCCCTCAATGAAAATATTCAGACCACAAACCAGGAAATTCATTGCATTACCACTACCATCCTTACTCTACTATTTAAGGACACTTTGGGCCCAATATTCTGAATACTCTTGACTGGCTCCCTACAAACCTCAATCTTTTAACTCTTAATTCAGACTTTAATACTAATTATTTTTATTATGTTATATTCTGTGTGCATGTGTATGATGTGAATGTGTATCTCGTCTTTTTAACTTTTTTAAAAAAAAATTTATTTAATTTTGAGAGAGATAGAGACAGAGCACCAGCAGGAGAGGGACAGAGAGAGAGAGAGAAGGAGACACAGAATCTGAAGCAGGCTCTAGGCTCTGCACTGTCAGCACAGAGCCCAGTGTGGGTCACAAACCATGAACTGTGAGATCTTGACCTGAGCTAAAGTTGGATACTTAACAGACTAAGCACCCAGGCATCCCTCTTATCTTTTTGATATTAGGCATTTTAACAGGTGAGATGGTATCTCATTGTGGTTTTGATTTTATTTCTCTGATCATGAGTTAGGTGAAACACCCTTTCAAGTACTTGTTGATCATTTGTATGTTTTCATTGGGAAAATGCCTATTTAGGTATTTTGCTCGTTTTTATTAAGGGATTTTTGTTTGCTTTTTAGCTATTGAGTTGTAGGAGTTCCATGTTCCATTTGGGTATCATCTCCTTAAGTGGTTTGTAAATATTATCTCACATTCCATAGTTCTCATTTTGTTGATGGTTTCCTTTGCAGACTCTTTTCAGTATGAGGTAGTTCTGCTTATATATTTTCGCTATTGTTGCCTTTGCTTTTTCATCAAATCCAAAAAATCATTTCCAAGACCAGTGTCAAGGAGACCACCCCCTCTGTTTTCTCTCAGTGTTTTATGGTTTCGGGGCTTGACCTGAAATGGATTAAGGACTTAAATGTAATTTTTGTGGCTAGTATAAGATAGGGATCTATTCATTTGCAACTGGCTTCCTAGTTTTCCTAGCATCATTTATGGAAGAGACTACCAATTCCTAAATGTACATTCTTGGCTCCTGTATTGAAAATTAATTGACCACATGCATGGGTTCATTTCTATGGTTCATAATATTTCAATTACTATAGCTTTGTAATAATATTTGAAATGAGGAAATGTGGTGCCTCCAGCTTTGTTCTGCCTTTTCAACATTGCTTTGACTTTGGAATCTTTTGCCATCCATACAAATTTTAAGATTATTTTTCCTGTTTCTCTGAAAAATGCCATTGAAATTTTTATAGGGATTGTATTAAATCCGTAGATTGCTTTGGGTGGTATGGACATTTTAACAATATTCTTCCAATCCATGAGCATGAAATACTTTTCTGTTTATTTGTGCCCTCTTCAATTTCTTTCATCACTGATTTATAGTTTTCAGTGTACAGATGCCCTCCCTCTCTTAAAATTATACTTTTTTATTATTTTTAATACTATTGCAAAAGGGATTGTTTTCTTTCTTTTTTGGATGGTTTATTGTTAGTATAAAAACACAACTAATTTTTGTATATATATTTTTTACATTTATTTATTATTGAGAGACAGAGCACGAACAGGGGAGGGGCAGAGAGAGAAGGAGACACCGAATTCAAAGCAGGCTCCAGGCTCTGAGCTAGCTGTCAGCACAGAACCGGACGTGGGGTCCCAACCCAAGAACAGTAAAATCATGACCTGAGTTGAAGTCGGACTCTCAACCAACTCAGCCAGCCAGGCGCCCCTGTATATTGTTTTTATATACTGTGACTTTACTGAAATTATTTATTTGTTCCAACAGTTTTTTTGGTGGAGACTTAAGGATATTTTGTATATAATTTGAGTTGAGCCCTATAAATGTCAGTTACAGTCAGGATAGCTGACAATGTTATCTGCAAACAAACATTTGCTTCTTCCTTTTCCATTTGAATGTCTTTCTTTCTTTTTCTTGCCTAATTAATCTGCCAAGGAATTTCAGCACGATGTTGGAAAAAAGTGGTAAGTGGCATGTAATTTTTCATAGTAGTCTGTTATAATCCTTTGTATTTCTGTGATGTTGGCTTTTACTTCTCTTTCATTTCTGATTTTATTTATAGATATATGTTTATGTATATATATATATACACACTCTGATCTTTATCATTTCCTTCCTCTATCAACCTTGGACTTTGTTTGTTCTTCTTTTTCTAGTTCCTTTAAGTAAGATTAGATTGTTTGAGATATCTTTTGTGTCTTGAGATGGTCTGGATTGCTATGTTTCTCTCTTAGAACTGTTTCATTGTGTCTCAAAGATTTTGGACTATGATGTTTTCATTTATTTGTGTCCATGTATTTTTTATTTCTTTTATTTCTTTGTTGACCGATGAGTTGTTTATAGTATGTTGTTTAGCTTGTACATGTTCATGTTTTTTCTAGTTTCCTATGATTGATTTCTAGTCTTACACAATTGTGGTTGGAAAAGATGCATGATATGATCGCAATCTTCTTAAATGTATTGAGACTTATTTTTTGGCCTAACATGTGATCTATCCTGAAGAATGTTCCATGTCCCATGTACACTTGAAAAGATTGTTTTTTGCTGTTTTTGGATGGAATGTTCTATATATATCTGTCAAGTCTCCCTAGTCTAATGTGTCATTCAAAGATGCTGTTTCTGTATTGATTTTCTGCTTGGATGATATATCCATTTATGTAAGTGAAGTGAAAGTCCTCTACCTACTATTGTGTTACTATCTCCCTTTATGTCTGTTAATATTTGCTTTATATATTTACCTGCTCCAATGTTGGGTGCATCGCTGTTTATAATTTCTATATCCTCTTGTTGAATTGGCTCTTTTATCATTAGGTAACATCCTTTTTTGGCTGTTATTATAGTCTTTGTTTTAGTCTATTTTGTCTGGCAGAAATATTGCTACATTTTTTTTTTTTTTACTTTTTTCTCTTTGCATGACATGTATTTTTCTATCTATTCACTCTGAGTCTGTATATATCTATAGGTCTGCAGTGAGTCTCTTACAGGCAGCATATAAATGGGTATTTTTTAAAAAAATCTATGTTTGGGGCACCTCAGTGGTTCAGTTGGTTAAGCATCTAACTCTTGATTTCAGCTCGGGTCATGATCTCACAATTGATGAGTTTAATCTCAGCATCAGGCTTTGTGCTGACAGTGCAGAGCCTGCTTGGGATTCTTTCTCTTTCTCTCTCAGTCTTTTTCTATTTCTACATAAACATAAAAAAAATAAACATAAGAAAAATAAACACTTTTAAAAAATAAAAATCTAGTCTGCCATCCTTTGTGTTTTGACTGGAGCATTTAGACAATTTAACATTTAAATCAATAGTACTTAATGTCATTTTATTAATTGTTTTCTGGTTGTTTTGTAGGTGTTCTCTCTTTCTTTCTTGCTCTCTCCCCTTGTGATTGGTGACTTTCTGTAATGTTATGCTTGGCTTTCTATTTTTTTAAAGGATTTGAGTTTGTGCCACCATGAAGTTCATCTCTAGGATCCCAAATACATAGCAGTCTACATTAAGCTGATGGTCTTTTAAGTTTGAACAGATTCTAAAAGAACATTTTTACTCCCTCTTCCACATTTTATGTAAATGTTTTCATATTTTATATCTTTTTATCTATCATTTTCTTCTAATTTGGGCTTCTTTTAAGCAGAAATTCCCCTAAACATTTCTTTGTAAGCCCAGTATAGTAGTGATGAATTTTTTTAACTTTTGTTTGGGAACTTCTTTATCTTTGCTTCAGTTCTGAATAACAAACTTGCCAAGTTCAGTATTACAAGTTGTAGGTTTTTCCTTTCAAGTCTTTGAATATATCATGCCACTCGCTCTTGCCTGTAAAGTCTCTGCTGAAAAACCCAGCTGATAGCCTTATGAGGTTTTCCTTGTACATAACACTTTGGTCTTTCTTGCTGCTTTTATAATTTTATCTGTATCTTTAAACTTTGGCATTTTAATTATTATGCGTCTTGGTCTGGACTAAACTGGGTTCATCTTTTTGAACTTTCTGTGCCTCCTCAACCTGGATGTCTGGTTCTTTTTCCAGGTTAGGAAAATTTCAGGTTATTATTTCATCAATAAGTTTTCTGCCCTTTCTCTTCTAGAACTTCTGTAATCTGAATGTTCACTTGATGTCCAAGAGATCCCTTAAATTTTGTTTTCCTTTTGCTATTTTGCTTCCCCTTCCCCTACCTTCCATATCACTGATTACTTCTGTATCTGCTAATCTATTGTTCAATAAAAATCCCTCTAGCATATTTTTTATTTCAGTCACTGCATTCTTCCATTCTGGTTCCTTTTTTTTTTTTTTTTTTTACTTAATATTTTCTAATTCTTTGTTGAACTCACAGATTCTTCCACTTTTCTCTCCAGTTGGGTGAGCACCTTTCTGACCACTGCTTTAAACAGTTTATCAAGCATATTGCTTACCTATGTTTCATTTTTTTGTCCTGTTTTTTGTCTTGTTCTTGTTTGGAGCATATTCTTCTGTCTTCACACTTTGCTTGATTTTGTTTGTTTCTATGAATTAGGCAAAAAACTTATTTCTCCTAAACTTGAAGAAATGATCTTGTGTATGATCATCCTCTGTGTAGACTGTGTCACAGTCCCTGGTGACTTTTGCTGGCTGCCTGGAGTAGTGTCTGGCAAGGGCTGAGGCTTCCTGGGTATTACATGCTGGAGCTGCCCAGGTGGGATGGCCAGAGCTGACGTGGGTGTGGGTTGGAGTGGCCTTGGGCCTCACTGTGCCAAGGGTGCCCTGGCACGACAGCTCAAGTTGAAATGGGTACAAGGAAGGTTTTCCTGAAGGGCTTGGTGTGGGCCAGCCAGGGATCCTCAGGGTGCTCATTGGAACGAGTACCCTGTTGCTGATCCAGGCATGAGCCAGGAGGTCCAAGCATGCTTTGTGCTGGGTTTGCCTTGGCAAGCCATCTAGAAAGGAAGTGAGGCAGTCTGGGATGTTGGGGGGGGGGGTACTTCGCACCTTTGTCACCTTGGCATAGTGGCTGGAGCTGTAGTGAGCAAGACCAGGGGTGATTAGGTGTGTGCTGTGGCTGCCTTGGCGGGAGCTGGTCTGATCTAGGTGCTCATGGTAACTGAGGCAGTTGGCTGGCTTTGGTGCGAGGAACCTGCCTTGCCTCCCTCCATGCTATCAATGTGTGTGTGGTGGGTCTCCTGCCCCTAGGGAACCTGGTGCTCCTCGAAGAGGCAAGCTGATTATAGTACCCAGATTCTGCTTGTATCTACACTATCAATGTGGATAGGGAGCATAAGCCAAGGCACTCACCAGCTCCTCCAATCTGGTGAGCATTCTAGTAGTTCCCCTGCTATTTTGTGGGATCCTAAGGCTGAATCTTTTATATTCTAGATGATTTTTTTTAAATAGTGGCTTAACAATGCTCAGGGCAACTGAATGTGCTCACAATCCCTTAGTACTATCTCTCCCCACTACAATTTGCAGCACTGTGGTGCTGGTTCTCTTTGTTACTGTGTCTACTTTTCTCTTACTGTTCATGATGTGGTTTGTTTTTTATGGTGTAAAAGCTATTCAGTCAGCTTTCACTTCTTCAGAAGGAATTACTCTATAAATAGGTACAGGTTAGGTATGTCTCTAGACAAGGTGAATTCAGGGCCCTTCTACATTGCCATCTTGGACCAGAACTCCCACCAAGTATAATCTTTAAGGAAAAACCACCATACTAGGCATTTTCAGAGTGAAGGGGGTGAATATTTATTTTTAAAGATATAGTGAAGACCTAGAAATCACACAGTGTACCTGAGGCCATATAGTAATGTTGTGGGGATTTCTCTGCTTTTTAAATTTTTTTCTTATTTTTTTAGGGGGTGAGAGAGTACGTGAGTGGGGGAGAGAGAGGGAGAAAGAGAGAGACTCCCAAGCAGTCTCATGGGATCTGATCCCATGACCCTGGAATCCTGACCTGGACTGAAATCAACAATGGGATGCTCAACCGACTGGGTTACCAAGGTACCCATCCTTCCTTTTATTTAGTTAAAATATTTTTTTAATGTTTGTTCATTTCCTGAGAGAGAGAGGGAAGCACAGAATCCAAAGCAGGCTCTAGGCTCTGAGCTGTCAGCACAGAGCCCCGTGCAGGGTTTGAATTCACAAATGATGAGATCATGACCTGAGCCAAAGTGGGATGCTTAACCTTGCCCAGGTGAAAACTTACAGCTTAGGTGCATATAGTTGACTCTTTTTTCTTTATACTAATCCAGTGTTAATCAAAAAATGAAGATCAGCTCTGGCAAAGCATATGTTATTTGGGAATTATTGGAGCTTGAGTAAAACAAACCTCTTTAATTTAAGAGCACTCATTTTGTAGATGATGTAACATAAGCTCCTAAAACAAATGCATTCATCATATTTAACACTCTCTACTTAGCATTTATCACTTCACTATGGCATATTACTATTATATTCTCAACAAAAATAGTTTACAGAAGCCAAAATAAAATATCTTAGGAGTATCAGAGATGGCACTATAATGTAAGTATCCTAACTTCTAAAAAGATCTCTTATATCTTTTTTTTTTTTTTTTCAAATTCAGGAGACTCAATTTCTTCAAATCTGACCTATCAGGCTCTGTTGTGATCCTGAGTCTCACTGTAAAAATCATATAGAAGACAGATTATTATTTTGTCTTAATCTTTTATTTAAAGAATATCTTTTAATATTTTAAGCACCTCATGATTTCCATTTTGCCTCTATGAAATAGAAAACCAGCGTCTACAAATGAAGTCACTTATATTAATTAAGGGAACCATATCAGAAAACCAAGATTTAATACCTAACCTAACTAGTTTTAACCCCCCAGTAAAGTAACCTTTAACCAGTTAACCTAAAATTTCCTGGTCATCCCTAGAAAGACCCCTCCAATTCCCCTTAGGAGAGCACCTTTGCCTAAAACAATGTATTCTTTGCTAATAATTTCCTTTTCTCCTCTCCCTCCCTACTTTAAAAAAAAAAAACAAAACCTTTTTCTTCAGCTTGATGAGATGCTGACTAATGAATCATTTTAATAAATTTTAACAAAACCAATTAGATTTTCAAATTTATTCAGCTGGATTTTGTTGTTTAATGGGTTTGGGGTCAGCAAAAGGATCCAAAGCAAACTTCTGATAGCTTTTGGGGATAATAAGAAACACCCTACTAATGCTCTGAGTTCACAATCTTTCTCAGTTTCCAAGGGCCTTGGGTAAGTTTCATCTTAGTTATGAGCTCCATTTTCTTTGTGTCCAGCTCCCAATCTAATTAATTGCCTTTCCCTTACAATGAAGGGCAACTTAAACTGGCAGACACAATTCCCAGATTTTTAAGTGGAAAATCCCAGCCTTTGCCTTACTAGGAATTATTAGAGGTTACCTGCCAAAGTTGGACCAGGTCCAATTTTAAAGACTGGATTGAGTCTGGGATTGGACTGGGTCTGATTTGAGCTGGACTGAGTTCAATTTTGGAATTGAAATTTGGCCCCATTTAGGCCAGACTGAGTCCAGTGGAAAGCCTCAGGTGAATAGAATTTGTTTTAAATGAGATCTTTAAAAAAATCTAGAGTTAGGCGTGACAAATTCTGACACACCTGCTTATTTTATATCTAAGAACTATGGTTGCAGAAGTCATAAATATTTTCAAAAACGGCAAAATCCTACTAAGCTTGTTTTGTGTCCTGAAGAATTTGACTTGGTAACTATAACGTTAGGGGCATCAAAATAAGGCCCTCCAGAAATGCGGGTTACACTCGCAGGACGGTAGAGGACAGCAGCAATAATTGAGTCAGTCTTACGGTCTTTCAGATTAGGTACTTCTTGTGTCTTTTTAAATTTTTCCTCAGCTTTCTGCAATGAAATTTTCAATGAAACTATTTTTGGAATTTTGAAGTCTGCTTTTAGGTGCACTTCTTAAATGATCTTATCTAATTAGATTGTTCTTCTTAATGGCCACTGGAACTCTAGCTTTTAAATACCCAAAGGGTTGGCAGTAGTTTGGTTGAAACCCAGTTGTCCTCTACCCTCCTTTACTTGAATACTTACTCTAGTTCTTGGTCTGAAATGCCTTTACCAGGGTGAATACAAAAGTCCAGCAAATTAATGGCTCTTAAAACACCTCCATGTCTACAAAGAAGGACCCCCTGTGTGCTTTTGCCAGAGTTAATGACACTCTGAGGGGTTTTCTGATAAACTCCTACATTATTCTCTGAAAAAGCCCAGAGAAAATGAAAATAAAGACAAATATATTCCAACACAGATAGATGGCTATGTCATTCCTTTAACATCCAGGCTACAATTCATTTCTTTGAAGGATTAAAAGCAACTGTCTTTATGTTAGTAAAACTGGAAATGCATCTCAAGAAGCAATCCAAAGTCCATTTATCCCTGTTTACCAATCCAGAAACCTTCACTATTTATCCCTATTATTGGCCTTATTAAACCATATTTCTTCTTAGAAGAACTTGCATGCTTTCCCTGTGTCTTTGACGGAAGGTCCTTTGAAATTTACATGAATGAAAAATCATGTCTTCTCTAAAAAAATTACTAGAAGAAATTTAAGCCATCTGAGCAGGTATCCTTATTACACCTGCCAGAAAAACAGTTTGGTTCCAACTGTTATTCTTTACACCAGTGAGTTTTACGTTATCATATCCATCTCATCTCATGGCTAAAAATTTTAAAACAGTAATTATAAGATCTATGTATGTTTATGTCTATTATAGATGTGTGAATGTTATTGCCAAAAATAACAAAAATTTGTAAGAAGTCTAATGATCTTAAAAGTGAGCACGGAGAAATTAAGCATTTATCTCAGAAATATAACAGAAATTAACCCAAAAGTTTTTTAAGTTTACATGACCTAGGATAATTTTTAATAAATAAAAGCTAATTTAATTTGGTGGTTTCATTAATAAAGACATGTCTTAGTGTTAGCAACATTGGATATAATGCAGAGGTAACAACATTTTGTCTTGGGTTTATTAGTCAAATTAGCTCATGTTATCTCTTGGGTACTTTGATGGCTGATTTGGTCCAGTGACTCATGTGGGTAATCTAAACATAGTTGTGTGGAGCAAGTGATGTAGATAGATATGAAATACGAGTTTTTAGGTTAAATTTTTAACAGTAATACTGTTTTATGGCATGTCTACTTAGTTTCCAAACTGTTTTTGGTAGCTTAAAATTTACACTAAATGATGGAAATTCATTGAATGATGAAATATTGAAACATTAATTACTGAACATAGGTTTATGTATTCTTGACTTCCTTATTACAGAGAAATTAAAGATAAACGTGGATTTGTTAGTAAAATTTTTTGTACTTTGTACCATGAAGAGGCATGTTTCTAGAAATTATGAAATGTAGGCATAAATTTATGTAGGAATAAACCTAAACAATGCTACTGTAATAGTTCACAAGTTCTAGTTTTCTTAATTTTACTTAGTTTACTTAATTTTAGAAATTAAAGGTTCCTAAGGATTAATCTAATACATGTGAATAAAACTATTAGAAGTAATAAGAGTAATGTGAATGCAAAACCAAACAAAAATGTAGGGTATATACTCTCAATAATAGAAGGTAGGAATGGAAATGCATTTTTGTTGAGGGAAAAGAAAGTAATTTTGTCCTAGAGCTAAGCTAATTTAAAGAAAGGAAACTATAGGGCAAAATCCAAATATACATTTAAAAAGAAAAGTTATACAATGGTGGAAAAGGAATCTCTGAAATGTAATTTCAATATGTAATCAAGGTGGCTAGGATTAAAATAAGAGTTTTAATTGAAAGTACATGATGCAAAATTTAAGTTTTGTTTTTCTTGGTTAAAGGACAGATTATTTCCTTAGATTATTAGTCTTCTCTTAAAAAGAAATAGTATACAAAGATTTTTCTTTACCTTTAATGTAATCTGCCAAGAAAAATAATGATTCTGTGTTTTGTCTTTATCAGGTCTTTGATATTAAAAGAGCTAAATTTTGCTCAGAACTTTATAACCTTCTTCAGTTACCTGTTAGTTATCTATACAACCAAAGTGACATACTTAATAAGTACTGTTTCACCGTGACCTATGATCCTATCTAGTCAAGTATCCAAAATGAAATTATAAAGTGAAAACTTTTGACCACTAATTAACTTTGAAATATTCTAGGTACATTCTGTAATATTTCAAAGATTTGTTTTTCTCATTGAAAGTTAAATATTAAACTAATGAGGCTTATTTGATATGCTAAATTACATAGGAAAAATTGTCAGATAAGTCATGCTAAACCTTCTTAGCTTGTATGGGTAAATATTATTAATATAAGTGTTAGAGAAATTGTAAAAATATCTAGAATTCTGATATATCCTGATATAATGTTATCATTTATAATTCTTTTTAATCTCTTACAATGTTTTATGCCATAGAAATAACCAATTTTTTTCTGTCAACTGCATTATGAGTTCTAATCAGACCTTTAACCACTCCATTTTTAAATCTTTTCTCATTTACAGATAGTTATTGTTTTACTCAGATGCTTCTGCCAAATCTTCCTACAAATGTGTTTCTTCTTCAGAGAAATTTATGGGAAGGAATCTGACCAGGACTTTAGAATACAGATTTTTTGATAACTTTCATATCATGGGTAAGAATTTCCAGAACTAGTAGAAAAATGATTCAAGTAGAACGAAAGTTAATGACGTGGGTCAAAATGAAATGAGAAATATGATTATAATTTTTGTCACTTCTTATTTTAAACATTACTGGTTATCTAATGTTTTACATTTTTAGACATTAGGAAACCTTTTTTTTCTTTCTTAAACTAACAACTCAGTAAAATAGTCCTTTGACAACAAAAATGAAACATTTATTTTTTCTTCCTACCTGATCCCTCAAAAACTCTTGAGTATTCTTTATCATGACAAAATAGGTATTCACATAAGTTCAATGAAAATCTGTTCTCCCCATAGTAGGGTACATTTGGAAATAATGGTTTTATTACCAAAGTTTTGACTGGAATATCCCATAGGAGAGAGATGCAGCCTCAGCTATGACAGTTTGAAAGAACTAAGGTTGACTTTACAGAGCCAATGAAGCCACTTCAATAAAAAAAAACTGACCTGGTACTTTGCTTACAAGCTTCCAGTAAAGTAGCCTTAACAAGAGCTCATGTGGCCAGTCACTGTTCTTGGTACACTTATATATAAATAATCAGGCAAAGTTTAATATAAAAAAATTAGTCTTAAAATGAGGGTGATTTAAAGAGAAGAAAGTAGTTTTATACGTTTGTATTAGTTTCTAATCCTATTAAATGTCTTTGAGGTTCTGGTATCCCTATAAATCGGACTACTTCCTAAGTTCTTATAGTTTCTGTAAAAATCTGTCTGTGATTCTCCTAACTAATATTTCCAGTTGTTTCTCACCCTTCTAATGTGGAATCAGTAAAATAAAGACTGCCTTTGATTCTCCTTGGAAGAGACTAAACCAAATGTTCCTCACTAACAGGTGGCAGCCAAACCTCAGGGACTTAACCCTTGGACAAGCATCTCACAACTCAAAAAGGCTCCACCTGACATACGGACTCTGGAGACCTTCCAGGCACATTGATGAGGAGGAGAAGAAGCTGACACTGAGGTAAAATGCATCCTTCCAAGACACTAGATTATAACTTCATACTTTAGACATGAAACCGTTTCTTCTTCTTTTTCTTTCATTTCATCTGACATTGGCCTTCATCCATTTTTCCCAGGCCATTGCTAATGAGGTAAACTTTGCCTGTTAGAGTACTGGATTTGTCATAAAGAAACTGCCACCTTGGTGAAAGGGGTTTGGGCTCCAACAGGGTTTGTCTTTGTGACATTTATTATCTTCCTGGGGCCTATGCTCGCTTAGGTAGCCTGCACACAGAGTGCAGCACCTCTCACAAGTGAACAAAAGACATCTTATAGGCCAACTCCTCTGGATTTACATCATTGAATAAGGGAAAACAAAACAAAATAATCCCCATGACTTACCAGGAGGCATATTTGACTCAGGATTTGCTTTCTTTCACAGGGCAAGACTTTCCTGTTTAGGAGTAAATGTAAATATCATCCAGATCTCTCTTTAAATCCTGAAGATATTACAAAACTTATTGCTAAGACAGTATCTGCCCAGCAAAGATCCTTAAACCCTGTGGCCAAAGTTGTTCCTGATAATAGGGGAGCCTCTGATTATACTGTAGCTGAGCAAGGAGGGGTCTGTGCTGTGGCCAATACCACCTGCCACACCTGGTTTAGGATTTCTAAGAAAGTTGAAACTCAATTACACAGGGACACTGAGCAAGCCACTCAGCTTAAAAAAGTGACTCCTTCAGTGGGGGGTCTTTCTTTGACTTATCTGATTTGACTGGGTTGGTCTTCACTCTGAAATGCATCCCAAACATTGGGAAGCCCTGCTTACAGTAATCAAAATAATCTCTGTAGTGTGTTTGTTGTATTTTCTCAAAAGTTTTAAATGCATGTTTATAGCTGGTGATCTACCTAAAGATCAAAGAAAATGGCTGACTTAAAAATTGTGAACCTGAAGTTATGACATGTGAATACCCCCCCCCCCCCCCAACAAACAAAAGCTTCAAGAAATACAGAGCAGTAGCTCAGAGTGGTGCTAATGCTTTATATTTTGATTGCTTCTCTCAGTTAAGCTGAGGGTCATATCAAAAGGGGAGAATTGTTAAAACTATAGTCTTCAAATGAAGTCACTTATCTTAGAAGCCCCATATCAGGAAACCAAAACTTAATACCAAGCCTAACTCCAGGTTCAACCCCCAGGGGAATGTAACCTTTAACCAGTTAACCTGGAATTTCCTGGTCATCACTAAGGAACTTACTGGTTGACCCCTCCTGTTTGCCTTCAGAGGGCATCCTTGCCTAAAACAATGTATTCTTTGATAAGAAATCATGAATTGTTTAACAAAGCCAAATTAGATCTTCAATTCTACTCAGTAGGACTTTGTTGTTTAACACCTCAAAATAGCCCCAAGAGGTAGCACTTATGCCACATCATCTCAAAGATGAGGGATCAGAGGCTCGGAAGGTTGTGTCAGTTCTCAATGTGACAGAAATAGAAGGTGTCAACAACGAATTTAATTCTGGAACTGTTTGACACCAAATCTTTTACTTATGAACACTATGCCAAGAGAAAACTTATGGTACCCAAGTTTCTGATTGAAAATGGTTTGAATCTTAGTTTTCAATTTATTTTTAACCCTTGCTAATGAAAGAAAATGTAAAGCTATTAAATGCCCCAAAAAAGTCCTGTCCTGTTTCTATTAATGTTAATTTCTTCCCTTTATTAATTGTTAAAAAAACAAATTCAATTGAGTAAATTTAAAGATGATATTGGCTTTATTTAATGATTCATGAATCAGGTAACATTCTTTCTAACAAAGAGAAAGGAGCTCCAAAAAGCTACAGAAAAGAGAAGGATTTTCAAGGCACAGAGGGAGAGGGAAAAGAAAATTTATTAGCAAATGGTGGATTGTTTCAGGCTAAGTAACCTACTGATAGGGGACAGAAAAGGTCTTATCACTGATTACCTCATGAGTGCTAGCCAAGTAATTCCAGGTTGATTAGGTAAAGGTTATACTCCTGGGAAAGGCTGAAACTGCAATTATATTAGGTATTAAGTCTTGGTTTACTGATGTGGGGTTAAGCACAAGTGATTACATTCTGGGCCTGTTGTTTCTTTTTAACATTATCAAAGACTTAACAAGAAATTGAAGTATTTTAGAGATAAAATATAAAGAACATTAACACTTATATACCCCAGATTCAGCTTAAAAATTAAGATGTTACCAGACTCTTTATAGGAATTATGTAAACACAATCCATTACCTACCACTTCCTTCACAATGGAGCCACCATAGTTAAAAAGGTGGTTCTCATTCTCAAGGAATTTTAAAAGAAATAATTTCTATATGCAAGACCTAAAACCAGTGGATATAAAATAGTACAATCATAATAGGGTCACATTATTTTGCATAGTATTCTAAATATGTTTTTAAATATATCCGAACTAAGCCAAGGAAAGATGATCTGAAAAGACTATTGCAATAGGGAGAATATCCAGACATGGAGATCTGCAAGTATTTCTTCTAGAAATTAAACAGAAAGACTTTTATCCAGAGTAGTCAGCAGGGTTAAGCAGAGTCAGCAGGAACTGAGAGGGGGAAAGGTGGAAAGGTGGTATAACAGATAATATTTCTTCCTATTCCCAGCTGATCATCAGAATGAGCCTTAAAAAGAGTATATTCTACCTCCTTAGTACTACCTTCAAAGCTCATAGGCCTATCGAGAGAGGGGAAGCCCGATAATATTCTGGCCAAGCCACATCAGTGAGTAAGTAAATAAGCCATTATGTTCAACTTGGTCATCCCCTTGATGTTTAAAATGGCAAAGTCTATCTTTATTTTTTTTTTAATATTTTTTTATTTATTTCTAGGAGAGAGAGAGACAGTGTGAGCAGGGGAGGGTCAGAGAGAGAGGGAGACACAGACTGAAACAGGCTCCAGGCTCTGAGCTGACAGTCAGCACAGAGCACGACACGAGGCTCGAACCCACGAACCACGAGATCATGACCTAAGCGAAAGTCGGACTCTTAACCAACTAAGCCACCCAGGCGCCCCATAAATGCTCAAGAGTTTTAAGAGGATCTCCTGAAATACCTGTGATTCCAAAATTTCAGGAAAATTAATTTCACATAAAAATTGGCAACAGAGGGGCAATTAGGTGTCTCATCAGTAAAGCGTCCAACTCTCAATTTCGNACTGAAACAGGCTCCAGGCTCTGAGCTGGCAGTCAGCAAAGAGCCCGACGCGGGGCTCGAACCCACGAACCGCGAGATCATGACCTAAGCAAAAGTCGGACACTTAACCGACTAAGCCACCCAGGAGCCCCATATCTTTAAATATTATTCAAGATAGGTAAGAGTTGTGAAATTGAAGTTTCCAGGGTTGGATAGGCCTTCACGTTCATTTTGGTCTTAATGGACTATTTGTATCATCTCTTGAGCATGTTGTTGGACTATGAGTACTTAGAACATTTAAGAGATCAAGCCCTTGGGGCACATGGGTGGCTTAGTAGGTTAAGCATCCGACTTTTGGCTCAGATCATGATCTCACATTCGTTCATGGGTTTAAAAGGCTCTGTGCCACATCAGGCTCTGCACTGACAGCTCAGAGCCTGGAGCCTGCTTTGGATTCTGTGTCTTCCTCCATGTCTTATACTCTGTCTCTCTCTTAAAAAATAAAATAATGTTTAAAAAAAAGAGAGACCAAGCACTTGAAGAGAACCATACCTAAGAATATAGTAGAGAAGGAATTGACTAAGGTGGCAACATAAGGAAGCTCCTAAGACTCCCTCTTCCCATAGATGCATCAAATACACATACATGGAACAATTCTCATGAAAGAGATCCAAAAACTAGCTGAGTGACTCCCTCACACAAAAGAGAAAATACCGACATCGAAATTAATTTCAACGGCTAATGTGCTTCCACCTAGAGACTAGGGGAGCTGGTGGATCCTGCTTTTACAGTTTCCCTCCAGCCTGGCCCAAGTCACCAAAAAATCCCTGGAGGGAGTTTGGCTAAACATCTGCACCCCAGATTTTGCAACTGCTGCCAAGGGACGGGTCCTCAAATGTCTGATTCTGTGCTGAAAGGGTTTCCATTCATGAGTCCACCAGGACTGTGGCCAAGAAAGAAGAAATTGTTAACGAGCTATCTCACTAGGACTCAGCACAGAGGGAGCCACCAAAATTGCCTGTTTCTCAGTCACAATAGCATAAATATGTGGAGATTAAACAACTTGTCCGTGAACAGCAAGTGGATCAGGGAAAAAACAAAGGGAAAATAAAATAATATCCTGAAGCAGATGTTAATGGAAACACAATAAACCAAAACTTACAGGATGCAACAAAAGCAAGCCTAAGAAGGATATTTATAGAGATAAATGCTATATTAATAAGTAAGAAATATCTCAAACAACCTAACTTTATTTCTCAAACACTAGAAAAAGAAGAGCAGATTGACCCAAAGTTATCAGAGCAAAAATAAATGAAATAGAAAAGGAAAAAAGATCAGTGAAATAAGCTCTTATTTTGAAAAGATAAACAAAATAACAATATGTTAACTAAAACCAGGAAAAAATATGATGTGTTGTATAAAATTATAAATGAATGAGAAAACATTACAACTGATAGGATACAAATACAAAGGGTCATAAGAGAATATTGTGAACAATTATATGCCAACCAAGTGGACAACATAAAAGAAATGGATAAATTCCCAGAAACACAACAAAGCAGCACTGAATCATGAAGAAAAGGACAATCTGAACAGACCAATTACTAGTAAATATATTGAATTACTAGTAAAAAATTTCCCAACAAAGAAAAGTCCAGGGCCAACAGACACATGAAAAGATGGTCAACATCACTAGTCATCAGAGAAATGCAAATCAAATCACAATGAGATGACAACCTTACAGGTGTCAGAATTGCTAGAATCAAAAAGATAAGAGACATCAAGTGCTTCAGACAGTTCAAATGTCTATTTAGGAATTCAGGACCATAGGGGTCAATGAAATTTTTTTGTTGTTGTTGTTATTTTGTGAAAAATCGATAGAGAAACCTATCACCATTATACAATTGAACTTTTACTATACAGAAGATGTTTATAGTACATATACACAGAACAATTTACAAAACTTATTTATAAATCCTTATTTACATGGAAACTTTTTCTAGATATTTTTTAAGATATTTGAGATAGTTATGAAATAGTTTCTTCATGACTATTAGTGAAGACAATATAAATAGTATTTTCCACATGTGCTGATAAACCTTAATTATAAATGTACTTTAACATTTTTATAAAATAAAGCCATATTGTGATTACAAAAGTTTATGTTCTTTTCAATCCCAAGAAAACTGAACTAGATTCAACTGTATAATATGTTTTTACTTTGTTTTATGGTAAACAATTCCAATAAACCATATGGTTATGCAGTATTTGTTAGGCAGTGCATATCGTACAAAAATGGTTTATCCTCTTTATTGAATTTATTCATTCCAAACAATAGTATGTCATTTCAATAAATAGATAAGTTAATAAAAGACTGACTTAGAGAAGTATTGGAAAGGGACTGAAGATCACTATGTCGTCCTTTAAGAAAAGAATATGTTCAAATAGTTGTAGGAATGTGAATGTTAGATATCTGACTTAGGTAACTAATGAATTGAGTAAAAATGATAGATTCTATGTTTAGAATAATCTAAGTGGAAATTTTGAATTTAATCTTGTCAAAGGATTTTTATGTAATAAAACAGATTTACTTGGTATATAATATCTGCCTCATTTTATCCCAGGAGTTCTAATAAAGAAAGAAATTTTCATGATTTAGAGTATAGAATTCTAAGAAAGAAAATGTGTCTATCCTAACAACTGTATTTCATTCAAAACAATATGTGCCCAGTAGCTATCATAAAACTCATCATCTTTATAATAGAAATCTGTTCTCTCGTATTTGGAGAATTAATAAAAATTTAAGAATTTTTTTCCCAAGTTAGAATTCAATTCTATTTATGTTTCTAGAAAAAATATCAAGATTCTTTCCTTAGAGCTTTTATTTAGCTGTTATCACCCTCATTTTTTTCTTTTTAGTTTTTCTAAGAAATGGCTACAATGGAATACAGACTCTAGTAGCATTTTATTACAATTTAAACTATAATAATCCAAGGATATTTACAGAATGGAACCATAGATGTTTAAGAACTGGCCCATCACTCATTTTTTCTATTGGCCAATTCCTCAGTGCTTTATATACTTTTTTAATTTTTTAAAATGTTTGAGAGAGACAGATAGAGGGAGACACAGAATCTGAAGCAGCCTCCAGACTTGGAGCTGTCAGCACACAGCCCTATAGAGGGCTTAAACCTGAACTGAGAGATCATGACGTGAACCAAAGTTGGACACTTAATTGACTGATCTCCCCAGGTGCCCCTCCTCAGTGCTTTAAATGGACATCCTCAAGTGATCCAGAGCCCCTGATACTGTACCACACAATGGTGAATGAGCATAAACTGATAATCTCACTTGACTTCACAGTTGGATAGATATAAAAGCAGTGTAACTGTAGCACATAGTTGGGTTATTATTTTGCTCAATTGTTCTGCTGACTTGGAGGCAACCATTTTGGTTATGATAATGAAGGTTCTGGTACATAAAAATTATATACTCATGCTCACATTTAAGTTCTTTGGTAAAGACCAAATAGCCAAGAGAACTATGAAAGCACAGACTGTAAGTTAGAACAGAATGTAAATTAATAAATGAAATGGATCAGGTAGCTATTAGAGTCATTTCAACTCTTTACAGCAAATTTACATGTTATTGATATGCTATTACTTTCACGTAATACATTCCCTATTATATCTTAGTAAGGATCTTCCTTTTTCTAGATTATAGAAAAATACTCAAATTTGGAGAGGAAAAATGGGGACAGATGGCCCTTCAATCTGTATGCAAAATGAGAAAATTTCAATGTAATAAGAGGAAAAGTACCTGCCAATAACTCATACCATACCTTAGCTTTCCCTATCTTGACTGAATACAAAGAATAAAAATGTTAATTACATTATCATACCAATTACACTAATTAAAACAAAATAGCAAATCAACAACTAATGACAACAAGGAAATATGTCCTGAATCTAATATTAAGAAGGATGATAAAAATGATTTCAAATAGGTTATAAAACCTGAAAATATTTTGAATGATGATGTATGAAATGAAGTTTGGGGACAATGGTATTCTTATCCCCTCTTAGAAACATGAATGATTTCAGATTTTCTGGGCTGGACTAGGTCCCTAATTCAGGCCAAGTGGATTTAACTAATGCCAAGCCAGCAGACAGTGTTTCCAAGGGCAACATGCTTCCTCATACCGAAAGGGCATAAAATACAGATTAACTTATCTTCCACCACTGTTCCTCATTCCAAAAGGGCATAAAATAGAGATTAACTTATGTTCCACCAAGTAATATTAGATGGTACTCTTGAGTAGTATAGTGCAAACATTCTCCAAATATATAAATTACTCTTCTCATGAGTTATATTTCCGGAATATTTTTATTATTTTTTGATTCCTCCTGAGGTAATAACAAAGCAGTTTTAAGCTCAGAAAGAGTACACAATAGGTCTAAAGAGTCAAAAATAACATTTAGAGACTTCTTCCAACCATAGATCTCAAACCAATGAATAGGATTAACTAAAGTTACGTACCTAGAATAGTCCTCAGTATATGTTAATAATAATCATGTTATTAGGAAGTTAGTGGAAATATATTGGTGATTTTTTACCTCATTTGAACTCTACCAAAGCATTGAGATATTTTAAAGTAATAGTCTGTAAGTGAATTAAATAAATTAAATAAATTAAATAAGACAATAAAAGTTATCTGAATATACCATAGGATTGACTATAGTTTTATTCTCATGTTAGTGATAAAGAAGCATGTTTGCAAATTGGGCAGTAAGTTAAGTGAATCCTTAGTCTATCCAAGGCCTTCTGAATAAGAACTATAGAAATGTTTATAGCATTAATCATAAAAATAAATATATACTGTTCTTTCTCAATAAAATATACGGTCTAATGTTTTTGGATAATGTTACATTTATTCTTTATAATGTTTTGACTTGAGTAAGTCTTCAAAAATATTTTTAAATGATTAAAATATTATTTTATCATATACCCATTGCCATATCTCAAAATTAGCATAGGATGCTTTTATTACTGAGCATTAGTTTCACTAAGAAATACCACAGAGGATAATTAAGTGTTCTGATAAATTACAGAATATGTAGTGGACATTTATTTCCTTTCCCATTTTTAAGACACAAGCTCTGTGTCTTCAGATAAGTTCATTCCATCCAGAGATTCAAGAATGGGTTGGACTTATTTATAAGGTAACCCTCTCATCTTATTATTGTATTTAGGAATGCAGCCAGGCTGATGAATGCATGGCATACTTCTGACCACAATTAAACATCAAAGACAATGACATAGCCATTATACATCACAGTTAGCCCTCATATAAGGAGAAGTTACTTAGTTTGAAGCTAAGTAAGAAGCCCATCTGCCAGAAGGATGAGTATTAGAAAGAATTACAGAAGAAAGAACGAACCCACTTGTTAAACATATTTGGAGCCAGCTCTCCTACTCTTTCTAGGTTTATACTATTGGGGTCATCTAAAGAAGCTCTTATTGTTTAAGTCTTCTGTTGTTTGAAACTAATAGTATTCTAAATGATTTTCAGTGTTTATAAATAGAATCCTTTTTTATACTTTTGATAATTAACAATGCTTAATCTACTCTCTTAAAATTGTTCTCCACTCATAACAAAGTTAATTTGTATAAGGTAACATGTTTCTGGGTCAAAAGGTTTGACAGAATGTTGTAGCTGGAACTATCACTGTAATACTAGAAGTGTATAGAAATTAACTCTAACAGGGGTCACTTGATGAATGTGTGTTAACAGGGTTATGAGAATAGATTTGTGGATATTGCAAGCATTAAGTTACTTTTAAAGGTGAAAACTAATTTTTTAAAAATTTATTTTGAGAGGGAATGAGCAAGCACATGTGCACCTGTGAGCAGGGAAGGGGTAGAGAGAGAGAGAGAGAGAGAGAGAGAGAATCCCAAGGAGGTTCCTACATTGTCAGTATAGAGTCAGATGCAGGGCTCAAACTCATGAACTGGGAGATCATGACCTGAGATGAAGTCACATGCTTAACTGACTAAGCCACCCAGGTACCCAGTTAAAATGAATTTTTTTAATAGAAAAATACTGGTTGGGAGAGACCACATCTTATATATATATATGGAATGGACATTCACACATTACTATAAAACCAATCTTTGCCAACTTATATATTCCCATCAGAGCACCCTTTGGGAAAAGAGAAGACCACTGAATCATTTAGGACAACTAAACCTGCAATAACACAACTGCAGACTTATAGCAAAGGTTAATATCTTGCTAATGCTACATGTCCACCATATGATTCAGTCCAGCATCACTTTGATTTGGGGAGCAGGTTGATTTAGCTGTCTATCAGTGAAATAGCAGAAGTAAAAGATCTGGTAAGCCAGGGGTGACACTTAAAGGATTATTAACGAGTGACAGTTCATTTTTGCCCACATTTCATTTCTCAAAGTCACATACCCACTCCTGAAGTAAGCAAGATAAGAATAAAACTCTTCTTACAAGGCATGGTGGAAAGGGACATAAGTCACATGGCTAAACCTAAAAGCAAAGAATCAACAATGTATAATCCTCCTATAAAAAACTGAATATATATAATTAGTCTCTTGCAATCATTCCCATCCCTTTTATTACTCTACTTCTTTTTTAAAAAAATTTTTATAGCTTATTTTTTAGACAGAGACAGAGCATGAGCAGGGAAGGGAGAGAGAGAGAGAGGGAGATACAGAATCTGAAACACGCTCCAGGCTCTGAGCTGCCAGCACAGAACCCGACACCGGGCTCAATCTCATGAACCACGAGATCATGACCTGAGCTGAAGTCGGACGCTTAACCGACTGAGCCACTCAGGTGCCCCCTAGTACTCTAACACTTTGCCTTGCCAATCAGCTGTTGCCTTTGCAATGTTAGGATTAATCTCATTGCCTACTGACTCCATTTGGGCCACAATAGGAGGCCCAGATACCCTAAATCACCTAACATCCTGTGGACTCTTACACATAGCTCTATGAAGTCTAGGTGTTTCCTTTTGTGACCCTGTTTATCAATTCCTGAAACTCTTCCTGTGATCCCTTTAGAACTCACATACTTTCAAAAAATATTTCCTTTGATCTTTAAATACATCTCTAAATTTCCCTTCCTTTTTCTTTCTCTACCTGGGACCTAGCTCTCTCTTGAGGACACTGCATCCCTGCTGCCCTTCTAACTAGATAACGTTTCCTCTCCTATATCCATATTACCACTGGGGATTAAAATAGAGTATGATTCCTCCTTGTTCTTTATTACTGTATCCAAACCATTTTACCCACTTTTGTAATTACCTTCCTACCTCATCTTTGAAGTGCATGCCATCAGCCTTTATGATTCAGTTATTTCCCACCTCCAGGTATCCCACTTCACTGCTTGAAGATTTGAGTTCTTTCTTCACTGGCAATGTTTCCAAAAGTACTCCAGTCAAATTTTGTTTAATTTTAATATTCAGTTACTGATATTTTCCATAATCTCTTCTCTTATTTACTCTATCAAACACTAATCTGGTGCTCCAAAGGGATTTTGCAAATGTGATAAAGGTCTCTAATCGGTTAGATAAGTTGAGCCTCTTGAGTGAAGCTGACTTAATTAGGTGAGCCCTTAAAAGAGCCCAGGCTCTTCTTGGTAAAAGTTAAAGCATGAGAGGGGTTTGTTAGGAGAGGTATTTCAACAACTGGATTTGAACATGTAGGGAACCATGTGGCAAGGAATGCAGGCCACTTCTATGAGCTGAAAACAGCCCCAGATGACAGCCAAAAAAACCATGATAACCTCAGTCATACAATCACAAGGAACTAAAATTTGTCAATATCCTGAATGAGCTTGTAAACAGATGCTTCCCTGTAACTTGGCCAACATCCTGGGATTTGTCTGGGGTACCCTGAGCAGAGAACCCAGTCGTGCCAACACTTGAACTTGTGACCTACAGAACTGTGAACAAATAGGTGATTCACACCAATTTGACTACCAAGTTTGTGGTCATTGGTTATGTAAGAATAGAAGATTAACAGTCAAACTGAGTCTTCTAAGAGCCTATCAGTGCCTCCATCACCTGCCCTGTCATACCAAAAGTTCTCATACACTCTCTCTCTCTTCCCCAAGTGCTCTTTAGTCAACACTGACTTCTTGGCATTCCTTGAAGTTCTGTGAACGTGCAAGCACGTTCTAAACTCAGATCTTTTTATTTACTCTCTTTTCCTAGACCATTCTTCCCAAATTATCTGCTCCTTCACCAACAGTAGGTCTTTTGTTAAATACAACTTCTCAACGAGACCTTCAGTAGCCTTTTATGTGAAATCACAACACCTTTCCCACTTGCAACACTATGCACATCCCCCTTTACTGCTCCTTTTTAAATAGAATAGTTATCACCTATACTGTACTCCTGTGATATTATTAACCTAATTTGCTTTTATACACTATAAAAAACTTTATTTGTGAAAGGATTTTTCCTATGTTAAATGATATATCCCTAATACCTAGAAAGTTATCTAGCATATAGAAAGCATTTATTACATATTTGTAATAAAAATGAAAAAATCCTTCTCTTATTCTATTGTAAATTCATTAATCTTGGGTATAAGAGAAGGTGAAATAGAGGTTATGGCAGCAATAACTGGATTGGGGACCTACCTTTTAGAATTTTGGCGACAGAATTCAAACCCATTCTATGTTTGGGATATAAAGGGTCTTTAAGGACTCTTTGAAAATAAAGCTTATATACAAGTTATCAGAATTATTGCTAATAAATACTAGCATAAAGATATGTGAATAAACAAGTTTATTCAGTGTATATTCTGATTCTGGCAATACCATCATGAGCGTTTCTATATACTTATTTTAATTCTAATCAATGAGCAACTAAAATTGAACAATTCCAAAGCACTAATCTTCAAATACGAGACTGGTAACTCAATGAGGAGGAGGGGCCAGCATGGCTGAGAAGTAGGGGTATCCAAAATCCCCTCATCTCACAAACAAAGCAGTGTGGTAGCTAAAGGACTTTGAACTCCAAGAGTCAGGGAGGAAAAAAAAAAACAGTCACTTCCAGGGGCCCACCAGGACAACCTGAAAGGCCATAGGTGCATAACTAGCAACTGGGAAAAATAAAACAAATGGAGGGGAGGGATCCCCTTCTGCAGAGAGACAAACAAAAGAGAAAGAGTGGCTGGAAAAGTGCAGAACTATATTTGGACAAGAAAAAAAAAAAAAAAACACAGATCTGGACAGAGAGGGAACCAATCTCTGACTGAAGGACTTTCTCCAGATTGGGGGCAGGGGTGCTGCCGGGATCATGCACTTGTGGAGGAAGAGAGCCAGCCCTGGGATTGGTGGCTAGGTCAGGGGCACAGTCTTGTAGGAGAAAGTGATTCCCTACCTGGAGCACTGTGGGACAGGACAAAGCCTGCCTGTGCCTGCCAGCCAGGGACCATATATCAGGCTGCATGGATCGGTGCTTCCCCAGTACCAGGGCGCATGCAGCATGAGTTTGAATCCCAGCCAAGCACCAGGGCATGGGAGTCTGCAGATCAGGAAAAATGCCTCATTTGCACCCACAGCACAGTGAGGACAGCTCACACAAAGAGGTTTGGGACAACTGGTCCATGAAGGAGAGACTGGGGTGTCACCATTTTTCTCCCCATCACCAACAAGGGGGAACTTCAGCAAATGGACAGCAGGGCTCACAGTGGAAGCGGGACCCACCTACACCAAACAATGTGCCTCTGTACCCGGTAACTGCATATTTACTAGAGTGGGATTGACACCGAGAACCAGATGGCCCCTCCTCCAGATCACCACTGTTGTATTGCCTGATTTAATTCTCAGGCAGTTCTTATTATATAGATATATTCTTTCTTTCTTTTCTCCTTCTTATTTCTTCCCTCCTCTAGTCTGGTTACTCTGGATGTAGGTTTGTTTAAGCATTTTAAAAAAATTTAATGTTTATTTATTTTTGAGAGAGAGAGAAAATAGGAGAGGGACAGAGAAGGAGGGAGACATAGAATCAGAAGCAGGCTCCAGGCTCCGTGCTGTCAGCACAGAGTCAGTCCCACGTGGGCTAGAACTCATGAACTGTGAGATCATGACCTGAGCCTAAGTCAGACACCTAAGCAGCTGAGCCACCCATGTGGTGCCCGTAAGCAGACATATTTAATCCCTTGAAACAGGTTCCACACCTCCTTCTTTCCTCTCCTTTCTCTCTCTGGATTAAGACTTTTAGTTTCTCTGTCTGAATAACTTTATTTTCTTTTTCTTTTTCCCCAACACCTTCTTTATTTTCCTTTCTCTCTGGATTAAGCAGAATAATTTCTCTGGTCAATTTTTATTATTTCTTTTTCCCTGCCCCTGGCATTTCTCTCTTTGTATGGGATAAAACCTCTTACATCAGCACTGTCTCCACTCTGTTTTTTACTTGTAGTTGGTGTTTCTGGTTTTTTGTTTTGGGTTTTTGTTTGTTTGTTTGTTTGTGTGTTTGAGTGTTTTTGTTTTTGCTTGTTTTTTGTTCATTTGTTTTCCTTTCCAAGGATATTTCAAGGAACAAATCAAAGTACGCCTAGTAGAGGGTTCAAAACATCACTAAGAGTAGGGAGATAAAGTAACCAAACTCACAACAACATAGAGCCAGTAACACTCTCCAAAAACACCTCTGAAGGGCCAGGCCCTGGACACTGTATGACCCCTTTTTAGTATAGTAGTGCTCACAGGTGCAGGACACAGAAAAAGCTTTTAAAACATACAGCCAAAATAATGAAACAAGAATTCTCAAAAGAAATTCCAGGAAGAAATGACATCTGAAGAATTGTTCAAAACAGATATAAACTATATAACTGAACAAGAATTTAGACTAATAGTCATAAGATTAATTCCTGGACTTGAAAAAAGCATAGAAGATAGCAGAGAATCTACTGCTACAGAAATTAAGGAACTAAAAAATAGTCATGATCAATTTAAAAAAATGCTTTAAATGGGGTACAAAATAAACTACAAGTGATAACAGTCAGAACTGAAGAGGCAGAGGGGAGAGTAGGTTAAATAGAAGATAAAACTATGGAAAATGATGAAGCTAAGAAAGATATTTTTTAAAAATTCTGGACTATGAGGGGAGAATTAGACAACTAAGTGACTCAATGAAACGGAACAGTATCTGTATCATAGGAGTTCCAGAAAAGGAGAGAGACAAAGGGACTGAAAATGTGCTTGAACAAATCATAGCTGAGAACTTCCCCAATCTGGAGGAGTAAACAGACACTGAAATCCAGGAAGCACAGAGAAATCCCTTCAGACGTAACTTGAATTGATCTTCTACGTGGCATATCATAGTGAAACTGGCAAAATACAAGCATAAAGAGGGAATTCTGAAAGCAGCCAGGGATAAATGGGCCTTTACCTACAAGAGTAGACACACAAAGGTAGTAGCAGACCTACCTACTGAAACTTGACAGGCCAGAAAGGAGTGGCAGGAAACTTTCAATGTGATGAAATGTGATGAACAGGAAAATAATGAAGTCAAGAATCCTTTATCCAGCAAGCCTGTCATTCAGAATAGAAGAAGAGATAAATGTTTTCCCAAACAAACAAGAACTGAAGGAATACATCACCACTAAATCAGCCCTTCAAGGACGACTCTGTGAGTATTGGAAAGACCACAAAAGACCAGAGAAATCACTACAAGCATGAAACCTAAAGATAACACAATGACTCAAAACCCATATCTTTCAATAACAACACTGAATGTAAATAGACTAAATGATCCAATCAAAAGACAGGGTATCAGAATGGATAAAAAAATAAGGCCCATCTATTTGCTGTCTACAAGAGACTCACTTGAGACCTAAGGACATCTTCAGCTTGAAAGTCAGGGGATGGAGAACCATTTATCATGCTACTGGAAGTAAAAGAAAGCTGGAGTAGCCATACTTATATCAGACAAACTAGATTTTAAATTTTTTTTTAATGTTTTATTTATTTCTAGGAGAGAGAGAGAGAGACAGCGTGAGCAGGGGAGGGTCAGAGAGAGAGGGAGTCACAGACTGAAACAGGCTCCAGGCTCTGAGCTGGCAGTCAGCACAGAGCCCGACGCAGGGCTCGAACCCACGAACCGCAATATCATGACCTAAGCGAAAGTCGGACGCTTAACCGACTAAGCCACCCAGGCGCCCCTCAGACAAACTAGATTTTAAACTAAAGACTGTAACAAGAGACAAAGAAGGGCATTATATAATAATTACAGGGTCTATCCATCAAGAAGAGCTAACAATTATAAATATTTATGAACCAAATTTGAGAGCACCAAAATATGTAAAACAGTCACAAATCTAAGCAATCTTATTGGTAAAAATGTATTAATTGCAGGGGACTTTAATACTCCACTTAGAAAAATAGACAGATCATCTAGACAGAAAATCAATAAAGAAACAATGGCCCTGAACAATACACTGGACCAGATGGACTTGCCAGATATATTTAGAACATTTCGTCCAAAAGCAGCACAATGTACATTTTTCTAAAGTGCACATAGAGCATTCTCCAGGGTCATAAACTTGTTCACAAAATGACCCCCAATAAATACAAAAGAACTGAGATCATACCATGCACACTTTCAAATCAC
This sequence comes from Hyaena hyaena, assembly GCF_003009895.1. NCBI lineage: Eukaryota > Metazoa > Chordata > Mammalia > Carnivora > Hyaenidae > Hyaena > Hyaena hyaena. The sequence goes on along the minus strand of NW_024081290.1, from coordinate 611,983 downwards.
AATGCTATGAAACTTGAAATCAACCACAGGAAAACCTCCAAATGCATGGAGGTTAAAGAACATCCTACTAAAGAATGAATGGGTCAATCAGACAATTAAAGAAGAAACTTAAAAAATATATGGAAATAAATGAAAATGAAAACACAACAGTCCAAACCCTTTGGGATGCAGCAAAGGTAGTCCTAAGAGGAAAATACACTGCAATCCAGGCCTATTTCAAGAAACAAGAAAAATCCCTTATACAAAATCTAACAGCAAAACTAAAGGAGCTAGAAGCAGAACAATAACAACAACAACAACAACAACAAAACCCAAATCCAGCAGAAGAAGTAATAAAGATCGGAGAAGAAATAAACAATATAGAATCCAAACAATAGTAGAAAAGATCAATGAAACTAAGAGTTGGTGTTTTGAAAAAATAAAATTGATAAACCGCTAGCCAGACTTCTCAAAAAGAAAAGTGAGAAGACCCACATAGATAAAATTACCAATGAAAATGGATTTATCACAACCAATCCCTCAGAAATACAAAGTTATCAGAGAATACTGTGAAAAATGATATGCCAACAAACAGGACAACCTGGAGGAAATGGACAAATTCCTAGACACCCACACGCTACCAAAACTCAAATGGGAAGAAATAGAAAATTTGAACAGACCCATAACTAGTGAAGAAATTGAGTTAGTTATCAAAGTCTCCCAAAAATTGAATCCTGGACCAGATGGCTTCCTTGGGGAATTCTACCAGACATTTAAAGCAGAGTTAATATCTATCCTTCTCAAGCTGTTCCAAAAAATAGAAATGGAAGAAAAACTTCTGGACTTACTCTATTAAGCCAGTATTACCTTGATTCCTAAACCAGACAGAGACCCCACAATAAAGGAGAACTACAAGCCAATGTCCTTGATAAACACAGATGCAAAAATTCTCAACAAGATACTAGCAAATCAAATTCAACAGCATATAAAAAGAATTATTCACTATGATCAAGTGGGATTCATTCATGGGTTGCAGGACTGGCTCAATATTCACAAATCAATCAATGTGATATATCACATTAATAAAAGAAAGGATAAGAACCATATGATCCTGTCAATAGAGCATTTGACACAATACAACATGCTTTCTTAATAAAAACCCTCAAGAAAGTCATGATAGAAGGAAAATACTTAAACGTCATAAAAACCATATATGAAAAGCCCACAGCTAGTATCATCCTTAATGGGGAAAAACTGAGAGCTTTCCCCCTGAGATCAGGAACACGACAGGGATGTCCACTCTCACCACTGTTGTTTAACATAGTGCTGGAAATCCTAGCATCAGCCATCAGACAACAAAAGGGAAAAAAGGCATCAGAATTAGCAAAGAAGTCAAACTTTCACTTTTCACAGACAACATGATACTCTACATGGAAAATCCGACAGACTCCACCAAAAGTCTACTATAACTTATCCATGAATTCAGCAAAATTGCAGGATACAAAATCAACATACAGAAATTTGTTGCATTTTTATACAACAATAATGAAGCAAGAGAAAGAGAAATCAAGAAACTGATCCCATTCACGATTGCACCAAAAACCATAAAATACCTAAGAATAAACCTAACCAAAGATTAAAATACCTGTATGCTGAAAGCTTATGACGGAAATTGAAGAAGACACAAAGAAATGGAAAAACATTCCATGCTTATGGGTCGGAAGAATAAATATTGTTAAAATATCAATACTACCCAAAGCAATCTACATTCAATGCAATCCCAATCAAAATTACACCAGCATTCTTCTCAAAGCTAGAACAAACAATCCTAAATTTGTATGGAACCACAAAAGACCCAAAAAACCAAAGTATTATTCAAGAAAACCAAAGTGGGAGGTATCACAATCCCAGATATTTAGCCTCTACAACAAAGCTGTAATCATCAAGACAGTATGGTATTGGCACAAAAACAGACACATAGACCAATGGAATAGAATAGAGAACCCAGAATTGGACCCACAAATGTATGGGCAACTAATCTTTGACAAACCAGGAAAGAGCATCTGATGGACAGTCTCTTTAGCAAATGACGTTGGGAGAACTGGACAGCAACATGCAGAGGAATGAAACTAGACCACTTTCTTACACCATACACAAAAATAAACAAAAATAAATATGAGGCAGGAAACTATCAAAACCCTAGAGAAGAAAACAGGCAACAACCTCTTTGACCTCAACCACAACAATTTCTTGCTTGACACATCTCCAAAGGCAAGGGAATTAAACACAAAAATGATCTATCAAGATAAAAAGCTTCTGCACTGCAAAGGAAACAATCAATAAAACTAAAAGGCAACCAATTGTATTGGAAAATATATTTGCAAATGACATATCAGACAAAAGTCTAGTATCCAAAATCTATAAAGACCTTGTCAAACTCAACTCCCAAAAACCAAATAATCCAGTGAAGAAATGGGCAGAAGACATGAAAAGACACTTTTCCAAAGAAGACATCCAGATGGCCAAAAGACACATGAAAAGATACTCAATGTCACTCATCAGCAGGGAAATACAAGTCAAAGCCACATTGAAATACCACCTCACACCAGTCAGAGTGGCTAAAATTAACAAATCAGGAACTACAGATGCTGGTGAGGATGTAGAGAAATGGGAACCCTCCTGCACTGTTGGTGGGAATGCAAACTGGTACAGCCACTCTGGAAAACAATGTGAGGCTCTTCAAAGAATTAAAAATATAACTACCCTATGACCTAGCAATTGCACTACTAGGAATACAGGGGATACATAAGTGCTGATGCCTAGGAGCACGTGTACCCCAATGTTTATAGCAGTGCTTTCAACAATAGCCAAATTATGGAAAGCCTAAATGTCCATCAACTGATGAATGGATAAAGAAGATTTGGTTTGTATGTTCAATGGAATACTATTTGGCAATGAGAAAGAATGAAATCATGCCATTTGCAGCAACATGGATGGGACTGGAAGGTATTATGCTGAGTGAAATAAATCAAAGGACAGATATATGTTTTCAGTCATATGTGCATCTTGAAAAACTTAACAGACCATTGGGGAAATGAAGGGGGAAAAATATACAAACAGAGATGGAAGGAGGCAACCATAAGAGACTATTAAATACAGAGAACAAACTGCGGGTTGATGCAGGGGTGGGTGAGAGGGAAAAGGGGTGATGGGCATTGAGGGGGTCACTTGTTAGGATGAGCACTGGGTGTTGTGTGTGAACCGATTTAACAATAAATTCATTAGAATAAACAGAAATTGAGCTGTGGCACAAATTCTATCACTTCTGCAGGTACTTTATCACCTTGCTTCCTAACTTTATAGTTAATAAAGTATATGCATACATTCTACACACACGGAACTATTGGATGCATAGAATAGTTGTTCAGCTGTTTCCCAACTTTTCCCAACTTCTTATATTTTTACAGTGATTTCATACACACACACACACACACACACACACACATTTATTTTTCTTCAACTTAACTTGATTTCTTTCCTTGTAAATGTCTTTGAGCAAAGCGTAATTCCTCCTTATATACAAACTGCCCTCTTCAATATTAATTATTGCATAATACTGTTTATATCAGCCTTTCTTCAACATTGTCACTTTACCTGATCTTTAAGAAAAATGCAAATTCCTGAAATGAAAAAAATAGGTATACGTAAAATTTAGATGTAGAACAAATGGGAACTTATTTCTCTTTGATTTATATAATATACGGACGTGTGATTTTATTAATGTGATTATTATAATACTATTCACAGCTATTCAGAATGCCTTTAAAAATGACCTACTATTGAATTTGTATTGAATAACTACTCCCATGTTTCTTACATGGAAAACTGGTAAACTGGCAAATACTGCTTCAATTTGTCCATGCTTTCCAAAGCGCATGCATATGATTAATCTGTAACTGATCCATCTTCTATAAATACATGTGACTCCATTTTTTATGCCCTATTTCCAAAGTATTTTCTCTAACTTCTAATATGTGTCCATAGGAAAACACCTGGAAATGAAGGTACATATTTTGATCCTACTGTGTAGATCAACCACATCTCTGCTTGTCCCAACAATTTTAAACTTGCTGGTAGATTAAAAAAAAAAAAAAGTGATGCACATCTCATCATAGCAGAATGTACTACACAAACCTATCCTGGTTAGCTAAAAACACATTCTTAGAAGACATTCTGGGACTCAGTTGGGTACAGTGATGCAGGAAAAAAAAAAAAAAAAAAGAAGAAGACTCATTCACACATAAGAAATCAATGAACTGAAAACCAGGACAATATCTGATTCTATTTCTGGTTTTCCCACTAATCCCCTCATTCCTTCTGTTAACTCTAGAAACATGCTTAACAACTCAGTGAAATCAGGAGGTAAGACTATCAGAGATTTTAAGCTGGCAAGCTATATTTTTGTTTAGTCCAAAATTGAATATTATCCTTAAAATAGTCTAGCTTTCTAGCTTTTCCTGAAAAAATATCAGATGGTGGGGAAAGTCTATGCTCCTATTCTTGCCAGGCATGACAACAGTGTTGGCTTTCAGACGGCCACCCTCTTGAGCTACCACACCCCCAATTCTCCTAGGAAAACAGGTCCTACTTTACTCCCTTTTGTTATTTTCTTGCCTCCAAATATATTTGTATATCACAATAGACCAAATGATTTCTTTAGTCCCTCCCTGTTGTAAAACAGTTAGGAATTTGATAACAGTGGCTTCCTACTGTAGCAAATCATAGTTCTCCCCAGGTTGAAACCCTTGGGAACTTCTGGGAACTTCCTTAAAAGGATGGAAATGTGTTAAGAGGATTTTAATATATTTTATTGAGACGATTGGTTTTGATAATGAATGTGTTCTGACATGAGGTCCTGGATTAAGTTGCCAATGGGGCCAAAACGTGAAGGAGAGCTTAACATTTAACCCAAACAATACCTAAAAGTAGAAAGCAAGGTAATGGGAATACTCTAGCAATGGCAGGAGGCAGTCCACTGTGTTGGAGGCTTCAGCACCTCAGCTATGAGCCTCAAGCCAGCCTGGTAAATGATAGGAACATTAATGAGTCAAAGGGTTAAACTGCTATGTGTTACTAGACAGAAAATTTAGTGTTGATGTTCGCTTTTAAAATGCTAATAAAAACTGTAATTTAACCTATGAGATTTATGCAAAATTACTGGCACTTTCCTTTTAGTTTGTGAAGAGCTAGGAGTTGAGGTTATCTAATTCAGTATTTGATCTGTGTTCAGGGTCATATTGATAACAAAATCCTAAAGATGATAAAAATAGGAACTAAAATAGTCCTTCACTATTTAAACATATTCTTTCTCCTTTCAATTAAAGCACGTATTCAACTTGGGAGACAGAAAAAAGTGGTAGTTAATTTTTCATAGGAAAAACATGGTTCCACAGAATGTTATTTTGGTTTTAAATATAATCATTTTCCTCTAAATCCATAAGATGATACTACTAATGGTGGCCACAATCCATTTCCCATATAGGTACCAGACTATTTTAAAGCCTAATTCAGATAATATCATTTCCCTAAATAAAATCTTATTCTCAATGCATTTAAAACAAAATCTGAAGCTCAATATGAATTAATACCATTTAGATATTTTTGAGTAGGGCAGGGGTGATGGTGGTTCTATTACCATTTTGAGTAGAACAATTCTGCGTTGTGAGGAATGGTCCCTTGCTCTGCAGGTGGGTTAGCATCACTGCTCCATGAGCATGAAATCCCAGTAGACCCTCACCCCATACCTTTCCAAATGGCCCCAAAGTAGAAAGGGACTGCATCCCCTCTTTGCTGAGGAGATGAGAACTCTACTGAGCAGAGGAGAACTAATCCCTGTCAGTCTCACGGATTTTGTCTCCTAGATTCTCTGCCTCACTTCTGGATTCCAGCTTTTCTTTTCTTCTCTTTTTTTCCTTCTAAATACACCAATGTTCCATGATATGAGCTTTGCATTATTTTTGACATGGTACACTCATTTTAATCCTCTAAGGTGAAACTAAAGTTCCATTTACTTATAGTACTTTTCACTGTCTACCCTTTCTAAACAGACTCAATTCGATCTCAGCCCATTGTATGACATCACTTCATTGACTCTTTCCACTGATTCCTCCTCCTTCTTCCTGTTCTCTCTCACTCTCTATCTCTCTCTCTCTCTCTGAACACACTCATACATACATCCCTTTATATATATATTTTTAAAGCCAGTGGCATCCATGCAGAAAAGTTTGCTGAACACCCTATCCCCATTTTTAAAGAACTGTTGTACATTTATAGTTTATAAAGAAACAAAAACTTGAAACCAAACTGCAGGTGAGATTCATAATATCCTAATACATTACAGCAGGAACACCTAGTATCTGTTATAAAGATAACCCATTCCCTTTTGTGTAAACAAGGTTCATTCAAGTCTAGTAGGACCTCTGAGAGGTTATTACTATTACTTAATTCACAAAACAGTGTTCATGTGACTTCTGTGTGTAACAGTGAGTAGAGACACAAAGGCAGAGTCCCCCCAGTATAGTTATTTCAGTGCTAGGCCTCCATGGGACAGGGGTACAAATTAAACTCTTCCTTACTAAAATGTCCAAGTCATTCCACTGTGGTGATTTTACTTCTCCATTCCCATGAGAACTTAGAAATTTCAATAAGCAACTCCTCAGCCATGTAACAGCTTTAAATATTAAGGATAAGCTCTATGTTAGGCCTTTAAAAATATGATCGTAGGTTATTTTGTGAGTTATTTTAAAGGTCTATTTACTGCCTTAAACAGTTTTTTCTAGTGCTGGCAATTTATTTCTTTGTCTTCTTGATACCTTTTACCCTTTGAGGTATCAAGTTCCTAAAGATTCCCAAAAATTGGTGATTCTTAAGTTATTTCTGCTTTTTAAAATATAGAACCTAGAGAATAGCTTCCCCAATATCTACTATCAGTAATACAAGTTTTAGACCTTTAATAGCAAAGTTTATGTTCAGTATTAAGGATTACATTCTTGGGACGCCTGGGTGGCTCAGTTGGTTAAGCAACTGATTTTGGCTCAGGTCATGATCTCACGGTTTGTGAGTTCAAGCCCCGCATCGGACTCTGTGCTGACCGCTTGGAGCCTGGAGCCTGCTTTGAATTCTGAGTCTCCCGCTCTGCCTATCCCCTGCTTGCTCATGCTCTTGCTGTCTGTCTGTCTGTCTCTCTCTCTCTCTGTCTCAAAAATAAGTGAAATTTATAAAAAAGAATTACATTCTTAATATGATTCCATTTTCAGTTAGTCACCAACCCATAATTCTCCATTTCTTTTTTTTTAATTTTTTTTTTAATGTTTTATTTATTTCTAGGAGAGAGAGAGAGACAGCGTGAGCAGGGGAGGGTCAGAGAGAGAGGGAGTCACAGACTCTGAGACAGGCTCCAGGCTCTGAGCTGGCAGTCAGCACAGAGCCCGACGCGGGGCTCGAACCCACGAACCGAGAGATCATGACCTAAGCGAAAGTCGGACGCTTAACGTACTAAGCCACCCAGGAGCCCCCATAATTCTCCATTTCAATACACCTTGGTCTTGGGTAACGTTTTAAAATTTTGATGGCAGTACAGTTTATAAAGAATTTTAAAATGTATTATCTCATTTATTTTTCACAACTCTAAGTGCAGGTATTATTAAATACATTTCCCCATAATTTCTGTGAGGGCAATATTAGAAGTAGACCACAAGCTACTTCTTTGACCTCAACTTTCTTCTTGCTCCAACAATGGAGCAACATGACAGATTATCCAACAATGACAGATAATCCTTTAAATAAAATTATATCTAAATGTTTCATCCAAGTCCAATATTGCCAATATCCTTCAGCTTTCCTAATAGGTTAAATGAAAATGGGCACTAAGTAAGGGTAACCATTTGCAGAGTTAGTCTGGGATGTCCCAATTTATGCCAGTTGTCCTGCTGTCTCAGAGTTCTTATTGGTATATTATCTGACCCATCCTTTGCACTTTCAAGTATATTCTGGCTTCAACCATAAACCTAATATTAAACAGTGGGATACTTGCCAAATAAAATGGAGAACGTAAAATGGAACATTTATGCAAAGCAAATAATGCAGAGTACAAGGAAGCCATAGAAGAAGTGGAGACCATTTACAGATTCTGTCTAAGATAGTTCAAGCTTAACCATTCTTGGAAAGCCCCAGTTTACACAACCAGTGTACATCTGGCAGATAATCCATTCAGGTAGTGATCAGAGCAGCATGGTGGGTCAATGTTTACTCAAGGCTGTATTGCTCTCAATCAATGTATTAGAAAGGCTACTTCCCTTCAACTCCAATCCTCTTCTCCCAGTCCTTTGTTCAACACAAACTTGCTTGTCAAGAAAATTGAAGTCAAAACCATCAGAGGCAGGCAAAGGGGATTTTACCACTGCTAAGAACTTCAGTGATAATTCCAAAGACTGGGCTGGACTCCAGAAATCTGTTGTGTGATGATCACAGAATGGGCTGTCAGATCATCTTTGTTCTCTGCTCTTAAAGCAGAACTGATGGCAGTGCTTTGCAGTTTCTTTTCAAGGATGAAAAGAAGATATGGGATAGGAAAATAGGTAGAGACCATATGGAGATTTCCTGCCATTGTACAAAGAGCCTAGGGGTGCTCATTCTTTATTCAGAGTATTCACACAGCTGCTTAGAATTAAGTGACAGTTTTTCAACCACCATACCCAACCCCTACCTTGATTCACTTCAGTGAATCGATGGGGGGGCATATTCCACACTGGCATATTGTTTTTTGCCAGAAGATATAAGTGAGCAAATTAAAATGGACAACTTTCAATAACTTCAGAAGCTAAGGAAATGATGTAATCAACTGATACAGAAGACTGATTATCAAGAGCTCCACTGTGGTTGAAAGAAATGATTATAAACCACTGTCATAGCAGCTGAAGGCCTTACAGCTTTTATCAAATATCCTGTGTACATATACAAGCAAAGCTCAGGGTAAGTCCTAGATAAAATTAGGATGCAGGTGAATTTATTGACTACTTTTTACCATGTTTCCCTTCTAGGATCTATTCTTTCTCCCATAGAGTGCCTGCCTTTTTGACCTGGGATGAGTTTAGAGCCCTTGACTCATTACCTACCACCATTTACATCACATGTAATCACTATCAGAACTACTTTCCAGATGAAGTACCCTCTGAATCAAATAAATTCGTAAGCAATGAGAAACAAGAATGAAGACAGCACACTTTCATATTTTTTTTTTTTAGTGCAAGCTACATTTCTGATTGGGTGCTTTGTGTTTCATGTCAGTTCTATTATTTGATCTCAAAACAACCCTGTGTTTAAGTATCATTATGCCCAACTTATAGATGAAATAACTATTCTCAGGTTTAGTAACATACAAAGGGTGTGCCAATTGCTGATTGTTACTAATTGTATGTACTAAATGTATATAACATTTGTATGTTACTAATTGACTTGGCATTGTTATTAAAGGCTATTTTTCCCCTACCTTTTATTGAAAAAAATCTTTATCATATCTCTTGCTTTTAGTTTATTTAGATAAGGAATCTAAAATGGTACTTTATTTTCAATCAGGAGTATGTGTTTAACTTAATTTGCTCCCTATGTTGTAATAGTTAACTCTGAAAAAAATCCACTCAAGGAAAATAAAATTCAATAATGTTGACTCATGATATCAAAATAATAGGAGACATTTGTGGAGGAAGGAGGACTTGAGGTTTCTAAAAATCTTTTATGTTTTTAAGGTTTTTTTTCTTATCCAAACACATTCTGAGTGCAGTTTTTGAAGTTTTTAAGATATTGATACATTACAGAATTTCTTTTCCAAAAAACTTAGAAGAGGGAACATTCACCCTGATCTGAAACCATTTTAAATATAGACAATATTCAAGTTATATTTATTACTATAAGGTAATAAACACTCTCTGAAATAGTCAGAAATTATTAATTCTTTTTTATGAAACAGTGAACTAGTATACCACAAAGTTATTTCCTTTTGCACCTATTATTTTAAAATGCAAAACTTCAAAGAGTCTTTACCATGAAATGCTTCACACCTTGTCTCAGTGTCTGAGCTCCGAGAAAAGACTACTCCCACTGGAGAAGACATTTCTGCTGCACTTCTTTGTTTAATGCTGTCACGGATGATCAGAGATAATAAAAAGTATTTACCACATTATATGCTCTCCATTATGATAGAACTTTTCTATTTGAAAAGTATCAAGCATCTGTGAATTTAACTGCAGTCCAGAAACTGTACTTTCAAAACCATCTTTGTTACCTGGTTGGAAAGGGTATATTTCTTGTTGTCTGCTTTTTATGTAATACTTGCACACAGTCTTTGAATTTTACTCTGAGAATTGATTTTTTTTCATACCAAACCATTTATACCTCTGAGATAACACTGAGAACACACACACACACACACACACACACACACTTTTTTTTTTTTTTTTTTACCAAAGCTAATAAATGTGAAATCCTCTCTCTGCACTCAAGATATCAAGGTAAGGAGGATACGTTTGAAAAATTGCTCTAATACATCAGAAAATATAAAAATCAATAAGCTATAAAAGCTAAAAAGCTTCTTCAATTTTGTCCCCTTATTGCTCAGTGTAGGTGGCCAAGGCCCAGAGAACAATCCAAGGTTGCAAAAAGCCATTACACATCCAGTTGTGTATTACAGACAATATGTGCAGCTTTGCCAGGAAGGGACAAGTGTGCATCTGCCAAAGAATAGGGAGCTCTGAATGGCCTCTAAGTTCTTGTTTGTTTAACTGAGAGCTGGAAAGTGTGCTTGAGAAATCAGGCAGTGAAGACTGTTTTTTGTCACTTTTGTGTAAAAATAAAAAGATCTGAAGAACATTTCCCTCTTCCTTTCTTTCTTCTGCTATTTTTTAGGCATGGGACATACAGGGTGCTTTATGTCAATGGACATCACTATCAGACTCTGGGAAGGCAATGAAATTCCATGCTAAATAAAGCCTGTCCTTCAATCAGTCATACAGGGCAAGGATAATCTTCCTGAAAATTTAAAAATTTTACTCTTTCTAGAACATGTACAGGGCATGCAAAGGTTACTGGAATCAGTCAATAACCTATATGGCTAAATAAAATTATTTTAGGCTAGTGGTCACCAAATACTTTCATCACACATCCCTACATCACTACTGCTACCATAGTTTTGAGTATATGTTATCAATATCTATTTTCAAATAGATGTATATAATGTACTAATGAATGATGTATGTGTATCATATTTAACAAAGGCATCTCCTCCCTTTTACCTTGAATGTAACTTAGATACAATTCAAAATTAAGTACAGCATAAGATCCTTGACATTCAAGATGAATTATCCTAAGGTCTTTACAAAATTTTAAATTTCCAAATCTAATTCCAACATTTGGGTAGAATATGAGTCATTAACTCTCATCATCCATTCCCATATCTTGCTAGTGTGCTTCCTGCTACACAGGTTGGAAACCTATGTTCCCCAAATTCCCTTTCAGGTAGGGCTCTGAGTACAAATTAAATTCCAACAATTAGATGTACTCCGTAAGAATCAAAGCAAATATATAAGGAAGATGCTATCTCATTGATGATGTGGGCAATCTCCTAGCAAGTATGACTGTGGACATACAGAGTTTTTATGCAACTGACTTTCAGTAACCAGTCATGGGCATCATGGGTGTTGAAAGATAATGGCTATGGATGTAGGGGCATGTTTTGGATATCAGCTGTTCTGTGGTTTTCTTAAGCTAAATTGTTCTGGCATTGGTTTCTTGCTTTCCTGTCTTTCTGACAGTGACAGAAATGGTAGCTCCCTTGGTGGACAGACATAGGGCTTCTGAAGGTCTCTCCTGGAGCTTAATATGAAGTTTGCTCCTGTTCTTTAGAATGTGTCAATATGCTCTTAATTAACTATATTAAATCACTTTCTGCTTAAAATGCTTGATGTAATTTCTGTTTCTTGTACTGAAGCCTGACAAAAATAAGCATAAAATATGTGTATGACAAATGAAGAACCACAAAGCATCCCTGAGATGAGTTTTTCAGGCAAACCATCAACTTCTTTGTCAACAAAAACCTCAATTCAAGAGTGATTCAAATTAGTGCTTCAGTAAAATTACTGATTACTATTTGTCACTTAACTCTAAGGTTGATTACGAATATTTGAAATTTCATGCTAAATGCCTGAATACCAAGAGACTACTGTACTGGATAGATTTAAATTTGAAAACCATCACAATCTCAATAAGGAACACACAGTATAACTGTATAAGCAATACAAACATGCTCATATTAAATGTTTAGTTGATATTATATCCTATTAGATTATATGCCGAAACATACTAAGAGTTAATAGTAGAAAAACCAGTTGGGCTGAAAATGAATGATCAGTATGCCAGGAAAGGAAAACACATGCTAAGTTGATCTATCACCAAGGGTTACTGATTTCTATTTATTTTCAATTTCAACCAGTTACTCTAAGAGCCACTTTGAAAAATAATGATGTTTATCTTTGTGGGTTTTTTTTTTCTTTTTTTTGAGACAGAGAGGGGCACAGGTGAGCAGGGGGCAGATATAGAGAGAAACCCATGGTGGGTAGAGGGAGAGAGAGACAGACAGCGGGGTGTGGGAGGCTCATGTTTACCCAAAGAAGGGCTCATGCTCACCCGATATGGAACTACAACTCACAAGTTATGAAATCATGACCTGACCATCAAATCAGATGCTTACAGACTGAGCCGCCCAGGTGCCCCTTGTGTATCTATGTTAACTAAACTCCCAAGTATAGATTTCAGAATCACAAAAAATCAAATGAATACTTTTACAAGTCTGGATAACTCAAGTCTTGAAGGAATTTAACTGTTTAACTTTTTTTATTTTAAAACAAATGTAGAATCCACTGAATGGTAGAGGTTGTACAATTAAATTTATCTAATTTAGATAACTAAGCAGCCAACTTTGTATTTTCCTCATATTTAGTATGAGAATTAAACATTTCCATTTTGTTAAACTTAAATGTGTGTTTATGCCAGAGTTGAAGAAAGATGTTTAGTTAGTTAACTAAATAGTAACTCTACAGTTATTTTATATAACATACATAGTAATATCAGAAAAATCTTGTAAAAGTATATAAAATATTTTGCACAGAAATGAAAAAAATTAACTATTATTTTTGTAGTTATGTATAATAGCTTTGCTGCCTCCAGTTACTATATAGAAAGAAGAAAATATAAACCTGCAGGAAAATAAGTGTGCAACAAACTCTTATGGCTGAAAATTCAGAGATCAATTTATCATTAGCTAATCAATAACATTAAATTTGTCCAATGAGCCCAAAGGTTTAAAAGAATGAGTATAGGGGTGCATGGGCGGCTCAGTCAGCTAAGCGTCCGACTTTGGCTCAGGTCATGATCTTATGGTTTGTGGGTTCGACCCCTGCATGAGGGTCTGTGCTAACAGCTAGCTCAGAGCCTGGAGCCTGCTTCAGATTCTGTATCTCCTTCTCTCTCTGACCCTCCACTGCTCACGCTGTCTCTCTCTCTCCTTCTCTCTCTCAGAAATAAATTAAAGAAAAACATTTTAAAAATTAAAAAATAAGTAAAAGTATGAGTATAAACTTTTTGATAAATGGGACATTTAAAAGTTTGGTTTTAGAATGTGGTATGTTATAAATACCTATAGTGGTTTGTTAATTTATATCTATTAAAGCTTCTTACATTGTTATTGTCTTAATTCAAATATTACATATTACTTGCTTACTATCTCTTTGCATTCCTTTTTAGAAGCTAATATTCTAACTGTAGACACACAAAACCTACACGTATGGGCATACACCGTCACAAACAATCCCTTCTGTCAAAATACTTCAAAGATCCTGCCAAGCTTTACTAATTATGTCAGACTAGAGAGCATATCATACTAATTGCAATAAGGCTTCCTAAAAGAATCCTCTTTCAATAATTCACTCTTTTCTTAAAAGTTCCACTCCTAGGGCATCTGGGAGACTCACTCGGTTAAGTACGTGACTCTTGGTTTCAGGACACAATCTCACAGTATGTGGGATCAAGCCCCACATCATGATCTGCACTGACTGTGCAGGGGCCTGCTTGGAATTCTCTCCCCACTGGCCTCACAGTCTCCTTGCCCTCTGCTTCCCCACCCCCACCCCCTGCTGCCAACTCACACATAATTCCTCTCAAATATTAAAAATAAAAAAGTTCCACCCCTTTCAGAATCTCCTACATCTATTTCTCTCTACACCTTTTCTCCAACCCCTAATTTACTGTTTTCTTGCTCATTTTGCATAACTTTCCTTAGGGCATGTGTTAATCAATTCAGCCTCTTCTTGACTTCTCCATTTCCCTGTTAGGCCACTACTTCCCTCTATACAGCCTCAGAGATTAGTCATTTTATACCTCAGAAGGCAGAATAGAGAGGTGATTACAAAAACAGAAACCAATGGCTTCCATTTTATTCCTTGTCACACATAGTAGCTGCTCAATAACCTCATATAATTGATTGGTTTTGTTAACGAAAGACAATTCACATAGTTTTAATACTAATTGAAAGCTGGAGAGCAGGCAAAATGAATGATTAAATTAGTGTCTAGTGATTACAGCCATTTAATAATTTCATGTTTGAAACAGGCATTTCCTCCTAGGCGTGAATGAGCATTATATATTTCCACTCTATGCATATCTTCTCATGGTGGGTCTGATTATGGACAATGTAAGCCATGGGGAGAAACAGTCAACAGCTTGGAAAAATATGGAATTAGTCATAAAAGCTGTGCTTTTAAGTCATCAAAGGAAAAAATAGAAGAGGCGGTGCTAGTATGAATAAGTTATTTTTAAAAATTAATTAGGTACACGTAATCAGTAGCACAGAGTATAAACTACAAGCTATATAAAACAAAAACATTAATTAGGCATGTTCCCTTAAGGTTGCAGAATGCTCTGCCTTCAAGGTCACCAATGATATTCATTTACTACAGTTCATCTTTCTAAAAATGGTGAATGACGTTTTAAAAATGCTGAAATGAATGACAGAGAGACACATAGTAGAATTTGTTTCCAGGATCTGAATCCTCCAGATTAAATAATTAAAAGTATTAGGCCTTGTCACAAATACTTAAGTAAATATTAATTACCCCAGTTTGCAAATTTAAAACAATGTCTTATTTTGACCAGGACTTAAAGAAGTTCAAATAGGTAAGTAGACACTAAAGTTGCTTGCATCTACTTCTCTAAGGGCTTTTAAAAGTTGGAGTTCTCCTTAAACTCTAACTAGCAACTCATTCTTCCTCTTTTCATCATTAGAAGAAAATGTGATTTAATGGCTTAGCATTAAACAATGATAAATTAAATATCTCCTAAACTTTCCTAAGTTATCTAATCCTGCTTTGCACCCAGGTCACTCAAAGAAGATGTGGATTCTTTACTTAATCAGTACAAGATAATGGAAAAAGCCAGTGTGGCATTAGATCCAATTCTACCATGTAATAAATGGCTTTAAGCAAATTATCTATCTAAGCATATGTTTCCTTACTCACAATATGATAGTAATGCCTTTTATCTAACAGAGAGTTGGGGAGATAAAAAGACATGTATGAAAAGTATGCACAACAGTATCTAATATAGAATTGACGTGTCTGTATTTAGAATTCTCCTACTCTTCCTTCCATTGTAGAAACAGCAAAATAAATTTTCAAATAGCTATCAGTATCCATCGCTAACCCATACCTGTTCTTTGTTCAAGCCATCCTTTTCCATTAAAGGGAAGGAAGTTCTTATAAATATTAGGGTTTCTGTGCCTAGTGATTTTAACAAAAAGAGAGGCTAGGATAAAAGCTAACTGACTTGTGCTACACCTTTTATTAAGCTCGGATAACCCATCCCTCTCTGCAGGATAGCTACTGAATCTCTCTTAAGGGCTAACTTCTATTTCTTTAAACCTGGAGCCAGTAGAAGGTATTGTTCTGTTGTTTCTCCATAAAACACAATATAAAGGCTTGTCTAATCATGGTTATTGTTCAGATATGGTTATTTCTTGTGCTTGGCCTCTGCTTTATTTCAAGCATTCATATTTAATTTTTCAGTGCCTACTATAGACCTGCTTCTCTAGTCTATCTTCAGATTTAATGCCTTATCCCCATTTCTGACTACCGGAATCTCATTTAAATTAACTAATGATTTTCTTCATTTAATCCCAACAAATGATTGATTAGTTGTGATATTCCAGAGATTGTGTTAGGTTCCAGGGATTTAGGAATGAGTAAGTAAAAGGTTAAGTATAAAGACTTAATGGACATTGCTGAAGAGACGGGTCAGTTGGGAAATGTAGGTCACTGCCCTGTAAGAATAGAGGCCATGTGGTTTCTGAGGGTGAAGGTTTGTTATGAACCAGAAAGATTTCTAAAGTTATAAGAAGAGATTCATAATGTAAATAGAACACAAGTTTATTTTTGAAAAACAATTGGCATGTACTGTAGATGTCTAACCTAGAACTGAAAACAATAAATATTGGAGTTCTATTAATCCACTATTCCAAATATTCTTGTGTGTTTTTTTTCCAAAAGTACTTCATATTTTAGTGCAGGAAAACAGATAACAGGTTGTGTGGGTTGGATGC
Source organism: Hyaena hyaena (assembly GCF_003009895.1). Classification (NCBI taxonomy): domain Eukaryota; kingdom Metazoa; phylum Chordata; class Mammalia; order Carnivora; family Hyaenidae; genus Hyaena; species Hyaena hyaena. The sequence goes on along the minus strand of NW_024081290.1, from coordinate 595,305 downwards.
TGGATGCAGCGAAGGATACAAGCACTGCAATTTTGAGGCTATTAATAAGATAGTAGGCCAATTGGTCACCAGTCTGAGTTGGATATTAGACTAAGCTGATCATCTTTTCCTGGAGAACACTACTGAGAAAAGCACAGCATATCTTGATGGATTATAAACTAAACATTAAGGGTTTTGATCAGAAAGTATAGCACTAGCATTTAAAATGTTAAAAATAATCTAGGTGATAATGAAATCTAGAATGTGGCTATGTGTTGGGGTTAATGATTTGTGAAGGTGCTGTCAGATCTTTTCCAATAATTGCACTGTAATTTGACTAGATCCCCACTTGTCTTTTACACGAATATTCCACTTCCTAACATGTAGGCCTTGTCCATGTGAGTATGATGTCATTTTACAGAGCGCTGGATCTTTCCAGGTTAGCGTAATCGCTTTTGTCTTCCTCCTCATCAACTATGTATTTAATCACCCAACAGTTAATATCACTGTGATAGTCACTGACAGAAGAAGGATACATACATACAATCAGTCCTCAATAAGTTCATGACCTAGTTAGTGTGGGATGGAATTAGTTACTTGTCTCTTTGGGCCTCAATTACCTCATTTGTAAAAACAACATCGTAGGATTATAGTAAGGATTAAATGATTTGATCAGTAAGAAGCATTTGGCATAATGCTTGGCACATTCTAAGAATGTCATAGTAGCTCAAGTTAACATCCCTAGCATGAGACTGGCCAGGCCCAGTGTGCAGAAGCAGCTGAAGAGATCATGCGCTCAGCGAATAGCAAAAAGCCTGATGCAGCTACAGCCTAAAACAAACTTATTATATAAACTCATTTTATTATCAGTGTATAGACAGTAATTCGTAAAATGAATGTGCATTGATAAATTTTACTAAGCATTCCAAAGCCAAAGCAAAATAATTTTTGGATTTTGAACTGCTCAGTCATGGCTCCCTTCAAACAATTCAGGTATTAAAAGCTGATCCTCTGTGTGCAGTGTTTGTGTGTGTGTGTGTGTGTGTGTGTGTGTGCGCGCGCGCGCACGCGCGCACGTGCTCACGCGCACGCTGGGGAGGAGGAAAAAAATAAATAAAAAATTGGGAAACAAATAAATTACAGGGAAATAGAATTGTTACTCAAAGAGAACCTCTTTTCCTTTTTTTGGTAAACATCCAAGAACTTAAGTATGTCCACTTGCTGATCTAGAAACCTATTTCACCAAACAAAGCCACCAATCACTGTCATCCCTCTGATCAGAATGATAAAGAATCCTTAAGAGGAAAACATCCAAGTTTTAAGACTGATTTTTCACATTCTTCTTTTTTATTATTTATTTTTTAAATATTTATTTATTTTTGAAAGATAGAGAGAGACAGAGCATGAGCAGGGGAGGAGCAGAGAGAGTGGGAGACACAGAATCCGAAGCTGCCTCCAGGCTCCGAGCTGTCAGCACAGGGCCCAAGGTGGAGCTCCAATCCATGAACCGAACCATGAGATCATGACCTGAGCCAAAGTCCAACGCTTAACCGACTGAGCCACCCAGGTGCCCCTCACATTCTTCTTAATCTACATACAATTTACCTGAGATCACTCCCCTGCAAGTCACTTCTTTCCTATGAAATTCTTATACTCTATTAAATCCTGATTTTTTTGGATTTGCTTCAATGTTGCAGTCTCTGGAGTGTTTGCCACTGTTCTCTTTACTGTATGAGGTCTTTTCATTCTTCCTAAAAATTCAACTTAAGTCTCGAATTTTACATCATTCTTTTCTTGATAACTCAAGACTGCTCTAATTTCATTTAAAATAGTTTGTATAATATTCCAATAATCATAATATAATTAAATGTCCACACATTTATTTAATATTTTTGTGAATATAAAAAAATCCCAGTCAAGACCATAGATTCCTCTATGCCAAAATTTTATTTTAAACTACTTACACTTCATGGACACCTGGGTGGCTCAGTCGGTTAAGCGACCGACTTCAGCTCAGGTCACGATCTCATGGTTTGTGGGTTCAAGCCCCGTGTTGGGCTCTGTGCTGACAGCTAACTCAGAGTCTGGGGACTGCTTCAGATTCTTTGTCCCCCTCTCTCTCTGACCCTTGCCTGCTCATACTGTCTGTCTGTCTGTCTGTCTCTCTCTCTCTCTCAGAAATAAATAAAACATAAAAAAAAAAAAACCTACCTACACTTCCAACATTTCTGGTATCTGCTAAATATTCAATAACTATTTAGTAAATTTAAAGGCCATTTCTAGGCAAAACTATTCTGAGCATAAGTACGTAATTTTATGAAGACTAAGCAACTGAGAAATGCAGTTTTGACTCTCTCTTTCTTCATACAGTTTATAGAGGATGTGGGAATATGTCACGATAATTTAAATGACTATACTGCATCCTGCCAGTTATTTTCGAAAGGGCTAGAACATGTATTGGCTATAACCATTGAACTTTATATTGCTTTTCTTTATTTGTAGAAATAAGGTGAGTATAACAGTATTCAAGTGTGTGGGTGTCCTCTTGATTTGAGAACTAATTACCTCATGGCAATTCAAGTTATTTGTTTACTAGTACTAAATGCCATGTTTATCCCATTAATGTATGTTATAAATACATTAAGAGTAATTTATTTTTTGGAAAGTTGAAGCAAATTTCATCTCTCTGTATTGGTATAATACAGATATTACAACCATAAAATCAGGTATCTTTTTCTGACCTCAAATATTTGTTATGTTATATATCCAGATGTTATTTTTTAAAGAAAATTTAAGTTGTATTATTTCTTTATGCATCCATTTAAAAGGAAAAATGGTGACTGAGTGTAACTGATCAATAATGATATCTACACACATATAGTCACAGAATTAATTCTGAACTTTTTGCATTAAGGGAAGGTAGCCATGTCTGTTACCTAAAAATAATTTGTTTGGCTCTGGAGTATGCTCTAACTTTAACAGAGATTTCATTTACTAATTACAATAATACTCCTATTGAAGTGAGTGAATATTCCCTGAATAAACATCCACAGTATATATTGTGTGTATGAATAAAGAATTCACATTGTAAAAGCAAAACATAAAAGTTTAGAGGCAATGCATTTTTTCTCACATTTAGATATGCATGTCCATAAAAATTAATGTATGCTCAGAACTCAGAACTTTAATACACAAAACTTAATGATAGTTAACTTATTTTTTGTGTTTAGAATGGACTACACATAAGTAACAAGCCTTTAATGATAGCTTATCTTTTATAGTAAAACCAGCTAATAAATAAGATACTACTGTAGGTGATCAATACTGGATACAATATTTTGAGATTTGGAGGAAAAATGAATATATATTAATTTTATGGGTTTTATATAATTTTTTACAGAGAGATCCAGATTTTCCCCTAATACTCATTCTAAAGAAAATAGATTCTCCCAGTATTGAAAGTAAAAAAGTTGGCATCATTTGTTTCAAGGTAAAGTTAGAAATTCTCTAAGATAGATTATACTCTAAAAAAAATACTTTCCAGTATAGGTAATAGCCAAATATAGGTAACAGCCATAATTCAGTAGTGGTCCTGGTGAAAGTACCATGTAATATATGCAATTAATTAATGAGTCAGGGGAAGAATACCTGGGTTTACTTTAGTAATCCTTTCCTTTCTCACACTGTTGTTTGGGACAGCAAGGATTTTTCTTACTTCAACAAAATCGATACATATAATGTTAATAGGATTGGCATATTTTCAATGAGCAATCATTTTTTAAAGACGTTTACACATTTACTGCTTTTCCAATATCAAATATAACAGCCATACAATATTTCACATATTTCTTTGAGGCCACATGGGGGTTACTAAGATCCGCAGCAAACCACCACCATTTAAGAGTGATTACCTAGTTAATTCAGAAGTAAGCATTAATTAAATTTCTGTTTAAAAAATCATGCTTCCCTACAAATTAAATTTATAAGTTCAATCAAATATTCAATTACCTTTTAAAATTATGTATTTCCAAATTAAGTACTGTAGCTGGATTTTTCACTTTTTAAACCATTATGCTTATTTCATGTAGATATATCTCTGAGTTCTCACCTAGAATAATGGGCAATGAGCCAGATTTGCACTGAATCATTTTGATGTAAATGATGCTCAGGGTGACCCCAGGCACAATGTAGGATGCAGTAGCCAAGTACCTGCTCATATCCAAAGTTTCATATACCTAATTGCAATTTCAGAATCTCAAGAGCATATTTAAAATAGTAATTTTGAACTGAATGCCTTTCCAAAGAAAGAAACTTTGCCATTAGAAACTCTTTACATTCTTGTTTGTTTCCTATTTGCATGTAAAATAAAGTAAACAATTTATTTAACTTAAGTCTGTCATGAAAAGGAAGTGTAATATTTGATGACAAAGCTCATCGTATTATCTTCAACACCAAAGATGTTATATTTGATTAGAAAAGTTAATTATAAGCATATAAAGAGCTGAGATGCTAACAGCTAATTACTCATAAAGGGAAATTAAATCTAATTTTCTGACTGACAGTTGCTGTCTGGCAATATTTTTATTAAACAAAACAAATTCCAATTTACTACAGTGGAAACTCTAAAAGTTTATGGGGCACAATCGGATGTATGTAAATTAGGTTAAAAGCCAATGAGTAGAGAGGAGAGGGTTGCTGCAAGTCAGCACAATTTTGTCATTGAATATTTTTTTGTTTTTATTTTCACTGTTAACTATTAGCAGCTAAACTAAACTGTAATGATACACTGCAAAAACCCTTGGGATCTGATTCTCCATTTGTTTGCCTAGAGTATTATGTGGAACTAAAGTGAGAAACTTGCCTGCAATATTATTGAAGGCTTGTGAACAATGAGAGCTTCTTCATACTGCTGATCTTATCTGTTTGTTATTCAGTCTCTACTACTGACTCAGAACTTCTCCATTCATCTTATAATGAAACAAAGCCTTAAAAATGTGCTGAAAAATATACTCTTAATTAGGAAAACATTGTTGCAATTCTGCCAAAGGATAAAAAAAAAGAGAACAGTAAGAACAAAAGCATGAAGGAAAAAAAGTACTATTTTGAGGATTCTTCAACATGGCAGGAAGACCGCTGAATCTGTAACACTAGCATATTGAAAAAAAAAAGTTCCATCATTGAAATATGGGTGTTGCAAGCGTTTTTGGAAGATGATTCCCTTTCCTTTTCTTTAGAGAAAGTATATTCATTAGCAGCTATACAGTGCCCAAAGCCATTGTCTTTGTTCCAATTATCCAGTTGCAGATGGCCTATTGATAGTACCCATTCAGGTTTGTCAGAAGGCAATGAGAGTAGCTGCCAATTGAGAAGCATTTCACTGTGATCCTTACACATAGCCATATAAACAAAAATAACTCTATTTAAAAATAAATCCTAAAGATAGTCCTACATTACTATAATCTGCTACAAAATTCCAGCAACCAAAATACACAAGTTCTTGACCCATTTTATGAAGACTCTGACGGTTAAGTTCACCTGGCATTGTATAGTAAATGCTGATGAAAATGAAAGGAGAAAGAGAGAGAGAGAGAGAGAAATTAATAAATTATTCCAGACTGGCAGGCTTGGCTATTTATCAAAAGGAAGCCACTGCATTCAAATATGGTGCACACATCTGAGCCACAGTACCTTTACAACATGCATGGAAAGCATTGGTTTTATCTGGGAAATAAATTTTAAATTAACTATGAATTAACTTTAAATTTTCCAGTGAGTAAACAAAACACAGTATTAAATAATGTGATGATCATTTATGATCAGACTTATAAGGATAATTCTATGGATATGTTTTAAGTGTTGTCATAGTTTTGTAGCATCAACAAAGAGGCTTTGTTAAATAGTTTCTGTTGTGGCTTTGAAATATATAGGAAAAGTATTCTTGATTGAATTTCTCTTTTTTAACATCAGTACTATAATAGGAGGAGATAAGAAAATGTATAACTATTATTAGAGAGAACATGAAAATCAAAGATTTAAAACAATTCTTAGTTAACTTGTCAAATTTTCTTTTACCCATTGATTATTGTACATATACTTTCCCATGCAAACAAAGCGAGGTTTAAAACAATTAATAACTGTAACTTCTGTTATTTTCTCCAAAAAATTACTCATAAAAGCATTTACCTTAAAGCACTTTTGTAAAATATTCATAACATATTGCCTAGCATGGAATCAAACAATATTTTTGATAAGTTAAATTGAACTCTGTATTTACTGTTGCTAGAAATATTTTATGTTTTCCAATTATAATTTTACATAAGTAAATGTTTTTTCAGTGGTAAGTGAACCCCATCTCCCCCAAAGTCACTCTTCTGATTCTAATGAACCTTATATAAACTATATAAATGCAACAAATGACTTTCCAAGACCAAACTTCTAACTCTATAAATCTCTAAGACTCAAATTACTAGGCACAATAAGCCTGGCTAAAATTCCAACAGGAGAATTTTTACTACAAATTACCACAAATGGGCAAATGGAAATGAATCAAAGTTCAAATGTTTCACAGTGCTTCCAGGAACATGTCCTTGGATTTATGCTCAGCTCAAAGCCTAGTAAATGCTCTTCAGAACTGTCATCATGATATCAAGAAATAGTGTTGCCTCCATGTTTCTCACCTTCCTTTTTTTTTCACTATCAGTATATTTTCCACAGTAATCTGTAGTCAGTTATCTTTGTTTTTTTAAAAATTTTTTTAATGTTTTATTTATTTCTAGGAGAGAGAGAGAGAGAGAGCGCGAGAGAGCGAGGGAGCGTGAGCAGGGGGGGTGGGGGTCAGAGAGAGAGGGAGTCACAGACTGAAACAGGCTCCAGTCTCTGAGCTGGCAGTCAGCACAGAGCCCGACGCGGGGCTCGAACCCACGAACCGCGAGATCATGACCTAAGCAAAAGTTGGACGCTTAACTGACTAAGCCACCCAGGCGCCCCTGTAGTCAGTTATCTTTGATGTAACTATTGTAATTGTTATCGATGCCATGAACTACACACAATTTAATTGATTTAATTAAATTAGATTATTTTATATGGTGGCAAATTCAATTGATAAAAGTTGTATGTGTTCGAACTCTTCCACCAACTTGTCATTCCTCCATCTCCCTCATTTGGGCCTCTCTTTCCCTGGACACATAACAATACTGAAATAAAGCCAATTGGTAACCTCAGAATGGCCTCTAAATGTTCAAGGGAAAGGAAGTTACTGGTCTCTCACTTTAAATCAAAAGCTAGAAATGATTAACCTAAAAGATTTAGTGGAGTTCAGTGCCAGTAGTTAAGAAGTTGATACCCTAAAGCTCTAACTTGTACATAACCACATTTGCCTTTATGCTAGACTATAAAAACTCTTCCCAATACATAAGACATGTTTTTCCCTGTATTTATGAAATGTTTCCTAACATTTGTATTTGTATGTCATATTTTTGTGATTTGTAAACCAGAATTTGGTTAAAAATATATAGATATATGTGAAACAGTTTGGTGTTTATCTTATATACATAGAGGAGAATTGTAAATGGGTTTTCCTGGGCTGAAACACCCATTGCCAGAGGCCAGTGTGATCCACTACTTTATGTTTCCTGACATGGATTATGTAGAGTGTGTGTTGCCTGTTAGCTCTATATTGTAAACCACATTCTAGACAACTATTGGCTTTTATGTTTTGAGGAGTATGTATTGTTTTTATATGTGATTTTTATCTTAAAAGCAGTAAAGATATAGACAGGTGCAACAAAATATCAACTTTATGAATATTATTTATGTAATGTAAAAATCAACCATGTATATAAAAATACTCTTGTCAATCTGGACCTTTCAGGGAATTGATGCAAGAAATTTGAAATAAAGGTTTTAGTGAGCTGAGGACACTAGATAAATACAAAGGATATCAACAAACATAGTTAAGACTCTTTAAAAAAATGATTAACCTTAGTGCAGAAACCATGTTCAAAGCTGGAAGAGACTGAAATCTAGACCTGTGCTGCCAAACAGCCAAGTTGTAAATGCAAAGGAAAAGTTCTCAAAGGAAATTTAAAAAGCAAAATAGCTTTATTGCTGATAGGGAGAAAGTTTGGGGGTCTGGATAGAAGATCCAACCAGCCACACGTCCCTTTAAGCCAAAATTCTAATCCATAGCAAGGCGCTAACTCTATTTAATACTATGAAGCCTGAGAGAGTTGAAGAGGATGTAGAAGAAAAGCTTTAAACTAGCAGAGGTTGGTTCATGAGGTCTCCATAACATAAAAGTGCAAGGTGAAGCAGCAGGTGCTGATGTAGAAGTTGTAGCAAAGTTATCTAGAAAATCTAGCTAAGATAACTCATGAAGGTGGGTACACTAAACAAGAGACTTCTAATATATACAAAATAGCCTTTAATTGGAATATGATACCATGTAGGACTTTCATAGCTGGAGAGAAGAAGTCACTATCTGGCTTCAAAGTTTCAAAAGACAGGTTGACTCTTGTTAGAGCTTCATGCAGCTGGTGACCTTTAGTTGAAGCCAATGTTCATTTGCCATTGTAAAAATTCTATGGCCCTTAATAATTATGCTAAATCTACTTTGCTTGTGTTCTATAAATGGAGCAAAAAAGCCTGGATGACAGCATGTCTGTTTACAAAATGGTTTACTAAATACTTGAAAGCCATTGTTGAGATCTAATGCTCAATAAAAAAAAACCCCAAAAATCAAAAGATGCCTTTCAAAACATTACTGCTTATGGTCAAAGCATCAGAACAAAGAGTTCTGATGGAAATGTACAATGAAATTAATGTTATTTTCATGCCTTGTTAACACATCCTTTCTGCATCAAGGAGTAATTTCTACATTCACTTCTTACTATTGAAGAAATACATTTTATTAATGCCCTATCTGCCATAGATAGGAATTTCTCTGATGGATATGGGCAAAATTAACTGAAAACCTTCTGAAAGGATCCACCATTCTAGGTATCATTCATATCATTCATGATTCATGGGAAGAGGTCAAAGCATCAATATAAATAGAAGTTTGGAAGAAATTGATTCCAACCCCCATGAATGACTTTGAGGGGTTCAAAACTTCAGTGGAGGAAATAACTGCAGATGTGCAAAAGCAAAAGAACTAGATTTAAAAGTGGAGCCTGAAAATGTGACTGAATGAATTGCTACAGTCTTGTGACAGAACTTCAACACATGGGGAGTTGTTTCTTATGGATGAGCAAAAAAAATGGCTCTTTGAAATGGAATCTCCTCCTGGTAAAGATGCTGGGAAGATTGTTGAAATGGCCACAAAGGATTTAAAAATGTTACAAAATTTAGCTGATAAGGAAAATCAAGATTTGAGAGGACTGACTCCAATTTTGAAAGAACTTCTACTGTGAGTAAAATGTTATCAAACAGCATCACATGCTACAGAAATAGAAGCCATGAAAGGAAGAGGCAGTTGATGAGTCTAACTTCACTTATTTTAAGAAACTACCAAAGCCACCCCAGCCTTCATCATCCACCACTCTGATCAGTCAGCAAGCCATCAACACTGGGGCAAGATACTCTACCAGGAAAAAGATTATGACTCACTGAAAGCTCAGTTGATGGTTAGCATGTTTTACCAATAAATTATTTTTTAATTAAAATACAGACATTTTTAAAACATAATCCTATTGCACACTTAATCGACTACAATATAGCATAGACATAACTTTGATAGGCATTGGGAAACCAACAAAGTAATTCAATTCATAGCCATCGTCGCCTTATTGCAGTGGTCTGGAACCAAACCCACAGTACCTCTGAGGCATGTCTGGTATGTATTTTCTATAACAAAAGTCTAGAGGTAGGCAGTTCCAGAGGTTTTTTTTTTTTTTTTTTCCCAATAACTCAATATCATTATGTCACTACAATTACACTTACAATTGTTTTATCACCTTTTTTCCCATGGTGGGTAAAATATAGTCACTTTGGGCCCATTTTCACATCCTTATTCTAGCACATAAAGCAACAGAGAAGAGGAAGAATCTAAAATCTTCCTCAGTGTGACGTATTTTCTTTATAATGCACCAATTCAGCAGACTATCCTATCTGTTTCATAGGCTAAAAGGTGCCAATAAGATATATTGCACATACCCGTCTTATTTTGAAATTAGATCATATAGAGTGTTCAAATAATTCCTGGCTTTGACCTGGAAATCCTGAAGAATATCTTTTTGGCAGTTTGAAAAAAACATTCTTATATTAAGAATAAGAAGATTGGTCCCTCTCATGCAATCAACCATATTTTTAAATTGTGGCACTGATGGAAATATGAACAAATCAATAATATAAATAGTAAATATAATGAAGTAAGGAGAGATAAGATGTTCATAGGTAAAAAAGGTAAAGTATAGTTTTGCTGATAGATCTGTTTGGTTTATTTATAAATTAGGCAATGAAACAGTCCTTTTATTAGCTAAACATCATCACTTGTAAGTAGTACATGGTTGTGTGCCTTGATTATCAAATGTTATTAGATCGTTAAAGATAAAATTATGCACATATCTGTAATTTATGCAGAACAAATATCAAAATAAATCTATAATGAATGTTTACAACATCATATTTGATTTATTTAATATACACTTAAAATGAAAGCATTTTAATTGCTTCTTCAAGCAGATTAGCTCTTCAAATAAACTAAATGGAAGAAGTCTTAAGATTATATTTATACATACATTTTTTTGTATGTTAGACACTTCTTTGAAGAAATTTGTTGTGTAATAGTTTCAGCAATGCCAAAGCAGCAAAATCATTTGTTACTAAACATAAAGCTTCTAAGCAAGTCCTGCACAATTTTACTCTATGCATTACAAAAATAGCTATCAGCAGTGATTTTAATCCATGTGTGTTCTACTTCAAAATACATGTTGTTTCTGCACAATACAGAAACAGTTTAGATTGGAATCAAATTGAAATGGCTTCTAAATCCTGAGATAAAGTCTATTACTATTACCCTATACAAACTGATGGGAATTTATGAGATCATAATGATTCAGTTAGTTTATTCATATAATAAATGTGTGGTATAAGTGGGTAGTGTGGTGTATTAAACATAAATAATGCATCTTCTAAAACATATAATTTTTACCATAATATATGGTTGTGGAATGAGTTGCATCATTTCTGATAGAAACTAATGAATAGAAATTCTCTACCTTTCTGAAAATACTTATTTCCACATTTCACGGACAAATGTTGATGATAAATCACAGCATTTCTAACTTGCTCGTAGGTTTTTCTTAACAAACCATTTTCAAGATGTGATTTTAAAAACTTAAATCTGCTTAGAGGTTGTTGAAGTTTCATTTTTTAATAACCTAAGGACTTGGCCCTCCATGTTGTCTCTGCCTGAAACAAAATTATAGAAGAACTTCATGTCACTTTTCAAACACCTCCCATTTTTGAGATGATCAAGATAGTTCCCAGATTTTGTAAAATTTGGAATCTTCGTGATTGCTCTTAAAATTTTTTAGCCTCTGCTGAAGTTTATCATTCTCTTTTCACTTCTATTTTTCTCTGCATATCCAATTCCTAACCATCTTAAGTCCAAACCTGTCCCCGGTGATAAGTCTACAATGACATATCAATTTTTTAATTTCTACATGACCTATTTTCCACTGCATGTATTTGATATTTGCTGATTCACATATCCTAAGGGAATGTTTCATGACTGAAAGATCCTGAGGGCTCTTTCCTGAGGGAAAACACTAAGAGAGCAGAAATTATTTCTGTTATTGCTGGGATTCATTTTACCTCAAAAGACAGATTAGGTAACATCATAATTAAAGAAATAAAGAAAAAGATCTGGAAAAAAGTAATGAAAGATATTGCATTGTGATTTTCCTTTATAATGGTTGAGTCAAGCTTTTCTCATTCATATGTATAGTGGCAAATGATCACTTCACCTAATGAAAAAAATGTCTATGCCTATATTATGTCTGAATTTCCTTTCTGGATGGTCCATAACAAAATATTAAGAGGAAGTGAAGCAGGGAATATAATGATGACACAATTGGAGATCATGCAATGAAATCCTTTGTTCCGTGAAGAAAAACTTAAACCTAATTACATCACCCACCCAAATCCGTAAAAATCAATACTACTACTATATGAAAACTTCTGGATTCAAGGTGAAAAGTTAATGTATTTCTTCCATGTTAAGAGACTACAATGCTTATGTTTCCCTCCTGACCTCTGTCTTTGACCATGGATATCATAAACTACTGTACCAGACAACAAACTCACATAGTTAACTTTGTCCTTCTAGTGTTTGGGACCATTCTGAATAAGCTGGACTTTCTGAATTGCATTCAGTGATATAGATTAAGTAAATTATTTTTTAAATAAAATATACCCTTACAAAAGTACATAAATCATGAATATACAGCTTAATAATTTTTTACCAACTGAATATATCCCATCTACCTAGTCAGCAGATGAAGAAATTAGATGTAAGAATATTAAAATTAAAAAAAAAGAAATTAGGTATTAGCATTACATCTGAACCACCCCACATACTAACTCCAATAATTTAAAATATGAGACAGAAAAAACTATAAAATTATCAAAAATTAAAATATATTGTAGATTATAAAATTCTACAAAATTTCATTTTTCAGTATACTGTATGTTATGTATAACACAAGTATACTGCATATACTATACAACATATATATGTTACACACTATAGATATAATGATATATATAATATCAAATGTATATAACATATATATGTTCTATAATATGACATATTTATTTGAAATTTGTGATACTTTTATCATTGTTATTTCATTTCATCAGATTTTTCACTTGTTTCATTAAATTTATATTATTGATGGAAAGAAATTTTATATTATTGATTGTTACATTTTCACAGAAGAGTAATAAATGTGCTTTAGAGAAAATAATAAATATTTATTGAATTTTTATTTTTTCAATGAAATGCTCTACATCATTTTTACTTTGGAGATTTACTAAATCTTTACATGCTTTGTACTGCATTTAGTACACTGCTAATGCAAACTAGTTTGTGAATTAATTTTGTTTAATTTCAGGTTCTGACACACTATTATCTCCATCTAATTTTTCCTCATTTATCTTCATTTATGATTATAGGTCAAATTATAGGATATTGGCAGCTTGTTCTTTACAAATAGTTAAATTTTCAGCCCTCTACTATTTGTAATATTAGGATTGAACATTTAAAGAAACTTCAATTTCCAAAACTCATTTCAAAGGCTTTATTAAGTCTCTCAAATAATGCAATCTCTACAAAAGACAACCAAGCAAATGCATCCCTGGTAATTTCTTTTTTTTTTTTTTATTAAATATTTTTATTTATTTCTAGGAGAGAGAGACAGCGTGAGCAGGGGAGGGTCAGAGAGAGAGAGGGAGACACAGACTCTGAAATAGGCTCCAGGTTCTGAGCTGGCAGTCAGCACAGAGCCCGACGCGGGGCTCGAACCCACGAACCGCGAGATCATGACCTGAGCGAAAGTCGGACGCTTAACCGACTAAGCCACCCAGGCACCCCAGCCTGGTAATTTCTTAATGGTCAAATAGGATAAAATATTATGTTTAAAATTATTGAAAGTGGAATTAAAAAAAGAAAACAATCAGTTTACTGGGAACTTAATTTAAATGATTATTAAAAATCAAAATAAAACACTTCAAACACTCACAGTTCTTCTATTTTTCTCCCTTAATACATTGTGTTATGAAGCTTTTGAATAATTTAATTTGCAACATATTTGTTATTATTTAAATAGATCTTATTTAAAATAATTACCGTATTTATGAAAAATATTTAAACTTATAAGATCACAAAGTTAAACTGAAGGACTGAGGATATATCTCCAAAGAAAATATTTCCCCCTATTTTATGTTAATTTTAGTTTTCTGAGAGATCCAACATTTGTATCCAAATTTAGTTATGTTTTGCATACTTTTTTATTTGCTATAAGCAAAAGCCATTGTATACCTGTTCATTTTATATTCTTTAAATGACATGTGATTCTGAGTATCACTGACATTCCACCAAAAGCTTGTCAAAATTTTAAAAGGCACAATTAAGGAACCAATATAAATGTACATACAAATAAAAACAAATACCAGTAAATTATAGGATCAGGAAAGCAGAAAGTGGGAGTAGCAAGGATAAAAATGATACATAGAAAATACATAACAATATTAGAAATAACTCAAAACATAGTTAAAATGTGAGTGGGTTCAACAAAAATAAATTAGAAAGTAAAAGTAAAAATACAAAGGGAGATATTCTACATATTTATTAGTAAAGACATAATCCTAAACAAACCACGTATTATAGAGAAAAACTTAAGGCAAATTATAACATTTAGAGGTGACAAAGCAACAAATGTATCATATGTCAAAATTTGTGGGATAGGATTGATGTGATTGTTATAGGAAATCTTTTACTCTATTATTCCAGAAGGTGGAGACAACATCCAGAAGCAGCACTGAATGCAAACATAAGGTGCTACAACAAAATGAAAAGGCAGCCTATTAAATGGGAGAATCGTGCCAATGTTTTATCTGATAAGGGGTAATATTTAAAATAGAGAAATACCTCATAGAAGTCAACACCACAAATCCCCCAAATAATCTGATTCAAAACAAACAGAGGACTTAAACATTTTCCCGAAGAACACACACAACTTCATTATATAGTACAGAAACCTGTGGACAGCATGGTTGAATGAACATAGTTTCAGGTGTCACAATCTTTGGTTTGACTCAGGGATCAGCCCTTCCCTTGGAGTAAGTTATTTAACCTTTCTAACTTGCCATTTCATAATTTTTATGATATTATTTAGAATGTTGTTAGAATCAGATGATATAATCTAATTGTTCCAGTATCACTATAATAATGATTTTCAACAAATTTACCCCTTCTCTATATTTATTTCTCTGCCACCTATTCTTTAAATAATGGCATTCACTCTAATTTTCACTGACACTCTTTCTGGGAAATATCATACATTCTAGCACAGTTTATCCTATTAAGTGGACAACATCCAAACTTGACCACTCTCCCACCTTCAGACTAACTACTTGGCATATATTCAACTAAAGTCATATTCAAATGGACAGAAACCAAGAAAAAAAAAACAATCATTATCTTGCTTCAAGGCACCTCTCAGGCCTTTGTAGTCACTTGCTTTAATCCCTGCATTAAAGTAATTATTGATTCTTCCTTTTTATTCAAACAGTTATAGTACAATAATGCTGTTGGATTCTGCTTCAAAAAATGAGTTCCAGGGGTGCCTGGGTGGCCCAGTTGGTTAAGCATCAACTTCGGCTCAGGTCATGATCTCACGGTTCGTGGGATCGAGCCCCGGGTCAGGCTCTGTGCTGACAGCTAGCTCGGAGCCTGGAGCCTGCTTCTGATTCTGTGTCTCCCTCTTTCTCTGACTCTTCCCTGCTCATGCTGTCTCTCTCTCTCTCAAAAAAATAAATAAAACATTTTAAAAAATGGGTTCCATATCAAGACCCTGACTTGGTCTTTTATATCAGCTCTCCATTTGAGCTGCCTGCCACCAACTTAAGGATGTATGGATCGTCTATTATGTGTTCAGTTTTGAGGATGCAGGACTGAAAATAACCCAGCACCTGCTCTTGAGTTCACTGATAATTGCAATATGGTAGAAAGGCTTGACAGTAATGACAAATATAAAGTAGCACTTGGAGGTCTAAACTAGTCTGGCAGTAAGAGAAGACTTGCTGAATAAAGCAAACCTCAAGTAAAAGTTTACTTTTCTACTCTAACCTTCGCCTACTTATTACTTATTTTTCTCTCTTTTCCCTACCAGGCTTTTAAAAATCTATGGCCTTTTCACAGATCATGATATTGCATGAAATATTATTTGTTCCTGTCTCAACTCATAGTCTTCCTTCAAGATCTATTTCAAAATTCTACTGCACATTGAAAATTTACCTGTTGTGCTTTTTTTTAATCAGCTTAAATTATAGCTTTCACTCTGATATGCTCTTATTTATTTATTAAGATTTCTCTACTAACACATTGAGGTGACTCTCATGTTATTTCTAGATCTACAGAGCTTGTCATCATTTCTCTCACTCAATAGGTGCTCAGGAACGTTAATACCAATAATATTAACACAGTGATTACAACTAAAAACTAATATATTGTGGGCTTACGTTTTGCCAGTTTAAGTGCTATTCCCGTTCTGTAGTTAAAAGAACAGACGACTGTGGAAAAGTGAGAAATTTGCCAAGTTCACAGGGCAGATAAGGAGCCGATGGGATGCTACCAGGGCACTTCTAACTCCTGATGACTGGCTCTGAACCATTATGTATCCCGAATGAGCAACAAAAGTTGTTCAAGATTACTTATATAGAAGGGGCAAGTCTAATCCTACATGTCTGACTGACTCCTTTTCACTTTTAAACAACAGAAAGTGAGGTCTTTGAGGGAGTCTCTTAGTCTTACTGCAACATTTTTCTTTGTGCATGCAGTATTTTTTTCCTGGGTTAGTAGGAAATCAGTTAACCTATATTATATTGTGGATTGAATTTTAAGATAGAGTATGAACATTTTAGTTTTTTTTTTTTTTTTTTTTTACATTATAGCATTACCTTAGCACATCACTGAGATCTAGACTAACAAAGCATTTATTCTATTAATTCACTTATTAGTTCCATGAGTATATATTAAGTTTCCACTATGTATCTGGAATTATCCTAGTTGTTGGGGAGCTTACCATCTAACAGGAGGATATTACACACAAGTCACCATCTACAAGAGTCCTAAGAACCTATGATGTAGGTATACACAGGCATATTGACATTTTCAAAAACTACTATTTAATTTAGCTGTGGAAGAAGTCACCACAAAACCTTCATGAAGCATTAGACAGGAAAAGAAGAAAGAAAGGGAACAATAGAGAATTCAGAAGTATGGTCAATAAAGGAAAGCAGTCCTATCAAAGAACTGCAAATGAATCACTGTAACTAGAGCAAAGGGTACATGTTGGAGAGGAGTGAGGAGTAGGCTTGAGAGAGGGAGGCTGGGTAATAAAGAATCTTTTTTTTTTTTTTCTTCTCTAAAAACCTTGATCAGCTGATAAAGCAATTAAATAGAATAAGAGCGTAATTAGATTTGTATTTGAAATAGAATCACTGAGGTAAAGAATGGAACATGTTTGAAGAAAGCATTTTGGCTCCAATTACCATGTAAATGATATTATTGGTTATCAAGAGAAGGACTATAAAAGAGGAACAGGTTGGAGGTGCCTGTTGGCTGTCCTGATTACTACTCCAGCCCCAAACAGTCACCTATGGCATACTCTGAGGAAAGGGTTGGTAAACTATGGCCAAATGCCAAATCAGGCCTGTTGCCTATTTTGTATGCGCCATGAACTAAGAATGGTTTTTATAGATGCACATTTCCATTTAATTTGGTGATAGGAAACACTAATTATAAAATCTAGTTAAACAGTATGTTATCCTCCCCATCCTGCAAAAAAAAAAAAAAAAACAGTAAACAAATGAATCTAATTCTTATTAAATTAGTAGAAAACTACATTTAAAACAAACTCAATTATTAATCTATTTTGAACACGGTTAAAATATGTATTAGTTTTTCATAAAAAAATACCTGTAACATATTCAATGTTGACTCTTGGCTTGAAAATCCTAGAATATTTACTATCTGGCCCTTTACAGGAAAAGTTTGCTGACACCTCTATGGAATAATTAGAATATTTAATTAAGGGATTATTAAGAAAGTTATAGGCAAGATTAATGTAACAACAGGGAAGGTAAAGCACTCAGGGATTATGAAGTAGAAAAAGTCATTATCATCTCATGGACCTAAAGGACAATGGGAAGGAGACTTTATTGGCACTCAGTTGGAGATAAAGTCCCAGAAGTGAGGCTACCTCACAGAAGCCATGAACTTAATGAATTTAGATATTGGGAAACCTCTTCACAGCAGGGAAGAATAAACCCCCCGACATATCTTGCAGAAATGATACCTTGATCTTTCTGTTTTTTTCTTTTTCTTTTTTCTTTATCCAGTCTCTCACAATGCCTCCCATTGGCCTAACACATCAGAGAATCAGGGGGCAAGGGAGCACAGAGTGATACTGAATTAAGCTTCCTAGGTCACAGAGTAAGGTGGAAAAGAATGGGGCTTGGATTTGTAAGGGCAAGGAGACAACTGCAAGCACAAAGTGTAAAACACTAATAGGTATTTGGATGTAAGTACATGGAATCAGTAAAGAAAACTGGACAGAACACATACATTTTAGAAGCCATATGCACTTTGGTGGTTATTGCATATATTGATATAAGGCTTCTTAGGAAGATTATTTCCAGTTAGAAGAGGATGTGGGCTGAAAACAAAACCCTAAGTAACATAGGCATTTAATAAATAAAGAAGAATAGCTTGCAAAGAAGTAATAAAGAGGAAAAAATAGTAAAAGCTAAAAAAACCCACCTTCTTAGTTATTATTAGAATTTAATAACAATGTATGATTTAGTTGATGGCTATATAAATGCTGTGGTTAAAAGAAGGAAGAAAAATTCAACTACTTATGCTCAAATGTGTGTGTGTGTGTGAGAGAGAGAGAGAGAGAGAGAGAGAGAGAGAAAGAGAGAGACAGAGACAGAGAGAGAAAGAGAAGATAGATTTTAATTTCAAAATAATTCTCAAATTCTACCATTTTTTACCACCATCATGGTTCCACCTTGCAGGAATCAATTCTTACCTAAGTTACTGCCCAAACTGATTCTCAACATCCACAAGTATTCTAAAATCTATTTACTCATCACAAAACAGAATGGATTAACTTTTAATATACATCACTTCATTCTTCTCAAACCCATTTGAAACTCTCTCATCACATTTTAAATGTAACCCAACTTATTATGGTTCTTCTTCAGAGAAAAGTGTTCATGAATTTTCAGCCTGAAGACTTCTGTCCTTTTTATGTCCCTTACTCTGTTCCATTCTGCTTTAGGGACTTTACCACCACTTGAAACTATATTATTTAGTCATGTGTTTTCTTATTTATTTTCTGCCCTTCCATTGTAAAGAAGGCTTGCTGAAGATAATACAATCCTCTCTCTTATTCATGGCTCTATCTCCAGTGCTTATGTATTGAGTGGAAAAATAGATTCCATCACTGACGAGTGGCCTGATCAGAACATACATTATTCCTTTAAAATAAAAGTGCAATTATCCATATGGATTATTAGAAGCATAGCTATACACATTTAATAGTAGGGTTTAAATACAAGACACAGGTGAGAAGAGGTTGAAGATAACTGTAATGAAACCATAAAGATTCTGTGTTTACATAAACACAGAATTGGCAGACAATACATCTATTTATTCTGATGTTCCCATTCTCTCATGGTTAGTGTTCTGGTAGTTCCTTCCTGGTATGCTCTGAGTACATGCAGACCCAAATTTGAAGCAAAGTCACTTCTGAATACTGTGCCTCTTTACTATCGTTGATAAAACTTTGCACCCTCTAATCCAGTCATTGGGTTTTGTATCTAGTCCATGTATGGAACACAAACCATGTCCTTAATTTCCTGAAGGCCCAGTAAAGGCCAAGATTATAGTCATTAATGAGTTACAGCTAATACTGTGTTCAGAGCTCCCCTAGAATGAACAAATCCTAATAAGCGAACCTCGGGGCTTCTTGCTAAATCCAGTTAGATACCTTTATGACAGAAGGACAATAGAAATTTCTATGTCATTATTTGTAGAGACCAAACTTCCAAATTATTTGGACCTCAAAAGCAAGAGCATCCTCTCTTTTTCAGATAAGTGTTTACATTCTATAACAGAGGGAACTCAAAGTTTCCTGGGGAAGAAACTCTTGTTCTCCTGAGAAAATACCTTATAACCGTTAAGTGGTTGACTTCCAAAGACCAGAAAAAAAGAATCAGTGTAACTGATAATGCCATTTCCCAAAGTCTACATTTTTATATTTTAAATAGAATCATTTACATCAATTAGATTTTAAATAATACCTGGCCTAATTCATAGTGATGAAAAATGTATTTCTGACTCTTCAAGGGCACAGACTGGCTAAAGACAAACTTAAAATATGTTTCTCAACAAAGCACATTAATATCTCTCAGTCTTCTGCTCCTGAATTCAGATTTATAGTGACATCTTACTTTTCTCCAAGAATAATAGGTAGGCACTTGCTTTAAATTAGTCTAAAAAAAGGCCCACCATGGTCATTTTTTCCAAAACCTAGGAATTCTCTTCCACAAGTAATTTATTCTCTACCTCCAGACGCTGAAACTGCCAACAATTCATAAATGCCATTTCCCTCAATTTGAACATACAAAGAAGTTAATAAATCAATATATTTCTCACCAGCCACCTAGTTATACATATATCATATAGAATCACTTCGTACTGCTTAACAATCTTGCAAGTCCTCCTTTCCCTCCTAAAATTTCAAGTCCTTAGCTTATTTCACAAGGCATTTATAACATTTTTGCAAACCACCTTTAGTTTTTTGTTTCTGCTACCACCTTACCATTCCAGGAACCATTTTGCCACGAATTTCCTAAGTGTAGTGTGTGAAGCATGCCATGATATTTGGGGACTGAGGATCCAGAAAATGTAAACCCCATCCATACCTTCAAAGAACTTAAGGTCTAATAAGTCATACACTAGAACACAGGTAAACATGAAAGATTTTGAAAACTGGAAAACACTGTGATTAAAAATTTTTAATATGAGAATGTAAACTAGTTTTAGACTTTACAGGAAATCTTCTTGTACAAATTTCCTTATCATGAGAATTAAAGAATGAGTAAACCCAGTGCTTTCCTATACCCAGTGCTTAGGGACTAAGAAGAAACAGTTCAAAGGGAGAAGGAATTTTGTGTGCTGTTACTTTTTCTGGCCTTCTTATCTTTGTAATTAGTTCTCTCTCACATGTCTTTGTGACCTTTTATAAGATGTAACCCCACTTTAAAAGCCTTCGCCAAATCCCAGCCCATTCCCCAGATGTTAATTTCTTATGAGTTGAGATTCTTATATGATGATCAACCTCACCAACATTCTTCCAGGTCTTGGTAGAACCCAGTAGGTGATAATAGTATCAGGTGAATCAATGAGACATTTTCAGCTTCAGGAGATTTAGTTACTTGCCTAGGTCAAACAGCAAGTTAATGCAAAGCCAGGATGAAACATAAGTCTTCTAATTTGAAATCTTGTGTTTTTTAATCAAAATGTTATAGGCTATTTGTTTTGATACTATTGCCCTAAACTGCAGAGCTTCTCATTCTGTGGAAGATATTTTCTTAAAACCAGAAATGGAACAAAGATTGGTTATTCGGAAGGTGAGTTCATATGAAGTCATCTTGAGGTTAGAAAACACTAAAGTGTTTAGAAAACACTAAAGCTTACTTTCTTCATTTTTGCATCCTTATTATAGGCAGTAAAGGTTTCTACATACTTCAGTGGGTCTTTGGGAAAAGTACTTAGGTTGGCTCTCTCAGTTTCATTTCATTCTCCTTCCAATCAGTAACAAGAGAATTAAAATACTTCCAGATTAATTTGTAGCTAGGAAACTACAGTAAATTAAGATTTGCCAGTTAGTTGTACTTGTGTGAAAATCAGATGACACAATGGTTGATAGTACCTTTCAGATGCTACAGGAAGACAGAAATGCTCTGGGAGAAGTGAATGGTGACCAGAAATGGCCTGTACATCCTACTACCCAGCCACTGGCTTCTTGAGTATGGAACATTCAACCCTGACCCTTGGGTGGTACCAGTGGTGGTGGTGAGATCTAAAAGCCAAAGGCCTAATGGCAATGTACCAACTTGTACACTTCTATCCCTTCCAAACATAGGTAAGCATCCAGGTCCCTAGGTTTAATCATTTTCTGCTAGAAGTACCTTGGAAATTTTGTTTTCTGAGCAGTCCAGACTGATATAGAGGATTCAGTAACATTTGCCAGCAGATACACCTTTCAGAGATTCTAAGTGATCTTTGTATCTTTATTTCCTTGAATATTGTCCATAGTTCCATAGCTCCACGTTAAAATAGATAAGATGACACAGAGATTGTTGAATATTCCCCAAGGGCTAACACCAGGGAATAAACTAAATCTGAACATATTTAATGATTAAGAGGACTTCTGTGGATTTAAAAGTAATCTTCAAATGCATAAATAACAGTGATTAATCAAAATCCTTTCATAATTTCCCAAACTGCTTCTAATTTGTTAAGCTCTTCACATACTTTAGAATTTTAAATATTATTCACAATTATTATGCACTTTTTTGACCTCTAAATATAATACTTAAATGACATTGAATGTCATCACAAAATTGTCTCCTACTGCTTCTTAAATGCTGAGTCAAAGGTAGGGAAGTTATGAAAAATAAATGAGGTAAAGCCGAGATGTTTACTCTCAAAGCAGGAGGCACTAATCTTGTAACAATGCTCTGTTCCACTAGCAATGTTATTGCTGCCACATGAAGTGATTGATGGGGATTTAATCATTTTATCTAATAGCTCTAGGTATTAGAAAATGATATATGCTACACTACAGTTTTTAGAACATTCCAAAGTTTTCCAAAAGTAAGAAATCAGGTAGGGTGCTGCATTTTTTTTTTTAACTTTCCCACATCTAAAATAATGTTAGGGGTTCTCTGATATTAATTATACAGAATTCAAAATTATGTACCTTTATTATAGAGGACAAAATATTGATTCAGTCCATAATGTTAGATTATTCCTATAACATATGAAATCAATACACTCCTAACTATGTGTTTTAAATGATATGCACTTAAAATAAACAAGAGTTCACTCTTCTGACATTTCGTGGTTTAATATAAACTCTTGTACACATTGGTAACATTTAAATGCTACTGGCCATATTCCTTTTTACTTTAAGAACCATTTTTTATTATAGACATTTCTTTAAAACACTCGGTTGTTAACTTATATTTGGTCTGCTTGATAACAAAGAAGCAAATGAGAACACATCTAAATGCAATAGGAAAGAGAGACTGAAATAAGAGGTGAGAGAGTTTTTTAAAGCCGTGAACTAGTGGAAAGTAGGACATTGTAAGAAACTGGTCAATGTGATTAGGAGATATGCATTTCCTAACTGGCCTCTGTTGAATTAGGGTCTTACCCTTCCGCAGAGACCAAGAGATGGAGGCTCTATCCTTCTCCATGACCTTATTTAAAGGGCTGGAGCCCAGATCTTTGAGAAAGACATTTTATTTGGTAAAACTGGCAAGGACTGGGAGATTTACATCTCAAGGGACAAAGAATCTGCAATTTCACAATCTCGAAAGTAAATGGTGGAATAAAAGGAAGGCCAGGGGCTTACAGTCAGGAATAAACCTAAAGTTTAGTCTACTTAGGGGAGTGCTAATACCAGAAATATAGCAATAATTGACTGGAAAATTCTTATTTGATTACCAGGCAAATGCTTATTAAAGAATATAGGGCATTTAGAATTTTTATTTTTAATATTTATATTTTTGAAAAGCAAAAAGTCAATATTGATTGTACCAAATCTGAGCTATCACCAAGTCACTGACAGTTCCCTTCTTTTAGGGTAACAATGTCACATTTTAGTTACTTTCTTATTTACATATTTACCATAATTTATTTATTACCCTAAGGTATGTTGATCTGACAATTAACAATTTAAAGGCACACAGTAAATATCTTTAGATTCCTCCTTATGGGGCACCTGGCTGGCTCAGACTGTTAAGTGTCTGACTTTGGCCCAGTTCATGATCTCACGTTCCCTGAGTTTGAGCCCCACATTGGGCTCTGTGCTGACAGCTAGCTCAGAGCCTGGAGTCTGCTTCAGATTTTGTATCTCCCTCTCTCTCTGACCCTCCCCTGCTTCATGTTGTCTCTCTCTCAGAAATAAAACATTTTTGAAAAATTTTAAATTCCTCCTTAACATTTTGAAAACCATAAATTTATCTAAATTCATCAAGAGATTTCATATTTTGATACTTCAATATAGAAAATGTATATATATATTTATCCTTGCTAGGTTTATTTGATTTGTTCTGAAACTGTGTTTTCATTTTAATAAATGACACTCTTTTCCAGTATTCTGGGTGTTTTCTGGTGGTAAGAGTCTTTGCCTTATCAGTACATCTTAAACTATATGCTCACTTAACTGTCATGTCTCCTAGCTTTGTGATCTTAATCTTATGAGATTTTGACATTTAAAATTATATCTGCATCACTTTTGCTTCCTTTATGTATTTTCTCTAGTTCCATTTCCTTTTCCTCAAATGCTTCTGTAAAAAGTTTTAGACTAACCAGATGCTTGAACAAGAATCAGATTACTTTAAATAAAGTTATATTTCCTAGTAATACCCTCTGTTATAATCTTTCAGCTCTACATTTTGAGGCGTTTTTAACAAATGGGTTTATGGTGTAAGCTTTCCCAGCTTCACAATTAAAGAATTACATGATTGTTCTATTCATTTAACATTGACAAAATCTATGATTTATGTCTGATACTTCAATTAAAGTACTTATTTTTATTTCTAAAATTTTTGAGAAAATTTTAATACTGTTAAGAATACTACATGAATATATATTTTTGAGTACTCACTAATAGCCAGGTGCCACAATAAGCAATTTACATGCATTACCTCATTCAATTCTCAGAACTGAACTATTATATTATTAGCTAATAGTGTTATGATACCATTTCCACTTATTATTAGTGTCTGTGGTATTGATCCTCATAGTTTGGAATGCAAAAATAAAATCACATTTGAGGCTTGCTAAAACAAAAGCTTTCTAAATTGAACAAATGGGACTTAACTCTATCTCAGGAACTTAGATGTACACAGTTTTTACTCGACCTCAGGTGATTCTGAAGCAGGAAAAGTTCCAATTGATCAGGGAGCATAAGGCAAGCTGAGGGCAAAGTACAAGTTAGCACATCTCCCTCCCACAAGATTGGATAAGTGTGATATTCCTCAGGCACTCCTGGCTGCCCAAGAACAAAGGAAAGAAAACACATGGTTAACTGATACAGATCACAGTCATACTGTGAGAATATGAGTCTCCAACAGTTTACAAATATCTTAATAAATTACAAGAAAAAGGCAATTATATTAATAGCCTAATCTCCAGAAACCTATAGACTCACTTTCCTGGAGCCCCAACATCACCCCTCCATAGTGATGTGGGAACAAAGGCAAGAAGGAAATGGCACGTAAAATTAAATTTCCTTATAACCTGCAGCCTATTGACAAATACTTGAGGCAAATACAGAGTATATATAACATTTCTCCAGGAACTTCCTACTGTCTTACTGCTAATGCTTTGCCAGAGACAAAAAAAAAAAAAAACAACAACAACAAAAAAAAAACACCTTAGGTTGACAATAGGTAGGTTTCCATTATCCTCTGAGTCTTCTTTAGCATATGAAAATCTCTTTGGAAACTTCCCTTTGACTCTACCTTCTCAACTCCACAGTATATAAACAGTGCAGTTCTTTCTGCCATGGGTCCTGTCCCCATGCTTTAATAAAGTCACTTTTTTACACCAAAGACGTCTTCAAGAAATATTTCTTGTGTGTCAGCCCTGAACACCCCCATTACCCCCAAATCTCATCATAATCAGCTCTTAAGGAAAACAGTTCTAGGAAATAATTTTAAGATAATCTTAAGATAAATCAGTTGATCAGTTCTCTAAAGGATTTAAATCAACTATAAGTAATAGCAGAATGTAGTGTCATAATCTCATATTATTTCTCAGTATTCTCTGTAGTACTTATACTCATTAGTCTTACAAATACTTCAATAAAATTATTTTAAATTTCTTTCAAATTAAGCATACCTGAAAGAAAATGTAGGTGTGACTTTTATTCTCTTCTAGTCTTTTTGTCCTAAGATTATTTGGTACTAAATATTACAATGTTAAATTTTACCTTTTATCAGTCAAAATCAATATATTCACCTTTAAACATGAATTTACTATGTAATGTCTTCACATACATCCTGGAAAAACTTCATTGGACTGATTTTACATTCTTTGAGATTCACATGTGTTTATCTTAGATGACTTAAGCTTGGTGTGCTGGTGAGAAAGTATATGCTTGTATGTTATGAATCTGTGTGTGTATATAGGAATAAAGTCTTAATTTGAGAACAGAAACTGAAACCTGTTCACTTACTCCGTTCAATTGTTTCCATATTTCTTCCAAGTAGATTTAATTTATATGCACTGAATGTCTTTTAAAATTCATATATTTGGTTCCAATTTTTCTTACTCTCTCAATTAGAAGGAAATAGTGTGTAAGAGGTCTACAGACTATTCTTTTCCATACTTGGGATTTCCCTTCTTTCTCTTCTTGAGAAAGAAAGATGACATAACATATTCACAAATCTGTACAAGATGTTAGGTATACTGGCAAAGACATTAATGATATTTTCTAGTAAGAGAGGTATTTTTATGAATTGCTTTTGAAGGGGTGCACCTAGTTTAAGTTTGCTTATGGTAGCCCGGGATATATAGATTTATGGAACATGATTCTCTAGAAAATGTCATAAAAGCTATGTAACTATATGTTTATAAAATGCAGATGTTGCATCATCAAAATAGCTCTTTCCTCTTAAGTAATTTAGATGCATGCATTAGTAAGAAAACACACATATAAATCTTGGCCAGCATACATTTGGATGTAGCAAAGAAGGACCTGCATAGCTATGGCTGGTGGTCCTTGCTTGCTCCCTGCTTCACTAATGACTTGTAATTGTATTCTTGATATGATAGATCACTGATTTGTATAAATCTGATCTGAAAGTTTAATTATTTGTGTTGTCTCACTCATCATACATGATTTCTACATCTAATGAGCATAGTTTCCAAATGATCTTGAGATACATTATTAATAAGAATGATAGTTTATTATATGAGGGTAGAGAAATATATCAGGTTAACTATTTTTATTCATATTTATCAATATTTGTATTTATACCTATATATATTGTCCCTACAAATGTTTCTATGTATATAAGTGTGTGTGTTTGTATGCACAGATACAAAGATATCTGTTTATCCATATGTAATATATACTTATATTTATATGTTTAATTAAAGACAATAAAATATAGTAAGTAGATTGTTTGAGAATGTGCATTTAGACAGATATAGTTAAGAAAAACTTTTGAAGATTTTAGATATTTGCAACCTAAAAGTGAAGTGCTGGCAAGGACTAATACTAACTAAGTCCCAACCTTTTCTTGCTAATGGGATGAACTAAACCACATGCAAGGAGGTAGCTGGGGCAAATAGTGCTTCACCTTGAAAAGGAATTGGGGTGGAGATATTTCATTAGTGATTCAAGAATAAGATTACATTGGGAGGGGCATTAAAATTAAAGATGTGTGCTTATCTTGCATAGGTGACAGTATCTTGTGTGCTTCAAATGCCTGTCAACATCCTGAGGTTCTATAACCAGCAAGGACAAAGAGGAGGTCATGAATCCTCATTTCATTTTCTTAATTATCCTACTTGCTGCCTTTAACACTTAAAAGGGAATCTGAGCATGGTAAATTCAGAACCCATTGTTTTTGTATCTATTCTTTTGCTGTATTCTTTTTAATTAATATAAACTGTTGATATTTTTAATGATTTCTTCATTAATTCCTATCTAACCTCTTTCCTCAAAAGGGTTGATCAGAAAGAGGTAAATAATGGCACAAATTCATTTAAAAAATTTTTTTACCTTAGTAAATGGAGTTAATAAACTTTGACAAACTTGGACATGTGTACAAAGTAGCATCTCATGAGAGCAGTACTGTTATGAATTCAACCTAGATTAGACAAATTTTTTTAAAATATTTTTTTATTTATTTCTAGGAGAGAGAGAGAGAGAGACAGCGTGAGCAGGGGAGGGTGAGAGAGAGAGGGAGACACAGACTCTGAAATAGGCTCCAGGCTCTGAGCTGGCAGTCAGCACAGAGCCCGACGCGGGGCTCGAACCCACGAACCGTGAGATCATGACCTAAGTGAAAGTCGGACGCTTAACCGACTAAGCCACCCAGGCGCCCCATAGATTAGACAAATTAACAAGCAAACTAAAATTTTTAAAATAGCCATATAAATGGAGGTATATATTAATTTTCTTGAAGCCTTGTGTGATCCTAAGAACCTTTCTTTATTAATCACAGAAGAGTGATACTATGTTAAAATCTTTTGTCATTTCCCCAAAGTTTGTTCAAATCTTTTAAAAGCTATTACTCCCTAGAAAAGTAAAATTTAAAAAGAAGTTATATGACAAATTTTCATATTAAAATATGTTATACAAAACATCACTCAGGTTTGTTGTTAGTGATCATGATCTGTTTAGTTTTGATCCATGATGCCTTTTTTATTTTAAAGAAAGAGGGGCAGAGAAAGAGAGAGTCCCAAGGGGGTGTGGGGTGTGGGGGGAGGAAGGGAGGGAGGGAGGGAGGGAGGGAGGGAGGGAAGGAGAGAGAGAGAGAGAGAGAGAGAGAGAGAGAGAGAGAGAGAGGAGAGAGAGAGAAGCAGGGCTCACCTAAAGCAGGATTTGTGTTCACCTGAGATGGGGCTCATGCTAACCCAATGTGTCTCAAACTCATGAACCATGAGATCATGATCTGAGCCAAAGTCAGGTGCTTAACAGACTAAACCCCTCAGGCGCCCACAGTCTATGATAACTTAAGTACAGAATTGGAAATTAAGTATTTATAATGTTTTACAGCAATTTACCACTGGTGTGACAGCCTAGCATGGGATCAGTGGGCTTGTCTTATTGAGTCAGTTATCGACCAGTTAGTGAGCTACCAAAGTCATAGGCGATAGAAGGTGTGTGCTAGGACTATTTCACAAAATGTGATGCTTTAAGGTTAGTTTGCCAAATGTTCAAAAAAAAGCAAGAAAGAAAAAAAGGAAAAATTTAAAAAAACAATAAATTATCACAATTATTTCACAGAAAGATAATTTAACTATAAGGTTAGTAACTGATGAAAGATTGAAGATGGACTGTGAAATATAACAACAGTGAACACTTCCTGAATAAAATTTAAGTGAACATTGTGTTCATCCTTAAATTACATTAAAAATCTCCTTCCAGTTCCCAACAGATTGGAAATGAAAGAATACAATATACATAAACTGGTTATTCAACACATATTAAGCAGCTCTGAGCTACAGCATAGTTTGTGGTCCCCTGAATCAAGGCAGCAAAAGATCTCTTGAGGTCAGCTTGGATCCACTGCACAAGAAAGCAATGGGGATTTTTTTTTTTTTAATTTAGGAAAATAAAGACTAGGACTAATAGTAAAATGGGTGAAAAAATGATCAGATCGGAGTTGATTCATTTCCAATAAGTGTATTATACATATGAAACACTTCATCGCTTGATTATCTTCATGAATAAATAACCTATCACATATCTGAATCCATTATTTTATTAAAAAAATAAAGGACACTGGTCATCAGTAGTACAATTGATGGTCTGTCTTCTAACTGAAAACAGGTATCACTACCTTCAATGACTGAAATTTTCTGTACGAAAATTTTTAAATATTGGATTTTAGAGGATCTCCTTATCAATAAAAACTTATTTTTTAATAATTGAATAATTTTCTAATGGAAAATTATACTTGATATATAAAATATGTGAAATAAGAAGAGGAAATTACTATCAAGTTTAATATTTCTAACATAGAAAATCTTAAGTGATGGCTGTAGAGATGGTAGATATATGCATATTTTGACTCATCTCTTTTAGTATGTTATTAATGAAGCTATCAGGGTTATTGAGGACTGTGATCTGTACTATTTTTTTCCTACTTGCACCACTTTCAAATTTTTATGTCTCTAGAGACAAGCCATATTTCTAATTTAGCTGTGTCAAGCATAGAAACAGCATTTATAAATTGGTACACAATCTAAAGATAAACACTCCATCATATTGTGATAGATAACTCAAACTTTAATTACTCAGATAAAACCACTTTCATTAAGAAACATGTTATATATTATACAACCAAATCCCTTCATTAAATTCTATTAACACAATTAATAAGCAATTCACCCAATGCATTGCTCTCTTTATCACTGGTTTACTTTGAATTATTAACAAACCTCTGAGTAGAAGACCCCATATGAATTTCAAATGCCATTTATTTATTTAACCAACATATACTGCACATAATACCTTTTTTGTATGCATGTAAAAAAAATTCCACTATTTGTTTATCTTTCAAGGACAATGGAATCGCCTAGATTTAAATTCAGCTAATAAATTGTGCTAAGGAATAGAAAGAAGAAAATAAATTCAGATGCCAAATAAGTGGTGACCTTCCCTTTCTCCAGATACCCTGGGCACCCTGGGGAAAATTATACTGAAACTGTGCCTGTACTGGTAGAGCACTGCTATTTATGAAATATCTCAGAATCTGAGGCTCTGCAATTTAAATTTTATCCTGGGCTCTCTGTAGTTTGGTGTACTTTAAAGGTAGGAGAAAAAGAATAGGTCTACAATAATTATGTTTTACAATTTCAGATCAGATCCAGTTCCCAACCTCAAGAGTTTCTAAGATCTCTCATCCCATTCTTTGATTCCTCACTTATAACGTCAGTATTCCTTGTGAAGAACAAAGCACATTGCTAGAAAATGCAGTACCAGCCACAATAGGATATTCTGAGTGGTCCAGGATAGTTGGATGTTGGACATAGATTTTTAGAATAAATGTTGATGGTTTTACAACCAAAAAATAGATGCTATGTTGGCTTTTGTCTTCATTTAAAAATAAGGAAAAACAATTTTTTATCAACTTTGGCATATCTCTTTCACAAATTTTGCCCCATCTGTAACTTTTCCCAAGATTAAATAGGCTTTAACAGGATACTGTATTTTAATATCACAGTTTCAATATTTTAATGACATAGTTTTCAGTTGTATATACATCGTTAGGACTGAATCAAAAAGTCAGAAAATGTAGTTTGACTTAAAAAAAAATAACTCAATTGCTGTCAATCCCACATTTAAAAGTTAAACTGAAGCTTAAACTCATGTTTAAAATTAAACTCAAATTTGAACCTTTTTTAAAACATAAATCAATCTAATATACACTCATCTGTTCCACATAAAGAAAGTATGTGTGTGATCATATGAGTATCTCAAATTCAAAACAAAATACATTCTAAGAAGTTTGATATTGAACTTAACATGGAAAATTCCTATAAAGGCAAATGAAATAATCCTCAAAATGTATTAAATTTTTAAGTATTATGAAATTTTAGTTTTTTTTTTTAACTGTAGGGGAAGGAAACATGAACACAGATCATTAAAATTTGGTCCTTGGCACCCTATAACTTTCCAATTGAGAACAAAGTTTTGCCAGTTGACCTCCCAAACTCAGTAATGCCTCCTAAAAGTTTAGATATCCACCTCAAAGAGCAGAATGAAGGAATTAAAATTAGACTGAAACTGATATTAATCTCTTAACTTCTCTATATTTAAGAAAGAACATTACCTAAAATTCTGGAAGGGTTTTTAAATGACCGTGTTCATTAAGAAGATGTAAAAAAGAAGAAGAAAAGTGGAGAGTCCTTTGAAACGTATTTTTCAATTTATCTTTGTTTTTCCACATCTTTAATCAACAATATAAAACTATAATTAGCTGTCAAAAATCCTTTTGTAATTTGAAAGACTGAAAAACTGAAATAATATCAATAAACATTACACTTAAAAAAAGATAAATTAAGGCCATTCGAATAGCTAAAAATGCAAAGTTGATTCTATTGCCTATAAAGTTACAAATTATGTATTACATTATTATATCATTTTGTATTATATATATGTGTGTAGGATATTACCTGTTTATACATACACATTTTCATGTAAATAAACTGTCAAAATTTAAATGTGGGAAATAACTATCTCACATAAATTTAATTTTATTTACATAAAAGGAATAAAAATGTGCTTTTCTCTTTGCATTATGTATCAAAAATTCCAAAATTAAATACAATACTTAAGTTAGAAACTTAGTTCCCAGGTACCTTATACTTATACTGACATATCCACACCAAACGAAAATTATTTTTAAAAGTATATTGTTATATAATGTTTTTAGTATTTAAGGTCATAAATTAAAACAAAGGTTGTTCATATGTAGCTAACTTTTTCAAGATTTGTCTTGTTTTTATTCTCAATACTGGAATGTTTTCTATGTGTCTTAAGACTGATTTGCTTTCATATATTGAAAACAACAGGGCTTCAAGGTGAATCTTCAGTGTTAATATAAATCATAATATATCCTGCTTCCATAAATCCTTAAACACTATACTATTGCAGTCCACTCTCTTCTCAGTAAATCTCAGTCATGAAATTACTATTTTTCAACCACATGAATCTCTATCATAATTTTACGTAAGAAATCTCCATTTTATTCCAAAATGTCCTTTTATAATCCAACTGTTGTTAGTTCTTAGATAGAAAATTTTGTAATAACCCATTTTGTATAAAAATCTATGTTAGTAGTTATAACATTTTAGATTGTATAGCTATTTTTCATACAACAATACAAACTCAGATAAGTCAAATGATTGGTAGAGTGTCAGGTCTAGAAATAAAAACTTTTCATTTGTTTAACACACGAGAGTTCTGGGTTTGTCTCTTTGTTTTCCTGACATATGAGTGACATTAGGCTTGACAGAAAAAAAAAAAAAAAAAAAACAGTTACAACTGTTTGAAGTTTATAGTCCAAACATTTTCCTCTTACAAGTACTTTAAAAAATTTTAAGAAGCAAATCAGAATATTAGCAACAAAGGATTATGAGTAAATGCAAACTAAGGATCACAACACAACATTTTGGGGAGCTTTTTGAAACATTTTAAATCAGTATCAATGTGTAAATATTTCTGTCCATTCTTCACCAAAGGCAAATGCCACTTTTGCTTCAACACATTTAATAATTGTTATTTTCATAACAAAATCAGAGTCTCAGTAATACACTGAGGACTTCTGCTTGTAGCCAAGATACGGTAGATAATTAGGATTCATGTTTTCACTGCAAACAACCAAAATTTGAAAGTATAAAGGGAGAATGATCATGGAGAGGTGAAAAGGAAATAAGGTATTTTGTTTATTTATTTTTTAATTTGAGAGAGAGAGAGAGGGAGCGCGCAAATGTGTTCAGTGGGGGACGGGCAGAGAAAGAGGGGGACAGAGAATCTGAAGTGTGATCTGTGTTAACAGCAGATAGCCAGATGCATGTCTCAAACTTACAAACTGTGAGATCATGACCTGAGATGAAGTCAGACCCTTAACCAACTGAGCCACCCAGGTACCCCATCAGCTAAGTACTATAATATGATCTCTCCAACTTACTGCCCTGAGAGAATTTCCAGGCAGAGAAACAGAATACTCATATAAAGTTGTGAAGAATTTTTGATAATAAGAGATGAAGTTGAGATTTTAGAGAAAGGCAAGGAAAATTTGTAGGATAAATACAGGAGAATAAAGTGCCATGTAAATAGAGAATTTATATGAATATGAAGGGCTTACCTCAACTATCTAGCAAATAGCATAAAGTGTCCAGTGCTTACACAGGACTGAGAATGTGGCATTTTCCTATTAGAACTAGGAAACTACAATCAGATATCACCTCACACTTGTTAGAGTGTCTAAAATCAACAACAAAGAAACAACAGGCATTGGCAAGAATGTGAAGAGGA
The DNA here is from genome assembly GCF_003009895.1 of Hyaena hyaena. NCBI lineage: Eukaryota > Metazoa > Chordata > Mammalia > Carnivora > Hyaenidae > Hyaena > Hyaena hyaena. The sequence continues at coordinate 561,517 of NW_024081290.1, read as the reverse complement.
ACTCTCTTTCACTGTTGGTGGGAATGCAAAATGTTACAGCCACTGTGGAAAACAGTATGGAAGTTCCTCAAAAACTTAAATATAGAACTACCCTATGATTCTGGGTTTCTACCCAAGGAATGCAAAAACTCTAATTCAAAGGGATACATACACTCTTATGTTTATTGCAGCATTATTTACAATAGCCAAGATATGGAAGCAGTCCAAGTATCCATCAACAGATGAATGGATAAAGAAGAAATGGTACACACACACAAACACACACACACACACACACACACACACACAATGGAACATTATTTAACCATAAAAGAATGAAATCTTTCCATTTTCAACATGGGTGGAGCTAGAGGGTATAATGCTATATATAAAGCAAATAATTGAGTCAGAGAAAGGCAAATATTATATGATTTCATTCATATGTGGAGCTTAAGAAACAAAACAAATGACCAAAGAGAGGGAGACAGAGACATGCAAACCAAGAAACACAATCTTAACCCTAGAGAACAAATTGATGGTTACCAGAGGGGAGGTGGGTGGGGATGGGGATTAAAGAGCACACTTATCATGATTGACACTGAGTAATGTAGAGAATTTTGAATCACTATAGGAGTGCCTGGGTGGCTCAGTGGTCTTCATTTTTGCTCAGGTCATGATCTCATGGTCATGAGATGCAGCCCTGCATTGAGCTCTGGACAGACTGTGGAGCCTGCTTGGGATTCTCTCTCCCTCCCTCTGTCCCTTTACAACTTGTGCTCTCTCTCTCCAACCTAAACATCCAGACATTAATACTATACTGTCTTTGATGAAAAAGATGCTAAATAATATTAATAGCAGATTAGAGAGTTTAAAGAAAAAATAGTGAACTTGAAGATATGGGATTCGAATTTAGAAAAAGACAGAAAAAAATTAAAAAATTAGAAATCATTAATGGGTCATAAATAAATATTAAGTTGCCTAGAGATCTAATATGCACATAGCTGGAGACCTCAAAAGAGAGAAAAAGGAGAACCAAAAATTTTTTGAGGAAAATATAGTCCAAAATATTCCCAATTTGATGAAAACTATCAACCTACAAATCCAAGAAGTTCAGCAAACTTACAGCACAAGCAACATGAGAAAAATTACATCAATGTGCACTGTAACCAAACCATCCGAGAAACACTACATTATGAAAGCATCCAAATTATGTTCAAAAGATCAAAATAAAGATGCCAGCAGAATTTTTTTTGGAAACTATCCAAGGAAGAATATTTCAGTGCAACATGTTTAAGGAAATGAAAAAAAGAAAAAAAAATCGTTAGTCATGATCTCTATGCCCACTGAAATCTTCCAAAAATGAAGATAAAATAACAACCTTTTCTGACATACATAAGCTGAAAACTGAATTACCATTTAGCTCACACTTTAAGAAGTGTTAAAGTCTCTCAGGCAAAAAGAAAGTGACAGCAAATGGAAATAGGGATCAACACAAAAGAATGAAGAAGGCCAGAAAGAATCTATGTGTAAGTAAATAAATGATTTCCTATTAAATATTTTTAAATAGCTGCCTTTATAAGATAATAATTTATTGTGTAATTTATAATATATGAATAAAATATATGATAATATGATCACAACGGTTGAAAGGGAGAAATGGAATTTTAATACTGTAAGATGTTTATACTTTAGTGAAATGGAATAATACGACTTGAAAATAGACTGTGGCAAGTTAGAAAATGTATTATAGATGCTAAAGTAGCCACTAACAGTAAAAAATTATACCTAATAAACCAACAAAAGAGGCAAAACTGATCATAAAATTACAATAGATGAGAGGAAATAAAACAACAAATAGCATATTTTTTTAAAAGCAAGATGAAAAATTTAAATTTGACCATACCAATGATCTCATTAATTAAAAGGGGCTAAATATATCAATTAAAAGTCAAATACTGTCAATAAAGATTAAAAACTAAGACCTACTTATATGCTTCTATTAAGAAATATACTTTAATATAAAGAAACAATAGGTTAAAAGTAAAATGTTGGGAAAAGGTGTGATGCTAACAATAGTCAATAGGAAGCTGAAGTATCTACATTAAAATCAGATAAAATTGATTACAGAGCAAAAAATTATTTCCAGGGTAAGAATTTTATTTCATAATGATAAAAAGTCAATTCTTTAAGAGGATATATAAATCTTAAAATTGATGTACTTGGATAACATTCAAAATACATGAAGCAAAAATTGATACAACTAGAAGAAAAATAGACAAAAACACAATTCTGTTGACGATGTCAATTTTCCTCTAACAACACGCTAGAACATGTAGATAGAAAAATCATCAAGAACAAAAGAGTTGAGAGAAGAAGGCTGGGAAGAAAGCAGAGTAAGAGGACCCTGGGCCAGCTTCATCACAGAGATACGGCTAGGGAACAACCATGTCACTGTAAATAACCTGGAAAAGGATCCCAGGACTGGCAGAGCAAACTCCATTACTGAAGGTAGCAAAGAGGCCACATTGAAGAAGATAGGAGAGGTGAAGAAATGGCTTAAGAGAAAAACAGACCTTGGCTGTTTGGATCAGGGAGAGAGCTGGTACCATGGAGAAGGACAAAAAGACTTCCAAATCAGGGAGGGCAGACGTAGAAGACAAACCCCCATAACTTTTGGCTTTGAAAGTGAGACAGCCTAATTCTTTGAGTTCTTACAACCAGTGGAACTTACAGCTTTGGAATTTAAAAGTTGGCAGGCATGGCTGTAGGTGAGTCAGAAGGACATAGTATACTGAGACCCTGCCTTTAAAGAAGCAAAAGAATAAACAGTCCATGCAGATAAAGCAATGAAGTAGCAGTTTGAAGAATGCATAGGGCAGACAAGAGTGATATACTCATCTCAGAGCATGACCCTGAGAGGCAGGGATCATGGGGAGACCACAACAGGAACAAAGGCTCTGGTACTCACCATTTCTCTCTCCCATTCCCCAGTCACAGGACCACCTGTGGAAACCAGCATAGTGCCAATATTTGTGACCTAACTTGCTTACACCAAGTCCTACGACACCGTGCATCTGTGGATCTTCCCTTTACAGTCATGTTTACCTCAGTCCTGGTACTGTGGACCCTTTGGCCAGAAGACCAGCACAAATCCCATCAATGCATCATCTTTGAAACCACAACCCACACATTTTCTGGGATCTTAGTTCAAGTGGTGGCAGTGGCAGCAGTGGCAGGTCTCATTTCACAAGCAGAGCAGCATATACCTTGTTAACAGGTGTCCCACTCCTGCTGGGGACCAAACATTGCCCACAACAGGCAAAGAGAGACTCTAATAGACAAGTAGACTGAAAGATAAAGAGGCCATGACTCAACAGCAGAATACACACAAAACACATAGGAGACACTTCTCAAAGTGCCAGGCCTTGGGAAACAGAGTACAATGCACTACAGAAGATTCTAAGATCTCTTCTTCATAAGGCCATTACTATCAAGAACAAGTGACCGAGCTGACTTAATGATTAGAGCAGATATAAATGATATAGAAATAAAAAAACCCAAAAGAACAATAAACTTAATATGACAGATCAATGAAATCAGGAGCTGGTTTGTTGGAAAAACATATAAAACTGATCAACTTCTAGCCAGACTCATCAAAAAAAAAAAAAAAAAAAAAAGGAGAGAAAGGACCCAAACAAACAAAATCACAGACAAGAGAAATAACAACGAGCACCACAGAAATACAAACAATTAAAGGGATTATGAAAAATTATATAACCAATTGTACAACTTAGAAGAAATGGATAAATTCCTAGAAACAGATAACCTACCAACATTGAAGCAGATAGAAATACAAAATTTGAACAGATTGATTACCAGCAATGAAATTACATCAGTTAAAAAAAAAACCCACCTAAAAAACCTCCCAACAAATACAGTCCAGGACTAGACAATTTCACAAGCAAATTATTTTTTTTAAGTTTTCATTTAATGTTTATTTTTGAGAGAGAGGAAGACAGATAGTGAGTACGGAGAAGCAGAGAGAGAGGGAGACACAGAATCCGAAGCAGGCTCCAGACTCTGAGCTGTCAGCACAGAGCCCAATGAGGAGCTTGAACCTATAGCTGTGAGACCATGACCTGAGCCAAATTTGGATGCTTAACTGAGCCACCAAGGTGCCCCTCACAGGCCAATTCTACAAACATTTAAACAAGAGTTAATACTTGCTCTTCTAAATAGAAGAAATAGAAGAGAAAGGAAAACTTTCAAATTTATTCTATGAAGCCAGTATCACCCTAATACCAAAATCAGATAAAGACACCATAAAAAAAGAGAAATACAGGCCAATATCTCTGGAGAACAGAGATATTTCAACAAATATTTCAACAAAATATTAGCCAACTGATTCCAACAATATATTTAAAAAAAATCATACCCTATGATCAAGTGGGACTTATTCCCAGAACGCAAGGTGGTTCCATATTCACAAATCAATCAACATGATACACCACATTAATAAGAGAAAGAATAAAAATAGTATGATCATCTCAATGGATGCAGAAAAAGCATGTGACAACATACAACATCATTTATGATAAAAAGCCTCTGCTAAATAGGTCTAGAGGGAACATACCACAACATAATAAGGGCCTTGTATGAAAAACCAACAGTCAACATCCTACTCAATGGTAAGAAGACTGAGAGCTTTTCCTGTAAGGTCAGGACAAGCCAAGGATGCCCACTCTCATCACTTTTATTCAACATAGCACTGGAACTCTTACAGCAATCAGACAACAAAAAGAAACAAAAGGTATCCAAATTGTTAAGGGAGAAGTAAAACTCTCACTCTCTGAAATTTACACAATAGTATGTATAGAACATCCTAAAAACTCCACCAAAAAAACTACTAGAACTTATACATGAATTCAGTAAAGTGCAGGATACAAAATTAACATATGGAAATATGTTGCATTTCTATACACCATTCATGAAGGAACAAAAAGAGAAATGAAGAAATGAATCCCATTTACAAGTGCACCAAAACCACTAACATATCGAGGAATAAACCTAACCAACAAGGTGAAAGATCTGTACTCTGTACTCTGAAAACTGTAAAACATTGACGAAAGAAATTAAAGATGACAGAAAGAAATTCAAGGACATTCCATGCTCATGGATTGGAAGAACAAATATTGTTAAAATGTTTATACTACTCAAAGCAATCTACCCATTTAATTCAATCCCTATGAAAATACTAACAGCATTTTTTTTTTTTACAAAACTGGAACAAACAAACCTAAATTTTGTATGGAACCACAAAAGACCCTGAATATCCAAAACAATCTTGGAAAACAAAACTGGAGGTATCACAATTACAGATTTCGATTTATGATACTGGGATAAAAACAGACACAGAGACAATAGAACATAATGAAAAACCCAGAAATAAACTCACAATTATGGTCAATTAATCTTCAACAAAGCAGAAAAGAAAATCCAATGAGAGACTGTATTCAACAAATGGTATTGGGAAACTGGACAGGCACATGTAAAAGACTGAAGCTGGGCCCCTTTCTTCCACCATATACAAACAGAAACTCAACTGCATTACAAACCTAAGTGTAAGACCTGAAACCATCAAACTCCTGGAAGAGAGGACAGGCAGTAATCTCTCTGACACTGACCAAAGAAACATTTTTCCAGCTATGTCTCCTGAGGCAAGGGAAATAAAAGCCAAACCAAGCTATTTGAACTATATCAAAATAAAAACCTTCTGTACAGTGAAGGACATAATAAGACTAAAAGAAGCCTACTGAATGGAGAGGATATTTGCAAATGGCATACCAAATAAAGGGTTAGTATCCAAAATGTATAAAGAACTAATACAACTAATACAACGAATACAACCTCAAAATCAAACAATCCAGTTAAAAAATGAGAAGACATGAACAAATAATTCTCCAAAGACATCCAGATTCCCAAGAGACACATGAAAAGATGCTAAACATCTCTCATCATCAGGGAGATGCAAATGAAAGCCATAATGTGTTATCACCTCATACCTGTCACGCTGACTAAAATTAACAACAAAAGAAACAACAGGTGTTGGCAAGGATGTAGAAAAAAAGGACCCTCTTGCACTGTTGGAAGGCAAACTGGCACAGCCACTGTGGAAAATAGTACAGAAGTTCCTCAAAATATGGAAAAGAGAACTACCCTACAATTCAGCAATCATATTTCTGGGTATTTACCCTAAAAACACAAAAACACTAATTCAACAGGATACAGGCACCCCTATGTTCATTGCAGCATTATTTACAATAGGAAAGCAAACAAAGTGTCTATCGAGGAATGGATAAGGAAGATGTGGAAATACATACATATACACAATGGAATATTATTCGGCCACAAAATAGAATGAAATATTGCCATTTGCAATGAGACGAATAGAGCTAGTGAGTATAATGTGAAGTGAAATAAGTCAGTCAGAGAAAAACAAATACTGTATGATTCACTCATATGGGGAATTTAACAAAATAAATGAATAAAGGGAAAAATATACAAACCAAGAAACAAATTCTTTTTTTAAGTTTATTTATTTTTGAGAGAGAGATAGTGTGAGTGGGGGAGGGGCAGAAAGAGGGGTAGAAAGAGACTCCCAAACAGGCTCTGTGCTACCAGCAGAGCCCAATGTGGAGTTTGAACCATGAAACTGTGAGATCATGACCCATGCCAAAACAAAGTGTCAGAAGACTAAAACAGTTTCCAAGGTAGAACATATTATCCACATGAAAATGCTCAATAATTTCAAATGACTCAAAATATTTAAAGATTTTCTTTGGCATAAGTGGAATTAGGGTAGAAACAACAGAGAGTTATAAAAGTCACCAAACATTTCAAAACTATGTAACACACTTTTTCATAAGCCATATATCAAAACAGTTACCAAAAGATATTACAATGTTTTCTGAACTAAAAGAAAATGTGAGCAACATACCAACAATTTACAGGATTCCATTAAAGCAACACTTAAGTGAAAATTTATTGCATTAAGAAGCTATCCTAGTAAAGAAGAAAGATCTCAAATTAACAACCTTTATTTCCATCTTACAAACTAGAAAAGAGAAAATTAAGTCCAAATTAGTGGAAGAAAATATAATCAGAGCTGAAGTCACTGAAATGGAAATGCAAAATAGAAAATAAAGTTTATTTGGTTAAGGAAATCAGTAAAATTGCATATATTTCTAGACACAATGATGAGGAAAAAAGAATAAGAGAAAACCTGTTAATTACAGGAATGGAAAAGATGATATCATCAAGTACTTAGAAGGTAATATCAAGAACAGCATTATGCCACAAAATTTGACAATTTATAGAAAAAGGCTTGCTTCCTTGAAACACATAAGTATCCAAGATTATGTAAGGAGAAATAGATCAACTTAAAAGCTTTTTATTTTAAAAAATACATTTTGTAATGACAAACTTTCCTACAAAGACAATTTTAGGCTTAGATTACTTCACTTGTGAATTAATTATACCAAACATGTAAAAAGAACTATTACATCTTAAAATTAATCTAGAAACTGAAAAGGAGAAAATGTTACTATACAACAAATATGAAACAAAAATTAAGAAGATAGAAAATGGGGTTTCCTCCAGTAATAAATGGGGAGTTAATATCAGAAAAATCACTGTAATCTGTCATATGAACACATAAAAAAATAAAAACCATATGATGATCTCAATAAACAAAGTAAGTGAAAAAATCTTACCTCTATTTCTTCCTTTTTCATGATCAATTATTTTATTTAGAGAGAGAGAGCACAAGCAGGGGAGGGGCACAGAGAGAGAGGGAGAGAGAAAATCCCAAGCAGTCTCTGCACTACCAGCACACAACCTGATGTGGGGCTCGATCCCACAAATCGTGAGATCACGACCTGAGCCAAAAGCCACCCCCCCCCGACATCTATTTTTAAACAAATAAACAAACAAAAACTCTCAGTAAAGGTAGTAATAATAGGGATAGTTTTCAACTTCAAAAGGTACATCGACAAAAAAGCTATGCTTAACATCTTATTTAAGGAGAAAAATGGAATGCTTTAGCCACTATATCTATTAAACACTGTGCAGGAAATTCTCACCACTGCGAAAGATCAAAAAAAATTAAAGACATCAGATTGCAATGCAAAGAGTAAAACTGCCTTTATTTACAGATAACATCATCTTTGTAGAAAATCCAGGGCAATCTACAAAAAAACTACTACGGTAACTGAGTTTAGCAATATTGCAAGGTAACATATATATACAAGTATCAACTACATTTCCACATACTAGTAATGAACAATTACAAAATTCAACTAAATACACAATTTTTACCATTAAAAACATGAAACAATTAGGGATGAATTTGAGAGAAAATATATAAAACCTGTATATTAAAACCCAAACAACTCTGCTCAGATAAATTCGAAGTGGTGTAAAAAAATGGAGTCATATACCTTGTTAAGAGGTTGCAAGCCTCAATAATTTTAAGTTGTTAATTTTCCTCAAGTTTGCTTATTAAATTAATGCAAATATAATAAAAATCGCTTAATGTTTCTATAGAAATTGTCATGCTGTCTAAAATTAACATGTAAATGCAAAGGTAATAGAATACCCACAACAACTTTGAAAAAGAACAAATTTGAAGCACTAACACTACCTGAATTAAATAACTACGTAATACATTATTTGAGATAGTGTTTTATGTCTATCAAATAGGTAAAAAGAGATCTAGAATATAGTACACAAATAGAAATACATATATATGGGCAACTGATTTTTGACAAAGGTAATTCAATGGAAAAAGGATAGTCTTTTCAATAAATAGTTTCATATAAATTTCAATAAATTTATTTCAATAAATAAACTGGATACCCATATAGATAAAATGAATTTTGAACTGTACCTCACAATAATGTGTGTGTGTGTGTGTGTGTGTGTGTGTGTTTGTGTCAAAATGTGCCATAGATCTAAACCTAAACTATAAAATTTTGAGAAGATAGGATATATATTTTGACCCTGTGTTAGGGAAAAACTTAAATATGATGCCAACAGCACAATCCATTTTAAAACCTTTTGATGTCATAAAAATTAGAAACTTTTACTGTCTGAAACACACTTTTGGAGAATAAAAATACAAGTTATATATTGGGGGAAATATATACAATTGCATACATGTCATAAAGGTGTTGTATCTAGAATACATAAATAACTAAAAGTTGACTAAACAAGCAACCCAATTCAAGTTAGCAGAAGTTTTGAACTAATACTTACTTCACCCAAGTAGATTCATAGATAGGATGCAAGCACAGAACATAATCCTCAACTTCACTAAGTATATGGGATATGAAAATTAAAACCAAAAGAAAGACTACTGCACAATGATGATCTTGTCTAAAATTTAAAATCTGACCATATTATTGCTACTGGGAATGTAAAATGGAACAATATGAAAAAGATTAGCAGTTCCTCTTAAAAGTTAAACACACACCTACCATATGATCAGACATTCTACTTTTAGGTATTTACCAAAAAAGAAAAGAAAGACATCCTTAAAAAGATATGTACACAAATGTTTAATACAGCTTTATTAATGAAAGCTTCAAACTGGAAACAATCCCAATGTTCATCAGTGGGAGAACATATAGGTACCAAATTTTGATATATCCACACAGTGTAAGACTATTGGGCAATAACAATATAAACAACGCATTGATAGTTATTCTGTGGTATTGAAGAAACCAGACCAAAAATATACACTGTAATTTCCACTTACATAAAACACTTCAGAATGCAAATTAATCTATAGAAAGCAGATCAGGAAATGTGTGGGAATGTGGAGGGTTGGGGTCTAAGTATCAGGGAGGGAGGGATTACCAAGGGCATGAGTAAAATCTTGGGGATTATGGATATGTTCATTATCTTGATTGTGGTGATGGTTTCACAGATATAAACATGTGCCAAACCTATCAAATTATATACTTGTAAACACTTTCAATTTGTTGTATGCAAAGTGTACTTCCATAGAATTGCCCAAAACAACGATATATTGAAAACTTGCTGTTTGCACTGAAAGCAAAGAGGTGGATAATATCAAATAAGACGAGTCACATGAGTCTACATTTCATTATATCTGAATGTGATTTCATTTTCTAAGCAACTATCTCCAAATTGCTACTGAAAAACCTGATCTAGGTCAATTCACATGGGAACAACTTTCTCCAGTGGGCCAATTTACATTTTAAGTACTATCAGATAGTAATATTGTTCACTGAAGGACATGTCTAATCCTAGCACCTGGATTCCAGGTAAGTGCGCACTCCAAATTTAAACTGCATAGAGAGGAGGTATGCTACATCATTCAGATATTAGAATCAGAAAGTGCCAAGTTGGTTTCCTTTTAAAAAACAGCATTTTCAGGTAAGAACCAACAATAACTTTTTAATCAACTGAAAAAAGACACTATTAATATATTTAATGATATACTTGAATTTATTTAAAGAAATTTCAGCACCCAGAAGCCAGTAGTGTGTAGTGATGAAATAATTTTGAAGTCAACAGATCTGGATTAAAATACTGGGTGAACTTGAGTAAGTTAAATTAGCCTCTTTGAGATTTGGTTCCCTTGTCTACAAAATAACTTATAAATGTCATAAATATGAGGAATTAGTGATATTTATCTATAAACCATTAAATTCTTAGCCTCTTAATTAGCATTTAATAAAGGTTATAATAATTATTATTTTTTCATTATCATCTTCCTGATGGTATTTTAAAGATTAGTAGACTCTCCAAAATCCCATTTGTAAATAGAACTGTAAAAAAGAAATATTATTGTACTGCCACTTTTATACAAAGATGATAAAACATAAACCAAATTTATGAAATAATTATAATTTATTAAAAATCCTCTTCTATCATTATCCCTTTAGAAACTCAGGAATATAGTTCATTATGAAATAACAGATTTTCAAATTACATAGTTTTATAAATTATACATACCCTCCTCATTTAATGTCATTGTTCATATAAATATTTATTGTATGTTAAGCTTCAGGCTAAGATTTTGTGGGCAATGACTCAGTTGGTTAAATGCCCAACTTAGGCTCAGGTCATGACCTCACGGTTTGTGGATTGGAGCTCCATGTCTGCCTCTGTCCTGACAGCTTAGATCCTAGAGCCTGTGTCTCCTTCTCCCTGTCCCTTTTCCATTTGTGCTGTCTCTCTCTCTCTCTCTCTCTCTCTCAAACATAAACAAACATTACAAAAAAAAAAAAAGAAACAGTTTGCAAGTTGAATGTTTTTTTGTTAATTCCCTAACGTCCATGCTTAACTTCTAAAAGCAAAATCACCTTATTTATTTAAAAACAAAACTCTGTGGTTATTCTACAATCCAAGAAATATTTTTTTATTTTAGATTTATTTAAAAATCATATCAATGTTTTGAGATTTTAGCTTTTGTCTGGGCTCTAGGATTTTGTATTTCTTTTAATGAAGAAGTGGAAAATATAAATGAAGAACACTGTTAATAAGTATATTTTAAATATGTGAACATATATATTATTTTTGTGCATGAAACAGTAATTTTTACATATTTACAATTCAAAGATTCAAATTCTTTACATCAACTTTTCTTTATGAGAAAAATTTGTTTTAAACTAATTTTGAAGCATATTTTTAGCATATGATTCTCAGATATTAATTTACACCATTTCTGAGAAGATCTGCTTATGATAAAATTTCTTACTTACATACAATTCATGGTAATGGACAAATTATCTTTTGACCAATATTCAAGTATATATTAAAGATATAAGGAATAAAACTGAGCTGCTTACCATCACAATTGTGGAATAATTACAAGTGTGGAAAAAATTTCTAAAGTTATGTTTAGTATGGGTAGCAATTGACATCCTAGTTTTTAATTTAAAAAGCCTTGGGCGCCTGGGTGGCTCAGTTGGTTGTGTTCAACTTTGGCTCAGGTCATGATCTCATGGTTCATGGGTTTGAGCCCAGCGTCGGGCTCTGTGCTGACAGCTAGCTCAGAGCCTGGAGCCTGCTTCAGATTCTGTGTCTGACTCTCCCCTGCTCACGCTGTCTCTCTCTCTCTCTATATATATATATCAGAAATAAATAAGACATTAAAGTCTTTTTTTAAATAAAAAAAAGAAAAGTCTTAAAACTTTTTGTGTTTGTTACTTTTAAGGTGATTTCAAAGTAAATTTTAAGAACTTATACATGCTGTTTGGAGTATCAGTTACTACTAATATTGGTTCTTTTCATTTTATTTTACATTATAATATAAAAGACTCACAAAAAGATAATTCTATACACACTGCCTTTGTATTCATTATTCATTTCATAAAATAGCATTAGGAAAATTATCAAATATATGACTGTACTATTACAAATAGCAGATTACCTTTAGAAAGAAAGTGAACAATATCATATGTTTGCAAAGCTACACTGGTTTATTTCAATTGTTGCTTCTTCAAACTTAAAAAAATTCCTCATTCACTCATGACTTAGCCCAGTTTGTTGTCCAATGCCATTAAAATAAACCATATTCTCCTCTCGGAAGAGAAGATAATTGAGTGTAATTTAGAAAAAAAAAAAAGTCATTCTCCATAGAGGAAAAAGAGCAGAAATGCACTTAAATAGAAATCCTCAATTCAGTAACGTATGTCAACAGTATAAATATATGGTAATAATAAACCTTATTACTAATATCAATACTGGAGGGTTTGTGTGTTAGGCAAGAAGTAAAAGAGATTATTTCCACTCCATTTCATTCTCAATGGCATGTCATTTGCTCAAAGAGGAAGGGAGATTCAGTACCCTATAATCTGAGGTCTGTGATAGGTTTATGTGCAGTGAAACTCTCTCATAAAACTTTCTCTGTCTCTTCCTTAATACGTCTCTCTAGTTCCACTCCAGCAAAATTTACGTTTCTTTTCCCCTTATTTAGATATGAATTTTATATTTATCTGGCTATCTTCACTCAAAGCTATTTATTATATGCAAAATTCATTAAATATATTTTTTTCTTGATTGGCATAATACTGCTACTAGCTAATGATGGAATGTTCGTTAATTCAGTTTATTTTGCTGTCATAAACATATGGGTGTTTCCTATTGTGAATAGGTCACCTTTGAGCAGTGGTTTTCAAACTGATTTCCTAGGCAACGAGTATCAGAATCACTTAAGATCACAAGTATCAGTTTTCAGGTCCTCAGCCACAGTAACCGAGTCTAGAACCTCTAGAAATGGGATAGGAGAACTCAAATTTTTAACAGAAATCTGTACTAAAGCTTGATATCTCTTTTATAAATAACTTTTTTTAAACATACCTAGTATTATTTCACATATTACTTTTGTCTGGACAATTTTAGCCATTGACCCAGTCATGAGAAAACACATATTGATTACTATATATGGGTGAGGCTAGGGAACTTTATTTGTTGAATGTGCACTGTGTTCCAGGAACTTGCCTGGTAGGTTAAGAAGTTTATCTCATTTAATTTTTGCAGCAATCCTAGGATTAATGTTATAATCTCCATTCAGCAGAAAAGATAACCTAGTTTTAGAAATTAAGTGAACCTGACAAAGCCAAGGAGCTTGTCATTTGGACAACCAGAATGAACCATCAATTGACCAAGACCTATCCAATTGTATGATTTGATTAATAAAATGTGTTAAACTCTCTATTAGTAAGGAAAAAATCAGGGGCACCTGGGTGGCTCAGACAGTTAAGCGTCCGACTTCAGCTCAGGTCATGATCTCACGGTTCGTGGGTTTGAGCCCCACGTTGGGCTCTGTGCTGACAGCCAGCGCAGAGCCTGGAGCCTGTTTCAGATTCTGTGTCTCCCTCTCTCTCTGACCCTCCCCTGCTCATGCTGTGTCTCCCTCTCCAAAATAAATAAAACAAAAAAATTAAAAAAAATCAAATGACACATACACACATATGCACACACACAGTAAAGAATTTAGTTAAAGATGAAACTTCAGTGATATACATTTAAACCAATTCTCTACACCATCTATATTTACAAGATGGTTTCTGGCCCTGGAAATGATATCACTCAACATTCTAGATGCTATACCTATTAAAAGAACACTATATTACTAAAAAAGTCCTTGATTCCAAAGCAGGAGAGCAAAGTAGTACATTTTAGAAAGACTTTCAACCACAAGAATTAGGAAAAAATAAAACATTACATATTGTAAGAGCATTGAGGCTGTGTTATATTTTAGAAAATGAATATTTTGTGATTTCCTGGGCTAATAGTATAGGGACCATATAGTTATATATAGTTCACACAAATGACTGGATTTTTAAATTGCTGGACTAAGAAAAATTACCATGGTTCATATAAGATGGAATTATTCCCACTGTTCTTGAAAATGCCAAGAGAGTTTTATCTGGATATTATCCAAGGGCCAAACAATAAACCCTTGTTTTTACTTTCATTGCATAATGTAGCACCTTTAAGAGGATGTCATTTTTCTTCATTTTCTTCATTGCTGTGTCAGCATTTGTCAAGTCTTAATTTGGGGGCTTGAACTTGGGAACTGAAGCACCAAAGAAAAATGTGCAACCATAAACCTAAGTCTATATAGTTACTGGGTACTAAGAAAGAAAATATGAGGTAGTGGTTTACTTGTTTTGGTTAGTAATTTAAGGTAACTCATGTTTTCTGAATATTAACAGCAAAGCTAGAAATGCTTTATTTATAGTAGTCAGTTGAACTCTGGGGAATCAAAGAATTATAATACATCTTTAATTAAAAAAACCATACATTTAAGCAAGCTGAAATATAAATGAATTCCAAGTAAAAGTTTGAAGTAAATTCTTACACACATTAATTTTAAGATACATCATGTTTAATACCTATAAGCAAGGGTATAACTTAATATATAATAAATGCATATATCAGTAATAAGTTTGCAATCTATGACCTTATAAAAAGAAAAAAAACTAATTTTCTCACCATAGGATTGTTTAATAATGATAGAATGACTTGCAAATATAAAGGTCTTCATAACAAGATCTCTTACAGTAAAAAAGGTTTTGATATAATTTAGGATGTGAATGCATATATTACCTATATAATAGAGTATACATGAGGACATGTGTACTTCATCCATTGCTTCACAAAAGGCCAAAAGGCAGCATTAAACACAATTGTCTTTTAAATTATATGACCATTATCTTATAGGCTTTCTGTTAAAGTTTTATTTTTTAATGGGTAGGCAATGATTTAATAACATTACTATATATGATATTTAAAAAAGAGTACAGTATTCAGATATTATATAGCAGCTATTTGCAATTGCTACATTATAATAAAATTCAGATTTCACTGTTGAATATAAATGGAAGATTATATATTAATCATATATAGTAATTCTAAGTATCCAATATTATGAAGTTGAAATGGTCCTTATGTCATTTCTAACTTAAACTTCTGACCACTGTAGAAATGTAGATTTTCAAATTGCTAATGCAAAAATTTTGCCACAATTTGTATTCTTTTCTTCAGTTGGTAAAAATGGAAAACTATCACTTTTGAAAGTTTTGCTTTACTAACTGAAGTACATTTTATGCCTACCGTATATGAAAAATAACACTTTTTTGGGTTATTTAGCCAAAAGCATATGCTGATGACTTATGAATGCCATATAGCATTCAAACAAACAAACAAAAACACAAAAACCCCCACCAGCCCTGTTCTACTCCATTCAAGTGTCCATACAGAGTTGAGAGTAGTGGGGGATGGAGGAATAACAATGATCAAAAGGGCGATGATTGGCTTAGTCTTAGAGAGTCACCTGTAGTCAGGTATTTGTTGATAGAGGTGAAGGATAACAAATAAATTGTGATAGGCAGACATAAGTGTAAAGCAACACTCCACCAATCTTCTACTCAGACCTCAAGTAATTTGATATGGGATGGAACTGATAAAACAAAGAAATGAAGAAGCTTAAATGGAGCAATCAGATTATCGAGAGAATTTGGAAGTGAGACACCAAAACTGTAGTCAGTTTATGGTGCTTTCATCAGTCAATCATGGTAGACTGGGAGCCATATAGGAATCATATTCCTGTTGATCTGAAAAATTAAGCTTGGTAACTAAAAATAAAGATGTCAGAGAAAAGAAGAGAAAAAATGAGAGACAGCAAGAAAGATGAGATTATACCTATTATACATTATGTATATAAAACAGTGTTTCTTACCTAGGCTTGAGTGCTATGGAGAAGTGGAAGAAGAGAGAGATATATTAAGTAAGAAAGAGAAAAAAAGTTAAATACATGTAGAACACAAAAATATAAGAGAAAAATATAAAAATATTGCAATATATAAAATGCATTTTGATTTTTATATCCAAATATATTATGAGCAAATGAGAATTGCTGTTTGGTTTTAAAAATAGAACTTGAAGCAGCCAATAAATTAAACTATACAAGAAATAACAAAATTAGTTAATTATTAAAGGTCTTCAAATTCAGTTTAAAGCTTTAAAATGTTTTTTAATACATATTTTAAAATTTTACTAATGAACTGGCCTTGGTAACTACAATATTCCAAAAGATATCGAGGACTTAGTGTTTATAATCAACACCTCTCTGTTTTGATGGACATCTTCTCTATTGCTTGATAAAGAAGTTTACTAAAAATACTAAATTTATTCATAAGAATGTGAATTTAGGTGAGTTTTAAAACCAGCCTAAGTCTCTATTACTGTGCATATGAAATAGTGATATAAATACCAACCCAGTAGTGTTACTGTAAGAATTAAATGAATAATATATTTTATCTAAAACATATCAGGAACCCAACAATATTCATTTCCCTTTTCTTGTTCAAATTTTGCTTACTGACATTGCCACTTTAAGGCACTTTCTAGGTTAATATGACCATTAATCTTTCATATAAGTGAAAGTTATTTTAAAGCATTTCCTGGAATTGATTTTTAATATTGTGAGGCAAATTCATATGATGCATTTGAGAATGAAAAAAAGTCCTTGCAGAGCATCTGTAGAAATACAGTTTATTTCTCACATTTATTTACTTAGTAACAATCTACATCTAGATTTGCTACACGACAATTTATTAAAGATGAAGATAAAGGGTTTATCTCTAATTTATTTGGCCACAATTATGCAAATACTGCTTAGGATTTGATATGATAAATTTAATATTTGCCACACTGTACCTGAAAGTCTGATAAAATGATGATGATGATGATGATGATGAAGATGAAGATGATGATTGATGATGCACATACACACTTATTTGGTGCAAATTAAGTCTTATAGAAGAGTAAAGGCCACATACATCTGAAAGAGAATACACATCTATATTCTGGACTATCTAACTGTTATAATGTTAGAGTATGTATCTCACAGTATAATAGCCCTCCCACTCCAAAAAGAGGAACTGAATGCACTATGCAGCTAAGATTTTCTAATCATTCAGTTCAGAGCAAGTAAGAATTGAACACAAATAATAATCCAAAATAAGGATTTGTAAAAACAGTCGGGTATGAAGGGGTTTCTTCTTATATATTGCATATCAGGAATTAAAATGAAGATCAATACAAAAAATTATCTCATTCATAAGACTTCACATAAAAATTTTACACATAAAAGATATAAATTTATATAAAAATTTCAGCAAAAATTACATTTAAAATGGTTAAGCTTTATTTTTATTATGAAATAAAATTTAAAAATGGATGTTTTACTTATGAAAAAAAACTTTAATATTATTAAATTAGGTGAAGATTTCTAGGGCATTTAAAAATAAACACAGAATGAAAGGCCTAGAAAGAGGACTCATCCTAATTTTTTACCTTACAGTTTGCCAAGGACTGATGCTATATGATTTTTTTGAAATTAGAGAAATAGATTACATGTATACTGTAGGAAAATTTTTATGTTTTTTAATGTTTTATTTATTTCTAAGAGAGAGAGAGAGCAGGGGAGGGTCAGAGAGAGAGGGAGACACAGAATCCGAAGCAGGCTCCGGGCTCTGAGCTTGCTCTCAGCACAGAGCCAGGTGTGGGGCTTGAACCCATGAACTGTGAGATCATGACCTGAGCCAAAGTCGGACGCTTAACCAACTGAGCCACCCAGGCGCCCCTACTGTAAGAAAAATTTTAAAGCAGCAATTATTTTGTCAAAAAATAACCTGTGTGCCTTCCAAATTACTGGAGGCGATCACTAAAAGAAAACACAGTTATGGAGCAAGAAAGGGAATGCAAGTAGACAAATAGGAAGCATAAAGTCTGAGAATAAATAATTGTATGCAGAAAGACTTAATGTATTTGCTTTGAAAACATGGTGTTTAAGATTATAAGCTCTGGGGCTAATTGCCAAAATTTGAAAACTATCTTGGTTTCTTCATGGATGTATAGTTTTGGATAAGTTATTTAATCCTTCCATGCTTCAATTTCCTCATATATAAAATAAAGTACTCCTCAATTTTCTTTTGTGATGATTTAATGTGTTTTTTTGAAGATTGAAGCCCTCAGAATATTATCTACTTTTTATTATTCCCACTTATTCTTGCACATAAAAGTAATGAATAAAACATACCTATTAAAAGAAAAATCACTATCAAAGTAAAAAAAGTTATGAAAAGATTCTTTAAGGAAAAAATACACAATGATATAAACAAGCAAAGAAAGCAGGAGAAAGATGTTTGAAAAACAGGGAACCTACTCATAATAAAGGTGAAAAACATTAGAAAAGTAACAAAGTTGCAGAGTTAACAGAGAAAACTAAATAATTGCTAATCTAGAGTAGAGAAGGCTTATGGGGAATCCAGTAGAGAAGAGACATCTCAAGGGAAAAATATCTATTAATTATGTTTAATTTGACTCCAAGAAAACAATGTATATTATGTTCAGGTATGGAGAGACTGAGTCAAATCAAAAGAAGACAATGAGGGGGCGCCTGGGTGGCTTAGTCGGTTGAGCGTCTGACTTTCGCTTAGGTCATGATCTCGCGGTTCATGGTTCGAGCCCTACGACGGGCTCTGTGCTGACTGCCAGCTCAGAGCCTGGACCCTGTTTCAGTCTGTGACTCCCTCTCTCTCTGACACTCCCCTGCTCGCGCTGTCTCTCTCTTTCTCTCTCTCCTAGAAATAAAATTAAAAAAATAAAAATAAAAAAAATAAAAAGAAGACAATGAGGAGGAGGAGGGAGTGGAATTAAGCTAATGAAACAATGAGTACGTTATTAATTCCAGTGGTGGAATGAAAGTTATAAATAAAAGAAAATGTAATCATAGTATACTATTTTGATGAATCAGTGAATTGTATTAGGTAATAAATAGCTAGAAATAAAATCTGTACTTAATTTACTGAAGTATAAACATCTTAAATTTAGGAAATAAGAGCAGTATATTACTATTATTTACAAATTAGAAATAGCAGAAAAAATATTTTCTAGGGTTGCTTTTTTTTTTTTTTTTTTGCCTTTAGAAATATAAGAGGGAAAGCAGGAAGATAAATTGTATTTTTGGTTATATGGTTATCAAGGATAAAGCATTTCTGGTAGTGGCTATTGCTACATTGTCCTGCCATACTTTCACATAAGCAGCCAGTAAGGAGACCGTGAGCCCAAATGAAATTAAATATTCTATTACAGGGATTTTTTAAATCTTTATTTATTTTTGAGAGAGAGACAGAGAGGGACAAAGAGCAAACAAGGGAGGGGCAGAGAGAGAGGGAGACACAGAACCCAAAGTAGGCTCCAGGCTCTGAGCTGTCAGCACAGAGCCTCATGTGGGGCTCAAACTCATGAACTATGAGATCATGACCTGGGGCCAAAGTCAGCTGCTTAACTGAATGATCCACCCAGGTGCCCTGAATCAAACATTTTGTTACTTACAGACACTGTAGTAGCCATAGCTTCTGTTTTTATATCAGTCTCCCTTGCGCACTTTTCCATCAGGGTGATGCAAAGGCAGAGCAGGTGGATGGCATACACACAGTGCCTTAAAAAAAGTCATAGCTAAAGAACACTTTACTTAGGACACCTCTCTTCCCCTCTCCACCTCCTTTTTTTCAAAGAAAGAGAGAATCTTAAGCAGGCTCCATGCTCAGTGCACAGCTCAGCATGGGGCTCAATTGCACCACCCTGAGATCATGACCTGAGTCAAAATTAAGTCAGACACTCAACCTACTGAGGCACCCAGGGGCCCCTCCCTTCCACATTTTTTAAAGAACTGCTGTAAACTTGATCATTATCGTCTCTGAAGAAAGACATTATCTTTCTAACAGTAACATGTAAGCGAAATTTTTTACAAGGAAGTGAGGGATAGACCTTTATTTTTACTATCTTGTAATGTCTCTAAGTGATACCTTTTCTGTCTTTATTATCCTGTAATATAAATAAATCTGGGAGAAATGGCTTTTTATCCCTAGAAATAAATGTACATAATTGAGAACTTTCCCCAGTAGTGACTTTTGTCTTCTTCCCAGAATCTTTAGTCATCATTTAGCAATAAGTATTCTTAAAATTGAGTAAGACATAATGATGTAATTTGCTGTTTCTATTTCTATTCAGCATTCTGCTGGAGTTAAGAGAGTGCAATATACCACAAAAAATAAACATATTAAAGAAAGGGAATGAAAGGGCTATAATTTGTTGATGACATAATTGCCTAGGAAGATTCTCCTAATAAATGAATTCAGCGAAGATGCTAAGTTTAAATACACAAAAATCAGTTGAATTTTTACACTTTCAAATTAAATACTTGGATAATGAAAGGGAGGAGATATTCACCAATGATATAACCAAAAATGGATTAATATCCAAAATATATAAAGATCTTACAAAATGTTAACACCATAAAAAATCCAATTAAGAAATGAGAAGAGGACCTGAGTAGACATTTTCCCAAAGAAGATATACAAACGGCAAACAGACATATGAAAAGATGCTCACTATCTTTCATCATCAGTGAAATGCAAATCAAAATGACAATAAAATATCACTTTATACCTGTCAGAATGGCTAAAATCAAAAAGACAAAGCAAAGAAACAAACAGAGACAAATATTGGTGAGAACGGGGAGAATTGTTGCTCTGTTGGTGATATAGCCATTTGTTTGTGGCAAAGAGTATGGAGTTCCTCAAAAAAAGAAAACAAATAACGTAAGAATACAGCAATTCTGCCTCTGGGTATTTGCCCCAAGAAAACAACAACACTAATTAGAAAATATATACACACTAATTTGAAAATATGTACACACACACGCACACACACACACACACACATATTTATTGTAGCATGATCTGTAATAGCCAAGATAGGGAAGCAACCCAAGTGTCCATCCAGAGATGAATGGATAAAGAAGTAATATTATTTATACTTATATATATACTTATATAATAATATAATATATATTATTATAATATATATATTATATATATATACTTATATAAATAATAATATATATTATTTATACTTATATAAATAATATTACTTCTCCATAACACAAAACATGATCTTGCCATTTGTGACAATATGGATGGGCCTAGAGGGTACTTTGCTAAGTAAATTAAGTCAGTAAGAGAAAGACAAATACTGTATAATTTCACTTTTATGTGTAACAAAAAATGGAAAACAAAAAAGCAGAAACTGACCCATAAATACAGAGAACAAACTGATGGTTTGCCAGAGGTAAAGCGGGGGCGGGGGAGAAGTATGGGAAAAAACAGGTGAAAAGGAGTGGGAGATACAGTCTTCTAGTTTTGCAACAAGTTATGGGGATGAAAGGTACAGCATAGGGAATATGGGCAATGGCATTTTAGTGGCAGTGAATGATGACGGATGGTAGCTACACCTGTGGTGAGCATAGCATAGATATAGACCTGCTCAATCAATATGCTGTGCAACCAAAACTAACATAACATTGTGTGTCAACTATAACTCAATAAAAAAAAACAGTTGTAAATTAAAAATGTCTTTTAAAATTGATTTAAACTCAAAAAGTAACTAGAAATAAATCTAACAAAACACATAATAAAAGTGGAGTGATGGGCCATGTTCAAAGCTTGAATGTATTTTAAAGATGAAAATTTCTTAAATTTTATTTTCAACTTTTTCCTATCCAAAATCAAAGCACTTTTTTCTGTGAAAATATATAACTTGATTTTACAAAATAAATGAAAATTCACAGAGCCAAGAATAACCAAAACAATCCTGATGAAGAAGAAATTTAGAGAAATTTTTCAGTCTTAGTGTAAAACTACAATAAACAAAAGAATATGGAATGGTGCAATTAAAATCTAAAGAATACAAACCGAGAGTCATGAAAGAGATTTTTAAAAAGTTCTTATTTTAGAAGAATAGTGCTGTCACAATGCTCATAGAGAGATAAACTTTTTAAAAATGTTTACTTATTTTGAGAGAATGTGAGAGAGTCAGGGAGGGTCAGAGAGATAGGGAGAGAGGGAAACCCTAGCAGGTTTCATTCTGTCAGCACATTGCCTCATGAGGGGCTCAGTTTCATGAACAAGGAGACCATGAACCAAGCCCAAATCAAGAGCCAGATGCTCAATCGACTAAACTACCCAGGTGCCATGGAAGACAAACTGTTTTATCTTATCAATCTATTGGGTTTCCACGTAGAAAAGAAAAAGAACTTCAATGTTTTTCTAAGATTATATGCAAAACTCAATTCCAGACAGATAGATGAGTTAAGTGTGTACAGTAACATGATGCAACTAGTAGAATAGAGTAGTAAAGGACTTGAGGTGAGCAAAGTTTACTACAAGAAATCACATACATTAAAAACACAATAACATAAAGAAAATATCGACCAACTGGATTCCACTATGGTGAAAAACTACTATTCACCAAAGTAATCATGAGACTGATGAAAATAATCTACTAGTAAGAAGAACATTATATGTGTGTGTACATATATACATGTATGTATGTGTGTACATATATACATGTATATATATGTGTGTTTGTGTGTGTGTATATATATATGTATGTATATATATATAAACTTTAAAAATCAACTGGTATCCAGAATACAAAAATTTTCTTATTCAATAAAATATAAACAAAACTGAAAAATGTATAAAAAACTTCATAAGATTCTTCACAAAAGATATTCAAATAGCCATAAAATATCAAAGAGGAGCAATTTTATTAATCTTTAGTAAAATACTATATATCATCTAGAAGAATGTTTAAAATGAGAAAGATAAAAAAAAATCCCTTTACAACTGCACCAAAAATAATTAAATAACTAGAAATAAACTTAACCAAAAGGTCAAAGACTTGTATTTTAAAACTATAAAACACCGATGAAAGAAATTAAAGATGATACAAACATGGAAATATGCTATAGGCTTATGGATTGCAAGAACTGATATTGTCAAAATGTCTATAGTACCTAAAACAATGTACTGATTCAATGCAATCCCTATTAAAACACAAAGCACATTTTTCACAGAAATTTAACAAATAACACTAAAATTTGATGGAACCAAAAAAAACCCAGAATAGCCAAAACAATCTTAAGAAAGCACAAAGCTGAAGGTATCACAAACCCAGATTTCAAGATATATTACAATTCTGTAGTACTCAAAAGAGTGTGGTACTAGCACACATACAAACACACAAAAGGCACATGAATCAGTGTAACAGAGGAGACAGCCCAAAAATAAACCCTCATTTAAGTGGTCAATTAATCTCAACAAAAGAGGCACTAATATATAATGGGGAAAAGACAATCTCTTCAATAAATGATACTGAGAAAACTGGACAACTACATACCACTTTCTTATACCATACACAAAAATTAAATCAAAATAAATTAAAGACCTAAATGTGAGTTGTGAAACCACAAAACTCTTAGGAGAAAACATAGGCAGTAATTTATCTGACATCAATTGTAGAAACATTTTTTCTAGATATGTGTCCTCCGACAAGGGAAACAAAAGCAAAATTAAACTATCAGGGCTACAGGAAGATAAAAAGCTTTTGCACAGAAAAGGAAACCATCAACAAAATGATAACATCATCAACATCATGAATGGGTAAAGATATTTGCAAATATATCTGATAAGGGGTTAAAATCCAGAACATATTAAGAACATATACAACTCAATACTAAAAAGCCCACCAAAAAAACAAACCAAAAAATACCAAATAATAATACATAAGCTTATGTTTGTATGTAAGACATACAAATGGCCAACAGACACATGAAAAAATACTCACCATCACTAAACATCAGGGAAATGCAAATCAAAACCACAGTGAGATACCTCATACCTGTCAGAATGTTTAGAATAAAAAACATAAGAAATAACAAGTATTGGGAAGGATGTCCAGTAAAAGGACCATTGTGCACTGTTGGTGGGAATACAAATTGGTGCAGCCATGGTAGAAAATGGTATGGAGACTTCTCAAAAAGTTAAAAAGAATCATCATATGACCCAGTAATTCCATTAATGGATACTTATCCCAAGAAAACAAAAACACTAATTCAAAAAGATTTATGTGCACATATGTTTTTGAAATATTATTTAAAAGAGCCAAGATATAGAAGGAACTGATGCACATATCCATAGCTATATAAAGAAGTAGTAATATATACATACAGTGGAATATTAGCCATAAAAAAGAAAGAGATCTTGCTATTTTTAACAACATGGATAGACCTAGAAGGTATACAAAATTAGTCAGAGAAAAACATACACTATATGATTTCACTCCTTTGCGGAATTTAGGAATCAAAACAAATGTACAAAGTATGAAAGAAAAGGAAAATAATAACAAAAAACCCCTCAAATACAAGAACAAACTGGTGGTTGCCAGAGGGAAGATGTGTGTGTGTTGGTGGGATAGGGTGAAGTAGATTAAATTCTTTTAAAAAAGGAAAAAGTAAGAAAGATGGGCCATGTCACTCTCTCAAGTAAAGCAAAGAGGCACTAGTCTTTCCTAGCCTTCTAAGACCACAAACTTGAGAAGAATCAAAAAAGTTTCAGTCAGGAATCTCATGAGTGTGAGATTCTTCTGGGTAGAAAAGCAGTTAATCATTTATCTTAATAATCTACAGAAAAAGCAAGTGAACTAATCTAATAAAAGTACAACAAAGAACACCATTAAGAGAAGAAATTACTTACACAGAAGACAAAAAGACAGGAGAAAATGAAACCTATAAACATATGTTTCTTTGGGGAAAGATGCCAATAAAAAAGATATATTTTTAACAAGGTAGAGCAAATATAGAGGCTTAATAAGAAAACAGTATTACAAATGAGAAGGAAGACTGTTACATATGTAGTCAATTTTAACAAATATGCACTAGAAGGATATACACTATTTTTGATACTGAGTACCTCTGGAGAAACAATGGCATTATTTAGGAATATTCAAATTTACTATTATTCTCTACAATGCACATTAATTATAAAGCAGTTAACTTAAACATTGTCAAGCACATGGCCCAAAACATGTATGTACCATTCCACATTTGAATTGGAATTCTAATTTTTATCTACTGTGTAACCTTGATCAACTTACTTAAGTCCCAGTTTCCTTATATACAATGTGTAGTTAATAATACTTCATATGTTTGTTCTGAGAATTAAGTAACTTGATAAGTATAATATTTATCAATGGCTTCTGGTAGACAGCAAATCCTCAATAAGTAGATTCTAAGTACCGAACAATCTACTTGTAGGTACCTAGATCTTATATTCAAGAAAGAAATGACATTGACTAAAGGTAGACTACTGTGATTTTGGATTAGAAAAGCGAAAGTCTGGTGAAAGATTGAGTACAAAGGCACATGTTACTCTGTAGTTTAATTTTAAGATGATTAACCTTAGCAAGATTTATTGCTTACTAGCTCAAAAAACCTTGCTAGCAAAAGTTTAGCTAAACAGCAATTTGATTGCAGGCTATGTAATTATATCTCAAAGGAAGTGAATTTAACATAAAGCTAATAAAACTTACATTTCTAGGACTTCTAACTTGCACAAAGCTCTGTGAGTAGCCCAGAGAATTTCACATAAAGATTTTCTGTTCTTTTCCTTTTAAGAATATTCCCTCAGTGGGATGCCTAGATGGCTCAGCCAGTTAATTGTCTCTTGTTTTGGCTCAGGTTTTGATCTCATTGTTCATGAGTTCCAGCCCTGCATGGACATGGACTCCAAGCTGACAGTAGGGCAAAGGCTTCTCTGGATTCTCTCTCTCACTCTCTCTTTGCCCCTCCCCTGCTCATCAGCAGTTGCATGTGTGCTCTTTCTTTCTCAAAATAAATAAACTTAAAAAAAAGTCCCCCCAAATGTCATAAAATGCACCTCCCTCTAAATCTAGAACTATTCTTAATCCCAAATATCTGAAACTGAATATACTCCCAAATCAAGCTTATTCTAACCATAATCCAAAAATGCCAAAATTAGTCACTGCAAAGCCACCCAAAATGAAATGAAATGTGATATCTGTCAGAGAGTAAGGGGTGGAATGCAAATTGCCTCACCAATTAAATGTTTAAATAGGTACTTAGACAAAGTTTACAAAAATGCGTATGACTAGGTAACATATGAGAGCCTCTTTCAGGGTCTTGAAAGAATTAACACTGAACTCATGGTATATCTGTCCCTGTCTAACAAGTTTTAATGTCATCCAGATAAAGGCAGGTGTTATATAAAGATGACAAAGTATTTTAATTACACAAAGAGACAATAGTCCTGAGCACTCTTCTATTTCAGCATTAAGTTATACACTTTGATGGCACGTAACAATTTATAATGCAGTGTCTTGAAACTACAAGTCATGCAATAAATGCATGTTGAGGTTGATAGTAACTTTGAATCTCTACAATTGAAACTTACTTCCCTAGTAATAAAATTATATAAGTCCATCAAATATAAGAAAGAGTTTACACAATAACCCATATAATTTGGGTTTTGTCTTAAAATAATAGTAGTATTGCTAGGGATAGATTAAAGGCCATCAGCATGGCCTTTTAAAAATTTAATTTTCATTAAACTGTGCCAACTTGAATTATAAAAAGGTGGTATTGAATCTATAATTTTTACTCTATTTAGTTGAAACATAAAAAATATTATACTTTTTAAATACACA
Organism: Hyaena hyaena; assembly: GCF_003009895.1. Lineage (NCBI taxonomy): Eukaryota > Metazoa > Chordata > Mammalia > Carnivora > Hyaenidae > Hyaena > Hyaena hyaena. The sequence continues at coordinate 534,364 of NW_024081290.1, read as the reverse complement.
TAGGTTAAAATGATAAACAATACTTAATAGGACAGAGAAAAATGCAATATTTTCATTTTTTTAAACAGTATACCATGGTGGAAATACACTAACCCTGGAATTTAAAGATCAAGATTGAGGTTCCAACTCTGAGACATAGTAATTCTGTGACTATGGGCAATCACTTACTCTTTTTATACTTCAGTTCAATATATATGATCATGTACATAATTCTAAGAATCTATTATTACTAATGTAATTGGAAATAAATGTCTCTTGGTAAACTGTACGCGTAGAGACTTGTTTTACAGTCCTATAAATGTAAAAACCCTATTATGTTCCAGATATTAGGCTACTCAATTTCCATGCACTATTCCATTTAATTATCACATCATTCTTATAGATGCTAATACTATCATTTTTACTCACAGACAAATTGATGAAAAGTATTTGTCCAAAGATGTTATTAATTGAGGGTTTTAAACAGCATACGGGACTCTTCTAGTTGGTCTGTTTGTACATCTAGGTATATGCTGCCCTGTATTTTTGCTGCAGATGAGCTCAAGACTGAATTTTTAAGAACTTATTGAAAGTAACAATAACATATATTTAAGCGCAATTATATAATTAAAAACAGAAAAAATTAAATTGCCAAGCTTGGTAGCTTCATAAAATTAATATGTTAACTCCTTATGTATGAAACTAATTGTGACACTGTTCAAAAATATGGTAAAAGAATAAATACTTGAATTGAATTCTAAAATAAAATAATTTTGCATATAGCCAAAGCAAACTATGGCTATAGTATGATTATTCATAATTTTTTAAAGTTTTTATTATTTTTTTTAATTTTTAACGTTTTATTTATTTCTAGGAGAGAGAGAGAGAGAGACAGCGTGAGCAGGAGAGGGTCAGAGACAGAAGGAGTCACACACTCCGAAACAGGCTCCAGGCTCTTAGCTGGCAGCACAAAGCCCATCGCGGGGCTCGAACCCACGAACCGCGAGATCATGACCTAAGCGAAAGTCGCATGCTTAACCGACTAAGCCACCCAGGCGCCCCTTAAAGTTTTTTTTAAAATTCACTTTGAGAAAGATACAGAGAGCAAGTGCAGGAAGGAGAGAGAGAAGGAGACAGAATCCCAAGCAGGCTCATGCTGTCAGAGCAGAGGCCTGATGCAGGGCTCAAACTCAGCAATGGAGAGTTTACTTAAGTCAAAATCAAGAGTTGGACACTTAACTGACTGAGCCACCAAGGTACCCTTGATTACTCATAAGTTTTAACTCCAGTTTCTAAATCATTGGTTGCTTCTAATTTGAATATTCATGGGCAGTATGTGGTTCCTCAAATAATGATTTAACCAAATGTCTCCCCTTCCTTCCCTTTTGAGTCTTGAGATACTTTTTTCTTCAAGCCCCTACTAGTTTAGAAAAAGCAGAGGAAAAGAACTTAAAGGTCAAAAGGAGAACCTACAGATTCCTGTCTTTCCTTTGGCTCCTTTTTCCAAAAGAAGAGTCTTACTTTCCTTCATATTACTTAACCTGTATAGTTCCTGTGATGTACCAGGTACTCAATAAGTAGGCATAAAAAAAACTAAGGTCTCACTATTGGGATAGCAAAGATAAAATAAGAACTTACAAATCAGTATAGAAGGACAAACAGAGGATGATTTACAAAGACAGAGCCTAAGTATGTAACATTGAATTTAAATGATCAGTAATGCCTATTGAAGTTTAATGGATGAGTAACTTTTGTTAAGGGTTTTCGATTTGTTCTTTTTTTTTTTTTTTACATGTGTGAAGAGAAATTAAAAGTCTAGAGAGAAAGAAGAGTAAACAGATAGCATTAATAGCCTGTATACTTTCCTAGAGGCTAGAATAAACAAGAGATGTTAAATGAGTTAAACTAAAATCATACAGTTTGGGATGATTTAAAAGAGAAAAGTGGAAGAGATGCTGAAATAAACAAGAATAAAATCATGAAGGGAGAAATGGGAGTAATTTTATCACCTGGATAATTGGATACCATTAAAATAAGCTACATACACAAAGTAGTATTTAAGGAATATTTTAAGGGAACAAGTCAGAGAAACTTGGTTAAATGTATGTGTTAGTTATTCAGAGAAGAGATGATAATGGCTATTCTATAATGGTGGCAGTGGAGTTGGAGAAAAGAAGACTGGAGAAAAGTAGAGACAGCAGAAGTTATTTGCATGCCTAAGTTGAGGTTGATGACAAAGTGAAAAATTAAGGAGTTTCTGAATTGAATAACCTGGGCACATAATAATACTTTGAAAAGGATAAACCTACAAGGAGGATGAGGTTTTTATTCAGGTTTGGAACTGTGAGTAGAAGTTCCATAGAGAATGATAGGTAGATAGAATAGGTAGATGGCAGATAAATAGATAGATCTGTCTAATAGAAAGTTGCAAAAACAGGACTTAATTTCCAGATTAAATATTGACTTGAGATGTTGTTTTTATAGTTAGAGGCATGCTGATCAGTTATTTTCACTGAAAGAGATAAAAAAATGTCTGAAACACACTTGTGAACTATAATGCACAGATGACTTCCATTTCTGATTAGTGTGAGAAAAGTCAAGAGAAACTGTCATTCTCACTCAAATCAAGATGGAAAGGCTAAACTCACAGACTTTAACTTCACATTGATCTGTGGCCACAATAAAAACCATAAATAAATTTTAGAAAAGGGCAAGCCCTTCATCAAAGAGAAAAAAGCACCCTCTTATCTGTAGTGGAGGGTCCACATGAAGAGAAATCTGCCTTAGATGACAAAAGGCAAAAGCAGGTGATTATCTAACTTTTTAAAAAATAGTTCTCACCTACTAAAAGATGGAGGAGAAGAGGGAGGTTAAATAAATCGACATAAGTATTCTGAACTTCTACCTATAGAAGACTGGGGTCAAATCAGGATATCTGAAAGAAAAATCCCTTAAGACACATTAGGCTTTTAGCTACTGAATTCTGAAAATGGGCTGGGGCTGATGAGAAAACTTTCTAAGCCATTCTGGGCCCTTATAAAATGTAAAGCAAGGGAGCAGACAACACAGCAGAGAGGGATTGCCCAAAAGACACAAAGACATAGGTGAGAATAGAAAGCAGAGAAAACTTGCCAACAACCCATAAAACTGACAGCCAGAATCCAAAGCAGACAGAGATCACTCATTGTGCAGAAAGCTGATGCATTCTGTGTAAAGGTTAAAGAAATCTTTCAAACCTTGACAGTTGAAAGAATGCAAGCCCTGTTGAAGATAAAGTCCAAAATAAGTATCTGAACATTTTAAGTCAGTGGTAAACTGAATCAAAACAAACCCCAAGTAAGTTCAACTGCCTATCAGATAGATTCAGTACCCCAATGCAGCATCAAAATAGAAAAAGTTATTTACTATTTTCTAAGGATATATTATTTACTTTGGTATCTACTAGACTTTTATATGAAATACATGATGTAAAATTTAGAAAAAATATTATAAATGAAAAAGCTAGAAAATGTGTCTCATCAGCAGAAAAGGGAATAGTCAATACAAATAGACCCACAGACTGAGCAGATGGTTTAATCAGATGGGGATTTTTTTCAGATGATATTTTAAAATAACTGTAGCCACTATGATAAAAACAGGTATAGAGGTACTTAAAAAGGAAGTCTAAGTATGCTCACTTCAACTGCACACATAAAAGAATTGGAATTAAAAGGTGGACTAAGTGAATAAAGAAATGGGGGATTTTAGAAGAAAATTTAAACTATATAAAAGACAAAATAAAAACACTGGACATTTAAGAGTATATTAGAATGGAACAATTTAATTAATGGACTCAAGAGGAGAATAAAAATAATTAAATTTGAAGATCAATAAAAAAATGGCCAAACTGAAATAATTCTGTTAAAAATATTAAAATAAAACAATGTGTCCAAGATATGTGAAACAATATTAAATGGTCTAGAGAAGTGCAATTTAATTCTAAGAAAGCAAAGAGTAAGAAAATAAATCAGAAAATATATTTACAGATTTACTGGCCACAAGTTTTCAAATTTGTAGATAGATACAGACATCAAGAGTCATAAAATTCAATGAAATATAAGCATAATGGATCATTTAAGAATCACATCTACGCATATGGTACCTGAATTGCTGAAAATATAAAAATCAAAAGGTAAAGTACGTATTTTTATATGCAGCTAGAGGAAAACAAACAATACATAAAATAAATGAGCACTAATTTTGAATACATTGAAAAAGAAGTCAGAAAATAGGATATTTTGAAAGTTCTAAAAGATGAAAACTGTATTTAGAGTTCTATATTCAACTATAATTCCTTAGTAAAATAGAGATAAAGGTATTTTCAGACAGAATGAACCAAAAGAATGCGTCATTGGGAACACTAAACTAAAATAAAAGCTTACCGAATTTACTCAGACTGATGTAAAATGATACCACATAAACCATAAAGCTGCAAGAAGGAATGAAAAGCACCAGAAAGATGAACTATTTGTAAAAATGTTTTAAAAACTTGATAGCACTTGTGAAGGAGAAATAATGACCATTTATTTTCAGTTTGTAGAATAAAATGTAACACAAGTTTACAATACAAAAGGTGAACCTTACTATACTCTCGTAAAGTTATTATAATGTTTGTAAAGTACTTTTATCATTTGAATGGAATTAGTAAAAAGAAAAACCTATAATGCATATTATAGCGACCATTAAAATACTATGCTGGGAGGAAAAGCCCCCATAACATATGTCTTTAAAAATCAATGGTGCTTCACCATGGGAGAAATCAAAGACTGTAGGAAACTAAGACCCTACTCTTCAAGGGCCAGCATGCTTTATCAGAGTCAGAGACCCAGCATAGAAGCAACAGTTTCAAAAGCACCTGGGGTATTTATTAAGGAGATCTACTAAGTAATTTTAGGATGTGTACTAGAGAAGCAGGTATCTACAGGAGCTTTCTCCAAAAAACACAAACGCTGGTGGTGTCGTTTTCCTAGTTCTCCTTCAGCCTAGCTGGCCCAATGCTTGAGGAGGCTAGTTCTGACATTCTCCATCTACCTTTCCAACAATGCTTCCCCTGCCCCAGGGGTGCCCTGCAGGTGGCCTCACTCAACCTGCCAACTACAGCAGTCACCCCTACTAAGTGGTTCCTGTGCAGATTCACCTGATGAGCAGCCTTGGTCAGGAATGGCATCCCTCCAAAAGACTATCACCCCACCACATCCAGAAGTCAGCTCCATTGAGAGCCAGAGCCACCCCCCCCCCCCATATCAAAGTGACTCTTGCCCTGGTTGGGGGACAGCCCTGCTCACTAGCATACCAACAGCAGACACTCTCAGCCAGCTATCTAAGGAGCTAACGTTCCAATCAACAAACCAACACAACTACACCTGGGCCTAAGCTAGCCATCCTGGAGGCTGGGCCTGCTCACCAGTGTGGCAGCAATACTTGCAGCCATTTATTACATCCACCTGGTTTGGGGAGCCACCTTCTCCACTAGAACCTCCATAGCAGCTACAGCTAGGTCTCTCTGCCAGGCACAATGTGGGACAGTCCTGTCCAATAGGGTCCCCACAGCAGTTGTGTCCCAGTTATAATAGATAGATTCATCTAGTCCACACAGGAAACACCCTTGGAGTACCCGGTTCTGGTGACTAGGAGGGATTATGCTAGTAGGCCCAACAGGACACCTTTCATATAAGGCTACTACCATTAAGATCCTAATCTAGGGAAAGAAATACCCAAACACCCAGACCCAGGAAGCACAAAGAGTCCCTAACAAGATTAAGCCAAGGAGGTCCACATCTAGACAATAAAAATTAAAATGGCCAAGATTAAAGATAAAGAAAGAGTCTTAAAAGCAACAAGAGAAAAGGAAAGTTATACACAAGGTAAACTATCAGCTGATTTTTCAGCAGAAAGTTTGCAGGCTAGAAGGGAGTATCACAATATATTCAAAGTGCTGAAAGGAAATTCTACAATCAGTACTCTACCTGTGAAGGTTATCATTTAGAATTGAAGGAGAGAAAGTTTCCAAGAAAAACAGAAGTTAAAGGAATTCATCACTATTCAGTAACCTTTCCATAAGATGTTAACTTAAAAGAACTTCTTTTAAGTGGAAAACACCAAAAGTAAAAGAATTTATGAAAGGAATAATTTTCACACGTAAAAACAAATATATAGTAAAGGTAGGAGATTAATCCCTTATAAAGCTAGTATGAGGTCGAAGAGACTCATAAGAAACCATAGTCCAGGACTGGATGGCTTCACAGGTGAATTCTAAAAAATTGAAAAAAAGAGTTAAAGCCTATTCTCAAACTATTCCAAAATATGGAAGAGGAAGGGATACTCCCAAACTCATTATACAAGACCAGGTTTCCTGTGATAACAAACCCCATAAACACTACAGAAAAGGAAAGTATAGATCAATATTCCTGATGAACATAGATAAAAAATCCTCAACAAAATATAAGGAAAACAAATAAAACAATGCATTAAAAGTATCATTCAGTACAATCAAGAGACATTGTTCTAAGAATGGAAGTATAGTTCACTATTTGCAAATCAATCAGCATCATATACCATATTAACAAAATTAAAGATAAAAGTCATATGCCCTCAATAGATGGAGAAAAACACTTTGTATAATTCTACATGCATTCATGATAAAAACTATCAACAAAGTGTGTATGGAGGGAAAATACTTCAACATAATAAAGACTATATAGGACATATATCACAAAAATCATTTATCATAGGTAACATTGTATTCAAACTTTTTCTCATTCAATACAGTACTCCAAGTGTTAGCCACAGTAAGCAGACAAGGGATAAAATAAAAACCACCCATCTTGGTAAGAAAGAAGTAGAATTGTCACTATTTGCAGATAATATGGTACTATATATCGAAAACAATAAACCTCAACCAAAAACAACTCAACTAAATAAATTCAGCAAAATTGCAGGGGATACAAAGTTAATATAAATCTATTGTATTTCTATATACTAATAAACTTGAAAAAAAGAAAATTAATAAAATAATCCTATTTATAAGTGTTTTAAAAAGAATAAAATACCTAGGAGTAAATTTAACCAGGTAAGTGAAAAACCTATACTCTGAAAGCTATACAACATTTATGGAAGAAAGTGAAAAGTATACAAACACAAAGATATACTATGCTCATAGATTCAAAGAATTAGTATTGTTAAAATATCCATATTATATTAATATATTAATAATAATAATAAATATAGAGAACTGGGGGTTTCCAGAGGGGGGGAAGACTGTAGAGATAAGTGAAATAAGTGAAGGGAATTGAGAGGTACAAACTTCCAGTTATAAAATAACTAATTCAGAAGGATGAGAGGTGCAGCACAGGGAACAAAATCAGTGATACTATACTAACACCGTATGCTGACAAATGGTAACTAAGCATGGTGAGCATTTCCTAATGTTTATAATTGTCAAACCACTATGTTATACAACTGAAACTGTTACTTTATGTCAACTATTTTTAACTGAAAATAAAAAGTTAAAAAATGCAAACAAAGAGACAAAAGTATTTTTAGAGAAGATATATATATATGTAAAACGATAAATCAATCAAGAAGTTATGATAATCCTGTGTGTGTACCTAATAACATAGTGTCCAAACATGTATTAAATATTGATAGAACACAAAAGAGATTACAAAAACTTCGCAATAACATGAAATTTTATTTAGTGTTCAATATAGGTGTGAAATATCAAGTGCCTTAAAGTGGGGGTGGGGGGTAAATTTAACCAGTATTATGAGAAAATATTTCATAGATATGCAGGTAAAATTTTTTTAAATCTGGGTAATTATTGGTAACAAGTCCAACTGTGGAATCTGGGTAATTATTAATAACAAATATAAAATCAGAGACAAAAATTATATTGAGAAAAGGACAGTGTCTATGGAGGAATGAGGAAAACATCTCATTTATATTAATCAAAATTAATTAACTTTTATCAGTTTGTCTACATCTGGATCTTGGCTGCTTGTTAGATCATTGCTTATATTGACTGTAGATGCAGATGGGGAGATAAAGAAGAAACACAACTCTACCTGTGTGAAAACATTTTACATGAACAGTCCCTGGGTTAGTTTATCTCAAGTATTTGTCATTTAATGAACTACACAGACCCCAATTTTAAATAATATAAGAAGTTAAATCACATTTTAATGTAAAAATTTAATTGATAAGATTTTTCTTCATTTAAGCTAGAGGAATAGTCAGATACTTGCATCTGGCTTGCTGATAAATAGATTAAATAAAGTATTAGAGTCTATGTTTTGACTGTTTATTGTTTTTTTTAAATTTGTACTCCATATAGATTGCTCAATATTAATGTATTTGAGAACTGTTTATATCATTTGGTAGCTATGTCAGATGTCTCAGAATATGCAAATAAAAAGAGACCCAGAAATGAAGGTAAGACTTCTTACCAGAAAACACTGTAAAGATAATGTCAGATACAAAGCTGACAGAACAGTATACTCAAAAGATGGAAGATTGAGTATTTCAGCTTAAAACAGGGGCAAATCAATTTCCAATCTACTCTCTGATCAAATCAAGGTATAGAACCTCTTTCCTCAGAGTTCGTTGTTGTTATAGTTGAAGGTGGTTATAAAATATGACCATTAGTTATTTTCTATTATAACAGAAGAAATCATTAGGTACAGTAAAAATGCCAAACTCTAGATAGCTCAGTGTTTTCCACACAGTTTGGTTATAAAAGGCTGAGATCTTATCTAAGCATTAAATATTGTGATGATTCTGCATCAAAACATGTTAAGTTCAGGCTATTCAAGATACTGAACACATCCCTTGAAACCATAGAAAATGATATTTATTTTTTAAAATCTCCTCCCACTTCAAAAATAGGAGTATATTTTCTTTTATAGCTAATACATGGTATGGAAAATGTCTTGTATTTATTGCACACATCTTTGCACATATCTTAGTGCTGTACACTGAAAACTGGAGGTTCTTTCTCTGACTAATTCATGGTTATATTTTTCATTATTTTTTAACATGCTCGAAGCAGAAGGCATGCTTTTAAAGCCAACTGTTTTCTTTGAATGCAGAAGTATAAAAATCCACTTTGGGGGTTATTTATTTGATTTTCATCATTTCTGGTCCTGTTCTAGTTTATGTCATTATTCACAATAATCAATAAAGGAAAGAACTCTTTTTTATGTAGTTTTCAACAATGAGCTCAACATAAAAATCACAAATTGATTCTTTCATTTATGAAACTTACATATGCCAAGAATGGATTTACACTCCACAAAGAATGTTTTCATCCTATTAAAAAGAAAACCACCAGAGAGTATATGCGCATTCCATATTTCATTATATAACACTACCTAGAATTCAATAGCCATTTGATAAATTTTGTAATAGTATTTAAATCTCTGTTTTAATAACACTTGCACTACATGAAACATTTCTCAGCCTTTTAGCCTTTGATCTATTTTGCTAACTGGACAATATTTAAGTGAAATAATAAAATGCAAACCTAACTTGTCTGTAGATATAAAATGTGTTATTAAACAAAATGAACTACTCATGGTGGCAAAGAAGAAATAACCCAAGGAGTCATTTATCCCATGTACAATATCTAAGAATTTATTAATAAGCAATATTTGTTTCAACCACTTTAATCTTTCACTTAAAATTTCAAATATATATGAATAAAATTGCTAATTGATCATGCTCCCTCAGAATAGCATCAGACTGCCTGTGAAGCACTAGGCAAACAAGTAATGACTGTCCTTAAATATACTGCTACTCCCTTTAGTATAGAAGACCTGATGAATTCATTGCTTTGTTCACCAAAACATAGAATACCTTGGGTAAACTTGTAGTGAACTTCTCCTTTGTTGCTCTTCTCCATTATCATAGAAATCCAAGTCTTAGTAATTAGAGAGGAACCAAGTTTGTCCCTCAGTATCCTTATATCTTGTGTCCAAAGGCACAGCTGGAAGCTGTTATAGATGGACGTTGTGATAGAAAGTAAGATCCAAGTCCAGGATTTCCAATATGATAGACATATTCAGTCCCAACTAATTCACAGTAGCTTTTTAGACCAGCGCTTTTCAAAGTATAAGGAACACACAAAAAGCCTTTCAAAATGCAGATTCTGTATACCATGTGTGAGATGGGGCCTGAGATTTTTATTTATAACCAGTCTTCACAAATGAGATATCAACAAAAGCTAGATTTATATTTACATAAACATGTAACTGTGTTGTTCACTGATGTGGTAGTAATTTTTTACCCTCTGATTCTCTAGATCCTTCCCTTATATTCTCACTAGCTATCCTTCCTCACAGATTTTCCCAAGCATAGAATCTTTAAATTTTTACCTCACATTAGGCAAAAGTAATTTTACATATTATTTTGATTATTTCTAAATTTTCTGTTTTTTTCTGTTATCTGTCATCATTTATGGTAGGCTTCACAACTGTTTCTTTTTGGTTTATTTTATAAATCGCTGTGAAAACCAAAACTACGGTAGATGAAAAAAATTTATACAAGAACAGTAAATAATTTTATTGTAGTCTACTTGCATAACAATTCTTTTAAAGACAAAATTTCATAAATAGTTATACTGCTTGTTGGGATATTGATGGAAATTTTGAAATATTGTTGCATATATAGGAGCAGTCTGTAGGGATGAAAAATAGAAAAACCTTTAAAAATTTTTTTTAAATTTATTTATCTTGAGGCAGAGCACAAGTGGGGGATGGGCAGAGAGAAAATGAGACACAGAATCCAAAGCAGGTTCCAGGCTCTGAGCGGTCAGCACAGAGTCCAACGCGGGGCTCCAACCCACGAACTGTGAGACCATGACCTGAGGAGAAGTTGAATGCTTAACTGACTGAGCCACCCAGGCACCCCATAAAAACCTTTTTAAACAAATTTTAACGGTCAAAACCTTCAAACAATGAATTTGAGTCCCAAGATCTTAATAACAGCACACTTATCAAAGGGGTCATAAAAACTTTATAACACTCATGTGTCAGAAGTACATAATTTTTTCAGTATTTGCATTTACAAATTTCATTTTGAGAGACTTTAAGCATCCTTATTCACTAAGGTAGGTTATTGACATATTGATGTAGAACTAACAAAATCCCTTAGAGCCCTAAGTCAAATTCATTATTACCCTTCCATGGGTCGCAACTTCATTCCACTTCTATCTCATTTAAGCTTTTTATCACTTACTCATAAGTGCAAACCTAAAAAAGAGTGGTGAAAGCAATTGTTTTTCACACTCCCTGGAATGTTCAAGGACTAACAGTAAACCAAATAGTGGAGTGTTGCCAAATGATTTTAAACTGTCATCTATGTTTCTTTGAATCACTATTAAACATCTCTAAACAGTCAGTGCTTATGTATATGCCAAAGACTTTGATTAATATCACCATTTCCATTTTATGTAGGTATGTATGTGTGTGTGTATCTGTCTACTTACTTACCTATATTAGAACATTTCACTTTTTCCCAAGTGTAGCTACCAATATTTAATAGACAGCACTATAGCATGCAGAGACACTAAGCTGGGGAGGGAAAAATTATATACTAAGTACTTTTGTGTAAACAAAGATGCCAGAAAGTATCAACAACTTCATTAAATATAGCTTAATTTACCTAAACAAGTCATTCTTTCAATCATTTGCAAGCAAACGACACACACACACACACACACACACACACACACGCAAAACAGGAAAACATAATGTCTTCATGCAATATATTTCCTAGAGTAGGAAAACAAATAGGTTTATTTTAATTGCCATGAACTCAAATAAACCAAGGCAAGCACCTAGAATATTATGAGAGTTCTATTTCAGACACAGAAAAGAAAGAGTAAGACTTGATATTTGAGCAGAGAACCTAATTAAATGGGAGGGTGTGTTATCATCTCTCTGTTTAAGTATATTCCAGACAGAGGAGAGGATAAATGTCAAGCCTGAGGAAGAAACAGTAAAAAGAAAATGAGCAAGGAGAAGTGTCAGAAAAAAGATGTCATCAAGTGGGTTGGGGACAAGACTGCATAGAGCACCATAGGCCATGGCTCTGAAACTTTACTTGGCAACAGATGAGAAGCCATCAGAGGAATCTGATGAAGCAAACAACAAACTATGACTGACCTATCAAGAGGGTTATCAGGACTTGTGCTATAAAGAGTAGAAACAGAGAAGTCAGTTTGGAAGTTTTTAATAGCTGTCATGAGAAGTAATTGTAGCTTGAACCAATGTGGTAGCAGTAAAAGTGCTGGAAGCTTTGGGGCGCCTGGGTGGCTCAGTCGGTTAAGTGTCCGACTTCAACTCAGGTCTTGATCTCATGGTTCGTGGGTTGGAGCCTCGTGTCAGGCTCTGTGCTGACAGCCAGCTCAGAGCCTGGAGCCTGTCTTTGGATTCTGTGTCTACCTCTTTCTCTGACCCTCCCTTGCTCACGCTGTCTCTCTCTCAAAAATAAATAAAACATAAAAAAAAAAAAAAAAGTGCTAGAAGCTTTTAGGCTTAGCAAACATTTCAAAGTTGGAGGTGGCCAAAATTTGTCATGTATTGGATATGTGATATAAGACAAAGGAGCCTAAGACTGTTTTGCTTAAAAAGCTGAGTTAATAGAGTACCAATTTATTGCAGTGAGGAACAGTGGGGAAATTTTTGATTTAAGATGGTGCTTCCATTAAATATTAGTACATATTCTGAAAATAATTTAGGATTTGTTTTTCTTTCACCTCCCTCCCCCTTCCCTCTCCCTCCCTGTCTGTCTCTCTCCCTCTGTAAAGGGATTTTACTGTTGGGGATTGTTTATAAAGGTATTAGAAGCACAAGGTCATATGCTGGAAGGTAACTGTAGTGGTTTTTTTTTTTTAATGCTGTTCTCCAAATATCTCCAGCTTCCTGATGATTTTTGAGTTATGTATGGCCAAGTGACTTTTCCTTCTTTTTTTTTTTTCTTTGCTAATGAAAAATAGTTCTAGAAGCTTTTTTTTTTTTTTTTTAACCCCTGCCACAGCAGCTAGCAATGTTCCAGATGGTGGATAGTCTATAATTTTGCATATCTGAGTCCTGCTGACATGGAACAGAATCCCCAGATTATACAGTGGTGGACACATAGTTGGAGAAATAAATTAGCCGAGATGATTTTTGAGTTGTTTGTTACAGCAGTTTAAGTTATCGCTTCCCAACCGATAATTTGTAAGTACCCAAATATAAGTTACCTCAGTAAGTTGGAGAAATGGAATGGTTTTTCCTTTCTTCCTGCATTAAAATCCTTTGCCATGCCTTCTACTAGAAGGATGCAATGAAGACAACAGCTGGCAAAACAGATTGGGAAATGTAATTTATGTTTTCTAACTTGAAGGTAAAAATGAGGTGTGGAATGGGTGGTTGTAGAGCTGAGAGATAAGACACTGGCAGGTTGGCTATTTGGCTGTTGAGCAAAAGATGGGTAATCATGCTTCTTCCTAAAAGGATGCAACTATCCTTTCTTCAAAGGAAGACTTTTTTACTCTTTCAAAAAAGGAAGACCAAAGTCATCAGTCACTGCATCTGTCTCTGAGTAACATCAATTTCTCTTCTCATTTATTTTCCACTGATAAGGATGTCATCACTTTTTTCAAGCCCAATTACGCTAGATAACTAATCCCAAAAGTTCTGTTTCCTCAGAGACCTTCTCTGGCTGAGTAGTTTATCAGTCTTCAATCATGCAAGCAGAAGCTACTCAAGGAATTTAAATAGAGATAATTTAGAGAATTTGTTTTTCAAAAGGATGATTGAAGAACTGTAGGAGCAAAAAAAAAAAGGATAGGTGAGATTACCAAATCACAAATAACTGCAAGAAGTCACTATTTCTCTTAGCTAGAGAAACACGGGGGAAATAGTGTTATTCCAAGTATGGGATTGCTCAAGTGAGGCTTCTGCTGCTGTGTTTGAACTGACTAAGCTGTAAGCCAGGGGCCTGTCAACATTTATTCATTCTTTGTGCAGCTGCTATTGGTGCTATAAGTGCTGTTATCACACCCCTGATAGTGTCTCCACTGTGTCCTCTGCACAATCCCATCTTATGATGCCGATCTCCACCAGCAATGCTGGCACAACCAGTGCCAGAGACACTCAGAAGTCATAAAAATATTTTATAACCTGGAAGCCATCTGGGAAGAGATTCTGTGAACTATAGTTTGTATCATCCCAGGTGGGAACAGTGACTAGTTTAGATGGATTCCTAGGATACTAACAGATATCAGATACTATCCTACAGAATAGGACAGTAAAAAGAATAGTTTAACTTATGCCACAATTGAGATGCTGGTCAACATAAATGTGTAAAATTCAGGAGGAAGGTCTGGAATGGAGATACAATTCTGGAATTATTTCTCTATAGGTGGCATAATCACTTGGATATAATCATCCAGAGAATCTTAGCAGATAGGATTATTTGTGTTAACACAAATCCTAGGTTACCATTTGAAATGCATATCAGCAAAAAGAAAAAGATCTATCAAGGGAGATTAAGAAAAATTGAGAGGAAAATTAGGAGGTCTTACTATTGCAAAATTTGATGAAAGCAGGGTTTCAAAAACAAGGGAGTAATCAGGTCATGTTGCTAATCAGTCAAATAAAATGAGGGCTGAGAACTAAACTGTGGCTTGGACAATATGGAGGTCATTAGTGACCTTGATGGTAACTGCTGCTGTGAAATGCTAGGAACAATGAATGAGATATAAGGAGACTAGGAGATGAAGTAACTCTGCATATGTGCAGCAGTAAGGTAACTTAATTTGAAATGTGAGAAGTGCTATAAAAGTTGGAAAAAGATAAAGAATTAAGTGACAGTTTTTTTTTAAGGTAGGAAATAACAAATTGTGTGCTGATGGAGATCTGATGGAGATGACACAATATAGAAGAAAAACTATGGTTTTAGAGGGAGTGAAGAAAACTGTAGAAGGAAAGTCCTTGATTTTGTAATACAGGGTGAGATCTGTTATATAGGGAAAAGGCTTTGTCCTTTGCCTTGTATCAGAATAGTGACGTTTTATTTACATATTTCAGCAGAAACTAGCTGAAAGAATATTTTTTCAAAAGTTAGATATGTGCAGGTGGTAGTAGGCAGATGTAGAAGGGATCATACGATTAATATTTTCTTCTTAGTTATGGGAGAAACTGAGTGAAAGAGAAAAGAATATCCTGATATCCAGAACCAGCTGAAACTAACAGCAAGCTCTCAGCACTGTTAAAGATTGGCTTGGCCCTCATGGTTATGTCAAGAAATTCTCTTCTTAAACATAAGCAATCTTCCAGGATAACATTAGAAAAAGTAACCCTGATGATGGAATTTTCTGTCTTAATAGTGTGGAAGTTACACAGCTGTATTCAATTATCAAAATTCATCAAACTTCACACATAACACGAACGGTTTTCATTTCATGTAAATTATACATTAAAAAAGAACAAAAGTCAGTGAAATTAAAAGGAATTGAGTCTTCAGGTGTATTTCTGAGAACATAAATCAAGATAATTAGCACTGGGTGTGGGATCAGGTGAGCAGTTCAAAAGAAAATCAATTATTACTCCAAAGTAATATGTCACCATCATTGGCTTCGATATATAGTACTGGGTGGTCTTGGCTGTGGATCTCTACCCTCAGAACTTAGAGCCATGCATGTCTCTGTGCAGGAAGTTCCAATTAATGTCAAAGGCTGAATTTTTTGAAAATAATCAAAATTTACATTACATGGGCATTTAAAATTGAGATTACTAAAGATATGTGGGTGCTAGCTCAAAACTGGCCAAACTTTAAACTGGTGATGTTACCAAGACAATGTCATTCCTGGAAGCCATATTGTCAGCTTTCTCTAATGCCAGGTTTTCAGAGTAAATGTATTATTTTTATATGTACAGTCATTAATTATTTTAAACTATTAAAGGATATTTGGTGGGAAAAAGAAAATGTAATTCTGAGACTGTAATGAAGTGAAACTAAAACATGAAAACAAAGATCACCTCATAATCTTGTCTAAGGTGAGACAAAATTTAGATTACTTTGCAAATTATAAAAACACCACACCCATAGTGATTTTTTGGTTGGAGAGCAATTACATAGGAAGGTTACTGGCCATACAGAAGGTGGATTTTGGAACTGTGAGGAGATTTTTACAAAATAACCTGTGAAACAGTCACTTAGGAAAACAGGATTGTTAATTAACTTCAGTTAGAGAAAGAATACATTTTAAATATTATAGGGAGTGTTCTAAGGGTGGGGTATATGAAATTAAGATTTGGGATATACTGCATTTCTTGACAAATATAAGAGTTTAATAATCTTAGGAGTGTAACATTGAGGAAAAGTCAGTGCAAGTGAAGCTAAGGAATCAAATGGACAGGATGCTGGATGGATTATTCAAATGTTAATGTCATTTTGAGAATGCTGACCATGTCAGTGATAGAGTAGTTGTCAATAAGGCAGATATTAAAATTATCCCTGAAAAATAGGAGAATTGACCAGAAAGACTACAAAGAGTGATTACAGAGGTATGGTCTGACAACATGAATCTTAAAGGAGTTGCTTTTACGTGTGTGTGTGTGTGTGTGTGTGTGTGTAGTGGGGAATAGATTCACAGTAGTCTGGAAACAGTGATTAAGAGTGAAAAACATCACCTACTTTAAAGGGGAAGAGTAGTTGTCTGCAAAGCAATAGTGAAAGCAGTGACCTCAGAAGAAAGCCAAAGCCAAGTTGGGAGAGTGAAAGGATGGTTCAGAGAAAATCTTGAGGATACAGGATGTGACACTCCATGATGATAGCCTAGGAGTTTCAGGGGCACAAAGAAAGGATTTGTGGATTGGGAATAAATTGGGATATAAGTCAGATTTGGGGCTAAACAGAATAATGTAAAGGACTGGAATGTAGTTATTACAGAGAACAAAAGAGCCTTAGATTTCTGCTGATACTAGAGATATCAATCATCAAACAACAAATCCAGTTGGCCCCACACGAAGTAGATAACCTGTTCTCTCTGAAGCCTCTTGTTGGAACTTGTGTCCTCAAATTTTGGAGATTATGTAGTAAAAATGTTTGGGAAGGAAGAGCAATGATTTTTTTTTGGTTTTTGTCTTTGTTTTTGTTTTTTAAGAAAGCAAAGTTTTATTGCTATAAGGAGTATGCCTCAAATATCTTCTCTAAGTTAACCATGTACATGAACAATTATTCATTTTATTGGTCAAAAATGCTAGGAAATCCTACTATCATCAGGAAATTGCTAAAGCAAAGGAGATCTGAAATAGACTCAGAATATAGATACTCTGGTAAATTTAAAGCTAGGAAAGGTTATAATTTTTTCTTCATAAATTACCCCTTTTAGAAAAATGTGTTAGGATGAATAAATTCACACAATAAAAACATAAGTGAAACTACTTTGCTATATAACTTTTACAGCAAATGTTGTATACTCTATCCAAAGACTGCTTAATTTCATGTGTATTTCTCTTAGATTATTTTTGAAATATGGCATACAATGAAGATGTCTAGCCACATGACTTTGCAAAATTCATTTTTCTTCTCTCTTTAAAAAATAAGTCACAGACAACTTCCTACTATTTCTTCCTTCCTTCTTTCCTTCCTATTTATTTTGGGGTGAGGGTGGGAGAGGAGTAGTGAGAGGGGAGAAAGAATCCCAACCGGGCTTCATGCTCAGAACAGAGCCTCATGTGGGGCTTGATCTCAAGACCCTGAGATCATGAACTAAGCTGAAATCAAGAACAAAGCATTTAACTGACCGAGCCATCTGTTACAGACAACTTCTAAACATGTCCCTACCAAAAGCAGTGAGAGGAACTCATGGTAGATAAGTGCTTAAAGGCTAAATTAATTAAAATAATCCAGGCAGTTTTTCCTATTTAGAATAGAACATTTAGTAAAGCAATTTTTCAACAACTGTTACAAAGTCAATCCTCTTGTGAATATGTGTATGTGTGTTTAAGTGCACGCACGCATCGATGTGCATTAATGTGCATGGTATGTGGGCATGATGTTAACTAAAGCTTAAAAACATGGTTATTCATATTTATTGACACTGTCTCTAAGATACATTTCTTAGAAGCTAATCCCTTATTCATAGTAGCTGATATACCTTAATGGTATTGATACAGAGAGTGAAATAGATTAAATGAGTAGAGTGAGTTTCCTCCCCGCCCCCTTCCCCCACAGTAATTTTCCTTCATTTCTTGTAGTAGTGTACGGTGAAGTGACTTCCAGGAACATGTCACCGATTCAATCAATTTGGGATGACACAGCACTGTCATTCCCATAAGTCTTCAAACAATTTCAGGAATGATTAAAAAGCACAGCATTGCCTACTGACTGTTGGGATGACATGTACATGTTGGAGAAGACAGCCCTATTGAGTAGTTATCAATTACAAAAGTGTTTGAAAACAGTGACTTTTCTATTTTAGAGGATATTTCAAGTACATGACTATCATATCTGATATGCTTCTATCATAGGTCTGTAATTTCCTCTATAAACTCAAATGAAAAGGTATGAGACAGTGCCAGATCAAAATGACACATTTGCTATCTGATATGTCCAATGATTTTTAATTAAAATGTATTTTGATTTGAGGAAATTAATTTTATACTCTTAACAATACCAAATGTCAGATTAGCTGAGCTAAGAAAATCATTAGCTGGCTTACTGAGACTGCTGTTAACCCACTTTAATTATTTATATGAACTTATGTCTTTACATAACCTTGTATTTAAAGACACACCTGACTTGTTCTTGATGGTAAAAGTTAATACGGAGCTACATTTACTTTAAAATACATCGATGATGTACCCAGAATAAAACTGTCAGGTTGCCTTGTATGTAAAACCTTTTCTTAGGTTTCTTTCAATGCAAAAAAACACAACATAACAAAAATAAAGAAACAACAACAAAAACCCCCTACTGTTTGGGTAGTTTAATGGGGACAATTTCTTGAGGCAAAAGAGATTTTATCTGAATGGGACATGTGTCATGGATTCATTCAACTAAATCCACTAAGAGTCATAGATATCCATTTCAATTTCATAATTGAAATATGCAGCAAAGTTCCAAAAGTTAATTAGTCACTATTAATATAGGCTCTAAAATTTTATTTTTGGTTGAAACTATTTGACTAATTACTAAAGATGACACAAACACAGATTCAAAAGGAAAGGCACAGGGTATGATTACATTTTATTCAGCAAGCAAAAGATTAAGATACATTAAAGAATTATAACTACAAGACTAATAGTGAGACTTATAGCTTATTTTTCTCTTATACTTTATTTCAGAATAATCTGACTCTCTAGTAAATAACAAGATACTAAGTGAGGGAATAAATTTAAAAAATAAATAAAACATGCACTATAACCATTTTATGGGTCTAGAAAAGAGTGTAAGAAAAAACTTATTTCCCAGGGGGATTTGGCAAACTTCTTTTCCAATCTTACTAGCAAAAATTTATTCCCTGCCATCTCTGAGCTGGTGTATGTTCCAAGAGATGTCCTGTGCCTAATTACTAGCCCCAAGTTCCTACAAGAGTCAATGTCAAATAGGAACAGGATTGCAGTACACCCAGCAGTTCCACGCCTTAAGGTAGTTGTCAATATTCCATTAGTATTTGGGCTACGAATGGGGAGAATGGATACTAGTTCATCTATTCCAAAATCATCATTCATTTTTAAAAAAATGAATAGACTGAACACAAAGGAAATTCAGTGGCTTTGTCAAGCTAATGCAATTTGTCTTGTAAATCTGAAATGAATAAAATAAAACAACTTGGCACAAGTAAAGAGCATCATATGCCTTCCTCATCTTGGTCTCACCGCTATTCAGGTCCAGGGAAATCAGTCCCTACATGGAGGTTATGACTCACTATTTCTTGAATCCTGTACAAGGCAGGATATTTCAAAAAACGTTATGCTAGCATCTCTTAAGACCTTAAAATTTTTAATTTTAAAACATGCTATTAGAAAAATATAAACTTAATAACATATTGGCATGCATGTAAGGCTTAAATCTATCAGTGTGGAACATGTCAAGGGCAAGAGACAGCTCACTGCAGTTTGTCATGGGCCTTCTTTGTTACCTGTCAGTGTTCATCTTCACCCTGCTTTTCCTACCTCATAGATTAGATCGTGGGGTCCCAAAACCCTACAGTTTTGCCAGTGATTTTGTTTGCAATCATAGCTATTAACAGTTTCAACTAACCTCACAATAAATTCAAACGATTGGATAAATTGTCTGTAAATTAGTTTCATAAATACATGAACTGAAGACACTTAGAATGGAAGATCTTTCTAATCTAACTATTCATTAATAAAACTGATAAGATCTAAGCATTTAAGACTTATTTGGCAAGGTTACAAAATTTATAACATAAAAAAAGCAAAGAGTGGGAGAGTATTTTTAAGTCTTCAGCATATGGACTTAGTTCAAAACTGGAAATGGCATAGAATTGATTATGAACTACTGTTGGACAGGATTCAAAATGTAAGCTGATAATAGGCATATAGTGGTTCACCTACCTAGAAAAGTAACTGAGCTATGAAATAAAATGAAGATATTAATGGAACATTCTAATTAGTATTATTATAATGTATGCTTAGGATAAACTGTTTGGAGAGGGCACTTGCTTAATTATCCACTGGAGGATCGAACAGTAGACGATAAACTTGTATGTTATTATTACCAGGAGCATTATTTGCATATTTGCCAAATTCAGCATTTTCTCCAATATTTTAAAGCCTAACCTTCAGTTTAGATTTTGATTCATGCTCTTCCTTTTTCTAATGATTCTAACTACTCAACATTCAGGAATAACAACCCTTGGAAATTAAGATACATACCTATACATATAAATACATGTATATACATATATATAGCTTGAAAGCTATAATCAGTTTTTTAAAACCAAAAATATTTAATTTCATTGTACTTCTTTATTCTAAAAGAAAGTTCCCACTAAGTGTAGGACAAATCCTAAACTGCATTCTGCATCACCCATTTTTACCTTCTTAAAAATTTTCATCAACCTCTTTTTCAAATACTACAGTAAAACCCATTTTAATAAAGTATCATTTTAGCAGGAATGCTAGTTGTATAAGATTAAAATGACTGCCTGTAAGAAAGATGTCAATGATGCTTATGAACCTTTTATATCAATTATTATTAAGGTTTTGCCCATTCTAATTCATTAATAAATGGGGGAAGAAGGCGGCATGGTTTATTGCTTATCATTACTCAAATGAAATGGGATTTTTTTCTATGAGAGTATTAAGAGAAATTACTAGTTTCCATTTTTTCATAAAATCCATTTCTACAAAGTAACCTTGACCCATTCTGAAAGAAAGAAATCTTGCTCTGAGTTTTATACCCATCTTCTTTACATTTTTTATTCAATTCCAGCATCAGCCATAATTTTAGGTAATGCTCCTTTCTCTATCTGTCAAATACTTTGAAACCATGATCTATTATTGTGTGAATATGCTATCATCCATTATCTTTTCACAGCACCTAATTGCTAATACAATTATTCCTGGATTTTGTAATGTTCTATCATATCTGAATAGATTCAACTATATTTATTTGGCTGTTACCAAGCACTATACTTGTCACTGGCTCCTCAAAAATGTTCATTCCCTCTGAACATACTATCTTAACTTCTATCTCTGTTACTTTTTTCCTCTCTCAACATAAATTTGCTCTTTCTGTAAAATTGCACCTTCAGCATCTGTACCCTACCCAATTATCTCTTGCCAGATGTCATTGGGTGTTCTCTTCTAGATTTCTTTCTTCTATGGTTATCCCTGGGTATCTACTCTGTTTCCACTGAAGCAAACTTCAAACAAAAAACAGAAACCTTTCTTTTACTTATGCAATTCTGAAGACCTCAAACAATGGGGATTTTTTAATTTTCACAATTTATAGACAAGTTACCTTAAACCAGCATACCTTGTGGTATAAATCAATTCTAAATATCAATTGTTTTTTAGTTTTCTTAGAGGAAGTAGTTATTCCCATTCTGTTTTCATAATGGTAAATAGAAGTTCAGACCTCAGAATGTTACTGGCCACAGCAAATAGTTCAAGTTCATAATGTGATTCAAACTAAACAAGAGAGAATAAATTCAAACACTTTGGTTGAAACTATAGTGAATGAAGCACTCTGTTTCAGGTAGGTTTGCCTGTACCTAAGTCATCATTGCTGTGCCTGAAGTAGGCTGCTTAAAAGTAAAGTCAACATGGAGGAAATCAGTCACTGAGTGACAGATGTGTCATGTAATCTTTGCATGTATTAAATCATTTATGCTTGGAAACAGCTATACTACTAAAATGTTCTTTTTTGGAGAACCAGATATTACTTTACTTATTTATTTGACTTAGGGTTACATGACTTGAGGGCAAAACAGTCTTAAGTTACATTTTTGACTCTAGTCCTCCATGCATATTTTACAGAAGGCTCCCCCAACCCCCAGCCATGAACCTGTAACAATCAAGGTACAATGCAAGCATTTACTGGCCCTAACCAGACACTGTTTTCCTAACAGTTGCCTCATATACATCTCTTTGTAGGGCTTCTAATCCCTTTCTGATCTATTCCTAGCTTAGATGACTATTTCATAATTCAGTGACAATTGTCATAATCACCATCTACCATTTTGTTCACATCCAGGTATCCTAGGGTCCACATTTCTTCTCTTACCTTTTTCTGTTCTCAATGGTATTTCTGCTCCATGCTGTGTATTTGAATCTTTCCTCCACAACTCACTAGTAACCAAAATATTATCTTTTCCTTCCCTTGCAGGTTTCGTAACAAATATAAACAAGTTGGAAGAAAATTATACTTAATGTTAGTTTTTTCATAATCGCCTTTTTAAAGTCTATATATTAATTTCTAATTTCTACCAACTGCTTACAAAAACTATCAACTTTCATTTAGTCTGACCAGGTGTAGGAATTTAAGTGTTTTTTAAATTTAAATTACTTCACCTCCCTGAGACTCCCTATTCTTACCTAAAAATTGAGAGGTGATTGGAGGAAGATGGCAGAAGACAAGGGTCTTGAGCTCATCTCATCCCAGACACACCAAGATAACAGCTACATATATTCAACGAACTCTGAAAATGCCCAGAAGACTGGCAAACAGATCATCCAGAGTTAATTGTAGAGGAGACCACAACAAAAACAGCAGGAGGAGTAGAGACATGGTTGGCAAGACTAATCACAAATGAGAGGGACACCAGAGCATGGAGAAGCAAGAAAATCA
Organism: Hyaena hyaena; assembly: GCF_003009895.1. Classification (NCBI taxonomy): domain Eukaryota; kingdom Metazoa; phylum Chordata; class Mammalia; order Carnivora; family Hyaenidae; genus Hyaena; species Hyaena hyaena. The sequence goes on along the minus strand of NW_024081290.1, from coordinate 511,036 downwards.
GATTCCATACCAGGCACTCTAAACACTGAGAAGATGAATCCTCATAACATCTCGCTTTGAGAAAACAGGGAAACTTAACTTTTGTAGCTTTTAAAATCATTGGTGCTTTCTCTAGATATTTTAAAAATCATCAGGTCTAACTCTAGAAGGGCCAGATGATATAGAAAACTGAGTCTCAGCCCTTAATGAGCCAACAGAATGATAATTTGGCCTGAGACACAGCATAGAAACAGCCATTTGAAAAGCACCTGGAGTATACCTGAAGATTTTTTTACTAATCTCAGAACATTTTCTAGAGAGACAGTGATCTTCAGGAGATTTCTCTAAGAACAAAAATGTTGCTGGGCCATTTCTCTTCCCCTCTCCCTCAGCCTAGGTAGCCAGACACTTGCAGGAACCAGCACTAACAGTCTTGGGGTAATTTGCTAGCAGCACTTGCCCCACCCTCATGTGCTCCTGGGGACCAGCTCCATCCAAATCTGCAGGCTCAACAGACATACCCCTAAATGTGGCTCCTTCCACACCCCACCACCTGCTAGCAGCCCATAAAGTGACGAAAGCCACTCAAAAGTGACTCCTGCCCTGAGGAGAGGGGGTGATAATCCCTCACATAAGCATGCCTACAGTTCCAGCAGATAAATATATTAGCTGACTGTACAGGAAATAGTCTCTGCTACAGCTGCAGATGCACCAAATTGTGGGGGTAAGTGCAGGCATCTAGCCTGGCTACTGACCCCATTCACCTAGAGGCCTGTCATAGACTCAGGCAAGGCCCTCAGGAGTACAAGGATGTAATACTGTCCAGTGTACCCACAACAGGAAGAACAAATCTTAGCAGATGAGTGAGCTGAAGGCAAACACAGCTCAGCAACAACAGCAGGATGCATTGCAGCCCTTATAGGAGACCAACCTGGAGCACTTAGTCCAGTGACTAAGGGATATTGTACTCCACAGCACTACAGAAACTCTTTTACACAAGGCCACTACCTTCAAGACCAGGAGACGTAGCTCATTTCTGAAATATGTAGAAACAAACACAGAGAGTTAGACAAAATGAGGAGACAGAGGAATACATCCCAAATGAAGGCAATGTACAAATCACAGCAAAAGAGTGAAATGAAATGACGATAAGTTGTATGCCTGACAAAGAATCCAAAGTAATGGTCAAAAAGATACTCACTGAACTTCAGAAAAGAGAACTCAGTGAGGACTTCAACAAAGAGAAAGAAAATATTAAAAAAAAACAAATGAGACATGAAGAATTCAATAATTGAAAGAAATACACTAGAGGAAACCAAGAGCAGATTAGAGTATGAAGAAGAACAAATCAGTGATAGGATAAACAGGGAAATGGAAAGCAACCAAGTTGACCAGGAAAAAGGGGAAAAAAAGAATAATTAAAAATGAGACTAGATTAAGAGTGTTCAGTGACATCATCAAGTAGGATAGCATTTAGATTATGGAGAACCTAGAAGGACAAGAGAGAGAGAAGGGGGTAAAAAACTTACCTTACCTGAAGAAATAATAACTGAACACTTCCCTACTCCAGAGAAGGAAACAGACAACCAGGTCCAGGAATCACAGAGAGCCCCTAACAAAAGTAAGCCACATCAAGATAATAATAATTAAAATGGCAAAAAGTAATAATAGAATTTTAGAAGAAGCAAGAAGAAAGCAAAGAGTGATATATAAGGGAAACTCCATGAGGCTATCATAGCTTATTTCTCATTGGCAACACTGAAAGCCAGAAGGGAGTGGCATGATACATTCAAACTGATGAAAGGACAAAAATCCTACAACCAAGAATACCTTAACTGGCAAGGTTATCATTCAGAATAGAAGGAGAGAGAGTTTCCCACACAGAGTTAAAGAAGTTCATCACTGCTAAACCAGCCTTACAAGAAATGGTAAAAAAGAATTCTTTGAGTCAAATAAAATGCCAGTCAGAAGTAAAAAAAAAAACAAAACAAAAACAAAACCAAAAAAACCTACAAAATGAAAAGAGGGATTCACAAGTAAACGCAAGCATATAATAAAGGTAGTCAAAAAGTCATTTAGAAAGCCAGTATGGAGTATAAACATAGAAGTGATAAAATCACTTCTGTCTATAAAACTCAGTCACGTGATACACAAAATAAAAAGATGTAAGATATTACACCATGGAAATAAAATGTGGAGGGGGAAATAAAATTTAGTGCTTTTGGAATATGTTTGAACTTAAGCAACCATCAACTTAATGTAGACTGCTATACAAATAGGTGTTATCCATGAATCTTATGATAACCACAAATCACAAACCTATAATAAATACACAAAATATAAGGAGAAAGGAATTCAGGCATAACACTAAGAAAGCCATCAATCCACAAAGGAGTAGGGCAGAAGGACAAAGGAATAGAAAGAACTACAAAACAACTAGAAAGCAAGTTAAAATGGCAATACATACATACCTATCAATAATTACATTAAATATATATGCACTAAATATTCCACTTAGGAGACATGAGGGGAATGACCAGATAACACATTTAAAAAGGGCTACCTCAATGCTGTCTACAAGAGAACACTTAAGACCTAGAGATACATGGAAACTGGAAGTTAAGGTTGAGAAAAACATATGCTATGCAAGTAGAAGAGAAAAAAAAAGTCAGAGTAGTTAAACTTTCACCAAACAAAATAGACTTTAAAACAAGAGGCAAAAAAAAGGTACTATATAATGATAAAGGGAAAAACCCAATAAGAAGATACAATGATACAATAATTTTTAATATCCATTCACCCAGTATAGGACAATCTATATAAATAAAGCAATTATTAAAATAAAAATGGACAAATTGATAGTGATACGATAGTAGGTGTTAACACCCTACTTACATCAATAAAAAAGATCATTCACACAGAAAATCAACAAGAAAACAGTGACTTTGAAAGACACTTTAGGACAGATGTATCTGACAGGGATGTACATTTGAAACCACAATACAATTCTTTTCAAGTGCAGATGGAATATTCTCCAGTAAAGATCATATTAGGCCACAAAACAAGTTTCAATAAATTCAGGAGATTTTCCAACCACAAAGGTCTTAAACCAGAAATCAGTTGTAAGAAAAAAATCTGGAAAGAACACAAACATAGAGGCTAAACAACACGCTACTAAACAATGAATGGGTCAACCAAGAAATCAAAAAGGAAATTAAATAAATACATGGACAAATGAAAATACAAGCATAATGTTCAAAATATTTGGATATACCAGAAGTAGTCCTAAGAGAGATGTTTATGGCAAAATAGACCAAGATCAAGAAACAAGAAAAATTGTAAATAAACAATTCAATTTTATACCTAAAGAACTAGGTAAAACACAAAGTGCAAAGTTAGCACAAGGAAGGAAATTAATAAAGATTAAAGCAAAAATAAATGAGACTACAGAAAAAAAGAAAAAAAGTGAAACCAGAACTATTTTTGAAAAGAATAAACTCAAAAAACCTTTAGCCACACACATCAAGAAAAATGGAGAAAGAGCCAAATAAATAAAATTAGAAACAGAGGAGGAGAAATAACAACCGACAACACAGAAATAAAAGGGTACAAAAGAATTTTAATATTAAATGTGAACATATTGGACAACCTGGAAAAAATGAATAAATTCCTAGAAATACATAATCTTCCAAAATTAAATCAAGAAGCAGCAGAAAGTTTGAACAGACTGATTACTGGTAATCAAAAACTGTCAACAAAAAAAGTCCAGGACCACATGACTTCACATGTAAATATTATACCAAACATTTATAGAAAAGTGAAAAACAAACAACCCAGTGAAGAAATGGGCAGAAGATATGAACAGACACTTCTCCAAAGAGGACATCCAGATGGCCAACAGACACATGAAACGATGCTCAGCATCCCTCCTCATCAGGGAAATACAAATCAAACCCACACTGAGATACCACCTCACGCCAGTCAGAGTGGCTAATATGAGCCAATCAGAGAACTCTAGATGCTGGCGAGGATGTGGAGAAACGGGCACCCTCCTACACTGTTGGTGGGAATGTAAACTGGTACAGCCCCTCTGGAAAACAGTGTGGATGTTCCTAAGGAAACTAACAATAGAACTCCCCTATGACCCAGCAATAGCACTGCTAGGAATTTACCCAAGGGTTACAGAAATGCTGATGCATAGGAGCACATGGACCCCAATGTTCATAGCAGCACTCTCCACAATAGCTAAAGCATGGAAAGAGCCTAAGTGTCCATCAACAGATGAATGGATCAAGTAGATGTGGTTTATCTTTACCATGGAATACTTCATGGCAATGAGAAATAATGAAATCTGGCCATGTGTAGCAACATGGATGGACCTTGAGGGTGTTATGCTGAGCGAAATAAGTCAGGCAGAGAAGGACAAATATCATATGTTTGCACGTATAGGAGGATTGGGAGGAACTTGACGGAGGAACAAGGGGGAGAAGAAGGAGGGAAATGGTGGGGGAAAGGGAGAGAGGCAAACCATGAGAGACTCTTGAATGCTGACAAAAACTGAGGACTGATGGATGTGGGGGGGAGGAGGGATGGGCATGGAGGAGAGCACTTGCGGGGATGAGCACTGAGTGTTATGTGGAAGCTAATATGACAATAAACTATTCGTAAAAAAGAAAAAAAGAAAAAAAAAGAAAAGTGAATACCCATTCTTCTCAAACTATATTGAAAGTAGAAAGGAGGGGTGCCTGGGTGGTTTAGTCGGTTAAGCGTCCGACTTTTGCTTAGGTCATGATCTTGCGGTTCGTGGGTTCGAGCCCCGTGTCGGGCTCTGTGCTGACTGCCAGAGCCCGGAGCCTGTTTCAGAGTCTGTGACTCCCTCTCTCTCTGACCCTCCCCTGCTCACGCTGTCTCTCTCTCTCTCTCCTAGAAATAAATAAACAAATTAAAAAAAAGAAAAAAGAAAGTAGAAAGGAAAGTTTTCTATTCACTCTGTGAGGTCAGAATTATCCTGATACCAATACCACAGAAAGTCACTATAAAACAGAAACAAACCCTACAGGCCACTATCTTTGATGAACATAAATGCAGAAAATCCACAACAAAATCTTAGAAACTGAATTTAACAATACATAAATAACATCTTCCACCATAATTAAGTAGAGTTTATTCCGGGGATGAAAATGTGGTTCAAAATTTCTAAATCAATGTAATATATAACCCTAACAAGAGAAAGGATAAAAATCATACAATTTTCTCATTTGATGCAGGAAAGTCAAATGACAAAAGCCAATGTCTATTCATGATTAGAAAAGTCTCAACAAGGTGAGTTTAGAGAGACATACCTCAACACAGGAAAGGTTGTACTTAAAAAACTCACAGCTAACATAGTCAATGGTTAAAAAAAAAAATGGAGAGCTTTCCCTTTAAGATCAGGAACAAGACAAATTGTCCACTGTCACCACTGTTATTCAATGCAATATTGGAAGTCTTTTTTTTAAAAATGTTTTTATTTCTGGGAGAGAGAGAGAGGGCATGCAAGCTTGAACAGGGGAGGGTCAGAGAGAGAGGGAGACACAGAATCAGAAGCAGGCAATCAGAAATACTATTATTGGGTGCCTGGGTGGCTCAGTCAGTTAAGCAACCGACTTCAGCTCAGGTCAGGATCTCACAGTTTGTGGGTTCGAGCCCCGCATCTGACTCTGTGCTGACTCCCAACTCAGGGCCTGGAGCCTGTTTCAGATTATTTATCTCCCTCTCTCTCTAACTCTCCCCTGCTCATGCTGTCTCTCTCTCTCTCTCTCTCCGAGAAATAAATAAAACATTTAAAAATATTTTTTAAATAATTAAAAGCTTAAGAATAAACTTAACCAAGGAGCTAGAGGACCTCTACTATGAAAATTAGAAAACATTGATGAAAGAAATTGACGATAACACAAACAAATGGAAAGACACACCATGCTAGTGGATTGGAACCAATTAATATTGTTAAAAGGTCCATACTACAAAGCAATCCACATATGCAATGCAATCTCTATCAAAATAGCAACAGCATTTTTCACTGAAGTAAAACAAATAATACTATGATTTGTATGGAACCATAAAAGACCCTTAAAAACCAAAGCAATCTTGAGAAAGAAGAAACTGGGGTATCACAGTTCCAGATTTCAAGACATACCATAAGGCAGTAATAATCAAAATAGTATGACACTGGCATAAAGAAGCAACCACATGGGGTGCCTGGGTGGCTCAGACTTTGGCTCTGGTCTTAATCTCACAGTTCATGGGTTCCAGCCCTGAGTCGGGCTCTGTGCTGACAGCTAGCCTGGAGCTTGGAGCCTGCTTTGGATTTTGTGTCTCCCTCTCTCTCTGACCCTCGCCTGCTCAGGCTGTCACTCTCTTTCTCTGTCTCTGTTTCTCTCTCTCTCAGAAACAAATAAAACAAACAAAAAAGTGCCACCACAGAGATCAATGGAACAGAATACAAACTGAAAAATAAACTCATATGGTAAATTAATCCATGACAAATGAGGCAGGAATATACAATGGGGAAAAGACAGTTTCTTCAAAAAATGGTGCTGGGAAAACTGGACAGCTACATGCAGAAGACTGAAACTGGACTACTTTCTTACACTGAGGACAAAAATAAACTCAAAATGGATTAAAGACCTAAATGTGAGACCTGAAACCAAAAGATTCCTAGAAGAAAACATAAGCAATGATTTCTTTTTCATCAGTGTTGGTAGCACTTTTCTAAATATGTATCCTTAGGCAAGGGAAACAAAAGCAAAAATAAACTATCTGGGATACATCAAAATATAAAACTTTACACATGGGATGAAGCCATCAACAAAACAAAAAGGCAACCTACTCGATGGGAGAAGATATTTACAAATGATATATTCATGAAGGGTTTAATATCCAAACTATGTGATTTGCAAAATACACACCCTAAAAACAAATAATCTGATTTAAAAATGAACAGAGGTCCTGAATAGACATTTTTACAAAAAGACAAGCAATAGACAGGTAAAAGACAATGAAAAGTTGATAAACATCACTCATCATCAAGGAAATGCAAATCAAAACCACAATGAGAGGGGTGCCTGGGTGGCTCAGTCATTGAATGTCGTCTTCAAGTCAGGTCATGATCTCACGGTTCCTGGGTGCAAGCCCTGCATCAGGCTCTGTGCTGACAGCTAGTTCAGAGCCTGGAGCCTGCTTCAGATTCTGTGTCTCCCTCTCTCTCTCTCTCTCTCTGACCATCCTCTGCTAATGCTCTCTCTCTCTCTCAGAAATAAATAAAAACATTAAAAAAAAAAACCATCACAATCAGATATCACCATACACTTGTCTGAATAGCTAGAAGCAGAAAGAAAGAAGGAAAGAAGGAAAGAAATGCTATCCACTGTTCGTGGGAATGTAATTTGGCACAACCACTGTGGAAAATAGTACAGAGCTTCCTCAAAAAATTAAAAATAGAACTATTCTATGATCCAGCAATTCCACTATTGGGTATTTACCCAAAGTAAGTGAAAACACTAATTTGAAAAGATATATATATACAAATTTACTGCAACATTTTTACCAGAGCCAAGATATGAAAGCATCCATGTAATATCAAAAGATGAGTGGACCAAAAAAAAATTGGTATATATACAGAATGGAGTATTACTCAGCCATAAAAATAAGAAAGATCTTGCCAACATGAATGGATCTAGAGGGCATTAGGCTAGGTAAAATAAATCAGGCAAAGACAGGTACCACATGACTTCACTTACGTGTGAAATCTAAAAAACAAAACAAAAAACCAGACCCTTAAATAAAGGGAACTAAGTGATGGCTCCTGGAGAAGAGGTGTGTATAGGGACGACTGCAATAGATAAAAAGGATTATCAAGTACAAGCTTATAGTTCTAAAATAAATAAGTCACAGACATGTAAAGTACAGCATAGGGAATATAGGCAATAATATTTTAGCATTGTTTGGTTACAGACTGTGAGCCTGAACAATGCATAGAATTGTTGAGTCAATATGTTGTAAATGTGAAACTAATGTAACATTGTATGTTAATTACACTTCAACAACAACAACAACAACAAAACCCTGAGAGTTACTCCCTAAATCTTTTCTGGGTTTATTTTCTGAATCACTAAACAGTTCTTATACAATAATGTTACACAGATTTCTGAGAACATAGAATTTTTTTGTATTTTGATATTCTCATCAATTCTATTTGATTATGCCTCCAAATATAGTGTCTCTTAAATTCATATTTGAAGATTATCAATATACTGTTAAAATTTTAAGTTTAAAAATACTACAAGAGAGCTATACTGTGATTTTAGATTTGTGTATGCAATTGTACAGATAAAGTATATTTTTAGAATATTATTTCCTTTATTTATGTAAAGACATTTACTGAGCACCTACTATATGACAGGAAATATTCTAGACACTAGAGGTAGAAAAACTAAAAAAACTAAAACAAAAAACCTCTTTTCTTCATGAAGTTTGTATTCTGTATGTGAGAAATAAAAGATGAGGCCTAAGTTTTAGGTTTATGTAGATTAAGAGAAAATATATTTCTCACACACTAATACACAAATTATACCCATATTTTCCCTGTGAATTAGCTTTTACAAAATGTAGAAATGTTTCGCTAAAATAAACATTCTTGAAAATCCAAAGCATTCTGGATATAAAACTAGTTTCCTTTTCCTAGCGTTGAAAACTAAAACAGTTTATTAAAAACATTTCTAAAGTATTCTATACAATGAGACAACTAAAAAAGAGAGAAATAAGATGTTTGCAGACAGGAAAAGAATGGGTTAGTGTGTTTTAAATATTATGATGATGAATTTACTAACCCAAAGACCATAATTAATGAACAAAGTGTTCAACAAGTGTCAAATACATTCTGAAGTTTTACATCTAATAGAATTTCCTTCTGAAGTGGCTCACGAGAATCAGTGGTACTATCCTAACTGAAGAACGAAATCCTCCATGAATGCTATTCATCACTGTGTAGATGAAATTGGATTAAAAAGCTGTCTAGCTCAGCAGTTCCTATGCAGCCAATCTTTAAAAGGCACTGAACACCACATCAGAATAAATGAGATATATAGTGCTATTTTTGAAGTTTCTTTATTTTGAGAGAGAGAGAGAGAACATGAACAAGGGAGGGGCAGAGAGAAAGCAAGAGAGAGAATCCTAAGCAGGCCTGCACTGTCAGTGAGGAGCCTCACACAGGATTCCATCCCACCATGGAGGTCATGACCTGAGCTGATATTCAGAGTCAAACACTTAACTGACTGAACCACCCAGGTTCCCCAAGAATCATGGTGCCATTTGAACCAAGGATCTATGTGCTTACATAGCACACAAAAAAATCTAAAATGTTCTCACTTCCACCCTTGACAGCATCTCTAAATTTAAATAAGAAAGCAATCTACTCTAAGTGCCAATACTGCTCTCACTATATAATATTTAAAGAACAGTGGCTTGAAAAGGTGTCAAATAACTAATCACCCAGTGGGCTTCAGTGAAGATATGCTTATAGTTATGAAATTTAATACCTGATTTATTGTTCACAAACTTAGAAAAGAAAAAAAGAATTTCATTTCACTATGTGACTGCTGGAACTCCACCTAGGTTAACCCAAAGTCATAAAAACAGATGTTGAGCTTCATGGTATCTATGAAATATAACCTTATTTTGAATTTATCAAATAATCTTACAGAAAACAAGGAGTATGACAGATTTGTATTGTTTTACTGTCTATAAAAATATCTTAGCTATATATAGCTGTACAATTATTTATTAACTTGATTAAGAAGTAGTTCTATTATATTAACCAGAGTTCTGTGTACACATAAACATACTGATTGTACATTCACTACCACTCTTTACCATAAAATAGGCAAAGACAATATCACTATCTTTAGTATTTTTTAAAACATTTATAACATTTATTTTGAGAAAGAGTGAGCAAGTGCATGAGTTGGGGAGGGACAGAGAGAAAGGGAGAGAAGATCCAAATCTGATTTTTTTTTAATTCTTAATGTTTTTTTTATTTATTTCTGAGAGAGAGAGAGAGAGCATGAGCAGGGGAAGGTCAGAGAGAGAGGAAGACACAGAATCCAAAACAGGCTCCAGAGTCTGAGCTAGCCATCAGCACAGAGCCCTACACGGGGCTCGAACCCACAAACCGTGAGATCATGACATGAGCTGAAGTTGGACGCTCAACTGACTGAGCCACCCAGGCGCCCCCCAAATCCGATTCTGTGCTGATGGCAGAAAGCCTTATGCAGGGCTGGATCTTTCGGCTCAGAAGACCAGGACCTGAGCTGAAGTCAGACACCTAACCGACTAAACCACCAATGTACTACCAGCATTTTTAAAGACACTCCCCTAGACATTCAGTGCATAATCATATCAGCAGCTTTTGAGTCTAGCCTGGCATACCCAATACCTATTCCTTAGTTATTTTCCCAAACAGGTCTTCATCTTCAAACTGGAAAAGGTAAACAATTATTTTTAAATAGTCTCTTCGATGAAGATTTAACTATATGAAACACAGTAAAACAAACATAAGGAGATGGTTCTGGAAGGCTTCTTTGAAAGTTGTGTTTTTTTCTCATGAAAAGCAGCTGATGCTCTCTCTACTTTTCCTTCTTGTTTTGAATGTTAACAAAGACTTGGATCTTCAACAGCCATCTTGCAGCCAAGAGAGAAAGTCAAGAGAATCAAAGAGATGTTGACTTTGATATTTTTGAACCACTAAACAAACACTGGTTGACCTCAACCTCCAGCCCTTATGTTATATGGGAATACATGTATTTATTTAGGTCATTTCTGGTCAAGAATCTCAATGTAGTAAAAGCTGCTTACCAATACAGACATTTTCCAAATAATTACTATATTTATTGCTTAAACTAATTTAAGAATAGGATTTTTTAAGACATCCCATAAGTCACTGATCAGTCAATTAAACAAATAAACCCACACACTTGTGATAAATTAACTCCATGCATAAATAATAATAATATAATAATAATGGTGGTAGTAGTAATAATAAAGATTCAGAAGAATGGTTTTCAAAATATATTTTTTCAAAATATATTCTAATTGCTTTGTTTTTATAGTTTGTACTTAAGCATTTGGCTGACAGAGAGTGGAAACTAATGAAGGAAATAAAAATAGGTGTGTGGGAAAAATAGGTTAAAAGGAAAGATGGATAAAAATGAAGCATCATAGTGTAGCACACAGAGAAGAAGGTGTGAACTTTCAGTTAGTGAAAGCAAAGTGTCAAATGCTAAATTACAGATAAACTCTGGACACTTATCCCAGAACTATAAATACTACTATTGGAATGCCTATGTGGCTCAGTTGGTTAAGTGTCCACCTTTGGCTCAGGTCATGATCTCCCAGTTCATGGGTTCAAGCTCCATGTCAGGCTCTCAGCTGTCAGTGCCAAACCGGCTTCAGATCCTCTGTCTCCTCTCTCTGTCTCTCCCCAACTCACACACACACTATCGTGACAAAATGAAAAGGTCTATTCATTATCACAGAATTTAGGCAGATTTTTCGTACATTATCATTTATTCTTTTTGCTTATGTGAACAAATTTTCTCAATTCTTAAGTTTATGAATAAATAAAACTGATAGTGAAACAAACATGGTCAATTCTAGCTTTAAGTAAAACAGTTTTGCTTTCCTTATTGGCTATTTGTTTTACTTTTGGACTATTTGAAAAAGAAGCCCAATCCAAATCTGGACATAAATCTCAAATAAGAGTTCAACTTTTCAAATTTAATAACGATGTCTAAAATTATATGGTATATTTATATTGTTTTGTTTGTGTTTAAATAAGAATTCCAATAAAAATTTAACACAGGAGAAATGTAACACTTTGTGCCTAATATCACAGAAAACTTAGAAAACTAATCTCCATCTCTCTCTCTCTGTCTTTGTCTCTCTTTTTCTTTCCAGAAGCTATGTTATTTAATCATCCACACTTTTCCTGTAAGGGAGACATTATATTCCCTCTTTCATAGATGACCCAAGAAAATTCAAGTGATTTAAAATCTTCAAATTATGCAGCAGTTTAGTAAAAGACTTGAAATTTAAATTAGGCGGGGTGGGGGGAACTAAATGTATTGTTGATAAGTGAACTACTTTTTATATCAGCATGATAACGTCTTTAGCAATCTCAAGATATAAGAACTACTATTTGTCCTTTTCTGAAAAGCAAAATTGTAGCTCGAGAAAGTTTTTACAGTGTGTAATATAACAGTGTTATTAACTAGCAACACTGAGATTGGAATGCAGACCTTCAGTTCAAAGCCCATACTTAACCACTAACTTCGTGGTTTCTTCAGTGCAATGGGAGCTGAATATTTTGTTAAGTATTTAACAATGTTTTTACATTTCAACCATTAAAACAATTTAATAAGTGTCCTATCATGAGCCAACTTTACATTTGCCATTCAGAGGGTGTAAAATAAAGCAAACATTTATATTTTAAAATAAAATTTGACAATATGCAATTAAGATTAAAGTTGAACACGGCAAAATTTATTCAGTGGAATTTTGTTTTCAGGATCCATTTAAAAGTTTGAAGTGGATAGAGAAAAATGAGATGCTTTAAAATAGTAGTGTTTAATATTAGAAAGATGTATTTTGAGATATGCTATAAAATTTAATAGGGACAGAGTTCTATACGGACACCATCCCTCTAGGATATGATATCTGAAATTATTTGTTTCAACTATTTTCACTTGGTAGATGACTTCAACTAATTAATAAAAATGATAATGATCTGTTTTAATATTTAATTAAAATATAAAATAGTGTTGGGGCACCTGGGTGTCTCAATCAGTTAAGTGTTCAACTCTTGATTTCAGCTCAAGTCATAATCTCACACATTCATGAGTTCAAGCCCCATGTTGTGCTCTGCTCTGACAGCATAGAGCCTGCCTGGAATTCTGTCTCCCTCTCTCTCTGCCTCTGTCTGTCTCTCTCTCTCAAAAATGAATAAATAAATAAAATACATTTAAAATAATGTCTCTTAATCCAGATATAATATTTTATAATGAATAAATTTCAATAAAAATGGCCTTTCGATAAGATTCATGCAAATATTTAGGCCAGTTCAACTATTTAGGATAATTCAAATTAAGACACTTTATATTTTATATAAATTAAAGATAATATAGAATTTTCTGATCCATAATTTTTATATGTAACACCTACTCTACATCAAGTGATTTCTCAGGATAACTTGTTCACACAAACTAGCTTAATATAATCTTAAAACTAAAGACTAGTTTACCCTTAAAAAGGACTTGGATTCAAATAATAATTTAGAAATAAATTCAAACTGAATGACAAGGATAGGATATAGGATGTAGCTAACACTACTTAAAGAAAATATATAATTTTAAATGTACACATTAAAGAAAGGAATGACTGATGATGAATTAAGTTTCTATGATAAGAGAATAGCAAAGAAACAGCAAGACAGACAAAAAGTAGAGGGGTAATAAATTTTAAAAGAAAATAAACCGGGGGCACCTGGGTGGCTCAGCCAGTTGAGCATCTGACTTTGGCTCAGGTCATGATCTCATAGCTTGTGAGTTCGAGCCCCATGTTGGGCTCTGTGCTGATAGCTCAGAGCCTGGTGCCTGCTTCACATTCTGTGTCTTCCACTCTGTCTGCTCCTCCCCCACTCATTCTCTGTCTCTCTCTCAAGAATAAATAAAACATTAAAAAACATTTAAAAAATAAATGAAAATAAACTAAGGATTCATGGGACCTCCTCAAGATAAAAAGCTTCTGCCCAGAGAAGGAAACAATCAGTAAAACCAAAAGGCAACCGATGGAATGGGAAAAGATATTAGTAAATGATGCAACATATAAAGGGTTAGTACCCAAAATCTATAAAGAACTTAACAAACTCAATGCCCAAAAACCAAATAATCCAGTGAATAAATGGGTAAAAGACATGAACACTTTTCCAAAGAATACATCCACATGGCTAGCACATGAAAAGATGCTCAACATCACTCATCATCAGGGAAATACAAATCAAAACACAATGAGATACCACTTCACACCTGTAGAGTAGCTAAAACGAACAACTCAGGAAACAACAGATGTTGGCAAGGGTGCTGAGAAAGAGGAACCCTTTTTGCACTGTTGGTGGAATGCAAACTGGTGCCATTCTTGTGAACAGAATGGAGGTTCCTCAAAAAATAACCCATGACCCAGCAATTGCACTACTAGGTATTTATCCAAAGGATACAAAAATGCTGTATCAAAGGGACACATGTACCCCAATGTTTATAGCAACACTATCGACAATAGCCAAAGTATGGAAAGAAACCAAATATCCATTGACTGACAAATGGATAAAGAAGATGTGGTATATATACAAAAGGGAATATTATAAGACAATCAAAAAGAATGAAATCTTGCCATTTGCAGCAATGTGGATGAAACTAGAGTGTATTATGCTAAATGAAATAAGTCAAAGATAAATATTATATGATTTTACTTGTATGTGGAATTTAAGAAATAACAGTGAACATAGGGGAAGGAAAGGAAACATAAGATTAAAAGAAAGAGGAAGACTGGGGTACCTGGATGACTTAGTCAGGTAACCATCAGTTTCTTGGTTTTGCACATGGTTCACATTTTGAGCCCCACATCAGGCTCAATGCTGACAAAGTGGAGCCTATTTAAGATTCTCTTCCTCTCACTCTGTCCCTCTCCTGCTCTCTCTCTGTCTCTCTATCAAAGCAAAATTACAGAAAATGTTTTTAAGAAAGAGAGAGGGAGGTAAACCTTAAGAGATTCTTAAGTACAGAGAACAAACTGAGGGATGCTGGAAGGGTGTTGGGTGTGTGTGTGGGTAAGGTCTAAATAGGCAATGGGCATTAAGAAGGGCACTTGTCGGGGTGAGCACTTAATGATTAATCACTAAGTTCTACTTCTGAAACCATTGTTACGCTATATGTTAACTAACATGAATTTAACTAAGATAAAAAATAAAAGAAAAAGAAAAAATGACATTTAATTTCTCCACATAATCCAATACATATGTCTTCATAATTATGCACAAACCGGACAAGTTTTTATCTACTTCTATTCCTCAAATGTGACTTTAATCAAGAAATCAATAGACATTTCTACTTTAACTATAGTTAATAGCCTCATGGTAGTTTTCTTATGACCAACTAACAAAACAGAGAAAGGCTTGAGCTTGGTTCATGGATAAATGAACTTGATGTACTGATATAAGCTGAAAATGGGCAGCTTTGGGACTGCAGTTCTACTCAAGTGTAGCCCTAAAAAACTCAGTGTTAGGGAGAAATCCCTGCATAAAGAATTCAGTGTTAGGGAGAAAACCCTCCAGTTGGCAGAGCCCAGATATGATCATGCTTGATCATATTCTTTGTGTAGAGCTATTGGGCTTAAGTCCAATTAAAGTACTCTTTGAAACTTAAGAGAAAAATGAGACAGAAAAGACATAGAAGAAAATAAGGTCATGTGAAGACAGAGGTAGAGACTGGATTGATACAGCCACAAACCAGTGAATATGACAGTCATTAAAAGCTGAAATGGGAGGTGCCTTGGTGGCTTAGTAGGTTAAGCATGCAACTCTTGATTTTGGCTCAGGTCATGATATCTCATGGTTCCTGAGTTCAAGTACCACATTGGGCTCTGCACTGACAGTGCAGAGCCTGCTTGGGATTCCTCTCTCTGCCCTCCTTTGCTCATGCTTACATGTGTTCACTCTCATGTGCGCTCTCTCTCTCAAAATAAACCAATAAACTTAAAAATAAAAACTGAAAATGCAAGGAATGGAATTTCCCCTTGAACTCCTTGAAGTAGCGTGTCCCTGAAGACACTTGGATTTCTGAATTCTGGCCACAAGAATTATGAGAAAATACATTGTGTTAAGCCACTCAGTTTTTGATAAGTAATTACAATAGCAATAAGAATCCAAGATTTTTATTATGGTAAAAGTAAAAATTAATTTTCTAAAATTTAAGTAACTTTATTTAGAATTTAATTGGTAAAAGCAACCCAATTTCTAGTGGCATTTTAAAAATTAATACAATTATACCTTATGAACCCTTATAAACTTTTGAAAAGGAGTTACATTTTTCCTCCCTTCTTTTCTTTGCTCTACTTCTAAAAGGTTTAAATATCTGGCAACTTAGAAAAAGTTTACTATTACAAGTTGAATTCATCTGGTCAGAAATAATAAAAGAGAACTGTCAAGTACAAGAAAAAAATAACATTTATTTCAATTGTGATCCCCAAAGAATGTTGCTGAAATATAACGTGCATATTTTCACTGTGACAATGAATTTTTATAGCACTATCTAGAGTATTAATAAGACCATGACTCACTTGTACACTAAACCATTGTTCAATGCCTAAAAAATAGTAGCCAAAACAGATGGCAGCTACAATAGCCCCTTTCTTTAGAATAAATTATGTACAGAAAAAGAGTACTTACTGTGCATACCTGCTATTTGGACCAAGATGGACACATTTGCAAAGAACTTTTGGTGAGGTCACTAAAATTTGTAGAACAGAAAATATTATGATGTCTTAGAAAGCTGAGAACTATCCCTGCATTTTCTCAGTTACATAACTGATTCTAAATTATTGCTAATTAACTCTGTTGATATAGTTATAAATTACAAAGGGATCATTCTCTTTATTTTTTTAAGTTTATTTATTTGTTTTGAGGGAATGAAAAAGAGACAGAGAAACACACACACACAAAGTGCACAAGCAGGGGAGGAGTAGAGAGAAAGGGAGAGAGAGAGAACCCAAGTGCAGGTATGTATGGGTGGCTCAGTCGGTTAAGTCACCGACTCTTGGTTTAGGCTCAGGCATGATCTTGAGGTTAAGGAGTTCAAGCCCTGCACTCACTCACTCACTCACTCACTCACCCTCTCTCCCTCAAAATGGATAAAAAGGTTTAAAGTAAATAAAAGAAATTACAATGGTCAAGGATCATTGTACATCCATCAAAATATTATAGTATGCATTTGGACTAAGACAAATATTGTCTATGTGGTCTTTGTTAAAATAGTACTTAGACTTCTGGATTTTTTACTTGCCTTTAGTTGATACTATTTGCTCCAGCTTTTCCTTAAAACTTACTCCCAGATTTTTCTTTCACACCAAGGAAAATATGCCAAACATTGTCTAAACTATTCTATGCCATTGGCTATACCTGTCAAGTATTTTATTCAATAAGGATTAAAAATTAATGAGGAAGTGAGGAAGGATCTGTGAGAACATCTAAGAGATTCTGTAAAACAACAATACATTCACAATGCCCTGTAGATTATTGAATAATAGGGTCTTCTGCCTTTAACTTTTGATTGAAATTTTTGGCTTTGCAATCCTTCCTTGGCAATTGGCCTATTAATAGTCAATCTGAGGAATCATGTGGATAAGTACTCTCAAGTTGGTATATTAGTTTCCTCATAAGGAGTTTCAATAGTACTTCTGATGATAATAGCAGTAATAATTGCTTCATTCTGGAGGGATTATATTGAGCTAAAAATGTTTTATATATCAGAAAAAATACCTATTTGCAAGTGAATAAAGCATGTCATCCTCAGTTTGTGTGCATGTGCAGTTATGAGACAATCTTAAGAACACTGTCCAGGATAATTATCATAATTCAGTATTGCTAATACAGTATTTTACAAGTAAATAGAATGAGTTTTTCTATGTATGACACAAATGCACACTTAATGTCATTAGTTATTGACGATTTTAAAAATTGTTTTAGCAAAGCTTAAAACTATATTTTAGGCTTTTTAGAAGGTGGGAATTCTGAAGTAAGGCATATTATAGGTGTGAAATGATAATATTCTTCACTCATTTTGTCATACAGTTACTTTTATGGAACTAAACGGACCATCTACTATAGTATGCTTTCTTAGACAAACATAATTTAGCTAAACATGATAGTACATGAGACATGGGAGAGTTCATTAACTCTTTCAGGAGCTCACAACACCATTTAAAGTGCTACCAGGCACTACAATAATGTGAACAATTGCTAACAAAAGGACATGTGAAGAATCTTTCACGGTCAATTATTTATGAGTGAGACATTCTTAAGATTCAATATATTTTTTTCTAAACAGTACATATTTATAAATCTTTGAGATTTAGCAAGTTTGCTTTCAAGTTTGTAAAGCAGAACCACTTTTTTTCTGCCACATTTTACGCAGAAAATGTCCTGGTGTCAGGACACAGAAAATTCAGTTACCTGAAGAGAATATGATAGGGGAGTGCCTTTGTATCTGAAGAAATTTTGATGGATCCTGGTTTTGAGTACCATATTTATATCTTTGGAAAGATTCATCTATTCCCAGTTTCCTAAGAAAGGAAAATTGCTTTTCTATTCTGCAAAGGTAAAACTGATGGCTACTCTCTTTGTTCTTAGATATACGTGTTACACAATTTATTTTGTACTACTATTAATCACTTTCTGAATTGCCAGATGAAACTTATTTTAATTCAAAATTAAATTTTCCAAGGAAAATTATAGATTTTTATAGGAAGAACTGTATGTTTTTTAAACATTACCTGTTCATTTTAGACATTAATTTTCAGCCCTGGTTATGTACTAATCTTTAATCTTTATAAGTTCTTGGTTTTTAAAAATAGAGATCTCTGATATTAAGATTTATGGATATAGTAGAACATTGTATTCTATTTTGTAACATTTGTTAGTCTACATTTTGCCTCTAAATTTCATTTGTTAATTCAGTTGTAGTTTATTTTCATTCTCGAATTATAACTAACACATCATAAATATCCATTGTCTACTGAATAGTTTTTAGGACCACTTACATTTCCAGTGTTTAATTTCCAGTTTCAACAATAATTTAAATAATTATTAAATGCCATTAAATAAATTAAAGGCCTAAGTTTAAAGAATTAAAAAAAAAACTCTTAAAAGAAGCAAAAGAGAAACAAGTAGTTACCTAAAGGTAAACTCTGTAAGACTGTAAGCTTATTTTTCATCAAACTTTGCAAGTCAGAGGGAGTGGCACTAAAGATTCAAAGTCCGTCAAGGAAAAAAAAAAAAAAAACCTACAACCAAGAAAGCTCTACCTACCAAGATTATCACTCAGATTTGAAGAAGAGATAGAGTTTCCCAGAGAAACAAAAGATAAAGGAGTTTATTACAACTAAACCAGCCTTACAATAAATGTTCAAAGGCTATAATAGACATAAGAAAAAATATAAATAAAAATGTAAAATTTGACAACATATACCTAAAATGTGGATAAGAGTAAAAGGAAAGAAGAAAATGATTTTTTTGTTTTTGTTTATTTTTAATTTTTTAAAAAAGTTTTTATTTATTTCTGAGAGAGAGAGAAAGAGAGAGAGAGACGCAGTGTGTGGAAGGGAGGGTCAGAGACAGAGGGAGACACAGAATCCGAAGCAGGCTCAATGCTCTGAGCTAGCTATCAGCACAGAGCCTGACAAGGGGCTAGAACCCACACACTGTGAGGGCATGACCTGAACGGAAGTCAGACACTTAACCAACAGAGCCACCCAGGTGTCCTCATTTTTTTGTTTTTTGTTTTTTTTAAAGAATATGTTTGAATTTAAATGCTTATCAAATTAATATGGACTGCTCTTTACATAGAATGTTATATGTGAATCTGATGTTAACTACAAACCCAAAACATTTAATAGATATACAGAGACAAATAAATAGAGATAAAGTCAAATAAAGCACTATAGATACTCACGAGTTACAAAAAAAGAGCAAGAGAAGGAAAGAAAACTAAATAAACAACAAAACAAAATTTAAAAATAGCATTAAGTACATACCTATCAATAATTACTTTAAATATAAACAGCCTGATATCTCCAATCAAAAGACAGTGGCAGTATGTTTAAAAATAATAATAAAACAAGACCCATATGTATGCTGCCTTCAGGAGACTCACCTCAGACCTAAAGAAGCATACAGACTGAAAGTGAATAAAAAAACATTCATCATACAAATGGAAGAAGAAAAAAATGCCAGAGCAGCAATACATGTATCAGACAAAATAGCCCTTAAAACAAAGATCATAACCAGAGACAAAGAAGGCCATTACATAAAGATGAAAGGAAAAATCCAAGGAGAGGATATAACAATTGTAAATGTCTACCCCACACTGGATCACCTAAGCACATAAAACAAATACTAATGGGCAGAAAGAAAGAAATTGATGCCAATAGAATAGTAGTAGAGAATTTTAACACTCCACTTATAGATCACTGGATAGATCATTCAAACAGAAAATCAGTAAGTAACCAATGTCTTTGAATTACAGTTTGGACCAGATGGATAGAACAGATCTATACAGGAGAAAAAACATGCTTTTAAAGTGTATATGGAACAATCTCCAGAAAAGATACACATGAGGCTACAAAACAAGCCTCCATAACTTTAAGACTAAAATCATAGCATGCACCTTTTCTGACCACAATGGTATGAAACTAGAAATCATACACACACACACACACACACACACACACACACACAAAAGATGCTGGAAAACACACAAATACATGGAGACTAAATAACAGGATAATAAACAAACAGTGGGTCAATGAAGCAATCAAGGAAGAAATAAAAAAAATGCATAGGGAAAAATGAAAATGAAAGCACAACACTCCAAAATTTCTGGGACACAGTTAAAGCAGTTCTAAGAGGTAAGTATAAACCAATATAAAAACCAATAGAGGCCTACTTCAAGAAACAACAAGAAAAAAAGAGCAAATAAACAATCTAACCTTACTCCTAAAGGAACTACAAAAAAAAAATAAACAGCAACAATAAAAACCCAAGATATGAAGCCCAAGATAAGTAGAAGAAAGGACAGAATACAAATTAATGTATGTAATGTAGAAATAAAAGATATAAAGACTAAAAAAATAAAATAAATGGAAAATATAAACAAAACGAAGAGTAGTTTCTTTGAAATGATACACAAAATTGACAAACCCTTAGCCAGACTCACCAAGAAAAAAAACAGAAAAAAATCCAAAGAAACAAAATAAGAAATGAGAGTGAGGTAACTGACACCACGCGAAAACAAAGGATTATATGAGAATACTATAAAAATTATATGCAACAAACTGGCCAATCTGAAAAAAAAGATCAATTCCTAGCAATATACAATCCTCTAAAACCAAACTAGGAAGAAATAAAAAACGTGAACACACCAATTACAAGTAACAAAAGTGAATCAGTAATAAAAAAAAAAAATACGAAAAAATAAAAGTCTAGGACCAGATAAATTCACCAGCGAATTCTACTAGACATTTATTTATTTACAAATACTTTATTGTCAAATTAGTTTCCATATAACACCCAGTGCTCATCCCCACAAGTGCCCTCCTTCATGCCCATCCCCTCCTCACCCCACATCCATCATTCCTAAGTTTTTGTCAGCATTCAAGAGTCTCTCATGGTTTGCCTCTCTCTTTCCCCCACTATTTCCCCCCTTCTTCTCCCCCTTGTTCCTCCGTTAAGTTCCTCCTAATCCTCCTATACGTGCAAACATATGATATTTGTCCTTCTCTGCCTGACTTATTTCGCTCAGCATAACACCCTCAAGGTCCATCCATGTTGCTACACATGGCCAGATTTCATTGTTTCTCATTGCCATGTAGTATTCCATGGTATAGATAAACCACATCTTCTTGATCCATTCATCTGTTGATGGACACTTAGGCTCTTTCCATGTTTTAGCTATTGTGGAGAGTGCTGCTATGAACATTGGGGTACATGTGCTCCTATGCCTCAGCATTTCTGTATCCCTTGGGTAAATTCCTAGCAGTGCTATTGCTGGGTCATAAGGGAGTTCTATTGTTAGTTTCCTGAGGAACCTCCACACTGTTTTCCAGAGGGGCTGTACCAGTTTACATTCCCACCAACAGTGTAGGAGGGTGCCCGTTTCTCCACATCCTCGCCAGCATCTAGAGTTCTCTGATTTGCTCATTTTAGCCACTCTGACTGGCGTGAGGTGGTATCTCAGTGTGGTTTTGATTTGTATTTCCCTGATGAGGAGGGATGCTGAGCATCGTTTCATGTGTCTGTTGGCCATCTGGATGTCCTCTTTGGAGAAGTGTCTGTTCATGTCTTCTGCCCATTTCTTCACTGGGTTGTTTGTTTTTCGGGCGTGTAGTTTGGTGAGTTCCTTATAGATTCTGGATATTAACCCTTTATCTGATATGTCATTTGCAACTATCTTTTCCCATTCCGTTGGTTGCCTATTAATTTTCTGGGTTGTTTCCTTGGCTGTGCAGAAGCTTTTAATCTTGATGAGGTCCCAACAGTTTATTTTTGCTCTTGATTCCCTTGCTTTTGGGGATGTGTCAAGTAAGAAGTTGCTGCGGTGGAGGTCAAGGAGGTTGTTTCCTGCTTTCTCCTCTAGGGTGTTGATAGTTTCCTGTCTCACGTTCAGGTCCTTTATCCATTTTGAGTTGATTTTTGTGCATGGTGTGAGAAAATGATCTAGTTTCATTCTTCTGCATGTTGCTGTCCAGTTCTCCCAACACCATCTGTTAAAAAGGCTGTCTTTTTTCCATTGGATATTCTTTCCTGCTTTGTCAAAGATCAGTTGGCTGTATACTTTTGGGTCCACTTCTGAGTTCTCAATTCTGTTCCATTGGTCTATGTGTCTGTTTTTGTGCCAATACCATACTGTCTTGAGGATGACAGCTTTGTAGTAGAGGCTGAAGTCTGGGATGGTGATACCTCCCGTTTTGGTTTTATTTTTCAGTATTACTTTGGCTATTCGGGGTCTTTTGTGGTTCCATACAAATTTTTGGATAGTTTGTTCTAGTTTTGAGAAGTATGCTGGTGCAATTTTGATTGGAATTGCATTGAATGTGTAGAGTGCTTTAGGTAGTAATGACATCTTAACTATATTTATTCTTCCTATCCATGAGCATGGAATGTTTTTCCATTTCTTTGTGTCTTCTTCAATTTCCTTCATAAGTTTTCTATAGTTTTCATCATACAGATCTCTTGTATCCTTGGTTAGGTTTATTCCGAGGTATTTTATGGTTTTTTGTGCAATTGTGAATGGGATCAGTTTCTTGATTTCTCTTTCTGTTGCTTCATTATTGGTGTATAAAAATGCAACCGATTTCTGTACGTTGATTTTGTACCCTGCAACTTGGCTGAATTCTTGGATCAGTTCTAGTAGGCTTCTGGTGGAGTCTGTCGGGTTTTCTATGTAGAGTATCATGTCATCTGCGAAGAGTGAAAGTTTGACTTCCTCTTTGCCAATTCTGATGCCTTTGATTTCCTTTTGTTGTCTGATGGCTGATGCTAGGACTTCCAGCACTATGTTAAACAACAGTGGTGAGAGTGGACATCCCTGTCGTGTTCCTGATCTCAGGGGGAAAGCTCTCAGTTTTTCCCCGTTGAGGATGATGTTAGCTGAAGGCTTCTCATAGATGGCTTTGATGATGTTTAAGTAGGTTCCTTCTATCCCAACTTTCTCGAGAGTCTTTATTAAGAAGGGATGCTGTATTTTGTCAAATGCTTTTTCTGCATCTATTGACAGGATCATATGGTTTTTATCTTTTCTTTTATTGATATGATGGATCACATTGATTGATTTGCGAATGTTGAACCAGCCCTGTAACCCAGGAATGAATCCCACTTGATCTTGGTGGATGATTCTTTTGATATGCTGCTGGATTCGATTTGCAAGGATCTTGTTGAGAATTTTTGCATCCGTATTCATCAAGGATATTGGCCTATAGTTCTCTTTTTTTGCTGGATCTCTGTCTGGCTTGGGAATCAGAGTGATGCTGGCTTCATAAAATGAGTCCGGGAGTTTTCCTTCGACTTCTATTTTTTGGAATAGCTTGAGAAGAATTGGGATTAATTCTGTTTTAAATGTCTGGTAGAATTCCCCAGGGAAACCATCAGGTCCAGGGCTCTTATTTGTTGGGAGATTTTTGATCACTGATTCGATTTCTTCACTCGTTATGGGTCTGTTCAGGTTTTCTATTTCTTCCCGTGTGAATTTTGGTAGTGAGTGTGTGTTTAGGAATTTGTCCATTTCTTCTAAGTTGTCCAATTTGTTGGCATATAATTTTTCATAGTATTCCCTGATAATTGCTTGTATTTCTGAGGGGTTGGTTGTAATAAGTCCATTTTCATTCATAATTTTGTCTATTTGGGTGCTCTCTCTTTTCTTTTTGATAAGCCTGGCTAGAGGTTTGTCAATTTTGTTTACTTTTTCAAAAAACCAACTCTTGGTTTCATTGATCTGTTCAATTGTTTCTTTGGTCTCTATGTTGTTTATTTCTGCTCTAATTTTTACTATTTCTCTTCTTCTACTGGGTTTAGGGCGTTCTTGTTGCTCTGCCTCTAGCTCCTTTAGGTGAGCTGTTAGATTTTGGACTTGTGCTTTTTCTAATCTCTTGAAATAGGCCTGGAGAGCAATGTACTTTCCTCTTAGGACTGCCTTGGCCGCATCCCATAGATTTTGAATTGTTGTGTTTTCATTTTCATTTGTTTCCATATATTTTTTAATTTCCTCTCTAATTGCCTGATTGGCCCATTCATTCTTTAGAAGGGTGTTCTTTAACCTCCATGTTTTTGGCGGTTTTCCAGACTTCTTCCTGTAATTGATTTCAAGTTTCAAAGCATTGTGATCTGACAGTGTGCATGGTATGATCTCTATTCTTTTATATTTATTGAGGGCTGCTTTATGTCCCAGTATGTGATCTATCTTGGAGAATGTGCCATGCGCACTTGAGAAGAAAGTAAATTCCCTGGCCTCAGGATGTAAAGTTCTAAATATATCCGTCAGATCCATCTGGTCCAATGTGTCTTTCAAGTCCATTATTTCTTTAGTGATTTTCTGTCTGGTTGACCTATCCATTGCTGTAAGCGGAGTATTAAAGTCCCCTGCTATTAGCACATTCTTATCTATAAGCTTGTTTCTGTTTGTGATTAATTGTTTTAGATATTTAGGTGCTCCCATATTCGGTGCGTAGACATTTATGATTGTTAGTTCTTCCTGATGGATGGACCCTGTAATTATTATGTAGTGCCCTTCTTCATCTCTTGTGATTGTCTTTAATTTAAAGTCCAGTTTGTCTGATATAAGTATCGCTACTCCGGCTTTCTTTTGATTTCCTGTAGCATGATATATATTTCTCCATCCCCTTACTTTTAATCTGAAGGTATCTTCCCGTCTAAAATGAGTTTCTTGTAGACAGCATATTGATGGATTTTGTTTTTTAATCCATTCTGCTACCCTATGTCTTTTGATTGGAGCATTCAGCCCATTTACATTCAGTGTTATTATTGAAATATGTGGGTTTAGAGTCTTTGTATCTTTTGTAGGGTTCATGTTTGTGGTGGTGTCTCTGGTATCTTTGTTCCTTGCAACCTTTCCTTCAGAGCGTCCCCCTCAGGATTTCTTGTAGGGCTGGCTTCGTGGTGACAAATTCTTTCAGTTTCTGTTTACGTGGAAAGGTTTTTATCTCTCCTTCTATTTTGAGTGACAGGCTTGCTGGATAGAAGATTCTTGGCTGCCTTATTTACTGTTCATCACACTGAAGATCTCCTGCCATTCCTTTCTGGATTGTTGCATTTGACCATATCGCTGAGCTCTCAAACTCTTCTTTCCTGTTCCTGGATCAGTTTGTCTCTTTTTTTTTTTTTGTCAGCTTGTTTTTCTATAATGGTGTCTTCTAAATCACTAATTCTCCTTTCTGCCACTTCAATCCATGCATTGGAGGCCTCTATTTAATTATGTATCTCATTTATAGCTTTTTTTAAAAATTCTTCATGCCTATTTTTATTTTCCATTCTGTCTGTAGCCATAGTTTCTTTGATGTCCCCTATGTTTTTTTCAAGCCCAACTATTAATTTTACCGTTATTATTCTAAAATCTTGTTCAGTGATGCTGCTGATATCTGTTTTGAGCAGTTCATTACCTGTCATTTCTTCTTGGAGTTTCTTTGGAGGAGAGCTTTTTCGTTTCGTCATTTTAGTTAGCTTTCTGGCTCTTGTTGGTTTTAAAGATCTGTTATGCTCTCTGTACCTATGAGTAGTGCTGTATCCAAGAAGATTCTATGACTGTCCAGGGCCTATCTGTTCAGAGAGTGTTTTTTGAATGGTATCTCTTGGTCTCTCTTGTTGGGACCTTGGTTGTTTTATTTTCCTATTCGTAGTGATGTTTGGGACTCCCCACCTTGTGCACTCTGGCTTGTTTCTTGAGGTAGCCCTGGAAAAGAAAACAGACACACAAACACACAGGGAGCAGGAGCACACAAACGCACAGGCTAATTCAACTAACATGCAAAGCGAGAGGGAAAACGAACAAGTTAACAGAAAAGACGGAGGAGGGAGGGCGAATAATAGAGAGTATAAAATACATAAAAGGGTCAAAAAGGAGAAAAGAAAAGGAAAAAAGAAGAAAACCAATGGACAAAGAACGGTTTTAAGCATATAACTCGATTTCTCTGCTACAGTTAAATAGCCGTGTGTATGCAGTGCTGGTTGAAGAGCATAGAGAAAGAGAGAGAAGATAGGGTGGGGATGATGCAAAATTGGAAATAGAATGAACAGCAGAAGGGATAAGAAGCTTTTATGCTAGAGCTTAAGGGTAGAATATGGTTGGGTAGGTGAGACAAGGATGCTGGAATTATCCAGAGAAACTATATAGTCTAATTACTCCTGAGAGAAAGAGATGAAAATGTCAGTAGGTGTAGAATTTACATCTACAGAATGGACTCGTTGTGATTGTTTAAGCAAGCTGGCGACCAGAGTTAATCAGGTCAGTGTTCTGGGGAAAAAAGAGAGAAAAGAGAAAGAAGAAGAAAAAAAAAAGGGAGGAAGGCAGCTCTCAAGCAGGGATGGGCGTGGCGTGATCCAATGCCTCAGGCGGGAGTTCTGCCTTGGTGGTTGTGGGGAGGAGAGTGACGGTGCTCCAGTCCCTTCTTGAACCCGGCGCTGCACCTCCCTTTCTTGTACGTGTAAACTCCCCATACCGGGGGCGCAGGCAAAATTGGTTGCACTCTTCAACTCAGGCCAGTCCCAATCTCCAAATCCCAGTCCGCGCACCCCGCGGAAATTGCCTTAGACACAGCTTCCCAGGCAACCCCCTCGGGGCAACTCCAGGCCTCCTGCTGAGCTCTGGGGGCGGAGTCAGAGTCGCTGCTTCCTTCTCTGGGTCAGGCTGGCGAGCATGGGTGGGGGCTTGCCTGGCGGGTGTGCCGAGACGCTGGAGTGAGGAAAACCAGGTCCCTCTATGGCTCGTCACCCGAAACATGAACTCACGGGCAAATATCCCTGTTTTTAGCTCTTTGCCTTCCCTCTAGGGTTCCAGCCAGCCAGGAGCGCAGATGCCCGGTGTCCGCATGTGGCTCTTCCAGGAACCCAAGCCCGCCGGGAGGACAATGGAGTCAGGCGCGCTGCTACTCTGAAGTCCAGCTGCCAGGAGCAGCACAAAGCAGCAGTTTGTGCACTCAGCCCCTCCGGGACCAGTTGGCGCGAGGGGACCTGGCGTGCAGGTATTTGGCACGTACGGTCTTTCTATGTCCCGAGTGGAGGTTTTTCCCCCGAGTGGAGGTTTTTCTGTTTCGGACTCTCTCTTTTTCCCCTCTCACTCCCCGTAGAGGGTAGAGGGGGATCGCCTTCCACCCTGGAGTCTCCGATCCTGGCCCGATTTTATCTTCCCCAGTTCGCACTCACGTGAGAAGGCTTTCTCAGTGGATTCTGGGTCCTTTTTCCCCCAGTCTCTCAGGTTTTGTAAGGTTTCCAATGGCTTCAGATCTTTTCTGTGTGATGTATGAGTGCGAGTGCAAGTACGGAGCTCCTTACTTCTCCGCTATCTTGCCCCTCCTCCTCTACCAGACATTTAAAGAGGTGTTAATACCTATTCACAAACGATTAAAAAAAAAAAAAAAAAAAAAAAAGCCAAGTTCTCAAATATATTCTGTGAGGGCAACATTATTCTGATACTAAAACCAGACAAGGACACCACAAAGAGGGAAAACTATAGGCCAAAATCCTTGATGAATATAGATGCAAAAATCCTAGCCAGCTGCATACAATACATTAGAAAGATCATTCCTCCCTGACAGGAGTTAGTCTTGTGATGTAAAGATAGTTCAATATTCACAAATCAATTAATGTCATACATCATATCAACAAAATGAAGGACAAAATTCATGTGATCATCTCAATAGCTATGGAAAAAGCTTTTGACAAGATTGAACATCCATTCATGATAAAATCTCTCAACAAAATGAGGTTACAGGGAACATAACATAATGAAGACTGGATACTAACAACCCACAGGTACTATCATCCTCAAAGGTGAAAAACAGAATTTTTTCTCTAATATCAAGAACAAGACAAGGATGTCCACCCTCATCACTTTTATTCAACTTTTTACTTCAAGTCCTCGCTACAGCAATCAGACTAGAAAAAGAAATAAGTGGCATCCATATTGGTAAGAAAGAGTTGAAACTATTTTCTCGAATTCCTATTTGCAGACAACATGATACTAACACATAGAAAATACTAAAAAAATCTCCTAGAATAAACAAATTTAGTAAAGTGGCATAATACAAAATTAATACCTGGAAATAGGTATCATTTCTATGGAGTAAAACAAAGTTAAAGAAAGGAATATAAAAAGCATCACCACTTACAATTGCGTCACAAGGAATAAAATACATAGGGCTAAACTTAACAAGGAGGTGAAAGATTTATACACTGAAAACTAAAACACTGATGAAAGAAATTGGAGAAGACATAAATAAATATAAAGATGTTCCACGCTCATGGATTGGAAGAATACTATCAAAATATCCATATTACTCAAAGCAAGCTACAGATTTATTTCAACCTCTAAAATATGAACAGCCTTTTTCACAAAACTACAACAAATGGTACTAAAATTTGCACAGAACCACTAAAGACTGAATAGCCAAAGCAATCCTGAGAAATAAAGCTGGAGATACTCACAATTCCAGGCTTCAAGATATACTACAAAATAGTAGTCATCAAAACAGTATGATACTGGCAGAAAAATAAACACATGGATCAAGGGAACAGAATAGAGGTCCCAGAAAAAAAACCCTCACATTTATATCGTCACTTAATCTATGACAAAGGAGGCAAGAACATACAATCAAGAAAAGACAGGTTTTTTTCAATAAATGGTACTGGGAACACTGGACAGCTAGGTGTAAAAGCATCAAACCAGACTACTTTCTAACACCGTACGCAAAAATAAACTCAAAATGGGTTTAAGACATAAATGTAAGACTTGAAACCATAAAAATTCTAGAAGAGAACACATGCAGTAAATTCTCTGACATCAGCCATAGCAACATATTGCTAGATGTGTGTCTTCAAGCATCAGAAACAAAAGTAAAAATAAACCATTGGGACTACCTCAAAATAGAAACGCTTTTGCACAGTGAAGGAAACCATTCACAAATCAAAAAGTCAACTTATGAATGGGAGAAGATATTTGCAAATGAGATATGAGGGATTAATATCCAAAATAAACAACGTAATGAACTCAACACCCAAAACAAGCAACCCAATTAACAAATGGCAAAGGACCTGAATAAAGAAGACATACAGATGGCCAACAGACACATGAACAGATGCTCAATGTCACTTATCATCTGGGAAATGCCAGTCAAAACCACAATGAGATATTACCTCACACTTATTAGAATGGCTAAACTCAATAAAGCAAGTGTTGGCAATAAGGAGAAAAAAGGAGGGCTTATGCATTGTGTGTGGAAATGTAAATTGGTATTTCCACTGTTGAAAACAGTATGGAGTTTCCTCAAAAGTTAAAAATAGAAATACTATATGACCAAGTAATTCTGCTATTGGCTATTTACTCAGGGAAAAGAAAATCAACTTGAAAAGATATATGCACTCTTATATTTATCAAAGCATTATTTACAATATTTAACCCACTGAAGCAACCAAAGTGTCCATCGAAAGAGAAATGGAAAAGGGAAATATATACACACGTATACAGTAGGATATTACACGGCCATTAAAAAGGACAACGTTGTGCCATTTCAGACAACATGCGTGGACATACAGAGTATGATGGTAAGTGAAGTAAGTTAGACAGAAACACAAATACCTTTTGGTTCCACTCATAAGTGGAATCTTTTTTAAAAAATCAACAAACAAAAAGCAGAATCAGAACTTTAAATACAGTGAACAAAATAATGTTTTCCAGAGTGGAAGGCATTGTAGGTTTGAGGTAAAATGGGCCAAGGCAAGAGGGAGATATAGCCTTCCAGTTACAGAATGAGTAAGTCAGGGGAAGAAAATGCTGAGAAAAAGGAATACAGTCAATGATGTAAAAGTGACGTAATTGTGGTGAACATAGCATAATGTATGAACTTGTCAAATCACTAAGTTGTACATCATAAACGAACAGAATATTGTGTTCCAACCATACTAAAAAACTCAAGTCTTTGTTACTCTTTTATTCAACTATTTTTCTTGACCTCGTTCCTTTTGGGGACTCCAGCTACACATTATATTAGTCAGCTTGAAACTGTTTTATATGTAGTGAGTCTGTTTTCTCAATGCCAGTGACAGCTAAATTTCATATATTTTTAATACTTTAAAATTTCATGTGGTTCTATTTTATATCTTCATTTTATGCGATCAATAAGTTTTAGGTTTTCTTTCGAATAATTGAATGTTTTATAATTCCTATTTTAAGGTCATGGTCTGACAATTCTATAACCTCTGTCACTTCTGGTCAGCTTGTATTGACTGACTTTTTGCCTCTTTATATGTAACAAGTTTTTGCTTCTTGGAAAGCTTGTAACATTTTTACTGCATGCTAGACAATGCAATACTAGACACTGAATATTATGTTGTCTAATGTCTCTAATTTGCTCTCCTCTATTAAAAATCATTAGACTTTGCTCCAGCAAGAAGTTAAATTGGTCCCTACAAGGTTTAATCTTTGCTTTCATTAATAATTCAAGGTTTTGGGTCTTATTATTGCTTTTAGTCCCTCTAATCATAGTCACAAACTTACCTCTACTCACAATTACAGAGCTACTGTCCGGGTCATCTTGTTTATTTCACTTCTCACAGTGATCCATTTTCTTCAGTGTTCTTTGACTATTGTTTGAAAATGATGGTTTCTTTTCCTCCCTTACTTTATAGCAGTGTACATTGGGAGGGTTAATTCATTTTTTATTGCCTTTTCCATGGCCAGTAGTGGTAGTCTGTGTACATTCATGTTAATTTACACCCTACAATAAGTAATTGATGCCTACAACTCATTAACATACACTGGTGGTGGTTATTCACATTAAACAGATCCCAATACTGAGCCAAATAGCTGTCCTAAATTCCATAAGAGCAATGCTGCCCAAATTTTAGCATAAAGACTGATTTTATTTTTCATTTGAATAACTGGTGTTCTGAATATGTGTATTTTATGGGTATAATATCTTTGTATATGATATTTTATAGTTGCTGGTAGATCAACAGATTAATATTTTTTTAGTATCATTCTATGCCCAGTCCTCTTTTCATTCTTATATTCTCCCAGAGAACACAAAATGAAATATTTTATAGCATTCTCAAAGTACATGTCTTGTTAATTATGCTGTTGCTTCCTATTTCAACGGGCCTTTCTTGTAGAGTGTTTAACTAGCAGAGAGGTGGTATGTTATTGACTATATAGAGTGTAAAATGTTCTTGTGACTATGTACCAATAAACATATAGGTATGTGGTAGATTCACATTGGACATATATGATAAAAGCAAATTCCTGATAGCAAGGAAATAATTCACTACTGACATTAAAGTTTTTTTTTTTATAAAAATAATCTGACAATTATGAGTGAACAAATTGCTTAAATAACTCCTTTAGAGCAGATACATATTGACTTATTGGATATATATATAGTACATATATTCAAGTAATATAATAATTAGAAACATGCCCATATCCCATCACTACAGTTTCTAATTTTCTGGAGACCTAAGCATCTCTATTTTTTACATCTCTGCAAGTTTTTCTGATACACAGGCAAAACTGAGAATAACAATATTTTCAAGGGCCCTCACAGATGATATAATTTGACCTTTAAGAAAAGATGAATCAAAAGGATTTTTTTAAGTTCTGAGATTGTATAGAATTTGGTTTCTGCGAACTTCCAACTTGTTTCCTTCTTCCACATCATGGTGTTCATATCCTTAGAATTCCTGGATTAATTACTGAGGAAATTGATTAGATATAATGTTACATGAGTAGCATTCTGTCTCTGTGTGCATGTAGTTTCCCTTTTGAATCCAGTGTTAGTGTACTCACCTTTTTAACAGTTATTATTTTATATGAAGAGTAAGAGGAACAGCAGCAAGAAGAAAAAACATCTTAGGTTCTAAATGTCATTTTTGAGACATAATTTCAGTTATATTTTGCTGCTTATCCTGAATTTACATAACAAGGATGCATGAATATATATTGTGACTCATTGTCATGTAAATATATGAAAAGTTCATAAATTTAAATGTTTTTCAGACATCTGTTTGACCTGTTGTGGAAAGTTTCTCCTCAGGGGGTATACATCTACTTCACATTTGATAGCATGACACTTTCTGCATCTTATTGTCTTATTTTAGAAAAGGAAACAGCAGACCATCATTGTGAGAACAGAATGCCAACAAACTGGTAAAACTCTAATCAAGTTTGAAAAAATGATTTGAATTGGGCATGTCATTCAAAGCTCTAGCTTACTGAAATGTGATTTTAGAAAATAAATTTGCTGAACAATAAAAATAAGTCTGAACTCTAATGCAAAGAAAAGATACCAGGAAAGCTTAGCATTTTAATATGTTCAGATTTTGTGAAGCATGCTTACTATTTGCTTAAAAATTTAAGTCAGTAGAAAGACCATAAGATACATATTTTGTGCTAATTTCTAAAATATGTTGAATATTCAGAAGTTATTGACAAGCAGATGGCCATTGTATATATTTTAGTCAACATTCTCGACTGTGAGACTTTGGCTTCAAGGTTCAGAAAAATAACATTTTAATGTGCTTAAATATATAAATACCAGAAAGAACGGTGATAGAAATTCAGAGAGACCTAAAACCATAAATACCATTTTGTGTCATTAAAAGTCTAGATGAGTAGTTAATGAATAATCAAGTAAACTTAAAAATTTTTAAGAAACTTATCTGAATAGAACAGCTGCCATCAATATTCAGTAACCCTTTAAAATGAGAAACATATGTCCTAGGGTTTTATATATATGTATATATATTTTAAATTTTACACTGTAATATACATGCAGAAAAGTGTACATATCTTAAGCATACAGTTTGGTATATTTCATAAGCTGAATACACTTTCATAACCAACCCCAGATTAAGAAAGAGACATTACCTGAGAAGCTTCAAATTCTTTTCCAGTCACAATCAGATTTTAAGACTGGCTTCTAGGGGTATCTGAGTGGCTCATTTGTTTTAAGAATTCAAGTCTTGATTTTGCCTCAGGTCATGATCTCGTTTCATGAGTTTGATCCCCGCATTCGGTCTGTGCTGACAAACCAGAGCCTGTTTGGGATTCTCTTTCCCTCTCTCTCTGCCCCTCCCATGCATGCTCCATCTCAAAATAAATAACCTTTAAAAAAAAACAGAGAGAGAGAGAGAGAGAGAGAGAGAGTGGCTTCTAACAACACAAACTAGTTCTACCTGCTTTGGGACTTTATATGTTAAATGAATGAGAGAATATATATTCAGAGTCCAGTGGAAAGGACATCATTATGTCTGCTAGTCTTACATATTTTTGTGTATAGTAGAATATTCATTTGCCACATTTTTATTTCTGTCAATAAACCAAAATCATTAGTAAGTAATTTTAATTCTTAGAAATAAAACTCTGTAAAAATCTGAAGTAAAGAATTCAAAGTAAACATGAATAGAAAAATCTTATTGCTATCACTTAAGAAATACTTCCTACAAAGTCTAAATCTGAAATGATATTTTTAAACTATGCAAATATAAAAATATGTATGTTCAAATATATTTTTTCATAATATATTATCAATTAAAATTAATATTTTAAATACTTTTAAAAAAAGAAAATAGTATACTCTTTGATGTTTAAAATAAATAAAAATAAATCTAAGTACAGTTAAGTCATTATCATTACAACTTAATATAAAAGTTAGTCACTAACACTAATGTCTGTATTTTTCTAAAAGTTTCTGGGGCATCTGCGTGGCTTAGTAGGTTAAGTGTCTGACTTCAGTTCAAGATCATAATCTCTCGGTTCATGAGTTCAAGCCCTGCATCAAGCTCCCACAGTGTGGAGCCCACTTGGGATTTTCTCTCTCGCTCTTTCTCTCTCTTTGCCCCTCCCCAACTTTCTCTTCCCCTCCCTCCCTCCCTCCCTCTCCCTCTCTCTCTCTCTCTCTCTCTCTCTCTCACACACACACACACACACACACACACACACAGCTTCTAAGTCCATTACAGAAAGCAGTTCATAAAGGTGGTCTGGTACCCAGATATTAGAAATTATGGTCCCATTTTCCAAAATAAAAATTAGATGCCTTCCCAGTGTGAATTAAATGTTAGGAATGTTTTGGTTTTCTTATTGCTTTGCCTGAACCCTATTTTAATTTTGTTCCCCAACAGAAATGAGCCAGTTTTAAAATTGGCATTTACACCTTAGAAAGTAAAATAGAAGTGATTTTAATGGCTGCATATGCTCCCTCTAAAAATCCTCCAAACACACGTATTTACTATTTACAACATAGTACTGATGACATCAAAAAGTACTATGTGTTAGCAGCTATGTGTATAACATAACACATACACACAAAGAATCTGAATGTTGTTCAGAAGTATCATATTTTGAACAACTATTTATCTTATCATTTTCCATAAAACATGTGAAACCCCATAGAAGAGTAATTCTGGATTTAAATAAGCAATGTATTTTACTCTATAAAGATAGCTGTTACTTTAGTTTTTAGTCATAGTATTTGTTCTTGATTTTTTTGCCATCTGTAGTAGAATCAAGCGCCCTATTACCTTATAGTTGTAATACCTATCTATGTGCCTTTCATATATTAGATACTTAAAATATGTTTATTGCGTGACTGAGAGTATTTATCATTGTTGAGAGATAACATTTTCACTTTCCAGATTAAGAAAAGCATTTGGGAATTTGAAGTGTTTTATCACCTAATGCACTTGGACATTTAAGTCTGCTCAAATTATACATGGCATTATTAAGATAATTTTTAAATCTAAAAAACTGGGAAGCTCCGTAATTCTCAACAACAGAGTTGTTCAGTATTTAAGGACATTCTTAAGGTTTCTGTAGTAATGTCCACCAATATACTTAATGCATAGTTTTTTAACAAAGAAATCTGTTATATTTATAGTTTATGTATTTTAGTTTTTATTTGAGAGAAGGATAGAGAGGAAGTGGGGAAGGAGCAGAAAGAGAAAGAGAGAGAGAGAGAGAGAGACAAAATCCCGAGCAGGCTCTGTGCTGTCGGTACAGAGCCTAACACTAGGCTTGAACTCACAAACTGTGAAATCATGACCTGAGCTGAAATCAAGAGTCTAACACTGAGCAACTCAGGTGCCAAGAAATCTGTTATATTTAATTCTTTAATAATTTCTTGAGAGGAAAACAAATCAATATTATATCCTATCTGTGAAATAAATATCTTACTAAAGTTAACTGTATCTGGAGTTATTGTATCAAGACTGATAGGGGCTTTTTTTTTTTTTAACAGAAATGAATAAATACACCTTTATTGCAAATATTGCTATAGGTTTGGCTTTCTGTCCATATTATGCAATAACTTAGGATTAAACTTTTTGATACCTATGTTATCATTATTAAAATGAAGATTTTAGTGAGCTGCTTCTATTTTCAGTATGGTTTATGAAATTATAGGCACACTATAAACAAATGAATAATTCACATCTGTGATATTTAATGAACATGGCCTCTTCCAACAGAAACTGAAGTTACTCTCACAGAAAACCTCAATGCACCTGATTGTGCTAAATGAGAAATTCTCCTGGCAGATGAGCTCAGAACCAAGGGCTAGGTTTTGTTAAGATAGACCGGAGGATTCTTCTGTATTCTGTTACTTTTATAATTCCTTTCTTCTTGTTGAAAATGAAACCTGCTCAATCTTTCAGTGCAATAGTTGTCCCAGGGAATACCATAGGCTCATAAAGATAACTTTTCTCTAATTATCCTTCAGTTAGATTCTCAAAACACTGATCCTCATACCTCCAAAAATTCCTGATTATAATTTCCTGTATATTTCTTTGATTTCTTCCCATTTCTAATGAAAATGTTCTAGAGTCCTCACCTCTCCTGTCCTCATGTGTTTACTACCAACTGACTCTGCCGCTAATCAGCATTTCTAATCCAGAAAGCGGTGAGGTTGGGTATCTATAGAGAAGCATAGGAATTTTTCTTTCCTAAATGGAAGGAGACAAAACTGATACACGTCTGTACAACATAAGTTGATCTCAACATTTTATTCCTTCTAGGTCGTACTTGCAGACCCCAGCAAAAAGGCAACCAAATGCTTACTTTGGGTCACAACTCAACTTCATACTGGGACTGCACCCATGACAAAGGAGTTAATTGGATTCTGTTTAAGAACATTAGGCACAGGTCTCACTGTGAAGACGAGGGAATACATGCTTCACTCCAATTAGGACATAGATTTTCAGATTGAAAATCTGTACTTTGATCAAATGAATTAGTACTATGAGTTAGGCAGTCAGCCTGTGACCTTGGGTAGAGTAGTTACATGGTGAGCTTGGAGTCAGAAGTCCTTTTAGATTGTCCTTTTGCAATTCAAGTTACTTTTCCTGACCCACATTTCTCCATCTGAAGGTGATTAAAGAGTATCTAATTCATGTGAAATGGACTGAATAAATAATTTACCTGATAAAGATTTCAAAATAATGATCAGAACGATGCTCAACAAATTTGGGAAAAGAATGAATGGATACAGTGAGAACTTCAACAAAGAGAGAATATAATAAAGTACCAAAATGAATGTCACAGAACTGAAGAATACAATAACCAAACTAAAAGATATTCTACAGGGGTCCAATGACAGATCAGATGAAGTAGAAGGGATCAATCTGAAATGAAAACATTGCAGGGAAACTCACTTGATCAGAGCAGAACATATGGAAAAAAGTGAAGATACCTTAAGGGACTTAATGAACAAGATTAAGAAGAATAACATTCACATTTTAAGTCTCAGAGGGAGTAAAGGGCAAAAAACTTATTTGAAGGAATAATGGTGAAAACTTGCGTAGCCTAAGGGGGAAACAACTGACACCCAAATCCAGGAATTCCAATGAGTTCCACATTAGAGAAACTCAAAACGATCCACACCGAGACACATTGTAATTAAAAAGTCAAAGCTTAAAGATAGAGAAAATCTTGAAAGCAGCAGTAGAAACAAAGGGTACATACACAAGAACTCCCATAAGACTATGAATAGATTTTTCAACAGAAACTCTGAAGGCTAGAAGGGAACAGCACAATATATTTGAAGTGTTAAAAGAAAAAAAAACTTTATGCAAGAATATTCTTCTAGGCAGTTATTATGCACAATTACACACACACACACACACACACACACTGAATTCAAAGAGAGATAAAGAGTTTTCCAGATAAGCAAAAGTTAAGAAAACTATTTATCACTAAACCAGCCTTACAAGAATTGTTAACCATAAAGGTCCTAGAAGATAACAGGTTGGTAAACTACTTCATATCAGCGTTGGCAGTGAATTTTTTTGGACCTGACAACAAAAGTAAAAACAAACCGAGTAGACTATGTAGGACTAAAAAGCTTTGTACAGCCAAGGAAACCATCAACAAATGTAAAGGCAACACGATTGAAAGAGAAAATCTTTGCAATCACATACCTGATAAGGGGTTAATGCCCAAAATGTATAAAGAACTCATTTAACTCAACAACACAGAAACAATCTTATTTAAGAATGGGCAGAGGACCAGAATAAACTTTTTTCCAAAGAAGATATACAGATGGCCAACAGGTACATGAAAAGATGCTTAACATCACTAACCATCAGGGAAATGCAAATTAAAACAACAACAACAACAAAAGATATCATGTCATACCTGTTAAAGTGGCTATTATTTATTAAAAGAGAGGGGTCCTGGGTGGCTCAGTCAGTTAAGCATCCAACTCTTGATTTTGGTTCAGGTCATGATCTCATGCTTGTGAGGCAGCCCCATATGTGGCTTCGTACTGGGAATGGAGCCTTCTTAAGATTCTCTCTGACCCTCCCTTGCCTGTATTCTCTCCCTCTGACACTAAAAAACATAAACAGTATTGGTGAGAATTTGGAAATAAAGAATGCTTGTTCACACTGTGTATGGAAATGTAAATTGGTGCAACCTCTATGGCAAAATATATGGAGATTCTTCTAAAAATAAAACTACCATATGATCCAGTAATTCCAGTTCTGAATATTTAGCTGAAGAAAGCAAAACAGTCATATGAAGAGATGCATGCACTTTCATGTTCACTGTAGCACTAGGTACTATAGCCAAGACACGAAAGCAACCTCAGTGTCCGCTGATGGATAAAGGAATCGCTAAAATGTACACACACACACACACACACACACACACACACACGCAAATATTTCAGGAGCACCTGGGTGACTCAGTTGGTTGAGTGTCTGACTTTGGCTCAGGTCATGATCTCACGGTTCGTGGGTTTGAGCCCCGTGTCGGGCTCTGTGCTGACAGCTAGCTCAAATCCTGGAGCCTTCTTCAGATTCTGTATCTCCCTCTCTCTCTGACCCTCCCCTGCTCACATTGTCTGTCTCTCTCTCTCTCAGAATAAACAAAAAACATTTAAAAAATGAAATATTTCAGTAATATTTTAAAAAAATTGTAATAAAATATTGCCATTTGTGACAAAAATTGATGTTGAGGGCATTTTATGCTAAGTAAAATAAAGTTACAGAAAGACAAATCCCATATAATTTCACTTAATGTAGAATCTTAAAAAAATTTAAAAAGCATAGATAGATAAAGATTGGTGGCTGCCTGAGGCATAAGTTAGTGATTGACACCATTGGTAAGTTGGTCAAATGATACAAACCTCCGGTTATAAAATAAATACATCATGAAACTACATGAAATACATCTGAAATTAATATAATGTTGTATGCCAACTCTACATCAATGAAAATATATAACATTCATACATACATACATATATGCATACAAAGTCCATCAGTCCGGGGCATTTAAGGTACTGCGCGCTGACTACCATTAAGTCTGTAATGCATATTTAGAAATGTGCTGAGCAAGTAGATCTTAAAAGTTCATATCTCAAGAAAAAATTTTATAACTACATATAGTGACATTTGTTAAGCTTTTTATAATGATCATTTTGCAAAATACATAATATTGAATCATGTTGTACCCCTAAAACTAATATATTTCAGTTATGCCTCACTATAAAGCATACATAGATTGTTACAGCACTCATAATGCTCTGTATTCTGTGCTGTTGATGCCTCTATTATCTCACATTTGTTGACTATTATAGACTGGATATTTTTGCAATTTTATTTGTAGAGTTCAAGTTAGGATCTATGCAGCAAACCTATGTTGCATGTACTAAATCCAAAAGAAATTACAGTTAAAATGGGAGCATACAAGTAAGGGTCTTATTTTCCATGTCAGTAAAAATTTTTTTTAGAAATATGTTCCTTAACTGTCCTGGAAGTTTTGTGTATACATACATTGTGTATAGGATTGTGTGTGTTGTTTGTTTACTTGTCTCCCTCTCAGATCTTAAAAAAAAAAATTTAAGTAAGACAAGAGCTAACAACCAGTGAAATTTACTATCAGGTATATTTTGGCATTTTTTAATGAAATATGTCATTCATGGGTTTTTTTTTTTTGAGTTTTGAATACTTTACTTACCAGTAAGTTTTGAATAGCTTAGTGTTTCTAATATTATAACACTGTTCTGAAATCAAGTTCAAAAGATAATGTAAGGTGAGTGTAGCAACATGGATGGACCTTGAGGGTGTTACGGTTAGCGAAATAAGTCAGGCAGAGAAGGACAAATATCATATGTTTGCACGTATAGGAGGATTAGGAGGAACTTAACTGAGGACCATGGGGGAGAAGAAGGGGGTAAATGGTGGGGGAAAGGGAGAGAGGCAAACCATGAGAGACTCTTAAATGCTGAGAAACAAACTGAGGACTGATGGATGTGGGGGGAAGGGGGGAGATGGGCATGGAGGAGGGCACTTGTGGGGATGAGCACGGGTGTTATATGGAAACCAATTTGACAATAAACTATTTGTAAAAAAAAAAAAAAACAGAAAAACACAAAAGATAATGTAAGGTGAATATAAAGAAAAGATAGGCTTTAGTTATATAAAGTGTAATATATATTTACATATAGAAAAATATATATATTGATATTTTCAAAGCACCAATCATATTAAAGATGATGTAGACAAAAGAGGTGGAAAAATCTGATTTCTGTGCTCTTAAATTTTTTTCCCAGTAGATCCAAAAGATCCCAGGAGTGAAAATGGACATAGCAGTAAAACAAAGTATTCCAGTGTTGCATGGAGATAGGCCACAAAACTATGTGGTAATAAATGCATTTCCTTACATTTGAGATGACACAGAGCATCTTTGAACTTGTAGTATAGAAACTGATTTGAGCTATCTCAGAAAAAAAGAGTCTAATTAAAAATAATTTAATCTAAATGTGGTTTAATAAATGCCAGATTGTTTTTATAATATTAAATCTTAGATGATTTAATATAGCCAAGATATTAACCTATGTGATACCAATGATTCAAACAACTCAATTATGTTAAAAAAATATTCAGACACACAGTGACTCACACTTAGAACAAGATGGTTATTAAGCACTCAGAAGCACAGTAAAGCATATACCATTACTATATTGCCAGCACTATGTGTAGACCCTTCTTGCATGAAACAAGATCTAGGGTGACAATATTTTATCCATTAAAATGCAACTCCTTTTTGGAAACAAATCATATGAGAGTCCAAAAGATAGAGAACAAACTGAATTGATGGACTGAGGTAAATAGGGGATGGAATAGATCAGTATTAAGAAGGGCACTAGTGATGAGAACTGAGAACTGTATGTAGCTGATCCATCAATAAATTCCACTGCTGAAGCAATATTCCACTGTTAAGTGACTAGAATTTAAGTAAAATTTTGAAAAGAAAAACAAATGCAATTTTTTTGTTGAATAGATTTGTTCGTAAGTTAGTATGAAAAATCAAAAAAAGTTAGTAGTTAGTATGAAGAATAAGAGAATAATTTATTGGCTTCATTATTCAAAAATTAGGTTTAAAAGCACTTTCTGTGTTGAAAATTTTGAACAAGTGGGGCTGGGTAGATACATAGCATGCAGTAATGACTCAATTTTCTTTTATTCATGGTAAATGTCTCTAATATATTTTTCAAATATATACTATATTTCCTTTAAGGACATTATTTTCCTCCAAAAATTATCTTTTAAAAAAAATTTTTAATGTTTATTTGTTTTTGAGAGACAGAGAGAGACAAAGCATGAGCAGGGAAGGGTCAGAGAGAGAGGGAGACACAGAATCCGGAGCAGGCTACAGGCTCTGAGCTGTCAGCACAGAGCCCGAAGCAGGGCTCAAACCCACGGACCACAAGATCATGACCTAAGCTGAAGTCGGAGGCTTAACCTACTGAGCCACACAGGCATCCCCCCAAAGTTATATTTAATAATAATAGTTTTGGAGTACTTAAAATGACCCAGACACTATACAAATTACACCTCCCCAGTATATCAATCAGACAGGAGGAATATATTATTAGTGGATTACAACTAAAATAACTGTAAGGCTCATAACCTATTTACACAAACAATCTTTAGAGAAATCCAAAGACAGTAGAGGAGAAAAAAACAAGGACATGATAGGAAATTTTAGCCTCTAACACCTATGGCTATGAATGTGAATGGTAGAAAGGCATTGGGTCGGGGAGGAAAACATTCTATAATCCCTGGGATTAAGCTTTCGTCTTTTAATGAATCTATGACCCTGAGCTATAAAACCTGTGTATAGTAAAATTGACAAGGATTTTTAATCCTTTTATTCCTCTTCTACCTATTCCATTCCATTTTCTATTTTTCTTGAGCAAGAAGAGATAATCAATGATTTTAGTCAAGTTTAAAAACTCTTTTGTGAATTAGGACACTGATTCATGATGCAATAGGACATAATAATTAAGAACCTGGGGTCTGTTGTCAGTTTTCCTGCTTTTAACTCTTGACTCTACTACTTATTAGCAGCATAATCTTCAGCAAGCATTAAATGGTTATAATAATATCCACAGTACCAACTTCACAGAATTTGATAATGATTAAATCAGTACCACAATTAATGCAACATTAGTGGTTGCTAAGAGTTCAGGGTAGACAGGGAGAAGTAAATATAGGCAACACAGGGGGGTATTTAGGATAATGACACTATTC
The DNA here is from genome assembly GCF_003009895.1 of Hyaena hyaena. Lineage (NCBI taxonomy): Eukaryota > Metazoa > Chordata > Mammalia > Carnivora > Hyaenidae > Hyaena > Hyaena hyaena. Next base: position 468,384 of record NW_024081290.1, on the reverse strand, counting down.
TACGTGATACTATGACAGATAAGTAACATTTTCCATTTGTCAAACACCCCAATAGTGTACTACACAAAGAGTGAACCCTAAACTATGAACAGTAGTTAATAATAATGGATCAAACTGGTACCTTAATTGTAACAAATGCTCTACACTACCTCAATACAAAAATAATAGGGCCAGCTGTGTGTGTATTGGGTGGGCGGTAATATGGGCACTATCTGTCCTTTTTGCACAATTTTTCTGTAAACATAAAACTGCTCCAAAAATAACCTATTTGTTACAGAAACTTATTCCCATGAAGAGCAATATTTATAATTGAAAATTGATGTTGGATAGGTTGTTGTATTATACACTGATACCTGATGATTATTCCACCTATGGATAAGAAATCTCCCCCAAATCAGAAGTTTCACAGTTCTGTCTTATTTTTTGTTGTTGTTGTGGTAGTTCATTCTGAACTTTAACTTGGTAAAATTATATGAATGTATGAATTAAAAAATTTAGGAAGCATTAAAAAAATCTGAAACTTAGATTAAGACTATGGTGCTAGTTCGCTCTTTAAAAGTAACTTAGGGTGATGGGCAAGGGGGAGGGCACTTGTTGGGATAAGCACTGGGTGTTATATGTAAACCAACTTGACAATAAACTACTTAAGGAAAAAAAATAAAATAAAATTCACAGGGGACAGCTAAAGAAAAAAGTAACTTAAAAAAATCTTTAAGCCGAGATACTTTCCAGGGTGAATTCTAGAAAGCCTTGAGGAATGATTACTATCAATTTTACTCTCTCTCCAGAAAACAAAGGAGAAAATACTTCTCCATATATTTTATGAATCCAGTTTTCCTATTACCCTGTTGTCCAAACCAGACAAAAACAGTACAAAGACAGAAAACTACAGACCAATCTCTCTCATGAATATGGACATAAGTATCGTTCGCAAAATAGTAACAAGGAGACTCCAGAAATATATATAAAGAATTATATCTTGACCAACTGAGGTACATTCCAGGGATTTGAAGCTGGCTTAATAATTAAATATCAGTATGTTTCACATCTGAAGTCAAAGAATAGAAATCACATGATCCTATCAATTGATTAATATTATTTGATAAATTTAACACTGATACATGGTAAAAATTGTTAGAATATTAAAATAGAAAAAATTCTCAATTTTTTTACATTTATTTATTTTTGAGAGACAGAGTGTGAGCAGGGGACGGCAGAGAGAGGAGGAGACACAGAATCCGAAACAGGCTCCAGGCTCTGAGCAAGCATTCAGCACAGAGCCTGACACAGGGCTTGAACCCACGAGCCATGAGATCTAGACCTAAGCCAAAGTCAGATGCTTAACCAACTGAGCCACTCAGGTGCCCCAAAATTCTCAATTTGCTAAATATCATCTACAAAATAAACTGTCATCATAATTAATGGGCAAATTAATCAATATTAATTGAGATTGGTCCTATGGCAAAGATACCTGCTCTCACCATTGTTACAGTATATACATATCAACTGCATTTCTATATACTAAAAAGGAGTACAAAGAAAAAAATTTTTAAATAAAATTTACAGTCATTGAAGAAAATGTAATAGGTATAAATCTAACAGAACATGTATAACACTAGTAAACTGAAACCTACAAAACTGGCAAAAGAAATCAAAGAAGTATGAATACATTTATCAGAAGATTCAACATAGTAAAGATGACTTTTTTCATCACTGACATAGAAATTTAAGGCAATCATCAAAATTTCAAAAATATTTTCAAACTAGACAAGATTATCCTAAAACATACATGACTTCATCGTCCACTGAATTTTAATGTTTTCCTTAGGCTTCCCACTTATGCCTTCTCAAACTGGTTTTACCCCTGTAAAATTTATGGGAAGACAGAAGCCCTAGAACAGCTAAAAGAGTTCTGAAGAATAAAGAAGAATTACTATACTTTATTTCAAGATATAAGATATAGGTGCACTAATCAAGACTGTGTGGTATTGTGAAGCAATGGACACAAAGAACAAGAGACACGAAGACTTACAATTAAACCCACACAGGTATAACCGTTTTTTTTTTTTTTGACAAAAGCATAATTAAGAATGCGTGGAAGAAGTACGGTACTTTTAATAAATGGTACTGAAGCAACTGGATATCCATAGGCAAAATTATAAGCCCCAATGTAAACTTCAGAGCCTATGAAAAAATATCTGAAAGTGGAAACATTTATTTTTTTGAAACAATTATATATATACATACATACATATATATGTATATATATATTCTATAAAACTTTTACAAGATAATATAGGTAAAACATCCAGAACTAAGCTAAGGTGAGTAATTCTAAGTGATGACACCAAAAGCACAATAAATAAATGAACAAATTAGTACGCTAGACTTCATCACAATGAAAACTTTTTACTCTCTGAATTATATTATAAAGAGAGAAACTATAAATGAGGAGAAAATATCTGCAACTTAAATGTCTACCAAAAGACTTATTTTAATTACACATATCTAGTACATATTACATTATGTATACATATATGTAGTATAAATGTAGGTGTATATAGAAAAACAGTAAAAAATAAACAATGGGCAAAAGACAAAATGAGACATTTCCCTGAGGATGACAGACTAGAAAATAAACACAATAAAATAGCCTCAGCATCACTAGTCATAGAGAAATACAAATTAAAACCATAGTGAGATAACATTGCATACTCATTAGAAGAGCTGAAATAAAAAATACCTAATAGTCCCAAAAATGTAAGGAAACAATCCGTCATTGACTTGGTAAGAATGAAAAGTGGTACAGCCACATTAGAAAACAGTTTAGCAATTTCTTTAAAAACTTAAAAAAACACTATAAATGCCATATATGGCACTTCTGAATTGGAGAAGTGAAGGTTTAGTTCCACAGAAAAATATTTACATAATTTTTAAGAGCCTTTTTCTTTGTCATAGACCTAAACTGGAAGCAACTAAAGTATCCCTAACTAGGTTGTTAACACACAGCTGTGCATCAATATCATTCAACACTCTGACACTTCTAACAGATTGAATGAAAAATGGAACTCAAGGGCATTTTGCTAACTAAAAAAACAATAAAATAAAAGTCATCTCAAGAAGTTTATATACTCTATGTTTCTATTTATATAATATTCTGAGAACAATATACAGATGAAAGACGAATCAGTGGGTGCCATGAGTTAGGTATGTGGTAAAGGGGTTTGTGGGACACTGCTGGTGGATCTCTGATCAAGGAACAGCTCTGTCTTTTTACTGCAATGGTGGTTACAGGAAGCAACACACTGTGAAGAAGACACATAAAAGCATACACACATTCTATCAATTTTTTTCTGCTTCCAATATTGTATTCTATATAAGTAGGGTGTCCCCACTGCAGAAACTGAGACGACAGTACAGGGATCTCTTGGTACTATCTTTGCAACTTCCCATGAATCTGTGATTATTTCAAAATATGATATTTAAAAAAAATAGTAAAGAACACTTAACCATGATACACGGTAATACTCACATGTATTTGCAAGACTATTACATTTAATAATGACTGAGCTATCAGTTTCATGCCCTGACATGTCATCATGAGATGTCAACACAGAATGTATAAATCTAATGAACAGAAGATAGCAGTAGAGGTGCATGTTATTTCACAATATGTAAATCCAATAGGAAAAAACTAAAATACCAAAAATGGCACTTCTGACAATAATAAAATATGTGGGAACAGTAAAGAACAGCAGGTTATTTTAAAAATTAAATTGTTCTGTTATATGTAAGTGATGAATCACTGATTTCTGCCTCTAAAACCAATACTACACTATATGTTAACTAACTTGAATTTAAATAAAAGTTTGGAAGAGGAAAAGTTCTAAAAATCAAAATAAAATTGTTATGCATTATTTAACATTTAAACAATGAGTGTGTTCATTTCTTAAAAAGAAAAATAAGAGAAAAAATAAGGACATGTTATATAAGTACTTAGAACAAAGGATCAAATTTCCTGACTTACAAAAGAAATAGCTAAATAAAAGTCTAACAGAAAACTGTAATTGAAAACTAATTTCAGTTGGTGGCTTCTCTTTACCTATTAGTGCTCATTTTGCATATTTTACATCTATTACACCATTCTTACATTTTTAATACATCTTGAATTTGCAATCAAACCAGTTGTGAATGGAATTTTGACCATCAAAGTTACACTAATAATCACTGACTGATGATGCTCAGTTGCTCTGGGTTCTGAGGAGACATTCTTTGAGTCTCTATTGGGTTTTATTTTGTTTTTTACTGTTTGATTCTTTTTGTTTGTCTTCCCCTACAATGAGGATGTAAATCTCTTGAGATTTACAGAAATAATGAAGAGGACTGTTATAAAATTAAATAAAATATATATATTATAATAAACATGGATTATTATAAAATCCATATTCTCGATACCCCCTACTATTGAAAAATGATCACACTTAAAAATTATTTTTCACCTAGCTATTATCATCCTAGTCCGGTAAATCTTAGATTTAAAAAATATTACTTAAAATACAGTTATTGTTGTGTATGTGTTTATATACATGTACAACCTAGTTTATTCTATGCACCAAAGACATGATGAAATGGTAATGAAATAGTCACATTTCATTGGGAAATGCTCAAATGTAATAATTAGAATCACCAAAGTAACAATGTGAAATGTAGATGAGTTACATGGATCTTAAACTTAATATTACCTCTGTGAAAACAAAATTGTTATTACTAAATTATTCAAAGAAATATTTTCTCAGATTAATTTTAAAGTGCTTTGAATAAGATTGAATATGCATGTCAATACATTTCAATATTCTACAAATATGTTTTAATTATACAATGAGTACAGCAAAGACCTGAAATTAACGCAGCATTCACCCTGGGTATAGTTTTTATTTACAGAGTGACTACTTATTTATTCCCCTCTCAATATCTCTAAGTCCCTCATTAATTTTCTATAAGCTTCCATTTTGAAGTGGAGTGGCAATATCCTAAGTTTATCTCCAAGAAGGCCACCAAGATTTTTAATATAGTATACTATGTCCTAAGCCTCTACTCTAGGACTATTAAGCACATTATTCCAATATTGCTAAAGCACATAATGAACTGTGTTAAACACTAATCAAATATTTAAATAAATGCATTTCACTGGATGATAGTATTGCTAAGAACTTTGCTTAGTTTGTGAATCCATTGATTAAATCAACTGGTTATTTTAATTGAGCTGTATAATGAATTTTTTTTAATCACAAAGTGTTAAAGAACATCTATTTGGGGGCCTTAAAAATAATTTTCTACTACTTTAAATGCAATTTCTTTAGATAAAATACGTTCTGATTAGAAAGCTTAAAACTTCAGATGTGCAAACATTTGTATTGACAATTTGTAATTTTTGTAAAAGAAGCATACTACACACAAAAAACAATACACTCTAAGAATATTCATTTATAGTCATTATATATAGTGGTTTTTAGAAAAAGTGAGACAGTATTTTTCAACTGAAATACCACAATATTAGCTGCTGAATAAAAGAGAAATCTTACGTACACTTTAACTGGCCTCTGTAAAGTTGTACTGACATATATGGATTCTTTATAACAAAGGAAAAGAAGGATAAAGAATAAAGAAAGAGAAGTAGGTACCCCCTGCAAATACTGACTTTTAGGTGTTTAATTTGAATCAGGGACTTACACAACTCATTTCTTAACTAGTTAACTTAAAATTTTACTCCTTTTTTGAAAAAAAAAATCCATTTTATACATATATCTTAAGGCTATCAGTTGTTCCGGGCACTGGGATGGGTCTTTGAAATAAAGACTAAAAAATTTTTTTAATTGTTCATTTATATTTGAGAGAGTGAGAGCGAGCGAGCCCGCAAGCAGGGGAGGGGCAGAGAGAGAGGAAGACAGAGAATCTAGGCAAGCTCCTGGCTCTGTGTTGTCAGCACAGAGCCATACACAGGGCTCAAAACCTACAAAATATGACATCAGATCATGACCTGGGCTGAGGTCAGATGCTTAACTGACCAAGCCACTCAGGCATCCCTCAAAGACTTTTATCTTCCACCCCAGGTATCTAGTGAGAGAAATGTGAACTGGTTTGCATTTTCTTTGCTTTTCATACAATTTATTTTTATAATCATTACATGTTTTTCAATTATTATGTGAGGGATAAAGAAGGTTTCCCTCTGAAAATTATACTTGGGATAAAGGGTATAAAACAGGTAAGATTAATCTTCCAAGTAAACATTTTGTGTGTTTATTTGACCAAGGTAATAAGTAAATATTCATCTTGGTACTTTTGACTTCTTATACACGTGCCATACGAACTTAGCTTTGTCTCCATTTTCACAATGCTTTTTGCCTGATAGAAATGATTTTGAGCTACATTGTCAGTTGCCTCAGTAGCAATTTATCTGAGCATCCAACATACAATGTTTTATAACTGGAATGTTATTAGATTTTTGACTTTCACATGAGCTGAGGTAGTAGGAGGTAGGGAGTAAACAAAGTTGGGGAATAGATCTTTTTATTAATGAACATATTATTTTAAAAATTATTTCAAATGATTAGTATCCCAGTAGTTATATTAATAAAATTTATTTTTCACTTTAAACATATGTCTAATTAAAAAGGAATTTTTTTCAATTTTTAAAATAAAGTTTTTTACATTTCTTTTTTTTTTTTTTTTTGAGAGATAGAGACAGAGCACATGCTGGGGAGGGGCAGAGAGAGAATGAGACAGAATCTGAAGCAGCCTTCAGGCTCAGAGCTGTCAGCATAGAGCCCGATGCGGGGCTCAAACTCACAAACTGAGATCATGACCTGAGCCGAAGTTGGACTCTTAACTGACTGAGCCCCCCAGGAGCCTCCCAATTCTATACATCTCAAAAAGGCTCATTTTCCTTTCTGTTCTAGTATTTGACAATAATTTTTTACACAGTTTACTTTTCTTTGAAATTGCTTACTTACAGATTTCTATTGTTTTTCAAAGCAAAATTTGCAGAATCACTATTTCGTTATAATAAAAAAGTCATAATTTTGTCAAAAATAATTTTATGGATAAAATATGCAATAATACTTTATAAATACTGTATTACGACTAAGTGAGCCCTAAAAGATTTTATTACTTAATTCTTTCCTATTGAGATCACATAAGATTTAGATCAGTAAAATATAAAGTAAATGAATTAAAGTCTGGGTTTTTTGGTCATATAATACAAAAATGTGTCTTTGGGAGTAGAGACATAAACATTTTGCTTGCATAGAAGACATTTCTCATCATGTGACAGCAGTCATTTTATTTTCACTTATTCTAACTTTATTGCTTTCTGAAAATTCAATCCATAGTCTAAATTGCCATGTGCAATCAGTTTACCCTGTGTATCGTTAATGATTTTTTCTTTTATTTAAAAATGGTTACTCTTTGAATAGCTTACTATTTCATTCATTAATTATGATTAATTTCTTCCATTACCATTCTCTGGATTTTATTCTCTTTTTGTGATGCAAATACACTAGGAGTTTACATCATCATTGATAATAGATATTTTACTACATATATGAAATCTCAGAATCTCTTACAGGTATGACTGAATGAAATGCATAACTTAGGTAGGGTTATTTTGTTATTTTATACTTAGCGATCCATTGAATTTCTTTTAAGTAAGTATGTATGGAACACTAAGTCTTCGGGTGCCTGCGTGGCTCAATTGCCTAAGCATCTGACTTCTGCTAGGGTCATGCTCTCACAGTTTGAGGGTTTGATCCCTGTGTCAGGCTCCGTGCTGATAGCTCAGAGCCTGGCACCTGCTTTGGATCGATCTCTCTCTCTCTCTCTCTCACTCTCTCTCAAAAAAAAAATTAAAGGATATTTTTAAATTCAAAATACCAGAATTCCTTTATAAAATGAACACTAAGTCTTACAGTGAGAAGTAAACCAACCACTTTGCACTCACATTTATCGTTATTTTTATAAGAATTGTAAAAATTGTTCTTCCTGTAGTAATACCTTCCAAAGGTATTTTGTCCTTAGACATAATTAAAAGTATTTGGGGTCCAGCCTACCATGTATGAAAGCAAAAACGATTTATAACTAGACATAACTAAACAAGGCACTGTCATCAATTTTGGCTACTTCCCCATGAAGTGTTTATTTTGCTTGCCTGGTTTAAATATTCACTAGGAAACTGGTAACATGGTTTGATTTGGAATATTAATACCTTCCATAGAAACGTATGAAGTCAATATGTTCTTTTTCCATGTCAACCTTTGCATCAGTCCCATAGTGTCCTGATTATTGGAGATTTGAGCTATGTTTGAAATTGGCAACTATGAGTCCTCCAACTTAGTTTTTCCTTCTCAAGATTGTTGGTTTCTTTCATTTCTATATGAATTTAAAATCACCTTGTTAATTTCTGGGACAAAAAACCTGCAACACTTGAACTTGTGTAGGAGTTAGGTTGAAACATTTGAGGGCAATAATGGTATCTTAATATTACGTCTTTCAATCCATGGATGCCCAATACCTTTCCTTTTATATACATCTTTAATTTTTTGATTAAAAAATTTTGTAGTTTTCAGCGAACTCCTATACCTGATTTAATTTGTTCTTCATTTACTTTTTGATTCTATTTAACATGAAATTATTTTTAATTCAATTTTCAGATGATTCATTGCTAGTGTAAATAAATATAAATGATTTTTCCGTCTTGATTTTGTGTGCTTTAAATTTACAGAATTTATTAGCTCTAACAGCTTTCATATGGATTCCTTGGGGTTTTTCTACATATGTCATCTGGAAGTAGAGATGCATATGAGTGTTCTAATTTGAATTCTCTTTTTTTCCTAATTATGGTGGATAGCAATCCAGTATAATGTAGTGGAAGTGGAAAAACAGAACATTTTAATCTTTTTTCCTAATCATGGTGGGGATGAGGAAAGATACAGTCTTTCTCCATAAAGTATGTTACCTCTATGTTTTACGTAGAACACTTTTAAGTTTGGAAGTTCTCTACTCCTACCTTTTTGAGTGCTTTTACCAAGAAAGGGTATTTTATTTTGGCAAATGCTTTTTCTGAATTGAAGAGTATAGTAGGGTTTTTTCTCCTTTAATCTAATAATGTATAGAATATTATATTGATTTTGTATGGTAATAAAACCTTATTTCCTGGAAAATGCATCATTTGGTTATTTTGGTTATTTTGTTAAATTCACTCTGGAGCATTTGTTGAGGTTTTTAGGTCTATGTTCTTAAGGAATATTGGTCTATGGTTATCTGTTTTTAGATGTTTTTGTTTGGTTTGGGATCAGGGTAATAATGGGTCTATAGAATGTGTATAGAAGTATTCCCTACTCTTATTTAGAATGGTTTAGTGAAGATTGTTATGAATGGTATCATTTATCTTTGGTAAAATTCACCACCATTAAAGTAATTGGGGGATAACCAGTTTTAAATTAATTTATTATAGGTCTATTCAGATTTGTTATTTGTCTTGATTCAATTTTGCTAGTTTGTGACTTTGGAAGAATTTGTCCATTACATCTAAATTATCTACTATCTTTGCATGAAGTTGCTCATAATATCAAATATATTCCTCTTGATTTCTATAAGGATGTAACAATTTCAGTCTATAATGCCTGATATAAATAATTTGAACTTTCAGTCTAAAGTTTTGTCAATTTTGTTGATTTCTGTAAAGTGCCAACTTCTAGTTGTTGGTTTTCTTAATTGTTATTCTACCCCTTATTATATTCATTTCACCCTAATATTTGTCATTTCTTTCCTTCTATTTTGTTTGAGTTATTTTGTTTTTAGTGATTTATTTAAATTCCAGTTAGTTAATATACAGTGTAATGTTAGTTTCAGGTGTACAATATAATGATCCGGTACTTCCATACAACACCCAGGGCTCATTACAAGTGCTCTTATTAATCCCCATCACTGTTTAAGCCATCCTCCCACCCCAAGGGTAATCTGTTTCTTGATTTGCTTCTTTTTCCCTTTGCTCATTTGTTTTGTTTTTGAAATTCCATATATGAGTGAAATCACATGATATTTATCTTTCTCTGCCTCACTTGTCTAACTTAGCATTACTTTCCCTACCTCCAACCATGCCATTGCAAATGTCAAGGTTAATTCTTTTTTATGTGTTTTTTTTTTTAACTTTCTTAGATAAGAGGTTGAGGAATAAATTTGAGACCATTCATCTTTAATATAGACATTTGCAGATACAAATTGACCTGTAAGCACTGCATTATCTGAATCCCACAAGGTTTACTAAGTTTGATTTTCATGTCTATTCAATCGTAATTTCTATTTTTTTCTCACAATTTTCTTTTTTCATTCATTTCTTATTTAGAGGGGTATTGTTTAATTTGCTGTTATTTTTTCTAAGTTTATTTATTTTTGAGAGAAACAGTGACAGCATGAGCAGGGGAAAGGGAGAGAGAGAGAGAGAGAGAGAGAGAATAAACCCTGAGCAGGCTCCACACTGTCAACACAGAGTCCAATGCAGAGCTCAAACTCACAAACCCATGGGATCATGACCTTAGCCAAAACCAAAAGTTGGACGCTCAACCAACTGAGCCACCCAGGCAGCCTTACCAACTATTCTTTCTGAGAACATAGACTTCCTATTACTCTTTTGTAATTAATGACATATTGGATGGTTTCGATCTTTTTAAAAAATTTACTGAGGCTTATTTCATGGCCTAAGATATTGTCTATCTTGGAGAAATGTTCCATGTGCTCCAGAAAAGTGTATTCTGCTGTTGCTGGGTGGGAGATTCTACAGGTATCTGTAGACATCTGTAGACATAGTAGAACAAACATAGTGTTGTTCACATCTATATCCTCATGGATCACACTTAAGATTAAACACTCTTGTAACCTATTCATTATGACTTGTATACTTTTATTAAGTTCTTGTTTTCAAGTCAGGTTAAATCTGAAGGTCTGGAAAAAAAGATTAACTGCAATGACTAGAGATCCATAAATTTATAAAGCTTTACTTTTCTGAAATTTCTCCCAATTACTCAGCTTCTCTTATAACATTACCACTGTATTTCAATCCACTACATTTTCAAACTTAAAATTTAAAATCCCTTTTCAACACTAAAATATTATACAGAATATGCATACAATTTAGATATACATCAAATAGTTTCTTGCAGAAAAATTCTATCTACAGCTCTTTACTGAGCAGGAACCTGATTATGTTTGAAAATGAAAGCAACGTTACATTGACATATTTGCATGGAAGATTAATCAAAACTACTCACAACTTCTGACAGGTTAAATATTATAATAATGTTTACCAACTAACAAGATTTTCAGAAATTGTACATGGTTTCACTTAAGAAGGTAGAGTAGTTTTCAGGAAGCACTTTAACACTTAAGGTTACTTAATTTGTGACTTCATGAATATGAATGCTTAAGTCAAAGTACAGTTAAAGAAAGAACAGGTAAGGTAAAGTAATAATTTTTAGACGAATTTTAATAGGAATTTGAACATTTATTATTAAAATTCTAATACTTCATTAATGAGCATTATTTTATACTACTGAAGATAACCAAAGAAATTACATTGTCCTTTGAGAAGAAATTTGTGTTTTTGCTAATGTTGACTAAAAACATTAAAACACCAGTAATCACTATAGGTTGGGAAAAAACTGATTGTACCTTTGAGACATTTAAACTGAATGGAAGGTATCAGTGAGGCAACATTTGTTTTTTAAAGCAAGAAACTTGAAATTAAGACTAAAGAAGGAACATGTCAAAGCATAAGCAAAATCATGTAAGAATCGTACTACTAACTCTTTGAGAAACTAGATTATTAAGTCTTGGTTCAAACTCATTGTAATGGCCAAATTCTTCTGGGTGCTCATCATCAACTATCTAGGTTCACTCCTGTCAACTTCTATTAGTACAGAGAAACTCTGATGTGTCTACAACTGCATTGACAATGTGGCAGTCACTAGGTACCTGTGGCTCTTCAATACTTCACATGTTTAGTTTAAAATACTTATGAGGCATTCTAGTGTCTTTTTGGTAACACCAAAAAGATCAGCATAGGAGTCTAGAGACAATCGCATAAAAGACCAACAAGAAAAATTCTATTTACGTTAAGACAACTGCACATGGGAGGTCCCCACTTATGAGCAATTTCTGGAGAACCTATTCTCAAAGTTTAGACACAGATTATCATAAATATGTTGTAGTTAAGTTGAGTTTATTATCCTTTGTGCAGAGTGAGGCCACTTACTATGGAGAACCATGGAGTATCTTAACAAGAGGGTATTAGAAAGACATTATTCAGTTTGTTCTTTGGTTAGGTAATTTTGGAGAGAGTGTAAGAAAGCAGAGATTCACTCTACAATGGGTATTATGCCAAAGTTGAACGATTTCATGAAGGAAACCTCAATAAGTCCTATTTATGGAATGAGTACACCAAATAAAAGATAAAGCTCTAAGTAGTCAATTAGTAGAAAGTTACTATGTTTATCAGAGAGGGTATATTTGCTCTTGTGTGGTTTGTTCAGTAATTTTGATTTTGGCTCACTTTATCATGTTTTTAGGGTGACTGTGTGTCGGATGTTGATATTCTGGGAGAAAATTCATGTCTATCAGGGAATAACATGGTCTAACTGTGAGAGTCAGGCCAATGTCAAATAACACTGAGGCCTTAGCTGCGTGTTAGACAAGCTCATAATAAGATTAAGACCTAGCTGTGACTGTTAAACCAGTTCCCCAATATGAAGGTCTGATTTATTTATTACTGACTAGGAATAATGTACCCCATGAAAATAGAAAAAGCTTTTTAACGGCTGCAGCTAAGAAATGCAATGAAAAAAAAAAAACCCTTTCTGCTCCTTCCCTACCCTCCACCATACGGTCTAAATCATTCTTTCAAGAGAAGTCACAACAAATGAGGTGGAACTAAAAGGAAGATAGTGAACATGAGTCCTTCCTCTCCTGCTCAGGTTTTCACACTCAAAGCACTCTAACTTTGGGAAAGAACTTTTAATGATACTTGAAGTTTTGATATTACATGAAACGGTCCATATTAAGTACAGTGGAGTATGGAGAAGATAAAGTTCTAATTCCGTGTTCCTTTAATAAAATAGGTTCACAAATAAATAAAATATTAGAGATTATTAGGTCTTGTTACTAGGATCAATGTTCAACCAAGCAACTTTGCTCCTGTTGGAGGGCAGAGGTCTTTTTTTATTTCATTTGTACTTGGTCTCATACATCCATGAATAATATTTCATTAAAAACTTGATTTTCAGAGAAAACTGGCTAAGATTTCTATGCCTAAATCATAATGTCTTTCTAGTATTCTCTTAAAAACAGGATACCTAATGCTTAATTTGGATGTGAGGGAACATCACGGAGTATTCTTACTTGTCAGTCTAAGGGCATTCTATTTGGATATGAGGCATCATTATTATTAGGTCACTGTAGGAACAAACTTCTATAAACATAATAACAGTCTTCAATAAACACAATTGTATATGATAGGTGGAATAGTTAAATTATCCATTCCTTTATCAGGCTTGTCGGAGTATATTTCATCTTTGTCATGTTTATGGGGCTATTCCAGAACAGATATAAAAAATAATAGTGCCCTTACCTTTAAGAGGAGGTGAATTTAAAACGATAGTGACGAATAGTTAAAATATAGTGTAGTAAATATATTAATAGAGAAAAGTGGTAAGGAAGTGCTGCGCAAAGAATGAGTTACTATTTAAAAGAAAAGTTTTAAAATGAAAACAAAACAGGGATTTCTGAAAACTGTTCTGCAATGAATCCATTTTCAAACTTTTTTACGAAGAATAACCAGTCTAACATATCAGAAAAGTGTTCAGCAAAAACTAAAAAGTCCTAAAATAGTCTGCCTGCACTTTAATCAGATTGAACACAGAAATGAAGTGGCAAAATATGCCAGCACACCTGGTCATTACCCCCTGTGGCTTACACATTTTCCAAAAGGTTGGCATTGATGTGTCAAAGTAAGTAGCAGGTGGTCTCAAAGTCTTAGTTCCCTCTGGTGATGGATGTCAGTTGGTTCTTAATTTTTCCAAAGAAGGTGCCCTAAGCAAATTAGCAAGCAAAACCTACAAACCTTTTTGACCATGTTTATGCAAAAGAAAGGGAAAAGAGCATTTTCACTCATCAGAAGATGTATCAACTCATTAAAAAGTGCTTCAGCTCCTCACTGGCAGGTCAAGGGACAATACCCAGGAACTCTACAACTTCTAGTCTACTTTGCATGCTGTGTGAAACAAATTTGGTTTTGGATTTCTTTTTATTCAAAACCTGACCATACTTCTATTACAGTAATCTGTTGTTCATCCCTTTATGTTTAAGATTGGTTTTATTTTATTTAAACAGTTATGTACCACTTACAGTGTATCAACAACTGTTTAAGGGGTTTACAACAATGAACTCAATCTACTTAACCACTTGTGAGCTAGACAGGTCTCTTATTTCCATTTATAGATTAGGAAACTCTGACAGAGAGATGTTAGTTATCTATTCCATGGTCACACAGCTACTAAGTAACAGAGCTGAGAATTGAACCCGTGGATACTGACTTCAGTTGAACTTCAACATCTGATTGTAGTGTTTTTTACCCATAATGCATTTTACCAACTTAATCTCTTAGCAAGTGGGTAACTTGTTACTATGTATCTTTGTCACAAGATAAGCCAAGTGTAGAGCTTGGATAGATATGCAAACTGACTACTGACCTTTGTCGCACACTTAATGACCATATATATTGATTTAATGTTAAGAACAATGAACTGTTTCAGAACTTTCCTTTTATTACTGGTTTAAACTTGAAACTCTAGAGTAGTACATGTGGCAATGAAGTTAGGGTAGAATTTGACATTCTATTAATGCTATGTTCATTTCCCAAATATGATTTATAGGATAGCTTTGATAAATGAAATTTTCTGGTCTTTACATGATAATTTAGCACACATCAAAATTTCATAAGCTACACAATCCATCCTTATGAATACCAGAAGTTTCCCAGTGTAATCTTTTAATGATATGTCACACTCAGAATACTTGTATTCTAATGCCATTATACAGTTATGGTTATTTTCATCACTTTGCTACATGTACTCTTATCATGCACATTTTGCTTTTTTATATAATGTTTTAGTACTACTTAATTTTACTGTGGTGTTCATCAAGCTGATTTTGCTAACACTTGTCCATATTATCCAGAGCACTAATGGCAGCTTAATAGTAGAGGATGGCTATAGAACATCCATCATCAATGACACTCTTAGCTCATTTAAGTCTATTTATTGTTGCACTTAACAAAAACAAATTCAATATCCCTTGGTAATAGAAATGGGGCCCCAGAGTTAAAATGACAGGAACTAAAAAGTAAATGTTATAAATCAAGAAACCCTGATTTGTATTTTCCTAAACTTGAAGCAACCACAAAATATTATTTATTGTGGTATTTATTTTGTATCACATAAAATACTACCTTTAATAATTTATTATTCTATAAAAACAGATAATAAAAATGAAAACATTACACATTTTAGTTATCTAACTTATTCAGTAATAAGGAAGTATATGCAAACATAAAATACTTTGTTTTTAAAAATAACTTCTTCTGGGGCGCCTGGGTGGCTTAGTCGGTTAAGCGTCCGACTTTCGCTTAGGTCATGATCTCGCGGTTCATGGGTTCGAGCCCCGCGTCGGGTTCTGTGCTGACTGCCAGCTCAGAGCCTGGATCCTGTTTCGGAGCCTGTCACTCCCTCTCTCTCTCTGACCCTCCCCTGCTCACGCTGTCTCTCTCTCTCTCCTAGAAATAAATAAAACATTAAAAAAAAAATGTAAAAAAAAAAAAAATAACTTCTTCTGGGGCACGTCGGTGGCTCAGTCACTTAAGCACCTAACTCCTGATTTCAGCTCAGGTCATGATCTCACTGTTTGTGGGATAGTGTACTGCATCAGGCTCTTTTCTGGAAGCATGGAGCCTGATTGGGATTTGCTCTCTCCCTCTCTCTCTGCCCCTACCCTCCTTTCACTTGCACGCTTGCTCTCTCTCTCTCAAAATAAAATTTAAAAAAAAAAAGAGAAAAATAAGTAACTTATTTGAGTTACACTCAACTTTTTTGACTACAGTCAATGCTAATTATCCCAAAATGAATGACACACTTCTTTGCATATAAGTTCGTGAAAAACACACACCTACAAATATAAATTTTGTCTGTCAACATCTTTAAAAATTTACTACAATTTCTCTACAACTAATATTCTACAAAGTATTATAAAAATCCTTTAATACTACTCCATTAGAATTTTTTAAAGGACACAATTGATCAAATAACAAAACTTATAAATTTTAGTTAGTTATCAATACGTACTTTATTCCCTTTTGTTAATTTTTCATGCACATTATATTATGAAGAAGCATTTAGGGAAATTTTCCAGCCAATGGCTGTCCTTGCTCTTTCGCAATTACTAACAAATTCAGTGTTTATTTCCTTGTATGATCTTTCAGATTCTCTATATGAAATGAAACTCCAATGAACAGTTTTGTGAAAGGCAATTATCCCAGTATCATACATTTCAATGGAAGAAGTTCCATTAGGAAATGTGCATGTATTTCCTGCTATTACCGTAAGTCCCAGAGTAACAATGAAGGTCTAGTTGCAGAGCTAGATAGAAAAGTATTAATGCTATGCCTTATCTATGTTTAAGGGTCAGTGTATATTTAAGAGATCAGGATGATTACAAAGCATGGTCCAATTACCACATAAATGGACCAATTACTTTTCTACTAAAACTAAAGGCAAATTAAGCATCACAGAGTTAAGAGAAAGGAGAAAAGTGTTAATAAGTTAATATTTTTTGTTTGAATTTATCATCTTAACTTTAGTGGGACTTACTCCTAGATGACTTATATCCTTAAGAGAATTTTTTAGTTACCTCTGATATGATACTTTAATATTTCAGGCCAGAGTGATATCTACACATTTGTTTATCTAGACTAGAACCTGGCCTTAAGGACAAATATCACAAATTAATTTTGCACAGATGCTTATGAGTACTTTTTCACCACCAGGGGAAGATAACAGTTTGATGTTCTGCATAGTATTTAGAATTTAGAAAATTGAGTTCTCTAAGAATCCTTCAGTTATCATTGATTAGACTACAAAGACTAGAATTTTTAATAACTTGTTATTTTAATATATTTTTAAAGTTTATTTATTATGAGAGAGAGAGAGAGAGAGAGAGAGAACGCATGAGCAGAGGAGGAGAGCGAGGAACACAAGCATACTCCAAACTGCTAGAATGGAGTCCAATACAGGGCTCAAACTCACAAACTGTGATGAGCCGAACCTCATTGCTTAACCCATTGGGCTGCTCAGGCACCCCAATATAACTAGTGATTTAAATTTCTATGTTTAGCTTCCAAACATAATTAAAACAATACTGACATTCTAAAATTTTCTCTTACACATATATACGCGTATGCATATATATATGCATAGATACTACATATATGTAGTAAGATGTTTATGGGTATTTTTGTAAACCACCACACATTCAAAACATATCATCTGGAGCAAAAATCTACAGACAGCTGGTATTTTGTGAAATGTGGGCAACAATAAAAATAGTCCTTTACAGTAATATTGAAAAACAATATTCTCAGTATTTTCAGCACTTGTCATTTACTCTACTTAGATCTATCTGTTTAAAAAGAATACACTACTTCCAAGTTATAGTGCAGTGTCTCAATGATGGAAGTATTCTAAATATAAAGTTTAATATATAGTTAAGTTATAGTTAGTATAGTTACTATATATAATTTATAGTTACTAACTATAGTTACTAATTATATATTTAGTTACTAATATATAGTTTAATTTATAGTTACTAATTATATATTTCCAAGATTAGGAAAAAGAAACAAGATTAATGGCTGGCTCCAAATTTGGATTATAAACATAGTATTTCACTTATTTTTAAGTATTGATTTCAATGAATCATGTTTCTGAATTACTTTAGCTAAACATCTAGTCAGCAGGCAACTCTTTACACTTGTAGCCAAATTACATGGACATAAATGTGGCTATTAACTAATGGAAATGATACAAATAACTAAAAATACTTCTTTCATCAGTTGTGACAGAATTCTATTCCTGAATTGTTCAAACTACCAATACAGGGCTCTCCCCATGTAAGTGATCAGTTACTATTGGTAAACTTTGTAAATTTGATCCACATATATTTATAACTATGTATCAACTATATATAGGTTTTCCGTAAGTTGCTTTGGCAGTAACAATGAAATGTTGGGTTTAAATTATTTGATATGTTGTTCTAAACAATAGTATTTTTATATTAGAAAAAAAGTAAATTAGAAGAAGTTTTAACAGCATGAAATGAACATGATAATCAGTACCATTTAAAAAGGATGATTTTCTTGCATTTTTAAAAGTAGGCTGGTACTTTTGGTCAATTGAATATTAGATGAAGTGGGGAGTGTCATTTTCAGGCAGAAATTGATTACACTTGACCTTGTGGTGGTGTTTGTGGAAGCATGTATTAAGAAAGAACTTAGCTTCAGTCTCATTCTCTAATCACTTCCTTGAACAGGGATCCTGTGCTGTCCCCTGCCAGGTAAGTAGCAAGAATGAGAAATAAAATAATTTTGGCCTATGCCACTGAGAAGTACAATTATTTGTTATGCCTTAGAGTTTAGTCTTCCAGACTGAAACTGCTCAACCTGGAGAGTTTCCACAACCCCAAATTAAAATAAGTGACATTGACTTAGGGATCGTTGACAAGCTCTGGAGAAAGAGACATTGCAGCTTTGTGGGGGTGGGGTGGGGAAGGTGATTTACATTATACAATGGCAAATTCGAGTGAAACATTAGCTGTAATAACACTGAAGATACACCACAAACTTAGTAATCATGCACTCCTAGGTTAAAAAGGCTGGAAAGGAGATTATCAGTATCATGGATTAGTTACATCCATCTGTGTTTGGTCAAGAATTGGAAAAAAAAAAAAAGAAAGTTGGAGTAAGAAAAAGAGAAAAGCAAGAGAAAGATGGGTAGGGAAAAGAGAAGGGGAAAGAAAAAGGAAAGAAAAAGACTTGATTTCACAAAACAACTGGAGACTATATAGGAAATTAAGAAACTACTTGTTTCTTAATTCTATAGATTAAGAAACTAGTATAGTGATAAGCACCTGTTTGTCACCAACAACCTTAAAAAAAAAATCAATGAAAAGTCTTTGATAGAAGAGTGCCAACTAAATATCAGCCTTGATGATAACATCAGTCTTGACGGCTATGTCCATTTTTTAAATAGATTAGATGTTCAACAGTAAGGTCTATCCAAGAGTAGAGCATTCTAGCAAGTCAAGTAAAGAAAACACCTTAGGGACGTTACTGAATATTCATCTATTCCACTATGATCTGAAAGGAGAAAATTTTTTTTATTAAATGAAGAACAAAAGACATATGATAATGTTGCAGAGAACATAGTAAAGCTAATATAAATATTCGAAAAATAATTGTGGTTTCAATTACTGACCTATTGCGCTGCCTGAATTCAAATTAGTTACAAGCCCCAATTTTTGAGTTCAGCTTGAATAGGCTGATTTTTATGTATTCATATGTTTATCTAGATGATTTATAATTCACACATCATCACAGATATTTTGGTATATTGAAGCAATAGAAATATTTCCTGATAAAATGAAGATTGAAGAGATTTACACAGTAATAGAAAGAATATTGAAGTGTCAAAATTAAATAAGAAATTTTTGTAAAGGAGAATATTAGTATCAATATGTTCCAAATAATTTAATATACATCCATGTGATATTTCACTGGCAGCTTAAGGTATTACTTGGAATATTCTTTTACCAGGCAAGTTTTGCTAACCCTAAGGATGCATTTTTCTTTATCATAAATATGTTGCCAATTGTAACATAAATATTAGTTTTCTATAGTGTGATCTCCCTTGGTAGGAGAGCAAGATGAATGTGAACAATGTAGAGTAAAGTAGTTCTTATGAGAGGAGCAGCTACTGATAAAATGTCAACCTGATTTTCTACTTTCTAATCTATCTACCAATCTAACGCATAATCTAATTCAGGGTTTGATTATCATATTTAGGCTCTACAGTTTGATATTGCGAACTTGAAATATCATCTTTCATTTTCTACCTAAATTTAATTGTAATCCAATAGCTGTCCATTCCTTCAAAGTAATAGAGAAATTTTTGCAATGGTTTCTAGGGTTGAGTCTATGCCAGGTGTCCTGGTTGTGTGGTCTATATGAAAGAATAATGCAAAGTCCATTGTATTGTGAAAAACATCTATGAAAAATACACCAATAATTCTGATTTTGATACTATACACAAATGTTTATATATATCTTGTATGATGTATTTATATGCATTTGTGTGTACATATATACATATGCATATGTGTTTTGTTCTGAAGCAAACTGTATAGTTTTATTCTTGGATTACAGTTTGCTAGTTTAGCATTGTCTAAGTGGTCACTTGAATGTTAGATGACAATAAATACCATTTTATAGATAGGTGGAAGTCACCATAAATTCTTAAAAGATCTCTAAATGGAAATAGAATCATCTCAAAGGGAAACAGACATTTCTTTTACTCATTCCCCTACATTTTAAGCAATTAAGAACAATAGGAAACCACTAAGCTTTTCAAAACCTTTCAAGAGCACAAAGTGGTTTTCAACACAAGGCAATTTTTAAGTATTTTAAATTCAAGTAAAAAACTTGGAAGGAGACAAGATGAAAGGAATGTTATCAAACTCAGAGTCCATAAGAAGGGATAAACAACCTGTTAGGTGTACAATTTCTCTTATATTACACTTAAAATATTTGGGCACAAAATGATGTCAGAGTTTTCCATTACTATGTTTCTGTTTTATGAGGTCTCATTTTTGCTCTCTATGGCAATTAAGCTGGCAGAAAGAAACTCTGATTCATGTCTGAATAAAGTGTCAAGAAATTTACAGTTTAAAAATCTGGTTAGGATTTTTGAGTGTTTTACACACTTTAAATTGGGAGGATCATGATAGATTTGCAAAAGGAATAGCAGAAGTGGAAATAGTAAACTCCAGAAATTGAAACATGTTTACTGAAGGAGTGAACAAAAAATGCACTAAGCCATTAGTAAAGAGGGGCTCTCAAAATGTGAATGGAAGCTAATTATATTTCTGCTATTAATAAATGTTTTATGTGTACAAATAAATGAGAATTGAGATAAATGTCTAGTTGGAATCATAGCAAAACATGCTATCCAGGTCATCTCTCTCCCTTCAAACAGCCAAGCAGACATCACTAACTGATCCTCATGCTTTGAGTTGACGGCAGCTGCAGAATCCATTCCCACATCATACTTTGAAAAAATGTCTACAAGTTGAATGAATTTGGCAAGAAATAAGAAAAATCTCTTGTTTTTACAATTAAGGAAATACACACATCAATATTACATGCTCATGGTCACATGCAAAGTGGCCACGCAACTAGTTTTAAATTGGAACCAACTTAGTTAGATGTAAATGTTTAGGGAAGCCTGAAACCTTTTGTGATACAGAAAAGTCTCTATCACTAGGCATGTGGTACTTTAATTGGGGCTATCAACACATGTCCAACAAAAAAATGGAAGAAAGTATTTGGGCACCAGTAGTAACTTCAGTTTCTCTCTCCTCCCTCTCTCAATCCTCTTCTTTTACTCTTTTATTCATTCCAAGGTTGAGAGAAGCCAAATAAATATACTGGAATTCAAGTAATTCTCTCTCTCTATAAAAAATCCTTTCAAACTTCCTAATTTTAAAAGTTACTCTAAGGTATTTTCCTGAAGCAGGAATTTAGCATACATTTTGAGCATCCTCAGACAGCTAGATATAGAAACATTGACTAAAAATATCGTACGGACCTGCTACATACTTTTGTAATCAGATGAAATGTATTTGCATTTATCAGAAAACATAGTCAAAATACAATACACAAGTCAACTAGAGACATTTTATACGGAGATAAACCATCTTTAGAATTTACATTGTATGTACCTCATTTGGCCAACTGGTGAAAGAGGTGGAGACAGGAGTTAGGAGGCAGATCTCATTCTAGACCTGCTTTTTGGGATGCTTGGAACTTTGTTTCTCCTTCTATAAAATGAGCCAGTTGGTTTTATTGATCTTCGAAAATATTTCTAAGTCTATGTTTCATCAATTGTGAATTTACAATTTAAGTGAATTAAATTGTAGCATGTAAATTAAAAACATTTCAGTAGCTTGAAAAATGTACATCTGTTTAGAATTTATCGCTAAATCAATTTTTATATCTGAAGTGTTTATTCTATTAAATTATAAAACAGATATCAAAGTAAGAGTTTAAAAATACAAAGAAAACAATCAGATTAAGTTTCATTAAGTGTCAGTAGGGAATCAAGTGTTAAATGTGGTTAAAGCATTTTTCTATCCCTGACATGACAGTGTCCAGATTATGCATTGTGAGAAGGAGTGTATATGAGACGTGTTCACCACAGTGGAACAGCAAAGTCTGCCTGAGGACAGTGGAGTGGAAAATAAAGGGCAGAGGAGTGTGGTAGACCAGACAAAATGACAAAGTCTTTGGTATATTAGTAAATAAAGGTGTTGAAAAAAATAGAAAGTAAAAAAATAAGTGTAATTCCTTATTTTTAAAAAATCAGTATAAAACAGTTTGATGATTCTAATGTATTCAAACATCAAAGAGTTACTGTAGCATATTTACAAGCAAACATTACCTACATTTTCAAAGTAAACTAAAACATTAGCAAAGTATCTTTTGGCATCCTCTTAATGGAAATAGCTTGACCAAATTATTCTTGTCAGACTATTCTTCACTGCCTCCCCACAAATTAATACTTTGCTTTGATGAACTTGATTGATGCCAACATGTGAAAATGTAATTAAATTATGGATGATTCCAGATTAAGTAACTAGAGTTCTTTTGATTTTTCATCATGAAGATTTACCTCTGTGTTTTCTCTTAAGAGTCATATAGTATTAGCTATTTGTATAGATCTTTAATCCATTTCCAGTTAACTTTTATATTTGGTGTTAAGGGCTTAACTTCCTTCTTTCACAAGTGGGTATCCAATTTATCCAGCATCATTTATTGACAAGACCATCGTTTACCAGTTTCGTCACTCCTGTCAAAAGTCACTTGACCAGGGGTGCCTGGGTGGCTTAGTCGGTTGAGCGTGGGTTCGAGCCCCGCATCGGGCTCTGTGCTGAGTGCCAGCTCGGAGCCTGGAGCCTATTTAGAGTCTGTGTCTCCCTCTCTCTCTGACCCTCCCCTGCTCATGCTGTCTCTCTCTCTCTCTCTCTCTCCTAGAAATAAATAAAAATATTTTTAAAAAGTCACTTGACCAAAAACGTGAGCATTTCTTTCTAAGCTATACTCCATTTTTCTATATATCTGTCTTTATGACAGTACCACATTGTTTTGATTACATCATACACAATGGTGAAAGACTAAAAACATTTCTAGGGGCACCTCGGTGGCTCAGTCAGTTGAGCATCCGACTTCGGCTCAGGTCATGATCTCATGGTTTGTGGGTTTGAGCCCCACGTCGGGCTCTGTGCTGACAGCTAGCTCAGAGCCTGGAGCCTGTTTTGGATTCTGTGTCTCCATCTCTCTCTGACCCTCCCCTGCTCATGCTTGCTCGCTCTCTCTCTCACTCTCTCTCCCTCTCTCTCAGCAATAAGTAAAATGTTTTAAAAAAATTTTAAAACATTTCCTCTAAGATCAAGAATAAAGCAAGATTAGCTGCTTTTGGCACTTCTTTAGTACTGGATATTTCAGCCAGGGCAACTTAGGCAATAGAAAGAAATAAAAGGCATCCAAATTGGAAAAAAGTTAAATTATCTCTGGTCGCATATAATATGATATGTAAAAATCCTACAGATTCCATCAAAAGGGACAGAAATAAATGAATTTGGCAAAGTCGCAGAATACAAATTTAACATTCAAATCTGTTGTATATTTATACATTATGAACAATGTGTAAAGAAAATTAATGAAAATTTATAATAGCATCAAAAAGAACATACTTAAGGATTAGCCAAGGAAATGAAATATTTGTACCATGAAAACTATAAAACATTGCTGAAAGAAATTAACATATAAATAAATGGAAACCCATCCCATGTCCATGGATTGGAAAACCAAATATTGGTAAAATGTCAGTGCTACCCAAATACTACAGATTCATTGTGAACCCTATCAAAATCCCAATGATTTTTTCCTAGACAGAAAAAAATCATCTAAAATTCATGTGTAATCTCAATGGGTCCTAAAACTCAAAACAATCTTGATAAAGAAGAAAAATTGGAGAACTTCCACTTCCTCATATCAAAACTTACAAAGCTACAGTATAATTGTTTTTGTAATTTGCACTAAGAAATATAGAAATCGTAAGAATGGATATAAGAGTATCTTCTCCCTTTACTGTTTCCTCCCTACTCCCTACCATATAATATTACATATGGTATATTACAGCATTTTGAAGGTTTAAAAAAAAAAAGACAAATCAGAAACTTTTTAGATTACTGGGCCACACAATTTGACTTGCATAATCAAATCACAGTGAACCTTCCCCAAAAAACAATTTTGTTAGTGTTCTATGTTTAATGTTTAACACTACCTAATAATTCATTGAAATTTAACATTTATACATTGTCCTTTTCCACACTTCTGACCCCAAAGAAAAAGCACTTTTCAGGATGGAAATACAGTTTTTGGCAATTCATTGTGCCACAATGTATAGGAGAACATAGGGTCTATGATTGCATAGACCCACAAAAATTCTTATTCAATATATTTG
Organism: Hyaena hyaena; assembly: GCF_003009895.1. Classification (NCBI taxonomy): domain Eukaryota; kingdom Metazoa; phylum Chordata; class Mammalia; order Carnivora; family Hyaenidae; genus Hyaena; species Hyaena hyaena. Next base: position 443,431 of record NW_024081290.1, on the reverse strand, counting down.
ATATTACACATTTTGGGGCCCACAATTTGGTCATGTGGCAAACATAAATAAACTTTAATAAAACAAATTAGCTTAAGTGATTCAAGGGCTGAACACAATACCAAGAGCAATGAGAAATTCATCTCCGCCTCAAGAGTAATTCATATAATTAAAAAACATGAGCCAATATCTAATCTTTGATAATTTTGTTGATGTTAGTTCATATTGAATCATTAATTTTTATTGAATGGATGTACCAGAAATCTGATGATTAGGTTTTTCTTCTCTATGAAAAATGTAAAACAAGCCTGTGTTAGGTTTGTGTGTGATGGATTTGGCCAGCAAAATCGTTAACAGGCAATAAAACAAAATAACTTACAGATCAGGATACTAAACTGTTCTTACTCAATCCAGAACTGAGATCAAGTACAGAAATGGTCAAATACCTTGGATTCCAAGACATAGATAGGATTTTTTAAAGACTCTGCATCTGGTTTCTCAAATTCCGTGTGGTACCTTCTGCTTGTTTCCAGAATAGTTTCCTTATGGATACAAAAGGGCAAATGTCAAATTCAAGTGTATAGCCATTCCTAGATACAGGACAATCAGGCCATCAGGAAAATATTTACTAAGCTATCTCTCATTCTGACCTATTCCCAAAGCTGATTCCTCATGTATCAATTTTTGACTATTGCTTTAACTTTTCCTTCTTGTGCTTACCATCAGAACTCTAAATATGATGTTTGTATCCATGGGTAATACTCATAATACTTATGTATATGTCACAGTCACTGAACACTCACAAAGATGTTTGTACTGCCATTGTGTTCCATTGGAGTATCAGTCTAAAATTTATTAAAAAATTTTTTATCAGACTTTAAGAATACTTGGTGAATTTTCTGTTCCTGTGGCAAGATGTGTAATATAGGAGAGAATAGGCATATTTTATTTTATCTAATATACTACTTGTGTTTGTATAATTATATTTTATTGTAAATTATTAACTTAACATCTTAAAATTATTAAAGATCTTATAAATGTTCATCAGAGTACATAGTTGAACATTTTGTTTTGTTTTCCTTACACCAAGGGTTCATGCCACATTTAAGTTACTTCTCATAAGGTTTTTTAATGTATTTTTAATTGCCTTTCCTTTTTCTTGACAGTAGGAATACTGATATGATATCTCACTGTTAAATATTCTAGTTCATATTTAACTTTTTTCCTACAAAGCTATCATTTTATGGTACATTTTACTACACTGTCATTTTTCTTCAATACCATGCTTTTTAATTCTGACATTCTCAAGTATTTGACTTAATGATTTGGTAGGGAAAACTCTTGTTGACTGTGATTACATAGTCTCAGTTTCAAAAGCATTTGTCCTTCAAATTTAAAGGCTTTGATCTATTGTCTTCCAGTACCAGTGACACTTCTAATGCTGTTGTTAATTGGAATCCTATTTTATTACTAACAAAATTATTCTACATGGGAATTATTAGAAGCTTCTATTAACTTTGGCAACCAGAAATCTCACAAAATTTTGTCTAAATATTAGTTATATGCTTAATAATTTTCCCACATCAGTAACATTTAACTGATTTTTCTTTTTTTACTGGGATATATCATTTCTTTAATTGGTTTTGTTTCCCCTAGTTTTCCTTTTTGGTATTATAAAATACATTTTTGTTTATATGGATTAACTTAGCATGCTCAAGATTTTTATCAAGTCTTATCTTCCTCATAGCCCTTAACCCCATCACTCTATAATACTGATTTTCTTTATATTCTGAGATAGTAGAAAGACAGCAAGAAAATAAACTAAGTATTTCTAAAGGCAATATCTCCCAATTATTTCTATTATAGTGGCTGCTTCTTTAATGGATACCCTGTCTTCTCAAAAGTCATAGTACACTAAATATGTCATCTGTGTTCTATTCTTTCAGTTATGCATTTCCTCTATGGTGAGTTGTTCTGTTATCTTCTAATATATAAAGATACAGAAATATATATGTTTAGGGATGGGTCTATTTCCTGGTAATTCTCTCTTTTGTGTGCTTAACAATCAGGAAATATGCCAACTCTACTCTCAACTATCATTAGCAATGCCAATACAAGATTGTTGTACTCATTGCACCAGTCCTTGCTGAGGAAACCTCAGAAACATCTAGCCAAGTGCAGTCTTTTTTTTTTTTTTTTAAAGACGAGTTCTGCAGCTTTGAATTGGTGGTAAAGACCTCAGCTATAAATGTGATGGGAAGGAGACAAGGAATGCAAATCTGAGCTACACTTTGGCTGATAGTATTTTAATCTGTCATCTGATATTTTTTAATGTTTTATTTATTTCTGAAAGAGAGAGAAAGAGAGACAGTGTGAGTAGAGGAGGGTCAGAGGGAGAGGGAGACACAGAATCTGAATAAGTCTACAGGCTCTGAGTCAGCTGTCAGCACAGAGCCCGACGCGGGGCCAGAACCCACAAACCATGAGATCATAACCTGAGCCGAAGTTGGATGCTTAACCGACAGGAGCCACCCAGGAGCCCCTTTGCCATCTACATTTTAAACGACTTTAAGAACTCAGGATTTCTAGGGTTCTGCAATGCTTCTTAGTATACACGTTTCTTCCTTGTAATGTGAGATGTATCTCTTTTAAAATTTCTGGTATTAATGCTGATACATCTCACTTCTCACTCAATGATTTTCTGAATGTATCCTTAAATATATTTAATAATGTAATTCTAATAGATTTGAGAGGGCAAAATAATCATCTATGTTAATCCCATTTATAGTCAGTTACATATTTTAGTTCGTTTCTATGTAGAAGCATTTTGAAAAAAGAAATGAAAGTTATCAGTTAGAAAAATTAGTATTTTTAAATGCCTCTAGAAGTACAAGTTTATTTTATTATAAAGTGGTGTAGATTCAGTTTTTTCTTATGGATCAATGATATTTTTATATAATTGATTTTTTCTCCTTACAGTGAACAAAGCTGATATGTCCTTTTATATAATTTCTCCTATTAGTCATTCACACAAATGGATCATCCTTATTTATTTTAATGATGTCCATTATCTGATGGTTAGTCTGTAATAAAGAAAGTTGATTTAAGGGAATGCTTAGAATGTAAGTAACAATTGCTATGATTTATAACAAATATATCTGAAATAATCATTTTGCAGATTATAATTTTATGAGTATGAATACTGCTAAGGAAAACTTAAATGATATCACCAAGAGCATGATTGCACACAGACAAGATAGTATCAGACACTGTTAAATCCAAAGAATGAGGGCATATATATTATAAAATGTAAATGTAGTCAGAAAAGGAGAATAGTGAATAAATCTAGTCATGTTCGTGTTACCGGATTTTCTTCATAAAGAAATTTAAAAGTGACACTGAGATCAATGACTTTGAATACACTGTGCAGAAATAAACCTGTGCTTTTATGGTCAATTAATCTAGGAGAAAGAAGGGAAGAATATATAATGGGGAAAAGATCGTTTCTTCAACAACTGATTGTGGGTAAATTGGACAGCTATATGCAGAAGAATGAAACTGAACTACTTTCTTCAACTATAAAGAACAATAAACACAAAATGGATTAAAGACCTCAAAGTGAGGCCTGCCTGAAACCAGAAAACTCATAGAAGAGAACACAGGCAGGAATCTATTTGACATCATCTGTAGAAATATTTTCTAGATAGGTCTTTTTAGGCAAGGGGGAAAAAAATCAACTACTGAGACTACACGAAAATAAAAAGGCTTTGCACAGAGAAGGAAATCATCAACAAAACAAGGCAACCTATTGAATGGGAGAAGATATTTGCAAATGATTTATCTGTTAAGGGGTTAATATCTTTAAAAAATCCAGAATGTAAACAACTCAATATCACCCCCCCAAATAATCCAATTAAAAAATGGACATGGGGGGCTGCCTGGGTGGCTCAGTTGGTTGAGCGTCCGACTTCAGCTCAGGTCATGATCTCACCGTTTGTGGCATCGGGCCCCGCGTCGGGCTCTGTGCTGACAGTGAGCTCGGAGCCTGGAGCCTGCCTCAGATTCTGTGTCTCCCTCTCTCTCTCACCCTCTCCTGCTCATGCTGCCTCTCTCTCTCTCTCTCAGAAATAAATAAAAATATTTTAAAAAAATGGATATAGGACCTGAATAAACATTTTTTCCCCCAAAAACATACAGATGACCAACAGACACATGAAAAGATGCTCAACATCACTGAATATCAGGGAAATGCAAATCTAAACTACAATGAGGTATCACCTTACACCTGATAGAATGGCTAGAATCAAAAAGATAAATGATACTTTTTGGTAAGGACACTGGGTGGGAGGTAGGGAAGGTACCCTTGTTCACTATTCATGAAAAAGCAAACTGGTACAGCCACTGTGGAAAACAGCATGTGTTCTTAAAAAAATTTAAAAAATAGAGTTACCATAAGATCTAGTAATTCCACTACTGAATATTTAACAACAAAAAAATACTCACTGAAAAAGATGCATGCACTCCTATGTTTATTGTAACATGATTTACAATAGCTATGATATGGAAGCAACCCAAAAAGAAAAGGTATATATACCTTGGAATGTTAGTTGGCCATACAAAATGTGATCTTACTATTTGCAACAAAATGGATGAACATGGTGGTTGTCAGGGAAGTGAGGGGGGTGGTGATGGATGAGACAGATAAAAATGGATGAGTACACTTATTTTAATAAGAACTCAGTAAACACAGAAGTGTTGAACCCTTATATTGTATTGAAGCTAACACTATGTTAATTATATTTCCATAAAAAACCTTAAGTCTTTTGGACTAAGAGCTTAATATAAGATGTTGTGATTTATTTTTTGAAGGATAACAGATCCATGAAACAAAAATTAGTAATAAAATATAAATGAAAAGTCTTTAAAAACTTTTAAATATTTATTTATTTTTGATAGAGAGACAGAGCCTGAGCAGGGAAGGGGCAAAGAGAGAGGGAGACAAAGAATCCAAAGCAGGTGCCAGGTTCTGAGCTGTCAGCACAGAACCCAACGCGGGGCTCGAACTCATGAACCATGAGATCATAGTCTGAGCCCAACTTGGAGCCTAATCAGGCACCCCTTAACTCTCCCATTTACTAGTGGTAGCACTTTGGGTATTTAACATATTTATATCAAGACTCAACTTCTTGTTGTCTAAAATTTTATGTCTCAAATGGCATAAAGATATCCAACTTAAGGGATGTGTAGAATTAAAATTTAAAATGCAGGTAGAGCATTTAGCCTAATCTCTGACATGTTGCAAGTCCTCAAAAAAATGTTATGTCTATTTTTCATCCTATTAATACTAACCACTTGTAGGGTCTCATTTTACTACAGATTTTGACTGTCAAACCATGTTACAGATGAATAACCTGACAGATAAGTTAAATGTTATATGTAATACACACATAGTATTTATCGTAGCATCTAATGATCAACTGGTATTTGATCCCCAAGTACCATCTCCAAAGCTCATTGACTAAACTTGGAAATTAAATCTTCCTTCATATAATCATGACTGGTGTTCCTAGATAACATAGGTTGAATATTTTATCTACTACCTAGGGACACTGATCATGACTATATGAAGGAAATATTAACTCAAATAGTTAACAAAGTATTCCTGTATTAGAGACATTAATGTGGATACAAGGAGTTAAACAAGCAGGAAAAGGACAAATCAATTGCCCTCAAACAAGTCACATTCTAGAAAACATGAATATCTTAACAGAGTCCATCCACTATGAGCAGTCTCCTGTCTCTGGTAGGCTAGTTTATTGTTCCTTCTGAAAAACTACATGATGATAAATGCAAAGGGTTTTTTGCTTTTTTTTTTTTAATAATAAAGCATCAAAATGTTGTAAAGTCCTAATATTTAATGAAAAAAGAATTTAAAGATGTAGACAAGCATGAAAACTGCTCTTTCCCTAGGGTATTTCTCTTCTCCACATCTTGAAACCTATTTTGATGGACTTTCAGGACCAGGAAGATATCAAAGTTCAGGTTCGCATCTAAGGAGATGAATAAAAGATAATATATCTCTCCCTCAAACATAGAAGCTCAAATTATAACAACCTAAGGGTAAAGGTAGCCCATGCAAAATCATAACCCTGTTCTGATTCTCTAGCTAACACACAATATTTAGTCTTAAAATTGGCTTAATGTGATTTTTAATTCTTGAACCCACCAGATGCCTCACAGAAGCAAATAGTTATTTCCATTCAAAGAGGATTTGTATTCCTCAGTAACTTTACTGTATTACTCAAAGTATCTATATCAATTTATTATTTTTTAAATACTATGTTCAGCCAATGGCTATAAAAAAATAGGAGGAAACTAGACTCAAAAAGCAGAGCCAGACAAAACACCAGACACATGCTCAATTTCTAATAATTCTGGAAAGAAAATATATAAAACACTAAAATATGTTGAAATAAAAAATTAGTGAGTTTGGGATCAGAAGAGGCAGAGTAGATTAAGTTTCATGACCTAGAAGATCTCAGAAGAAATTCATGAGAACATATAGGGAAAAGGAAAAAAGATAGAAAACACAGAAGATAACTGAAATTTAGCATAGCGAAAATGAGCTATATGATGAAAAAGTAGCAAAGTATTTTTGTTTTGCTTTGTACAGGTCTAGCTGAAGAAAAATAAGGATTTTAATGATAAGTTGTATTGGGGATTTAGAATATAAGGAATAGACTTAAGTTATGAAATAAAATCCACTACAAATGAATTTAAGTGGTTAAGAAGAAGATGGAATTGAATGTCATTCCAGTGTCTCCAGCTAGGAAGATGGAATGAACTACAAAGTAGGGAAAGTGTACATTTTTCTCTTCTACTACATGTAAGGTGCCTGTTAAATACCTGAAAAGAAACTTTGAACAATATGGACAAACCATTGATATGACAAGAAATAATAATATCCTAGTTTGGTCAGATTTGCTCTTTTTCTTCTTTGTATAGAGCATAACATAATGACGCAATTTAAAACACATGAAACTTTAGATTTAATGAAATACAGCTAACAAAGGTAAAGGACTGCTGATCATTAAAGTAAAATGTTATTTTTAAAAGCATTTTTTAATGTTGGTTTATTTTTGAGAGACAGAGTCTGAGTGTGGGAGGGTCAGAGAGAGAGAGAGGGAGACACAGAATGCTGAGACTCCAGGCTTTTGAGCTGTTAGCACAGAGCCTGACATAGGGCTTGAACTCACAAACTTTGAGCTCATGTCCTGAGCAAAGATTGGCTGCTTAACTCAATGTCCATCCAGGTACCCCTAGAGTAAAATATTCTTGACTCCAATCAAATATGCCTGTATTAGTAATGATGCAGATATATTATTCACATCCATCTATTTAGGTTCCAAATTCCTGATAGAAATAAAATTATAGAAATTAAAAAGTAATATAAAAATCATAATATATTAATGTTACCATGTATTGTGAGAAGCTCACATATATGTACATTCCGTTATATACTCCCTTCTTTCCTGCAGTTCTGAAAACTTAAAGAAAAAATAATTCTACTATAAAATATGGGTTTTTGCTCCTTTCATATAATTAGTGTGTGGGTTAAAACCCCAATAGTCAATTGGTAATTCTGCCTTATAACTTATTCTAAAACTTATTTATTGTCATGTTCAAGAAGTTTATAGCTTATTATAAGTAAATCTTAAGCTAACAATTTTGGTAAAATATGGTATTTGGTGCTATATTTATCATTGTACAGAGATGTCATATTTGAGAATGTCAGTCAGTTAAACAGGATTTAATCAAGGTTTAGTTGGTTGTCTATTAAGGTAGAGACTTAGGAATCTAGTTAGAACTCAGATGTGAAGGGACATTATGGTCTCACTGAGCACCAGAAATGATTTCATTGTCGAGCATATGCAATATCACTGGCACCATTAACTGTTCTATAAAACCTGAAAATGAACATCCTTGTACCAAGGGACATAGACCTCTGAAAATCTAAAGAAATAAACAAATTCATCAAATGCTTGATGTTTTACTCTTTAGAAGAGAGATGTAAAAAAAAATAATACTGATGATTTTTAATGCTTATCCACATGGGTCCTTGTATTACATTTTCCAAGTTCCAAACTTAACATTTCAAATAAAATATTTTAAACAGATTTCAGAAAGTATCACCCAGATGAATGGTATCAAAGATCTGAAAGAATTTAAAATATATAGTAAGTTTAACTTAAATGCTTTAAATTAGAAGCAGATTGAGGATTTTTGTTATTTTAAGGCTTAGCATTGTCAAGGCATAGATACTACCAATATGCTGAATTCAAGAAAAAGATTTTAACCAAAGATACAAGGGAAACAAAGTAATTCCTCCACTAGTCTACTCATTTTAAACAATATAAAATAGTTCTACCTTGAAGAAAGAAATAAAGCATGTTGATGTCAACAAGTTATTGATTCAGTGCATAACAAGCACACTGGCACTTGAGGTGAAAAAATGAAGTGGAACAATTAATACTTCAATGGTTATCAAACATGCCCCAAATGAAAATTTCTCTATTGTGGTGATGTTTAAAAGGGAAAATGTCATTAGCCATCACAGAACCCCTAATATAAAAATCAATCACTCGTTTCATTTAATAGACTATTCTTGAAGGTATTTCTAACCACAATTTAGCTAATCACTGTAAAAACCAAAGGAAAAGTAAATCTGACTACATAGTATTTTGTGTATTTCTAGTAATTCCTTTACACTCATATACCTTAAAGGGAATACAGAAACTCCAAATCCAGGTAGAATGAAAAAATATAATTAGGTAGTGTAATTATGAATCTGTTCCTTCTGGTTTGACGAAATGTGTCTTTTCTATGCACTATAGTCTTTTCTGTGCACTTAGGAACATCAGTACTTATATTGTTGTGTAAAACGAACAGCTACCAAATTCTAATGGACTTCATTCTGAGTTTTAAAATTCCTCAAAATGACTTTGAGATCATTAACTCCATAAGCACTAATGCATGCTGCACTCTTAAGACTGTAATAAAGATAAACGTGAGTAGCTAACCTTAAAACTGCCTTAATTCTAAAAAGAAATGTGTATATATTTATTTGCCATCAAAGGACAAATAGAAAACACATGATTTACCAGATTTTTGTATTTAAAAATGTCATTAAAAAAAGATAATGAATGTGCAACTTGAAGAATTGTGCCTGCCTAAGCTGAAGGAAATTCTCATTGTGGCTTTTTTTGCCTGAACTTCTTTATTTGGGCCACAGTTTAAGTTGCCCGTCCAGGATTGGGTGATCATCTCAAGGGACTAGATACTAGTTCACTCACTTTTTTTTAAATAAATATTTTCTCATGAAAAATATCATTGGGGAAAAACATGCTCTTACTAGTTGATCAGTTATCATTTTGATCAACAGATGAAGTGCTCTCCTCTCTTTCCCAGCAATATATTAACCTTAGCATATACCACTATAGGAAAGGAAACAGAATTACCTGTGTAATGTATACAATGATTACATTCTGTAAAGTTTGCCCGACAGTGGAAAAGAAATAAAGTGTCTTCAACATTAGATCCAGATCCTATGCTAATTTTGTTTCCACAGATTGCCTTTCATAGGCAATTTCCCAAGTATCTCTGACCATTAAGTATAAAATTATGATACTGATAATACAAAAGAAAAATCTTATCTTCAAATTTAAATGCTTTGTCCACAAAAACTTTAGTTTTATTTCTAAGAAATTAAATATCCTGAATTTATTGGCAAGTATCTTTCATGTGGACCATGTGGTATGCATATTGTCATATTTTTTTATTCTGATTATCCCATATTGCTGACTATCAGCATGCTTCCTTCTCTTTTGTATTCTCTCCTCCTTTCTATTTAGCTCTTAAACCTTATAGTTATGCACGGAATTTTAGCAGGATGATTCATTTAAATACATGATAATGAGTTTTGCTTCAAGTCTACTTTGTTTAGATATATATGCCAAATTGGAGTTTTTAAAAAATAAACTTCTAATGTTAGCTTTATTTTTACAATAAACCTGCAAAAATAGCATACAGAGGTCCCATGAGCCCTACAGCAGGTTCCCCGTATTATTAACATCTGGTATTAGTATGCTACTTTGGGTATAATTAATAATAAAGTATCAGTACTGGTTCACCAATTTCCATACTTTATTCAGGTTTTCTTAATTTTACGTTGTGTCCTTTTTCTTCTTTCATGACCCCATTTAGGAACCAAATTACATTTAGCCTTTACATATCCTTAGGTCCCCTATGGCTATGACAGTTTCTCAGGCTTTCACTGTATTTGAGGACTCTGACAGTTTTGAGGTGTACCATGCTATTATTTTGTAGGTGTTCCTCCATTTAAACTTGCATGATGCTTTCCTCATGAATGAGATTTTACCTTCTGGTCAGTAGACCACTAATGTACAATGCCATTCTCATCATATCCTATCAAGGATACATAGTTGTCCATGTTAAAAAAAAAAAAAAAAAGGATACCAACTTTAATTTTGCATGTTACCTATTTTCTATTCTTTTACTTTCAGTTATATATACTTATTTTTAATGTGTCTCTCTTGCAAACCGCCTACTTTACCAATGTTTTTTTTGAAGTTTATCAGAGAGAGAGAGAGAGAGAGAGAAGGCAGGGGAGCAGTGGAGAGAATCCCAAGCAGGTTCCTCACTATCAGCTCGGAGCCTACCAAGGGTGTTATCTCATGAACCATAAAATCATGACATGAGCCAAAATCAAGAGTCAGGCACTTAACCAACTGAGCCACCCAGGTGTCCTACAAACAACCTATTTAAAATAGCTATTACAATAATCTTATAGATTTGCATCGAGTTGTCGTTCATTTAATTACTAATATGGTTGGTTTATATCTACTATAAACTACTTATTTTTCTAACATGAATTGGGTCCCTTTCTTACTTCTATTTTATTCCAGGTTTTGAATTGATCATATATGGAAGTATACATTAGGCTAGAAGTTATAGTATTAATCTCAGGTTCCACACCAAGAAACTAGAATAACGAGAGCAAAGCAGCAACAAGAAGTAAAGAATAAAGATAGCACAAGTAAGTTGAACTGAAAAGAGAAACTTGAGATTGTCAGTGAAACAAAAGTTAGTTTCTTTGAATGAATAATACAATTGATAAACTTCCAGCAAGTGTGACAAAGATACAAATTACCAACATCAGGTCTGAGAGCACATATACAAACTATAAAGACATCAAAAGTATAATAAGGAAATACAAAACACCTACACACCTAAATCCAACAATGTAGATTAAATCGACCAGTTCTTTAAAAAGAGCAAGCTTTCACAAAATGTTTAATATAAATTAATGTGATTAGCCTATTATTTTATTAATTTGAATTCATAATTTAAAAACTCCCCTAAATTCTCATGCTTATATCATTTCAAAAAGGAATTTTTTATATGTTTAAAAAATTAAAACCAATTCTATATAATATCTTCCAACAAATAGAAGAGGAGGAAAACTCCCAATATTTTAAGAATCTTTTACTTTTCTGATTCCAAACCAAAGACAGTACAAAAGGCACAAAGACAGGTCAATATCCATAATGACTATAGGCACAAAAATCATGCAACATATTATCAAATAAAATTCAGCAAAATAGAAGAAGTATTACAGAAAGCAACCAAGTGAGGCTTATTCTATAAATCTGACTTCTAAAGATTTCCACTGTCAAGACTCTCATTCAGCATTGTGCTATAGTTGCTAGTTAGCTAAAGGGAAATAAAGGAGATACAACGTATATGGATTAGAAAAAATAAAAATGTCCCTATTTGTAGATGACATAATTGTTTAGAGTATCTCAAGGAATTTAATGTACACACAATTAATTAGCAACTTCATTTAGGTCACAAGAAATATGACAAAAAATTGCAGTTTGATGTATTAGCAATGATCACAAGTACACCAAAATTAAACACATAATGCCATTTTCAGCAGCTTAAGAAAGTGAAATACACTGGTGTAAATCTAACAAAACATGTACAGGACTTGTGTGTTAAAAAATCACAACACTGATGTAGAAGCCAAAGATTTACCTAAAGAGGCACACTACCTTCATGGCTAGGAAAATTCAAATAAAAACTCAATTTTCTCCAAAAAGTTTGAACCAAGTTTTTCTCAAAATAATAATTTTTATAGACATAGTTAAATTTATTCTAGAATTATATGGAATAGCAAATAGAACTAGAATAGCTCATATAAGTCTATGTAAATTCAAGACTTTAATGGCCACAATTATCAATCCTATATGGTAATAGTGGAGGGACAGGCATGCAGATTAATGGAACAAAGAGTGTAGTAATACACTGAAACAAAAATGCCCAACTATACAAAAGTAAACACAAGAATAATGTTTAATAAAAAAAATGGTGAGCAAATGGACCCCCATAGATTAAATGGAAATGAACTTTGACCTAAGTTTTACACCTTAAAAGTGTTATTCAAAATTGATCATGGAGTAAAATCTCAAACAAAAGGCTACACAATTTTCAGGAAGAATATAGAAGAAAAAATTGTAAATCTAGAAATGAGCAGGATTTCTTAGACTTGGCACCAAAGTATGATACATGCAAGGAAAACTGAAATACTGGATTTCAAGAATTAAAAAAAAAAAAAAAAACCTTTTGCTCCATGAAAAAACTGGTTAAGAAAATGAAAAAGAAAAAAAAAAGGAGCTACCAAGTGGGAGAAAACATTTCAAATTGCTTATTTGACAAAAACTAGTATCTAGACTAGGTCAGTAATATATTGTCAAGCTCAGTAACAAAAGAACAAAAAATCCAATTAGAAAATGGGCAAGATACATAAAGTTTTCAGATGGCAAGAACATGTAAAGATGTCCTACATTATAGTCATTAGAGAGATGCAAATTAATACTGCAATGAAATATCAGTACACACCTATCTAAATGGCTCCAATTTTTTTAAAAAATTGTTTTTTAAGTGTCAACACCAAAATCTGGCGGGGGGGGGGGTTTGATAAGAACACCCTTGCCAGAATTCTTACACTGCTGTTGGAAAGGTAAAGTAGATCAACTCTGGTAAAGAGTTTGACTGTTTCTTAAATCTAAATATATAATATAACCATAAACTAGTAATTACACTCTTGGGTATTTATCCCCCCAAAATGAAGATTAGGTTAGCATGAAAACCTGTACCAAATGTTTTTAGCAGATTTATAAAGTCCAAAATCTGGGAACACAAACACCTTTCAAAAGATGAATGAATGGCTAAGCAAACTCGTACATTCATATCAGGAAATACTTTAGAGCAATAAAAAAAGAATGGGTTATTGATATGTGTAACACATTGAGGAATCAATCCACAGGGAACCATAGAATTATAGAATATCCTGGTAGGTTATATAGCATAAGACTTCATTTTTTAACATTGTTGAAATGACCAAATTGTAGAGATGGAGAACAAATTAATGGTTGCCTGATACAACTGTAAAAGAGCAACCTGTGGGATCTCTGGAGGAGTGATGGAAATATTTGGGATTCTAACTATATTAACACCAAAAACCATGATTTTGATAAGATGGTTTTGCTAAATGTTATCACTGGGTCAAAGAATGCATGGGATATCTGTATTATTCCTTACGACTGTATATGAATCTATAATTATTTTATATTTTAAGAGGAAAATCAGTCATTTTTCATATATTGATACAGACTAATACAGAGTTTAACCATCAATATTTGCTTTAGTTTCGCATCTCATGTACTGTATTTCTAGTTTCCTTTATTCATAAGTAAATGTTCAGCTGCCACTGCCTACTTTCACACGTAGCACACGGCAATCCATGTTTTCACCACTGGTTATGTTTTAATTTCTGTTCCTTTCTATCGACGCATTGTTTTTGAGACCAGCTATTTTATACTTATAAGATCAGTATCCTGTCTCTTTTTCTGCATCTATATTTACATATGTACGTCTATTTTTCTAAAATTTTAATAAGAATAAGTGATTCAATAGCGTCTATTTGTTTTGCAATCTTGATGCGAAGTACCTCAGTATGAAAATTAATGTTTTGAAAATGTGCTGGCCCCAAATCCTTGCTCAGTGTGGAATATAAAGTAACGTGTCATATCTAATCATATTCAGAACAGAACAATTGTTGAGAATCTAGAGTTTTTAAGCTTAAAGTTTCATTGCTTAAGATAAATGGTGGCTGTTTGAGAGGTTGAAATTTTATTCCCTGTTTTCAATGTTTAATCAATGTGAAGGAAGTGGATACAGAAAATTTCCTCCCCGAAGGATTATAATAGACCAGAACAAGAGTTAGATTTAGCGTAATTTCAGTAGAACACAAACCAGCAACACTTCAAAAATTGTGAAAGCGTTTGTCAACCATACAATTGAGACAACTCTCAGTGATGGTCATAGTTTGGACGATCTCTGTTGGCATTAGAAAAATGGTTACTAATCAAATATAGTCAAGACAAAATGAGGGTAGACTACAGAAGAAGAGTGATTAGATTTCCTATTATCTGTTATTTATTCAATCATTAAAATATATTTACTCAAACTTTTTATGGAATAGTTACTTGATATTAGACATAGTTTGAGATAATAGAAAAGGAAAAAACGGCTTATTCCTTTACTGTGGTGCCTCTTTGTTATTTGAAAAGATAAACAATACTCAGGCAAACAAAGGTGCCAAGGAGACAACGCAACAGCGGTTGAGAGTTTTTCATGTAGTTTTTCTAGCGAAGAATTCTCTCAAGAGTTGCTAATTTACCAGAAATCTGTAAAGGAAGAGTGGCCTATCAATGAAATTTTGTTTTATTTATTTCTGAGAGAGAGAGAGAGAGAGAGAGAGAGAGAGAGAGAGAGGTGTGTGTGAGCAGGGGAGGGTCAGAGAGAAGGGAGACACAGAGTATGAAGCAGGCTCCAGGCTCTGAGCTAGCCGTTAGCACCGAGCCCGACGATGCGGGGCTCTAACCCACGAACCGCGAGATCATGACCTGAGCTGAAGTCGGACGCATCACTGACTGAGCCACCCAGGCACCCATCAACATGTGTTTTCAAAAGGCAAATACAAAAATAAACTGTTAAATTTTATCTATAATTAAGAAAGATGAGATCTTTATATTTCTCAGGTATATTTTTAGATGGGAGAATACCTAATTGTACTGAAAAAGGTGGAAAGATGCAGACGGCTATCATCTCATAATGTATAAATGTACATCAAGCTATGTTTATTTCTGCTAATCATGTGCCGTAAATGCTAAGAACATCTATCTTAGCAAAAGATATTTTGAAACCTATATAGTATCTATAAACAAACTTTTGATATTGTGTATTCTGACAGCTACCAACATTTCCTCATTAAAATATACATCTGCAGGTGCCTGGGTAGCTCAGTCAGTTAAGCGTCTGACTCTTCATTTCACCTCAGGTCATGATCACACAGTTCATGAATTCAACGCCTGTGCTGTCAGCACAGAGCCTGCTTGGGATTCTAGGTCTCCTTCTGCATCTCTGCCCTTGCCCTGCTCATATTCATTCGTTCGTTTTTCTCTCTCTCTCTCTCTCTCTCACTTTTTTAATGTTTATTTTTGAGAAAGTCTGTCTGACGAATAAAGCTCTAATTTATTGACAATTTTTAGGAAGAATATGAGCCAATCCATGAATGGAATAAGTAAGGACATGGATACTGTCTGTAAGGTGGATGTGTTGACCACACTTTTACAGGTTAATAGCTTACTGAATTATTTCCTACCATGCTCTAAAGATAGACATCTTAGAATCAATTAACATCACTAATTCAAATAGGTTAATAGTGGAAGACCTATCTGATACAGAATTGAGTAATTCCATCAGGAAAAAAAAATGAAAGAAAAAACTTAAGTTGCCAAGCTGGTATTAAATATTAAGTGCTGTGAACATGAACACATTCTAGCTGTAAAGAAATTAAACACTAAAGTATCTATGAGAATGCACAATGCCCTCATCACCATCCTTTTCATATGATTGCTTTTTTCATAGAGATGTCTAGATCATATTTTATATTTTAACTCAGGAGGAATACATAAACATATTTTCAGTATAAAAACATTCAGAGAACAAAGATGAAATCCAGAATCAAATACTACCATAAAATCTTGATTCTCAATTCTTAAGTTCAGTTTCTTTTTAAAAGTTAACAACTGATGATCATTTGAATATGTTCCTTACAAGCCTTTCTATTCCAACTGTTAGTTATTTTGGATTCAGGGAATGGCTCATTGCTGGTCTTTAACCTTCCCCCTAATACTTTGTCTCAGAATCCTCTTTCCCCACTGGATTTACAATAATGCTAATGTAGATGTATACTTTAGTTCATCTAGTCTGTGAAAAAAATTTGCTGTTGCGCCAATCTATTCAGTGTCCACTTAATTACACTTCTCAGAAAATGGAAAATAAAAACCAACAATAACCTAAACATATATGTACAGATAAATGAACTGTTAAACAATTAACATATTTAGGAAATGATAAATGCACAAGTTTTGCCTCTAATGATACCTGCCATGTACAGACTCTAGGTTCTTAAGGAATGTTAAGTATTCACAAGGATTAACACATAGTTTTTGGAACTATGCTGTGACCTCACTGCCAACAAGTTTACATCTCCAGTAAATGAGGGTAGGCATGTAAAACATCCATTTTCACCAACTGAAGTCTCTAGTAAGACATTCATATTGTTTCTCCCTTATATTTAATACCCAATCTAGGATTCCTTTTTGGTTTTGTTTTGTTTCATATTTACTCTGACATGAAAGCTAAGACTAGCTTTGACATAAAAAGTTAAGACTAGCTGAGAGCTGAAGTTGGCCCTTCCTAGGCCACTTTGAGTTTAATAGTTCAAGTTATGAATGATCCAAAAGACATCTCTTGTAAAGGAGGAGATGAATTGAGTAGTAGGAAAGACGTGCCTAAATTTGGTCACTTTCTAGGTACTTTTACCACAGTTTTAGAAACTTTAAAACAACGACTTGGGTGGTCCCATGGTAGCTTCTGGAATAGTTTCAATATGCTGATTAGAAATACTCTATATCAAATTGTAGACTAATTATTAAGTGAATAGAAGTCTATAAGGTGAATATAACATCAGAAACTGAAAACATGATTAAAGTTTTCAACAGTGGCAAACTTGTACAAAATGTTAAAAATACAAACTGTAATACTCTCTTTCATTGCTGGTAATCAAATCTAAAGATCTTCATCAATTTTTTTTCCATCTACTTGGTCATATCAGAAGAATCTTCATGAAGGATATGGTTTTTCTCAGTTGAATTCTGAATCATCTCCTAATGGAAATTTTATGATTCCTCCAATATCTTGAAAGGTTTTCTTGACCTCAGGAACTTGACATTTTGGAAGTGTAATATAGAAAAAATGAAGTCGTAGTTTCTGAAAAGTACCTAGATTTATATTATAGTTAGATTAACATTTTAAGTTTTTCATTTTAATAATTTTAATCAATTTTAATCATTTAATTTGAGACAGAAGAATGAAATATACCAATGAAAGTTTAATAATCTAGCAAATGCTTGCTTGTGCAAAGTACAGAACTAATACAGTACCCATGAGCAGAAGTATATTTGTAAGAAGATTGTTCTGTGTTTTAAAATGCAAAAAAGAAGGAAAAACTATTTGTCACTGAATATGGCTATATGATCTTTCTCAAAGAAAAATTTAGATTGACTAATGCATACACTGATCATTACAACAAAAACACACCAACAAATCTTAATGCATTCAGATTAGTTGAAGTTCTCCCTGGCAATAGTGAGATGACAAAACCAGCGGCTCATCAGTGATACTCCTTTTTCACAATACAATGTGATGAGACTTATATAATAGTGTACCTTTCTTCCTTAAAGGAAAATACAACAAATCCATGCAATAAAATTTAAAAGCATTAAGAGCTAAGTAGCATTTAAAGGACAGCATTTGGGTAAATGCATCACTAGATTAGCTTTCTGAATATTACCTGATCACAAAGGCCATAAGTTTTCATGGCTATAATTTGCTAATACTTATATGCCCCACCTTTTCTAGGATAAGTGAGAGCCCAGTTTTCACACAAGCAGGTTTCCAAAGGGTTTCCAAAGTACAAAAAGCTGGCTTTGATTATTGCCAGTTGAGTCTCCCAGCATTGTAAAAAAGCCACCCTGTGTGCTGTATGTAAATACAGAGCTTTAAAAAATCCATGAGTAGAATAAAATGCTTAACAGCACCATCATTTTTTTGTGTGTAGCAACAGTTTATGAAATAGAAATGATGTAAGCATGAGAAGGGGGAAAAAGATAAATTCAGGGTTACAACAGCAAAACAGTGGCAAAAAGAGGGCAAGATACATTGAATGATCTATCTCTGAAGTCTTCAAACTGATGAAATCAGTTGATGAAATCAGATGGCGAGGGCATGGGGCATTTTTGTACAAGTCAGTGTTACCAGATACACTCTAAGGCCCTTGATATTTTGAACATTCCTCCTTCTTTAGTGCAGAGTTACTCAGATAATTAGATACACATATTTCAGAGTATATTTTAGAAGATATTATGCATTTCTGCCTCCTTTTATAGGCATTAAGGTGAAACTCCATTTCCATTTCATTTCTTTTATCACCTCCCCAACCAAAAAAGAAAAGCTTTATTAATGCCTAAATGATTTTTTAATACCTTTATAAAGGATCACCATGTCATTTGGACCAATTGTTCCACTGAGGACAATTAGAAAAGCTCAAAGATTGATATTGTAAGGAATCAGAAAGCTAACAATATTAGTGAAGAGCTATCATGCAAAGATCAGGGAGAAGATAGAAATTCTGGATACTTAGCTCATCATCTGAGCCTATTTGTGCCCTGGGGACTTAGCCTCTCCTGACTCTCGTCATTGAAAAATGAGACTTAAGAATTACAGAATAAACTTTTTGTGTACACTCAGAAGAGATTAGAAAAGGACCATACACTGTGGTATGAGAAAATTCATGAAGAATTTCAAAATACCATAAATATTATATAAATTTAATATTCAACTACATGAAAAATATAATTATAACATTCTTCTATGTTTGTGTTTGCCTGAATTGTGTCCACGTCAAAGTCTGAGGTTGAAGCCCTAATCCCCAATCAGACCATATTTGGACAGGGCTCTTAAAGAGGTAACTGAAATCAGAATAGTGGGGGCCTTCTAAGAGAAAGAGAGCTCAGAGGTACAGAGGAAAAAGCCAGGTGAAGAGACTAAGGAGGCAGTCCTCACCAAAACTAAGTCCGCTGGCACCTTAACTTTGGAGTTCCAGCCCAAATCTGTGAGAAAATAAATCACTGTTGTTCATCTTTTGTTTCTTTTTCCTGTTCAGCTGGATTGCTTACCATTATTCTGTATTCCACATTACTGATCCATTCTTTAGCTTGCTTTATTTATTCCCTCTAGTATATTTTTAATATCAGTTATTTTCTTCCTCTCTGATCTGTTCTTTATGTATCCTATCTTTGTTGAGGAGAGTGGAGTTGCTCAGTGGGACCCTCAACTCCATTGTGTATCTTTATGACCATTACTTTAAATTCTCTATCAGGCTTATTATCTATTTTGTTTAGGTATCTTGCTGGGATTTTGTCTGATTCATTCGGGGCATATCCCTTGGTCTTATTTTGTCTAAATTTCGGTGTCTGTTTCTACATGTTAGGAACGTCAGCTACATCCGCTCTTACAAATAGGGGCCTAATGAAGCAAAAAATTCTGTTGTGTCCCATACTTCAATGTCCCCTGGTCTCCTGGCACTTCAGGGGGGAATCTCCTAGGTGTGTTGCCTATGTCCTACTTTTGTGGCTCAGCCACAGGTGTCTTCACTCCAATTCTCTACATGGACTCTCTTTGCCTGTTGTGGGTAGGTTTTGGTCCCTGTGTTGTTAAAGGGCCAGTCTGGGGCTGGCTTGGGCTAGAGGTGGGTTAGAGCAAGCATTTGTCAGAGCTGAGGTGCCACAGAACTCCAGGGCTCTCTCCCTGGGTTGTGTCCTGGAGGCTCTTGTTAGTGGGCATGGCCTATAGTCAGACAGGATGTCTGCCCCCAGCCCACCAAGGGGGCCACAGCCAAACTGCTATGTGTGGTTATCTTCCTCACTTTCTGTGGCCAGAGTCACTGTGGAGTGGTGCCGGCCCATGTTAGGGCTGGTCGCACAATGCCATACTTGTGGTGCTGTTTTGGATGGACTCCTGCCAGGGCCAGGTTGGAGAGGGCAAGCCACAGAAGAGCACAGAGGTGGAGCATGTTGTTACCGAGTTAGGTGGAGAGTGTTTACTGCACTACTTCCTACATATGTCTGTGTATCTAAGCTGGTAAGCAGGAGAGGGAAATGGTGCCACATCATTTTTATTCTTGGTCAAGTCTCCCAAAGATTCCTGCCCTTCAGGTACCCATTCTGAACCAGTAAACAGATCTGTTTCCCTCCTGTATAGCGTTGTGCTTTTCAAACTGTTGCTTCTAAGCTGTATCTCAGTGGGCCTCTCACAGGTCAGCTTTGTTCTTAATTATATCTCTATCCTCCTTACCATTTTTTTTATGTGGCCTCTTCCCTACATTTAGCTATAGAAAGTCTCTTTTGCTAGTCTTTCAGTTATTTTCTGGGTTATTTACACTAATCTGAGTGTTAGAATTACACTGGGGGAGATTCTCCTGGGGACACAGGTAGCTTGGAAAATATGTAACCCATTTTTTCAACAGTACATGAGATTAGCATTTCTAACCATGAAGGAATGAAATGATCCACTATTACACTCTCACCATAAACAAGTAGAAATGTGGACAAAATATAGGACACAAAATTTTTTACATAGACAATAGGTAACAAACGGATGCCCAAGAAAAGAAGGACCAATTTGGTGAGCCCTAGTGTTATATAGACTTTTTAAACATTAAACAATTATCAGTGCTAAGTAGAGGGAAGTCCACAGCAGGTCACAGACCTTGGTCTTGAAAGAAAATACAGATAATGGAATTCAGAGGAAAAAGCAAAATGGGTAGAATTCATATGGCAAAATAGCCAAATTGAGGGAACTACATAAAGAAAGAGATGATCTTTGGCTAAACACCAATCTGTACAACATAGGGTGAAATCAACCAAGGGTAGATAAGACCAAGTTGATAAAAAGAAATTACCTGGTAATTTTAAGATGAAAAATTACATGAGTTAAAATATTGGCTGGGAATGGTTTTTACCTACCCAAGTGATGAATAAATGAATAGTCCAATGACCAGAAAATGAAATATTCTGCTTTAGAATTATAATCGAATTACCTCTAGAATAAAGGTAAGCATAAAACCACACAAAAAGAGCATTAAAATCAGCTAAAATGATCAAGCTGGTTTTTATACAATCCACTTGCAAGGTGAGGTTCCTAAGTGTGTAAATGTCAAGTGAAAATATGACAACTGCACAAATACATGAAGAAATGAAATAATTGATCATTTAGTTGTAATTTACTAATGTATTTGAGGTGGAACAATATTTGAAGGTAGAGTATTAAAATTTGAAGATGTATCATGAGAACTCTAGAGCAACCACATGTATACATTACACATAAAAATGTAATTCATAACTCAATAGTGAAGATAACTGAATTTTTAACAGTGAATTAAAAAAACTAAACAAAACCAGACACCAAATGGGAAAAATAGAAAATAACTGGTGATATACTTAAACTATTTAATAAATTTCATGAAAATTAAATGGTATAAACATTTCAATTAAAAACATGGCACCTAAATATTCAATACCCAATGTTCACTGCCTATTATCAACCCTCATCAACTATAAAGTCATGAATATGTGCAAAGTAAAAGACTATGGGGAACAAAGCATGCAACATGCCACCACTAATCAGAACATTAAGATGTAGGATATTTAATACAACTGTAGAAGAAAGAAAAGTCTACCAATATAGTGAGGATTTCAAAACCTCTCAAATCTATCTAGCAGGCAAAAAAAAAATTGAATATATAGAAACCTTGATCAATATTATTAACAGACCCTGAGAGACACTTAGAGAATACTTTCCACAGCCCCATTATAATAGGTCACCTTTCACACATAAAAGAAACATACACTGATTTTTATCAGTGTGGATTTTTTAAAAGTCTTCTTTAAAAAGTTTCAATAAACTTAAAATAGTTTGAACTAGGCAGAGTAAATTTTCTGATCACAACTAAATTTCCAAATAGCACAAAGTTTAACAGTACATCTCTTAATACCAACAGGTCAAAGAAGCTATCACATGGAAAATAATATACTGAAATGAATGGAAGATGAAAACGGAGTATTACAAAATGTGTGCAACATAACTAAAGCAGTGTTCCCAGGGGATAGTCCTAGTATTAAAGCTCATGTCAAAAAATGTATCAATGTCTAGGGCCACCTTGGTGGCTCAGTTGGTAAAGTATCCAACTTTAGCTCAGGTCATAATCTCAGTTTGTGATTTCGAGCTCCATGTCAGTCTCTGTGCCTGTGCCTCCCATCAGAGAGCTGTGTCTCCCTCTCTCTGCCTCTCCCCTGCTTTCTCTCTCTCCCTCTGTCTCTCTCTCACTCTCTCTGCCCCTCCATAGCTCGCTCTCCCTCGTGCACTCTCTTTCTCTCCCCCCGTCTCAAAAATAAGTAAACATTAAAAAAAAATTTAAATCTTGTCAATGCCTAAACTTCCACTTAAGAGGACAGAGATCTAAGTTTAGAATAAAAAAATGGCAAGAAGACAAAAAATAGTTTAATCAATGAAATAAAAGTAGGTTCTTTAAAAAGAGAAGATTGATAACTATTAGAAGTAAAGGTTAAGAAAAATCTATGTAGCAGAAATCACCAATACTAATAAAGGACTAAAGCTCAGTCTTAATATTAAAATGGTAACTACATTTCCATACCACTGGAAGTTGGGAACAAAGTAAAGGTTTCAACCCCAATACTTCTATCTACTATTTTTCTGTAGATTCTAGGGAATGCAGTAAAGCAAAAAAGAAAGAGATGTAGGGGAAAAAAAGGTCAAAAAGGTTTAAACCTTGTAATCTATTAAAGTCAGACCATTTTTATTTGCAGAGATCATTTAAATAGAATCCTAGTTAATTTTCTAAAATGCTAACACTATTTAAGTTGACTTCATTACCAATATTACACATAATTCAAGGAGTGCAAAGTTATGCTTAAAACGAACTTTGTATTCTTTACATGAATTTTTTTTAAAGCCTGAAAAGCATGTCCTAATAGACTTCCACATGCCACATTGAACAAAATGCTTTACATCAATTCATTTTTTTTCTTAAATGGACCAATTCTAGACAACCTTTGTTCTTGCCAAACTGGCAAAGTACTAGGGTAGCACATGACACTGTGCTTGCAGGTTGAATGAAGAACTCAGTAAAAGTACCTCAAAAACACCACAAAAACAAAACCCACCACCTAAAACCAAAGATATGTTAGTTTTCTCTGAGCACCCTTAAGAGCATGTATACACAAATTTCCTTATATTTGATAAAAATCAAATACCTGTAATTCCTCAGTTAGCATTCTTTCTCCTACTGATTCTGCATTTTGCCTTGCCTTATAATCAGCAGAAAGAGTACTTCGTTTTAAGGGGATTATGGCTTTTCCTCTAGAAAAGACGGGCCTTCAGTAGATCAATTGAGGTCTGTTTTAGAAGGTCTCATAAGGCATTACAATTATTGTTGTCTGTCCTAATCAAACTTTTAATGTCACCTCATAGATTCCAAATGGTTATGATTTGTAGAGCCAGTCTTTGGATTTTATCTTTATTATTACATAAGAATAATGTTCAATCCATGATAAAAGAAAATGCTTCAGATTTTATTAATAACTTGTGATTCAAGTTGAGATACATGCCAAGAACATTCTTTCAGCCTTTTCACTCACTCATTTTCCATCGGTTCATCCGCTCATTCCTCATCTATCATAGGACTGGCCCCAACAACCACTGAGCCTCCTAATTATGATTTTACTTTAAAATGATTCTTAAAACTATTTCTTCTCCTCAAAATTACATTCTCAGAAGCCTCATATCTTTGAGTGACTTCCGACAAAATAAACTTGGTTAGTTATTTCAGTACTAGTATGAAAGGATACCAATTTCAGTACCTGTTCTCATGAGAAGTTTCTCCAAGACACTGTTAACAGGGTTAACAATAACAAATAGACCACTATTCCATTATGTCACAACAGAAGTAAAATTTCCCCAAAGACAACTGCTCTAGTGAGGACTTAGCTTAGAAGTCCAATCTTTGTACCTGAGGTTCTGAAATTGGTATACAATCAGAAAGCTGTAATATAACAGCAACATTTACTCGAGCAAATTGATACTGAGGTAAATAGGAGATGCTTAGTCTATTAGGAAGTTTAAAAAAACTTGTATTCAAGTTTCAGTTTTTTCTGTAGTTGGTTGGTTTTGAATAAACCATTAAGATAGATAGTATCCAAACCTGTAAGGCAAAACCAAGTTTGTCCAAGTTGACATTTATGCCTCCTTCTGACTCCAAGATTTTGTTAGGTCTAGTGGTAGGAAATTGGCATTTACCTATGTTGATGGAACTAATTTCCCTTTATCAGGCTAAAGCTGAGCAGATGCTATTTCTCCTTTTCGTCTCCTTTTCTCCAATGACAGCATGTAATTCTGCAATGAAACTAAACTGGAAAAAAATGTGGATTTACTACTTCATACTCCACAGTTGACCTTGTGACACACTTAAAATTGCTTTCTCTGAAAGCATAGAGGCTGAAGGGGGTCAGCTCTTATAACTCTCTTTATGTGGAAATTTTAGTGCTTTAACAAATTTCCCCTTTAATTTTGTAAGAGCTAAATTTTACTAGAATCAGGCTTATAGATAAGCTCATATATAGTAACATAAAATTTTATATAGATTGTTGTATTTTTTCCAGAACAGTATTTAATCACAGCATTTGTAATCATATGGCAAGAATTTCAAAAGCTTTTAAAGTACTTTAACATAGATTTATTTATATTCATGAGTCTCAAACCTTACTAATTGGAGTGTAAAGAGATGTTTACGCATTTTCTAAACATTTTCAAGGCACTTTATTCTATATTACACCTTTTTGAAAAAATTAAGACAAACTCCATTTAAACTGACACATTTCACAATTCACAGAATCTTATCACAGATATCTTCATTTTATTAACTTATTTGGTATATTCATTAGTATTACATAAAATTTCTTACTAAATTATATAAAAATTCCAAGTACAGCTACGAACATATTTGTGATCTTTAGATGATTCACCACCTTGCACCTTGCTCCCTATTGTGATTTATTTTCTGTTTCCTGGGCCTCTCAAACTTAGACTCATTTTCATTTTAGAGACAAAAGAGCTGTTTCTCCAAGGTCTACCCCACCAAGTGCCCAGCGACTGTTTATTATCGATTTGGTTACACCCACTGGTCCCTGTCTACCCTGTGTATAGCCAGGCATATAGGACTCTTAGATTTCCTCACTTAGGACACCCATACAGACTCCCACCTCAGTATTTTTGTGGGCAATTTGGAACCAAGATTAAATTGGCTGTATGAAGTTTTCAACCTGATAAATATCCTTCCGATTGCTGACTTAGGCATTATTTGAAGTTCCTTATTACAACTTTCTTTGTTGGGCTAAGTGCCAGCATAGTCTAATGTGGCTCTGTTAACATCATAACTGCTGGGAGAGAGTACATTCCTCTCTGTCTTTTAAGGAAGCTGTGTTAGATGATTTTTCCCACCATACTTACAGCACAAGTCAAAGAGATCTATCCATATAGTCATCTCCTTTCCAACTCCCAAGTGAAAATTTCAAATTTCAGAACAATCCCTTTCTTGGACAGGACTTTTGTTCTAATTATTGCTTATCATTATACACCAGAAACTTGCCTATTGGAAGAGCAGAGTGCCAGTGTTTTCTGTATGTTTCAAACAAGATCACCATCAGCTGTGCTGCAAAATCTATTTGCTATTTACTCAACTTTTCATGTTCCATCCACCCTCCCACCCCCGCCCGCCTGCCATGCCACCACACACACCTATTCTGGTGACTTTGGAACTCCCAAGTGAAAAATTCAAATTAGCTTTCAGCACAAGCCCTTCCTAGGATGGGACTTTTGTTCTAATTATCGTTAATCCTATACACCTAAAGACATGCCCATTGGTATGGCAGAGTGCCAGTGGTTTCTTAGGTTTCATCAAAGATCATCGTCAGCTGTTCTGCAAAATCTATTTGCTATTTACTCAATTTCTCAGTTTTATTTTCCCCCACTTGTTTGGTGAAAAAGATGTTGTTACAATCATCTCTCATGTTTTAAGCAAAATTTAACAGTAGGTCAGCCAAACCTAAATTTATCCTCAACACAGCACAGTTGAAAGGCCAACTATGAAGTTTCTGTCACCCATACCTCTGTATCCCTTGTAAAACAGTCACATCCATTAGCCCTGAAATTTATGTTTTTTTTTTAAATAGCTTTTTAAATAAGTTGTTAATACACATTTTTTCAAAAATGTATGCTTTGAATGTAATTAATCTTCATCTATCTCTAAGGGCCAAAATACCTTCTCTGAAGCTGTAACTGTTAGTCTATAAAAGCAATATGCTTAACACAAACACAAAGGCAGATAAAGTTGTAATCTCTTGATTTATATTTACCTATTTCAAATATTTTTTTTAAAAAGTCTCAAATTAGTACTTTTGTATATGTATCATTTTCTGTATGTGTAAATGTAACTTTGGGATAAATCCTCAGAAATGGAATAAGAGACACAAAGGGCATATTTTAAATTGTCAACAGTATTGTCACATTGACTCAACTTCACTCACGTTATTCATGCTTACTTTAACATTATAGTAAGTAGAATCTAAAGTCACAACTTTGACTAGTTACCTATTTAGACTTTATTAAATGTCCATAAACTTAGCTTAAAATAACAAAAATGTGTTGAACTTACAGTCTGTAGTTCAAAAGCCCAATGGGGGTCTCACTCAGCCAAAAGAAAGCCAGGTTGTCAGCAATCACGCACTCCTTTCTAAGCTCTCCAGGGCATAATCTGTTTTCTTGCCCTTTATAGCTTCTAGATGATGACCACATTCATGGATGCCTTTCCCCCACCCTCAGCAACAGCAATGTTACGTCTCTCCATGCTCTTCTAAAGTAGTCAGTCTTCTTTTGACTCATGCTTCTGCCTCTCTCTTCTACTTATGGGTACTCTTGCAATTCAATTAGATTCATTGGATTATCCTGGGTAATCTCCCTATTTTAAGATCAGCTGAGTAGCAACTTTAACTCTCTCTGCAATCTTAATTCTCTTTTGTCATAAAACTAAATATATTCACAGATTCTAGGGAAATCTTTATGATAATGGATATTATTCTGCTTACCATATATAGAATAGCTTTAATTGCCATTTATGCTATTTTATCTTATGTTATTTTTTGATATTTCATCTTATTTGTTACTCTGAGAAAATCTAATTTTTGCCTACGTTCAGTCTTAAAGGTATAAACTCCCAGAGAAGGCAACCTTTGTCTTTTGACAATCTGTTCTTGACATTTTTCTGTGACTCTTTCATTTTCCTTGCCACAAATTTATCATATTCTACAGCCTCTTCCTTCTTTTTCGTAGTATGCTGTTTCTTCAGAGCAACACATCCACATTTGTGGTAAGACACATGGAATAACAAGCACTTTAGTCATAGGTTTCTTACCTTCTTCGCTTTGCAGAAACCTGGGATTCTCTTCTGTCCCTCTCTCTCTCTCTCCCTCCCTTTCAAAAATAAACAAACATTTAAAAGCAATGTCTTGAATATGTTATTTATTCAAATATCAATTATGATGAGTCATCTTGGTGTACTTTCTTTCACGTTTATTCAAAATAACCCAATTTACCTAATCATTTATTAGCTTTTCAAAGTTGTCTTAAGTCCTTAAATATTTAAAGGAAAAAAAAAAAAAAACCTCTTCTGTTGTTCTCCATAAGACATGGCAAAAGAAACTTCAGCTGGACTATATCAGATTCAGATCATTTCCCGCATCCCCGCTTTCAGGGGATGCAAGGAAAGAATGAAGAGCAGCTGAAGATAATAGCCATGCTCCAAGTAAGTTTTAATATTTTCTTTCAAATTAGCCATTAGAGAATGAATTCAAATGCAAAAGTGAAACATTTTGAAAATACAACACAAAATTTCTGTCTGTTTTATCTGTATTTTAGTAATATATCAGAATGTTAAAATACTAACAACTAGTAGCACGGTTTACGTTATGTCCCTACTTAATACATATGAAAGGTTCATTTATAAATTACAAAAGATATATATATATATGCATATATAAACACATAAAAATTCATCTAGGTTTTCCCAAAATGACAAGTCCATTGCTTGTCTAATAAAAAAACATTTTTTTGTGTCATGAAATTTGGGGGGCAAAAATATGGTTAGCATCAGCTTAGAGGATACAAATTTATGCCCATTTCATACCTTGTTATGAAAACAAAATAAAACAAATAAACAAACAAAATATGATGAAAAACACTAATACGGTCCTAGTTGATCCTTGTGAATACTTATGTATTTTATATTCTGAGCAGATTTTCTTTTTCTATTCCTTATTGTAAACCAGAAAGGTGAATACACATTTTGTAAAGTATGTCCTGATTAATGTGATTACTTACAATTTTTTAAATGTTTATTTATTTTTGACAAGATAGTGCATGAGCAGGGGAGGGGAAGAGAGAAAGGGAGACACAGAATGTGAAAAAAGGCCCCAGACTCAGAGATGTCAGCACAGAGCCTGACCCAGGGCTTGAACTCATGAACCATGAGATCAGGACCTGAGCCAAAGTTGGACACTTCACCTACTGAGCCACCCAGGTGCCCCTAATGTGATTATTTTAAATAAGGATTGAACATCTCCTTAGTTATTGGACTGATAACTCTCTGTTCCCTATATTTTGATGGCATTTGTAATAAAATATAACATATTTGGTGGATAGCAAATTGAAGAGATTCTTTTACAAGCCAAACAAATCTGTTTTTCTTTTTGTGCTATAGGCAAAACATTTCCATTTGATTTATAATTCTAATATTAAATTGCAATGCTCTGCTCTAGCATTATAATAAGTAGAGTTTAACGTCACATTATTGAATACGATTATAAAAAGGGAATAGCAGTATTATGTTTTTTTATTAAGTGCTGAGTAATTTTATATACTTTTAAAGAGTTTACCAATTTTGACTGGTTTCAGTGTCTTTGATTAAAACCGTTATAGCTTAGATTCATTTTCTTTATTTTTTCTGACAGAACACTAAGGTTTAAAGAAAAAACTTTAATAAGAGTGATTATTTCACTGTTGAGCGAATCTTTGGTTCATATGAAGTTGTATTAATTCAGACAATCAGAAACTAGTATGTATATTGTAAGATTAACAAGGTGAATAGTGCCAAAAAGAGTTAATAGGCAGGGTTAATTCTACCTATGAAACCACATAGAAAAGCTCAATTATGTACTCTAATATCTTCATCATTTTTTATTTGCCAATGTCTTTATCAATTTTCATAATAAAGCAACTCTAAATTCACTGACAATCATTTTTATAGTACAAAGAGTGAAATTTCCAAACATTTGATCTATGACACCAGGTATAAAGGTCACAAAGGCATTGTCTTACTCTTATTGTGCAGATGTATTTAAATAGATGTATTTAAAATATTGGCAGAACTCTTAAAAAAGGGAGATGACAGTAAACATGTAGCACGCAGCATTTTCAATTAGGATTTTAATTATGCTTTGTGAAATCTAGTGATACTTCTTTATTTCTTAAAATAAATGAGGCAAATCTCATCAGAATTATTTACTCCTATGGATACCAATTTATATGATAAACCACTTTGTTCTACGACTGCATTACAAAAACCCAACTGTTTCATGCTGTTCATGGAAGTCAGTAATAGGACACAGACTGTGATGCTATTAAAGCAATTCAATAACAGAACATTAGAATGTCTACTAAAATATCACAAACGAGTACCAAAATTTTATATAATGCCAATGGAATGTTATAACATTGCAGCGTTTCCTTTTGTTTTACAGTTTAGGCAATAATATTACTAATGTAATTATGTTTCCTATACATAGAATCCAAGGTTATCCTCAAATCACAGTATTGCATTTATCATACTAAAATTAATTCTTTTCCTATTCAAGAAGTGACTTGATATTCTGCATGATTTTCAAATTGTAAAAAATTTAAATTTGCATTTATTACATCTTGACATTGTAAGGACTAAGTATTAAACCTTAGAAAATTTTAACTTATTTTGGGGCGCCTGGTTGGCTTAGTCGGTTAAGCGTCCGACTTTCGCTTGGGTCATGATCTCGCGGTTCGTGGTTCGAGCCCCGCGTCGGGCTCTGTGCTGACTGCCGGCTCAGAGCCTGGAGCCTGTTTCAGTCTGTGACTCCCTCTCTCTCTGACCCTCCCCTGCTCACGCTGTCTCTCTCTCTCTCCTAAAGATAAAAAAAAAAAAAAAAGAAAATTTTAACTTATTTTAAAATATATTAAAACAGAGCATGACATTTTCTCTCTAAAAACAAGTTATTTATCATGTTACCATAAAAGTTTCCTTTAGTTTCATCCAGTTCAAATTCAGCTAAAGTCTTTTTTTAAGTGTTTGTTTGTTTTGGGAGGAGAGAGGAGAGAGACAGAGAGAGACAGGGAGAGAGAGAGAGAGAGAGACAGGGAGAGAGAGAGAGAGAGAGAGAGAGAGGGAGAGAGAGAGAGAGAACATAAGCAGGAGGGACAGAGAAAGAGGCAGACAGAGAATCCTAAGCAGGATCCCCACTATCAGCACAGAGCCTAATGCTGGGCTTGAACTCATGAACTGTGAGATCGTGACCTGAGCCGAAGTCAAGAGTTGGATGGTTCATTGACTGAGTCTTTCAAGTGTTAAAGTCTTTTAACTACCACAAAAGTTTTCTGACTTTACGTGTGAAAAAACTAGTTCATTAATAGTCAATTAGTTTTTCAAAATTCAAACTCAGTTATTGAAACTATATTCAAGAATAAACTCTCAACTATTGCCTAGTGATGAAGACAAAACCACTATTTCTTTTTGCTGGTGCAGAAATATTTTTTTGTAATGCTTGGATAATGAGATATTATTAAGTGTAAAGATTTTGGTGTTAATCAAACTCATGGCCAAAATCATGATAGATTATGGAGAAAATATGGAAAACTAAATAATTATGGGGTTTGAGGGCTGGGAGTATTCTAAGAACAATAAGAATACTTTTGAAAAATATATAAATATGTATAAATGAGTTGTAGTGCATGATGGAGCACATTATATTCCATTGGAAGAAGATAATGAAGTTTAGCTCAACAGGTAACTGTAGAAAGTTGTCACCTTTGGTATCCACAATCTTCCCCAAAATAATATCGTTTGGTAATTTTGAATACTATCAGCACTTTTTCGCTGATAAAATTCATGAGCAACTGGACAGACAAGCTTCTGAAAATAGACTGGGATGGTCGTCATCATACTAATAAAAGCTGAATGAACCTTAAAACTATCTCCTAAGTCCAGATGGACTAAGGTTATATTCGAACACTTGCTGTTTCTGTAGTCAGCTCAGTCAGTGTGGCTGGCTTCCACAGAGACAGCATGTCAGTGTGACATGCCTTGTGACAATATAAGGTTCCTGTGGAAATGAAGAGTGTTTACTGATGAATCTTTAGGACTTCTCAAAAATAAATATGAGGAATTATCCAACGTGATTTTTGAACTCATAAAATACTCAAGAAATTTCCTTTTTTTGTGGCAATATTTACAGCTGTTTGTCTCCTTCTCCCCTGGACAACACATTTCCATTGCCAGTAATAAGTAATGTTTCTATTTAGCTTTTGACCATGTCCCAGAGCAATCTAAACCACACTCACACAGCTTATCAGGTTTTTGTTTTTGTTTTTCCATGCAGGAGTAGATCTTAAAAGGCTAGACTCATTTTTCTATTCTATATGCATAATGATAAATCCGCACTCCTGCTGGGGGCCATTTTCACAGCTTCCTCTCCAATAATTAAATGACCACCAGTGAGAGTATTGCCTATAGAATTTAGACAATCAAAAACATTTTTCTTAATACTCCTTTTAGCAAAAATGATTTTATCATCTTCCTTCCATTTTCTTAACATTTTAAATAAAATTACCACTGATTAAGGCAAAGGTTATTTCTTAGCACTTTAATCCTCTTTACATAGCTAATTAGCATCAAGTGTTTCTATTTTCTGGGGCAAATTTGTTGGGAGTATAACACTCTGGGTGTATGTTTTAAACGTATAGGACAAAATCATGGTCATGAAATATACAGCATTAACAAAATAAGTGACTGCCTTTCCTATAAACAATTTCTGAATATGAAAAAGGATCTGAATTTGTTTATCAATCAGAAATATATACATTTTGAGATTGAAAAGGTTATATTTTGTGTTTTTTAATGTAATAGCATGTGATGAAACCACATCTTGTGACAAAATGGAAATTATATTTTTCATATTCTTTCTTGCCGAAAAGTTATTTTTTATATATCCAGAAATCTTGTACACATTCCCACGTGATGAACTGAAGAAATATTGTGAGACACCTATTACACAAATGGAAGCCTTTGTCTCAGACACTTTATGAGGGAGAAGAAATTTAAATCAATTTTAAACTAAAAATTAAATTGAGCAATGACACGAGAAAAATGTGAGTCCTAAGAAAATTTTATAACCATTTCTATGAGAAAACCACATATGATTTAGAGAAAGTCAGATACTTGGTGTGGTAAATGTTTACTTGACATTGTGCTTCATTGCAAGCATAATGAATTTTTTCCAAGGGAATCAAACGAATGCTTTACTTCATCTAGAACAAGAGAGACCAATAAAAAAGTAGAACTTGGTAAAGAAATCTCACTTATCAGGAAGGGAGCAGCCTTGACTTATGGAAGGACTGTAGGTTCTAACAATGTAATTTACATTTAACTTACTAATGTTTGCATAATGTCCAGTGGGTTATATCTTTTAAAAAAGTATTCAAATCAGTATAACTCTGTATACCACAATGCCAGTTAACTATATCAGAGCAGTAGAAATAGAACAAAATAAAGATTTTATTAGGTCACCAAGAATACATCATTCTTTATTTAGAATAGAGACAGTAGAGGGATCAGGGCGAAACATGGGTTTCCTCTGAAGCTATCAGGGGCATTTTACCTCTTACAACTGATAATACAACAGGTGCATTAATTAATAATTCTATACTCCTGTCTTTGCAATCTAAGATATTAATTCCTCGGAAACAAAGAATATGAATTTAATTTGCCAGATTCAAATATAAATCTATGATTGCTCATATGGTTTTATCACTAAATAGATCCTTTTAATTTCAAAAATATTCCTAGAATAAGTGTACTATATTAATTCCCATTTCTAGAAAATAAGTTTAGATTATCTTAGTTTACTTTAAATAGAGCCTAGTAAATAATGATGTTAGACTTGGATCAAGATCTTTTTTTTTTTCTTGTGTAGACCTTTTATATTTAAAGATCTTTTAATTTTAAAGACTTAAATGTTGAGACTTGTTTGCTGTGTATATTTTCTCACCTCTTCCCAATATTATTTTATACACAACTGAGCATGTATGCAACCCTACTTAAACAGGGTTTATCAAGTCGAGTTCAAACTTTGTTGGGCAAATGCAAAGCATGTACCATAAGGTAAAGATGAGGACATCTTCAAAGATACTTTACTATATCTTAAAGAGCAATATTCTAGACAGAGCTGGGAAGGAAAATCTACACACATTTGCACAGTTTCATATTCTTAAAATCATTTTAAAATCATCCCAGCAATATCTTTTTTTCCTGGAAATCCTATAAAATGCTTTTATTGGAGAATCCATAAGTTGTCTGCTATCTTTATGAAGCTAAGGAGAAAGGCTTCTCACTTTTTTTTAAATGTGGAATTCTCCTCACCTCTTAAGAGAAAAAGAAAGAAAAGTGTTCATTTTGAGTGTGACTTTTTAGATGCTACTCACCTTTCTTCACTTTCTTCTAAATCACTAAAAGGTTGGAAAATAGTAGGAAATTTCAGAGTAGCACAGGCACATGAATCAAGTCTTCAAAGTTAATGGTGAAATAGTATTGTGTATGAATCTAGGAGCTCTGATGAAGGGTTATTTTCAGTAAATGTTGAAAGGCTGACAGTAGTTGCTTTGTAGATGTGGGAAAAAACATGTTGATACCAATCATACACAATTGCTCTTTAATGGTAAGAACTTTTTAAAAAGAAAGAGTTTCTTTGGAGCTGATTTTAAGCCAGGGCATACAATTCCTGGAAATTTCATAAGAAGTTATAAATGACTCAAATTAAAAATGTTAGAAAAGAAAGTAATATAAAATTTGGTCCCTAACTGTTCATTATTATATATTACTCTATCTCTTACTCTATTCTGCTTCTATGATAAAGATAATAGTTTGAGAATTAAGTACTTGAGCATCAGTCTGTATGTGTACATTTTTAGGATGTTGCATCTAAATTTCTCAGATTGTCAAGGGTGCTAAAAGCCAGAAGCCTGTTTCCGATTCTGTGTCTCCCTCTCTCTGCCCCTCCCCTGCTTGTGGGGGATTAAAATCTTTTTTAATCTTTTATTTAGTTTTGAGAGAGAAAGAAAGAGACAGTGTGAGTAGGGGAGGGTTAGAGAGAGAGGGAGACACAGAATCCGAAGCAGTCTCCAGACTCTGAGCTAGCTGTCAGCACAGAGTCCCATGCCGGGCTTGAACCCAGGAACTGTGAGATCATGACCTGAGCCGAAGTCGGACGCTTAACCCACTGAGCTACCCAGGTGCCACTTAAAAATAAGTAAACATTAAAAAATATTTTAAAGTAGTCAGATTGACAAACCAATCTTAGACTATAAATTTGCTAGGAAGAGGATGCCAAATAAGACCATTTTCAGAAAAGATAGCATTAAAAGGTTTATTATTTTCAGGAAAAATAGGTTTTCTACCTGAATTCCATATTATCTAAGAGATAAAATAAATTTGTTCCCTGGAAGAAGTAACATTGGCTTATTTGAGAATGGTCTGTCAATTGTTCTATCATTGTGTGGCCTGAGTGGTCCTATTTTCTTTCCACCTTCACCCAGAACAGGGCTTTGGGGATCCTATGAAGCGGTAAAAGATGGAAATAGAAAGAGAAAGAGTAAGTAATGAAAATTGATGGGGTGATACAGAATCCAAAACTATTGTCTTCAAGGCCTACTCTAAGGATTACTACAGGTTTGAAACACACCTGTTGGAATCCACATTTTTTTCCTTCACCCTCATAATATATGTACTCATTTCTCAAACTTTGTATTATACTAAGGTTTTTAAAATGATTTCATGCATCTTCCCCTTTCAGGTAATTAATTTTTGCTAAAGCAAACTGTATTCTGTTATTTAAAAAAAAGAAGCACATTGAATTGAAAGTGAAGTTTCTTTTTAGCCTTTCCATAATTAACATTATTTAAATTATTCTATTAAAAATTATCCCAGAGGAAATTATAGCTAATAATTTTGTATTTTTCCTCCTTTAAACATCTATACTAATATAAATACACCTATATAAATATGAATGTTTATAAAATCAACTGAATTAAGAACTGATGTATTAAATTTACATTATGAAGCAACTCCTTATCTACTCACATGCTAGCATTCTGAAGATTACTGTTGTAATTAGTAGAGTCAATAAAGAATGGATTCTAAATAAACATAATTAATACTACAATGAAATGAAGAGGTGTAAAGCAGTATTAGTACTTAATTGGAATACTTGAAGTCCTCATTCTACATGGTACTGTGGAAACTGCAATATGTGCACGTTGAGACCATGTTCTTGCTTTGTATCATTCCAGGGAACACAGAGCTGTGCACATCAAAGACACTGTTCCAATATGCAAGAGCTTCCAGTTACCAAAAGTTTCCAGTAGCCAATACTGCCTAAAATGAGGCATGTCTGCATATAAAGTAATTCAAATGGAAATTTGAAAAGTGGACAATGCAATGCATACGCTTAAGAACTCATAGACTGATATAAAAATAGCATAGACCACCAATAATAGGGTTACTGAAATGGAAGGAAAGTCAATGGACAAATATAAGCTGAAGCACAGAGACAGAAACAAATAAAATATATATAGATAAGGAAATAGGAGATGGGTGGAAAAGAATTAAAAGTCTAACATATGTTTAACTGGAATCACAGAAAAAGATGAAAGGGAATTGAGCAGAACAATAACTAAACAGTTAGTGTACAAGCAGTTTCTAAAATAGAGAACAATACCAAGAAGCCCTGTGGATCCTAATATTCAAGAAGCTCTAGATTCCAATCAAGATAAATATAAAGACCACATGTAGGCCCATCTAGAAGCATATTGTTTACAAGAATATTTTACATTATTAAAATATTGAAGCTTCAGAATGCTTTCTTTGTGTTTAATCTATTAGAAAATAAGATAGAAATATTCAAAATATGCATTTAGTTCATTTTTAAAACACCAATAATAAATCCATTTTGTTAACATAGCATACATATATTTATAAAACATAACCATCTTTTCCATAATGAAATATAATTAGTGCTATAATTGCTTCACATTTTTGTAAATACCTTTCATACTGGTTTACTAAAAGACAGATGGATTATCATATCTGCTTCCAAAATGAGTCTGTTATAATCTATTGGGTTTTTTGTAAGTGTAGACATATAAAACACTTTTTGGCTCCAAAAATTATGTAATGAGAATTGGAGGAGAATTGGATAGGGATAATCCTTTCAGCTAACTACAGTTATTTTTTGTTGGTATACACGAACAATTGACAAGCAGGGAATTTTATAAAGATAGTTGTAACATGAAATACAAAAGAATATCACTAAATATTTTGTATTCCATTACATTCAAATTCATGGACTCAACTTGAATTTTGTTTTTTTTCAACTTTCACTTGAACTGTATCTTATATCCATGTATTCCTCTTATAATATCATGCATTATCACTTTGGAATAATTGCCAAAAGCCAAAGACAAACTGAAAATCTTGAAAACAGTCAGAAAAGTCCTTCATTAGAGAAACACTATGCAAGACACAGTGGATTTGTATTTTTAAAATGTTGAAAGAAAATATAAAGCACTTTCTTCAGCAGATAAAAACACAGATTAATACATTTTTGTTACTATCAGAATTTGTATTAGTGTCATTTTGCAAGTATGCATATATAATCTCCAAGTTAACCACTGAAACAAATTGGAAAACAGAGGGAACAAAAACAGAAACTAATCGAGGGATTCCAAAGAAAGGGGGGAAAAAAAACAATTCTGGGACCTGTATGTCAAATGAAAAATCTATTATGAGATGATCAATGTAAACACAAATATAAATAGGTTAAATAGTCCAAAGTTTTAGATATGAATTTGAATCTAGAGGTATTCTATCAAAGAATGATAATAATTTATTTTGAGTCATATTCCTTTTCCTCCAAAAGTAGGGCTTCATTATTTCACTCCTTCCTATTTACACACTTTTATACATAACAGGAGAATTTAAAATATTTACAACATAAAAATTAATATAGTTATGGGGCACCTGGGTGGCTAAGTCAGTTAAGCACCTGACTTTGGCTCCGGTCATGATCTCATGGTTCGTGGGCTCGAGCCCTGCTTCAGGCTCTGTGCTGACAGCTCAGAGCCTGGAGCCTGCTTTGGATTCTGTCTCCTTTTCTCTCTGCCCCTTCCCTTCTCATACCCTGTTTCTCTCTCTCTCTCAAAAATAAATAAAAACAATAGAAAACTTTTTTTAAAAAATTAATATAGTTAAAATACAATGTTTGGTAACTGGGAAAATTAATATAGTTAAACTATTATGTTAGGCATACACAAAAATAACTGTGATAATATAAGGCACAATGTGTTAGATGCAGTAAAAATTGCATCAGTATTTTTTTCAATGTGTACTTTGAGACCAATGGCATCCTATGCAAAAAGAGCTGGTGAGCAGGTACAATCTTGCCTTGAGCCAGAGTTATCTTTTTGGCACCAAATGTTTAGGTCAATTTGGAGGCTGAAATTTTTATCTCTAAAAATATCTTCAACTTAACTAAGTGAACTAATGAAATTAGTGTTCCTTTCAGAAGAGGCTCAAATTTTGATGCAAAGCCTAATCATGCACTTTAATGCAGCTCTTTACTTTTGTTACATTTTAGCATTTGTTTCTTGTCATTTCAGTAGCCAACCCCTTATTCATCTTGATTATCTTATCGTCCTCTGGAACTAAATCTGAAATGACATATGGTCAGTCGAATTTTCAATTTCAGTTGCAAAGTTGCTCACAGGAACTTTAAAAAACCACATGAATCTTTCACAGCAAATTAGAGTCAAGAAAGGCTTCACCCAAACTGCTGCAAGTAAAAAGTCACTTATAAAGATAATGCACTGCCATCACAGCACATACACAAACTAAAGGAGGTCTTTTATTTTCCCAGTACTAATAATACTTTATGAAATTGCCCTCACATCTGACAGTTTAAAAAACATTTGTTTAAAATGCCTTTATTTTGGTAATCATTAATTAATAAAAAGCCAATATTTACCAAACATTATGTGTATGTTAAAAATGACCCCAAAATAATTTTTTTTACAAATAGTTTATTGTCAAATTAGTTTCCACATAACACTCAGTGCTCATCCCCACAAGTGCCCTCCTCCATGCCCATCTCCCCCTCCCCCCCACATCCATCAGTCCTCAGTTTTTGTCAGCATTCAAGAGTCTCTCATGGTTTGCCTCTCTCCCTTTCCCCCACCATTTCCGCCCTTCTTCTCCCCCTTGGTCCTCCGTCAAGTTCCTCCTAATCCTCCTATACGTGCATACATATGATATTTGTCCTTCTCTGCCTGACTTATTTCGCTCAGCATAACACCCTCAAGGTCCATCCATGTTGCTACACATGGCCAGATTTCATTGTTTCTCATTGCCATGTAGTATTCCATGGTATAGATAAACCACATCTTCTTGATCCATTCATCTGTTGATGGACACTTAGGCTCTTTCCATGTTTTAGCTATTGTGGAGAGTGCTGCTATGAACATTGGGGTACCTGTGCTCCTATGCCTCAGCATTTCTGTATCCCTTGGGTAAATTCCTAGCAGTGCTATTGTTGGGTCCTAGGGGAGTTCTATTGTTAGTTTCCTGAGGAAACTTCACACTGTTTTCCAGAGGGGCTGCACCAGTTTACATTCCCACCAACAGTGTAGGAGGGTGCCCGTTTCTCCACATCCTCGCCAGCATCTAGAGTTCTCTGATTGGCTCATTTTAGCCACTCTGACTGGCGTGAGGTGGTATCTCAGTGTGGGTTTGATTTGTATTTCCCTGATGAGGAGGGATGCTGAGCATCGTTTCATGTGTCTGTTGGCCATCTGGATGTCCTCTTTGGAGAAGTGTCTGTTCTTTTCTTCTGCCCATTTCTTCACTGGGTTGTTTGTTTTTCGGGCGTGTAGTTTGGTGAGTTCCTTATTGATTCTGGATATTAACCCTTTATCTGATATGTCATTTGCAACTATCCTTTACCATTCCGTTGGTTGCCTATTAGTTTTGTGGGTTGTTTCCTTGGCTGTGCAGAAGCTTTTAATCTTGATGAGGTCCCAATCATTTATTTTTGCTCTTGATTCCCTTGCTAACCCCAAAATAATTTTTGACATTATCATATTTATCTTTAGCCTACTGTAAGAAAGGTTTCATTAGTATCATCATTTTATTCTTTTTATTTTTTATTTTTTAATGTTTATTTATTTTTGAAAGAGAGAGATTGAGCGTGAGCAGGGAGGAGCAGAGAGAGAGGGAGACACAGAATCTGAAGCAGGCTCCAGGCTCTAAGCTGTCAGCATAGAGCCTGATGTGGAGCTTGAACTCACAAACCACAGATCATGACCCGAGCTGAAATGAGACACTTAACCAACTGAGCCATCCAGTCACCCCATTTTTATTATCATTTTATAGATGAGGTAACTAGGGCCTTAAACATGGTTAGCAGATTATTTAAGTTTCCTGATATGTAACCAGAGTAAAAATTCAAATTTAGACAATTTGAGTTCATGGTGAAGGTGATTTTACCTGTCAAGTAATTAAATTATTAATAACATACATATGATCCATAAAATAGTATTAGAACTTAACAAACTCATGTTTTAATGATGTAAGAATGTGATGTATCTAAGAGAAAAACCAAATTGTTACTGAATAAGTGCTATAGAATTCCGTTAAATAGAGAACCTAACAAGACTGAGTCTCATAAAATTTCATTTCTCAAAAAAGCAAGGAAATAAACCTATGGCTATGTCTTAATGGAAGTATCTATTTTCTGGATCAACTACTGTTGAAGGGCATAGTTTTTGATAAGTCACTAGTTGGACAGGCAATACATTTGCCATGTTAAGAATAATAAAGAAAAAAAATAGAAACTCCAGGAAAGAAGTAAAAAAGAATCTTCTTTCTGTAATTCAATTAATGAAAATCCTAGTGTAAAGTAAGAGATATATCCATAGAGGTGGGGAAAAGGGTCTAGAAGTTAAAGTCTATGACTACTCAGGGATTTAGGTGCAACCTTAGGCATTTCTGGCATATTTAATAATTATCATTATCATGAAAATAATGGTAAAAGCAATTGCTATAATGATGGATACTTAGAACTGAACCCAGTTGAATACAGTGTTAAGAATACAGGTTCTTGGGGTGCCTGGCTGGCTCAGTTGTTTAAGCATCCAACTTTGGCTCAGGCCATGATTTCACGGTCCATGAGATCAAGCCCTGCATCAGGCTCTGTGCTGTCAGTTCAGAGCCTGGAACCTGCTTCGGATTCTATGTCTCCCTCTCTCTCTGCCCCTCCCCTAACTCATGCTCTGCCTCTGTCTCTCAAAAAATGAATAAACTTTAAAAAAAATTTAAAAAGGAATATAGTTCTTTGGTTAGAAAGGCCTAGTTTTGAATAAAGCTTTGATATATCTGCAATATTGTCCAAGTTACTTTACTTTTTCTGTCTCATCTTTTTAATGCTTGAAAGTATCAGCACAACCAAAGTCCTCAGATGACTTGCTAGCTTCACAGGGAAAAACAAGACTGTAAACTTTTGCAACCAATTCACTGCCTTCAAGACCTTGGCCTAACATAAAAGGAAGAAAGCATGAGTGATCATTTTTAAATGTAGCATGTAAAATTATGAGTATATTATGAGTAGCTGTGGTGCACTGCAGAAGTGGACCATTATGTAATGAAAAGTCAGAAGGCCCATTTTTTAAACTCTCTACTTCTGGTGAATTACTCTGAATCATTGAAGAATCATTGAAGAATTAATCCTGCTTGAAACAGTAACATAGCCTTTGCTTTTCCTTCTCTAAGAATCCCCGTTTTTCTCCTTTTTGTTCTTTCCTACTTCAGAAGGCAGGTAGAGAATCACATTTTATCTATGCTCTGTGATTTTTGTGTCGGTAAGCATCTACAGAGGTCGCAGACATTGATTTTAATGTCAAAACTGAAACTAAAAAATGTACCCTTCCTATGATCAAATACACTAAAAAGAATAAGATATTCACCGTGATTCCCACTGTCTCTCCTCTTTCTCCTCCTTCAGTAGCTCTGCTGACTCTGACTGCAAATGATGCATGCAGACAAAAATGATCATAAAGTTCAGATAATCTGGAGATTACTTAATCTGAACTTCCATGTTCTATTTTTTTAAACATTTAATTGTTTATTTTGAAAGAGAGAGAACAGAGGAGGGCAGAGTGAGGCAGAGAGAGAATTCCAAGCAGGTCTACACTATCAGAGGAAAGATTGTTGCAAGGCTCAGTCCCATGAACTGTGAGATCATGACCTGAACTGAAACCAAGAGTTGGATCCTTAACTGACTGAGCCACCCAGCACCCGTGAACTTCCATATTACAAGTGAGAAAAAAATGTAGCTCCAAAGATTAAGTAACTACACTGTCTATATGATAAGTAAGAAATAGGGGTCACAGTTACTGAATGGGAAGTCTAGAGATGGGTCTCCTGAGTTTTAGATAATAAATGTTCTATTTTACTCAGTATTTCTTAGTTACTGATTATATAAACATAATGCCATAGACTAATTTTCATAATAACTCAAACACTATATGTGTATAAGTGTAGATACTGTACAATGACATCATAAATTTTATTTGACATTTTTGAATCCTAAGGTCCAAAATCATTTAAAATCATAGAATTGAAAAAAGATAGTATCATGTGTAATAGAACTTCCTAATAAATATTTATTAAATGTATGAATGCACTGTGTATCACTGTCTCTCAGGAGTACTATATGCAATATATGGAAAGATTTGTAAACATATTAAGATTTCATAAAATGTGAATTAAAATAAATGTGATAGCATCATATTTTAACACAGAAGAATATCTGCAAAATTCAAAACAAACTTATGGTTCTGAGAAAAAATTTATATTTGTCAATAAGTGGATTATTACAAGTTAAATAATAAAATTTAAACCCAGTCATTTAATTTAATTTAACTGATAATTTTAAGATGTATCAATATACAGATATATATCAATGTAACTTGTGGAATTGCATAATTTTGGTTACAGAAATAAAAGCAGTTAAATATATTTCGTTATAGCCATTTTATTTAAAGTAATAATTCATAAGAATAGATTCATATTTTAATTAAACTTCTTAGTAATTAAGGGTTTTAAAAATATATCTTCAATTTGAATCATTGAAAACATAAATAAATGATGAAAATATATTTAAAATTATTTTTTAGTTTTCGATCATGTGGCATCATGTTTAATCTCTAATATATCAGAGTTTGCCTTCAACATATCTTTATCACACATTTAAGTAAATCAAATTTTAAGTAAGATTGTGTGTTATAGATTCTTTCACTTTCTATTGAGGTTCTTATGATAGGACATAAAGTGATGGAAATTCAGATACCTTTGAAAACCCATGAATGTCAATACAAATCTTCCTGATATCTTGTGGACTTGCTACCTTCCAAGGAAAGGAGGGAAAAGGAGTAAGAAGGATTTTTGTTTCCATCTATATCTTAAATTCTTCATAGAAGCTAAGAAAGTGTATCATCTCTCATAATGTGCAAGAGATTGAATTTTAAAACTCATATGTACTTGTCTTAAACAGAACGAAATGTTTTAGAGGTTCCTAGATTGCTCAGTTGGTTGAGCAACCCACTCTTCATTTTGGCTGGGGTCATAATTTCATGGTTCATTGGTTTGAGCCGCATGTCAAGCCCCACGTGGGGTCATGATCTATACTTCCTGGATTCAAGTCCTAAGTCAAGCCCCCCACATAAAGCTTTGCACTGATTATGTGAAATCTTCTGGAATTCTTTCTCTCTCTCCCTCTCTCTCTGCTCCTTCTCCCCTCATGCATGCTCTTTCATGTGGCTCTCTCTCTCTCAAAATAAATAAACCCAGGAGGGTCTGGGTGGTGGCGTCTGAATTCAGCTCAGGTCACAATCTCATGGTTCGTGAGTTTGAGACACATGTCAGGCTCTGAGGTGTTAGCACAGATTCTGTGTCTACCCCTCTCTCTCTCTGCCCCTCCCACACTCACACTCTGTCTCAAGAATATACACTAAAAGTTTTTCTTTTTTTAAAGTAACAAAATATTTTTATTCTTGACTAGTATTTTTTAAACCAAATATAATCAATAAAAGATTTAGACATAGAAAAACAGGTAACAATCATGGTTAGATGACAATCTGAACAGAAATGTACATTACTAACAAACATGAAATAGTCAACCTGCTAATATAAGAATTATTTAGAAGTAAGATAATATGAAGATAAGTATTTTTAGGGGTGCTTTATTGTTGCTTTTAGGAAAGTACTCTTTGTTAGAGTACTAACATGATGAAACACATACTCTTACATGCAGATGCTGAGATTCTAAAATATTATAAGCTTCTAAAAAGCAATCAGACATGATATGTAAAGAATCTTGAACTAGGTATACTCTTTCTGGTTCAATAACTTCCAACATGGACAAAAGGAGGAAGAGAGACAACAGTATTTCAGTTGGGATACTAAATTCTCTAAAATGCAAACCTTTGCAAAAAAAAAAAAATAAGTAAAATGCAAACCTTTGAATAAAATATTTAAGCATAAGAATGACATTTTATATTTAAGCACAAGAATGATGACATTGCTCAAAAACAGTATGGTATTGGCAGTAAAACAGACACATAGATCAAAAGAACAGAAGAGAAAGCCCAGAAATAAACCTACACATATAT
Source organism: Hyaena hyaena (assembly GCF_003009895.1). Lineage (NCBI taxonomy): Eukaryota > Metazoa > Chordata > Mammalia > Carnivora > Hyaenidae > Hyaena > Hyaena hyaena. The sequence goes on along the minus strand of NW_024081290.1, from coordinate 398,977 downwards.
GGCCATATTATGTATGAAGCCAAGAATAGGGAAAAGACACTCTCTTCAATAAAATATGTTGGGAAAACTGGACAGCTACATATAATAAGGAAACTGGACCACTGTCTGATGCCATACCCAAAAATGAACTCAAAATGGATTAAAGTCTTGAATGTAAGACCTGAAACCATGAAACTCCTAGGGAAAAAGAAACAAAAAAACAAACAAACAAAAAAAAACAAACAGAATCAGACCTTAGGGAGTAATCTCCTTGACATCAGTCTTGGTGATGACTTTTTGAATCTGACATCAAAGGCAAAGGCAGAAAAAGTAAAATTAAACAAATGAAACTACATCAAGCCAAAAAGCTTAAACCATCAACAAAATGAGAAGGCAACATACAGAATAGAAGAAAATATTTGCAAATCATATATCTGATGAGGGGTTAATATGTATCAAAAATATATAAAGAACTCATACAATGCGATAGCAAAAACAAAACAAAACAAAACAAAACTGATTACAAATAGAAGATCCGAACAGAAATTTTTTCAAAGAAGACATAAAGATGGCCAACAGATATAAGAAAATATGCTGAATATCACTAATTGCCAGGGAAATGTAAATCCAACCATAGTGAGATATCACCTGTTAGAATGGCTGCTGTCAAAAAGACAAGAAAGAACAAGTATAGGAGAAGATGAGGAGAAAGGGACCCTTGTGCATTGTTGGTGGTAATGTAAATTGGTGTAACCACTAAGGAAAACAGTATAAAATTTCCTCAAGAAATTAAAAATAAGATTATCAGATGATCCAGCAATGTCCATTTCTGAGTATTTATCTGAAGAAAACAAAAATATTGTTTTGAAAATAATGCCCTACATTTACTGCAGCATTACTTACAATTGCCAAGATATGGAAACAACCCAAGTGTCCGTTGATGGATGGATAAAGAATATGTGTGGGTTTATGTCTATGTGTGTGTATAATGGCATATTATTCAGCCACAGAGATAAATAATATCTTGCCATCTGTGACAATATGGATGGATCTTGAGGCCATTATATTAAGTGAAAGAAGTCAGATAAAGAAAGATAAATCCCATATAATCTCACTTACATGTGTAATCATAAAAACAAAACAAAGAAAAAACTCATAGATACAAACAGGAAAAAATTTCAAAACTGTAATTAAAAAAGAGGGCGCCTGGGTGGCTCAGTCGGTTTGGCATCCAATTCTTGATTTCGGCTCAGGTCATGATCTCATGAGATTCAGCCCTGTACCAGGCTCTATTCTGACAGCACATAGCTGCCCCTCCCCACTCATGCTCTCTCTTTCTCAAAATAAATAAATTAATTAAAATAAATAAAATAAATAAAACTTCAAAGAGAAGATTTGTGGCTGTCAGAGGCAGAGTGTGGTGATTGGGTCAATGGATGAAAGGGATCAAAAAGTACAAACTTCCAGTTATAAAATAAATAAGTCATGTGACTATAATGTGCAGCATAGTGGCTATAGTTAACAACACTGTATTGCATATATGAAAGAGGAGAAGAGAGTAGATCTTGAAAGCTCTTATCACAAGAAGAAAAAATCTCATGGTAATGAATGTTAATAAAAGTAAATAAAACAGTGTCTGACATTTAGTAATAATAATAAATAATAACATTTCTTTTCCAGTGAAAATATTGTGAATGATTTTAATTTATAGAAAATTTTATTTTTACATTTATTAAATTTACTAGGACAATTATTTATAAAGTTTAGTATAAAAAAGTTAATGAAATTAATGATATGTAACAGTTATGGAGACAGTGAAATAATCATGAATATTAGAGTCTGTTAATTGTAATAAAGTCCAAAAATGTGTTTTATAAATATAATTATAAAAGGAATATATTTAAATAATTTTAGCAATAATAAATTTTTCATTTTGTTTAAGGATATAAATAAAACTGAGAAACTGATTAGATAAGATTGGTAGGGAATAAAACATAATAGTGTCTTTGCATACATGTAGTTTGGACACACTTTTATTCTTGACATTTGCAACATTTGCAACATATATTAAGAAATTATTTCATAATTTTTCATAAAAATTTTTCATAAAAAATCCACAGGATTTATACTTCCTAATCCCTAAAAATGATGAGAGGAAATATACAAGAGAAAGAGAAAGAAAAAGAAAAAAATGGAAAGATGAAGAGGAGAAATCATAAAACAAAGTATCAAAAATTAGAATGTATCAATTCATACAATATATGTATATATTGAGCAACACTCCACATCGAAATGCCAACTTTAATGCCACAGTTGTACTTATTACTCATGAGTCAGTATCCTCATTCTACTCATAACTAAAATATCAAAAAAAAAAGAAACATGTGAAGATCATTCCAAGAATCAAACTGAAGACTTAAAAAAATTAAAGGGCAGATGTGGGTATATGCTAAATAACTCATCACATGTCTTATGGGAATTCTAATAAGGATTAATAATAAGACTTTACTCCTTGCAAGAAAATAGTAGTCTATTATGTTGCTGTTGTTCTAGTTGTAATTTTGGTGTTTTCCATATTTTCAGTAAAAAACATGCTACGTTTTAAATCAGAACAAAACAGTCCAGAAAATATAAATTTGTCCTATAGCACTTGATGTAAAAAATGGATATTTCCCAAATAAATTTAAATCTACCCTGATTTCTCACTCACACAATGCAAATACATTCAATATTAGTTAATATATGAGAATAGGGCTCAAATATCCCAAATCCAAAGTTTCTCATCCTAGTCTCAGAAAAGCTAAACTTTCATTTCCCAACCAGGGATTCATTTTGCCCATTTTAAACACACACAATACCAATTACCATTTAGTCCCCAGTATCACAGTGGGGATATTTAAATAATAGGAAACTGAGATTGAACAGAGGGATGAAGACACAATATGACATATAATCCATGGAGTCCACAGTGCCAGAGGCCTGTAAGTCCCTTCTATTTGATGGAATATGGGGAAGTCCAGTGAGTCTTGGGAAAACTGGGCAGGGGAGAGACACGCAGGGTATTTGGAGTAGTGACTATTAACAATACTCATGGAATTACTTCCAGAATATAATACCCACTAGCCATGGTATTTCTTGAAGATCAACTCTGTCCAGCCATCTATCTTAAACTAAGAAACTCAATTCACCTGAATGAGTCTGAAAAATACAGTCAACCATTGCAGTAAAGAGCAAAACTGTATCAATTAGTTGGGTTTTTTTTAAGAATCGTATTATCCTACTCTGTTATATATCTGCTTTACAGAAAGTTTTTTTAAACTTTAACTTAGAATGTCATTTATAATAACCTGCTGTCTTTTTAATGTTTATTTATTTTCAAGAGAGAGACAGAGCATGAGTGGGGGAAGGGCAGACAGAGAGGGAAACACAGAACCCAAAGCAGGCTCCAGGCTCTGAGCTGTGAGCACAGAGCCCAACGTGGGGCTTGAGCCCACAAACTGTGAGATCATGACCTGACCAGAAGTCAAACACTTACCAGACTGAGCCATCCAAGTGCCCTCCTGACTGAAGGTCTATGTCCATTTGAAAAAATGTTTCCACTCACAGTTTTTCTGGATCTTACTACTGAATTACAAATATAGCCTAAAATACAAACATGCAATTATTTTTAAAACACATATTTTAAATATTCATTTCATGTCATAATATCAAGTTTTTAAAAATCAGGATGTTTTAAAACATTATTTCATTGTTTATACCTCAGTGCTTGTGTTGTTCAGATGAGTGATAAAATGTCTGTGGGTACTTCTGCATCCCTGAACTGCAAAATGGAATGATTTCAAATGATTGGATATAACGTCTGTTGATCCACAGAGAATCTAGAGAGTGAAGTGTGATATAGGATAATAGAACAGGATCATTAAGAATGAGTTTTACTAATACCTTTTATATTGGTCTTGGGCTGTCAGTTACTTCACTGTTTCTTAATATGGCACCAGTATCATGAATAATACAAGAGTTAATATTATATAGATATTTCAGCAAATATATAAGACAATTAATATCAGAATTTCATAGAATAAAATGATCTTAAAATAAATATAAAGTGAACCTAGGTCAAAAGTGGAAGAACACAGATTATATGTTTGAATCTAAAATAAATGATTAAAATTATAATAAGCCATTCTCCCATTTGCATGTTTTACTTCTCTTTTCTTTTGCTGTTCTAAATATATTCATAGAATTTTATTTTGCTGCTGATGGCCAATTACAAAAATAACTACTGACCCTATGACCACTGATTAAGGCAAACTCTAGGCAATCTGACCCTCTGGTTCATTTTCATTAAAAACCTCATTTGGGAGAGCAAATCAGGCTGAAATTAATACCATAGATATATAATGTTCTTAAAGATTCTATATATCTAAAGCCTATAAAGAGGTTGCATGTAAAATGTATACTAAAATAATGTGGCTTAAAACAACATAGCTTTGGGGCCCCTGGGTGGCTCAGTGAGTAGCGTCAGACTTTGGCTCAGGTCATGATCTCACAGTTCATGAGTTCGAGCCCCACGTCAAGCTTTGTGCTGATGGCTCGGAGCCTACAGCCCACTTCAGATTCTGTGTTTCCCTCTCCCTGCCCCTTCTCCAATCATACTCTGTCTCTCTCTCTCTCTCAAAAAAAAAAAAAAAACAAAAACAAACAGCTTCAGTTTCAACTATCCTTCTGTAATCATGACAATGATCTAACAGCCTTAACCAGAAAAAAAAAAATGTTTCAGTAAACTTTGTTTTTTTAATGTTTTATTTTGCCTCAAAGTACCAGAAGCATACAGAACAGAATAAATCCTGGTTACATCTGAGTGTTGTTGAATTAAAATGCATGTGTCTAGGAAACTAAATGTAAATTAGTCAGTGTCTCTTCATAATTTTTTCTAGTCTGTGTCTCAAATCTGGTTGGAATATCTCGGCCTAAAGCACAGAGAATCTAGAGGAAAAAATGTCAAATCTCAATGTATGAGAGAGTACTTTGCTATCAAGGCTGTAGTGTCCATTGAAAAATTTTTTTTTAATTTGGATTTCCTAGTCTTGATGTTGCAAAAACGGCCTACAAACAGCAATTTTAATTAACATTTGAGGGTTCCCATGTAACCTGTGTATCCACCAGTCTATATTTCCTTTGGTCTTTGAGGTGCAAGTTCTACTGAGCATAAACTACCAAAGACTTCTAGTCAGTTAGACTCAGCATAGATCATAGGCTTGCTATCCTTGGTCACTGCCTAGGATATAAACTCTCCAGTCTTGATCCCCTATTCTAGTTTCATTTCCACTCAGTTACAAGTTACAGCTTTACATCTTCAGCCTCATGATCCATTTCTCTCTTGACCTCTTAGCTTTATCCATAACTTAAGTCAAGAAAAAACTGAAGATAGAAAGGGGCTGACAGAAAGAAACAAATAGGATGCCCTTAGGCTGACGTAGTCAAGATTTCTCACTCTGCATGTTCATTTGTCCTTTAGCTCTTTCACAGGAATCCTAAATACATTTCTCTTCCTAGTTTATTGAAGCTTCCTGTCTGCCTCCACTTACCCTACCATTGGCTCCCTCCATGGTTCTTTCAATCACTTACCATCACACTCAAATTCTTGTCTCCTTTGCCTTTTAACAAGCATTCTGTTCTCTCTTTCTCCTTGTGCCCCTTACAAGATAAAATCCTACCTTGGCAGTTGTGGGAAGAGCATGATTGTCTGAAACCGACCAGGAAACATGATTTTTAATACTTGGACAAGGAGATGGCTTTTGCTGGGGATTCTTCTTCTCCTGACATGAAGGTCTAAGTCCACGATTAGTTTCTGTCTCTACTTTTTTCATCATTTTCATTTCTTCACTGATTTTTTTCATCAACTCCAGGCAGAATATGATGGCGTTGGTGTGGCTTCCAAGACTTCCAGCTCCTCCCTCAACCTCTTTCACCCCTGGGGGGGTTTGGAAGGCCATGGACTTTTGCATGTGAGCAAGAGCAATCAGTGCTGGGTGCAGGACGTGTACCTTAAGGCCTATGCCAGGCCTGCCAAGGGCGAGTCTATCGACAGTGTGGGTTTTGTGCCCTCCTGATTTCTAGGTGTCCAGGACCCTGGCTCACCTGGCCCGCATTCTGCAGCACTTCTTCAGTGAAAGCAAGCCAGTTTGCTCTGTTGGCCACAGCATAATTACTGCCCTCTGCTGCCCACCAAGAAGGATTAACTAGAACTTCTCATTGGGCTCAAGATCCCAAGTGCTGAGCAGCTAATTTTCTGTCATCTACTGATAATGAATATCAGACTGCCTGCCCCATAAACCCACGTTTCTTATTCCCCACAAACAAAGTTATTTTCATGGTTTAGTATCTTCTACTCATAGATGCAGGCACTCAGATGCACACACACATGTGCTTATTAAAGAACATACTTGTGTGTCTGCCACTGTGGATTCTGGTTCCACTGTTTAGCCCAAAACAACAGAAATCACACCTTCTTTCACCTTCAAGGCCCAAGGAAACACTTCTCCCATTTCCATTTTTATATCTTCAGAACAAAAAGAGACAGTGTCTAAATGTGATGTGATGCTACAAATGTTGGAGGCTGTTTCAGTGTACTCTTCCTTAGGACAGAGAATATTTGAGAAGCAGAATTGTTTAGTTGAGATAAAAGATACGCCAATTACATTGTCAAATCCTCCTTTCAGATAGCCTGAGAACAATAGATTCTTGTATCGTGAAATTTATTTTGCAATAGAGTTGAATACCCATTCACTTGCTTCTCTTGATTCCAGTTACTTATGAATTGGATAGCACATGCAACACTTGGACATGACAGTTCATAAATATTTTGCAGTGTTAAGCAACTCATGTTTTTTTAAATTTGCTTCTCTGTAGGTCTAATCAAACATATATGAAGCATGATACTGATTCTTTATATTATCAACTAGAAGAATAAAGTAACTGTATATTGTGAACTGTTATATTTTAATAAAAATATGAAATAAAATGTAATTCAATTTTAAAAAATTTAAAAAAGTTCAACTCTCTCTAATCATCTTGATTTAAATTTTTTTATATTTGTTAATAAAACTGCCTCACCTTTTAGCAAAATAATTTTGAATAATTTAGAAAATAAAACTACATGAAAATATATGAAAGCAATTTTTTATTTTTACATTTACATAATTTGCATTATCAATAAAATATAGTCAAAGGTTTTGCACATTTAATTTGGTTACATTTTATTTTCTAATCCTTATGATCAATGAAAACAATTACACATTGAAGTAACAGAAATATATAGAAATAGAATATAGAAATAAACAGAAATAACATATGCAAACATGGAACTCTAGATAAAAACTGAAGGAAATAGAGATAATTATTTATGGAGATAGTATGATCTCATTTTTTAAAAATTGGAAATAATCTCAAGCATCTATGAATGATTTCCCTGATAAAATTTGTTAATATGCTTAAAAATCATTTAAGATCAGGAATAATTACTGATCAAAATAGAATTTAACCTGACCCTCTTGAGTTTTGGATTTTATCAGAAAATATTTTTTTGTTCCGATTCATTGTTTTTATCAGGCAACTTTGACATTCTGGGGACCTGCGTGATAACACACTATAATTTGCACATATTTTTCAATTTGCTGTTACAAAGGTATTTTGGCACAGTAAAAGAATAACATGAATTTTACTTAAAAACTGTTAGATTGACTTCCAAGTTTTAAATATCTGAGATATATATAGGCCTCTGTTAGTACTCTTGTTCAAGCCCCAACAAATGTTATCGTCAGGACTGCTTATGGTAAAATCATTACTAAAGAAAACTTGGGAGTGACTCCTGCAGACTAGTCTACCATGAAAACCAACTGTGTTTTTCTGGTCACTGGGTCCCAGAACACTTTACATGGGTTGATGGAACGATCAGGAGAAATATGACTTCTTTTTTTTTTTTTACTTTTAACTTGAAAGTTTGGGATTCTCCCTAATTATATCTATTTCTGATCCAGACCATGTGACATTGGAGATTTTATCTCAGTCATGGCTGAATGACAATAGATTAATTCAACTCTTTGCCATCCCAATTCCTGTAACCAGGTTACAGAAAACTAATGAAAGAATTATAGAAGAAAGTATACCAAAATCTTTATGAATCCAAGATTTTCACCTCTAAATGACTCCTCAGGGCTGCTAATTAATATGTCTTTATTTTCATGATTTGTTCTTGTTCACATTCTATCCATCCGTATATCAAAACATTTTCTCACACTTGTAGATTTCAATCTTTCCACCTCATTCCTCAATCTTAATGATGAATTTTCTTCTTAACACTTCCTTCTAATACTGAGGGAAAAAAGCATCAGAGCAGATACCATCAAATGCCTTGCACAAAACATAGCCTACATTTCCATCTAATAATTCTTTCCTTTTTGTTATAATAGAAGTAGTATTTCTTTACTTTGTCTGGATACTATTCCTTCACATAATCGAAAGGATTTATCAAACTTTATTAAATCTTCAGTTCTTATCCCTCTTCTCTTGCATAGTTTTTTTTTTTTTTTTTCTATTTTTTGCCAGTAGTTTCTGGCATAGAAAGAAACTCTACAAAAACTTTCTTTCATCCCACATAGTCCTCAAATAAAGATATTTTTACAGGCTTTCTCTTTTGTTTTCTAACCCTTTGTTTTTTCTTCATACACTACTCTCTTACTTTCTTATCCCATAGAAACTACTCTTATCCTAGACACCAGGCATTTTATACTAGTTCTCATTTTATTCCTCATTTGAATTCTGGCAGAGTTTGGCATCATTGACCAATATTCTTCCATAAGTCTCTATAGAACCTTGCCTTCTATAATACCACATGCTCCCAATTTTCATAATAGATATCCAAACCCTTTTTAATTCTAACTTCAGGTTTCCTTTTCCTTTGCCACTTAATTAGAAGCATTTTGGCAACCAATTCTAATTCCTTTTTAGATCTCACACATTCTCCCTATATAACCTCATCATTTATATATATGGCTGTAGTTACCAACTATATCAAGAGTCAACAAACATCTTGTATAAAGAGCCAAAGGGTAAATATTTTACATTTGTGAGCCATCTGATCTCTGTCTCACTCAGCTCTGCTCTTATAGTATGAAAGCAGCCATGGACAATACATAAATAAATGCCTGTGGTATGTTCGAATGGAAGTTTATTTACAAAACAATTGCCAGACCAAATTTCCCTTGCAGATAGTAGTTTGCACACCAGTGCAACAGAATATTGTACTTCACAAAGTTCCTGAGCTTCAGAACTGAATTACTGAACTAACTGAATACATGATCAATGTGGCTCATGTTAGCACCTTCAATTTCATTCAATGCATAGAAAGTAGTGATATTAGTTCTTCTGTGCTTAAAAGCCTTCCAGGGTTCCCCATTTGCTCAAACATTGAGCATGGCTCACGAGACCCTTAATTAGGTGCCACTGCTTCCATTAGACTTAATCTGTTGCCATTTTTATATTTTATATTTTAATCTATTCTGGAATAATAGTGGGAAACTTTCTGGCTCACAGACTATTTATATGAATTTCTGTCTATCATCATTGAAGAAGCATCAGTTTCATTTTTTTTTTAATTTGTATTTTTTCTTTTATTTTTTACTCTTAATTTTTTCATTTTGCTTTCTTAATTTCTAATACCTAGGTTGGCATATAATATCCATTTTAATAATTGATTTGCAAATGAATATATTTTAGTTATATATTTGATCAAAATAAGGAACATTTAGAAGTCCATAAAACCTAATAAACTCAAGCAAAACACATTAAGATTAAGCTGCAATACTTGCAATTCATTAAGGATGACACTGAAAGATGGAGTTCCAGGAGATACTTATGTAATTTTTTATTTCTCTACATCAATTACAGTATATCTATGCAAGAATATGTTCAGTCACAATACTTAAAATCATTGGTAATTCAGTCATATATTTAAAACCATTTGTAAAACTTCTTTTTTTAAGCTGTATTTATTTATTTTTGAACGAGAGCAAGACCACGAAGGAGGGTCAGAGAAAAGAAGAGAGAGAATTCCAAGCAGGATCTACTGTCAGCATGGAGCCTGATGTGGGGCTCAAACCCACAAACTGTGACCTTGAACTGAGCTGAAATGAACAGTTGGACGCTTAATTGACTGAGCCACTCAGGCAACCCCCATCTTAAATACTTCTGAAAATTTTCCTGGAAAATATAAAAAGAATTTGGCATATATATATATATATATAAAATTTGTAATATAATTATATTGTATAAATTATGTATTATAATAGAAGTATATTATAATTAATATAATATAAATATATAATTATTTAGACTTTCATAGAGCCAACCTGGAAAACTAATATAGCATTTTCTGTTAAATGTTTTTCTTTATTTATTTCTGGTGAGGACATGTTAGTCTCATGTAACAGAGGTTGCTTAAATGGTCAATAAAATAAAATGTGTTAAATAAACATAAAAAGGGGGGCGGGACCTGGTGGCTCAGTCAGTTAAGCATTCAACTCTTGATTTCACCTTAGGTCATAATCTCATGGTTTGTGAGTTTGAAACTCGTGTTGGGCTCTGCTAGGGCTGACAGTGTATAGCCTGCTTGGGATTCTCTGTCTCCTTCTCTCTGCCCTTCCCTCACTCGCTCTCTATCTCTCTGTCTCCAAGTAAATAAATAAAGTTTAAAAATAAAACAAAATCTGTTATGTGTTTTTTTCCACTTTGTAATCATTTTCAGTTTATTATTTGTAAGTTCCAACATGTGTTATCATTACAAATCTTCCAAGAATTTATAAATTTTCATATATGCTAATATGATAAATAACTACTATGCATTCAGGATATCCTACATCCCTTTTTGTGCTTTGTCCTAGTATGTTGTTTTAAAGTGTATTTCAAAAGTGACTAATACAAGTAGCGCATAAAATTCTGGATATTGCTGGGTATTGAGCTAGACAGGTAGTTTCCAATAAAGTGGAATCTGCTGTGATCAATTATTATTCTTAAATTTAGACTTTTGTTCCCAGAAGTGCTCCATAAATTTAATTTTGTCATTATTACAGATTTGATTAGAATTAAGTATGTTAACATGTGCTCTAACAGTCACAAGAGACTAATGTTTAAAACCAGTTTAGCCCCTTATTAATTTATAATGAGAACTGTAACTGCTAAGTAAACTGGTTAATCTCATTATCTCTCTTGAAAAAGAAACTTCATGAAAATAATACTTGATGAGCTTGAAAACAAAATATGGAGAGCTCTTTATATGAGTTGAATGTTCAATAGGATTAGACCATTAGGTACTTATAGATTAATACTTACAAGAAGGTAGCCAGGCTACAGAAAAGAATATGCTATTTTATGGGTTGCCTGGGTGGCTCAGCTGGTTAAACGTTTTACTCTTGATTTCTGCTCAAGTCATTATTTCTTGGTACATGAAATTGCCCCATGTCAGGCTATGCACTGATGGCACAGAGCCTGTTGGGGATTCTCTCTCTCTCTCTCTCCCCCTCCCTCCCTCTCTCTCTGTCTCTCTCTCTCCCTGTCTCTCAAAGTAAATAAATAAACTTAAAGTAAAAGAATAAGTTATTTTCCTAGAAAAGTACATACCTCTTTTTTAAGGTTTGTTATGTTACATTAAGGGTCTCCCATTAGACAATGTGTTCCCCCTATTTGCCTGCAAGCTTCTCAAGAACTTTTAAAGAAAAGTCTGTCAAGTTGAAAAATATGAATGGTTTTACTGTAGCAGCCAAACAATAAATGTTGAATAAAGCTTGGTGATTCTAAAATGGGCTCACAAATGTTAGCCTCCTGAAATCTTCCACATATCTTATTATCTTATAGAATTCAAAATTCCATTTAAATATCATAGACTCAGAAGTCTTAGAAGAAAGATATCAGTTTTACATTACCTAGGCTAAAATTTCCAGAGCATATTTAATCATGGGATCATTTTTTGTTTGGGCACTTAATAAATGGAGCTCACAATGTGGTAATCATTTGGTTGGATCTGCCTCAGAGATGTGCTTTCTAATGATTTGCTAATATTTGAGAATTGGTAAGTTCTACATACATGTAAAATATTCATTTTCTCTTAAAAAATGTTGACTGGCAATATTGAGTCCAAATCCGTCATGACAATAGTCACATAGGGTTGAATTGTTTTAGAAACTTGTTTTAGAAAGAAATACAGAGAATAAGGAGAATAAACTTTCATGTCCACCAAAGTTCTAAGTAATGTTGATCATATAGTATTTGTCCAGACACATTAAATTATGATATTGTCTGGCAGTTGTGTTTATGACTCAGATAATTTAACAATATCAGATGATAAAATTTTTCACAGTACTTGATTTGTGAAATGATGCAGTAGATAATCCCCAAGATTTCTGAAAGTACTAAAGTTATTTGACCATAGATCTTCTCTTTGCAAGTCCAGTGAAATAATTTTTATTAGAAAATTTAAAAAGGATGGGATTAAACAGGGAAGCCAAGATAAAACATGCTGTACAGTAAGAACCCCAGAGTAGGTACCCAAGACTGCTTGCTCTGCCTTCCTTAGTTGAGGAAGTTCTGCTGGTTTCAGATAAGTACTTTGCTCTTTGCTTCAATGGAAAATTATGAATATGGACTTGGGTACCCAGAGTCATGTGTGTTACTTAAGGTTGGGTCTAGAGGTCTCACATATGAGGGTTGGATCCTCAGGTTTCTGCTTTATTCTTGTTTGTGGGACTTTGAGAATCTCAGAAATATTAAGTAAAACAAATGTCTAGCTAAGATCATAAAGAAATGTGAAAAAAATGAGTAGGGCATGCAAAAGAACTGAACAGATAACAATCGCTTTTTAAATCAATTTATGTAGTGAGGTGAGTGAAATTGATTTGGTTATTATCCTCTTTTCTCACCCCAACTAAACTTCCTTAAAAATCAGATAAGTGTACCAGGATTAATTTGTTCTGTTGCTGAAAGTATTACCCGAATTATGGAAATGGTTTTCATAGTTCAGCAGCTGAGGTATGAGAGATGACAGAGAGAAGGATGACAAAAGTCCAGTCAGGAACCCCGGGGATACATCTAATAGACTGGCTGGACAGTTCTCACCCTTCCTGCCTTGTCCTTCTTGTCCTCTCCCTCCTTCTTCCCTTTTTGCTTCCCCATTGTTTCCCTCCTTCTTTACCCTCTTTCTCTCCTGTCCTTTATTCTTTACACATGTTAAGACTAGATGTTTCCTGGATGCCAGAACTGGTTGAGGCACTGACAGTGAGATTGTACCTTGTAGGCTTTTAAGGAAGTATTAGAAATGGCACATTCAAAGCAGACCAACTGCTGCACATCTCATCTGGGATTTAGCACATACAGAAAGGCCTCTGGTTAGAATCCAGGGACTGTGTCTCCTGATTTTATCTTTGGCTGTTATGACTGAACCAGAATTGTTTTTAAAGACTGGAATGTCCCATGGGAATGTCCAGTGTCCGTCAATGACCCAGCAACTTGATGCTTTCGATAATGTTAATCTGTTAATTAAATGTCTTCTCATAAGGACAAATATCATATGTTTGCATGTATAGGAGGATTAGGAGCAACTTGACAGAGGAACAAGGCGGAGAAGAAGGGGGGAAATGGTGGGGGAAAGGGAGAGAGGCAAACCATGAGAGACTCTTGAATGCTGACAAAAACTGAGGACTGATGGATGTGGGGGGGAGGGGGGATGGGCATGGAGGAGGACACTTTGGGGATGAGCACTGGGTGTTATGTGGAAACTAATTTGACAATAAACTATTTGTAAAATAAATAAATAAATAAACAAATAAATANCAAAAACTGAGGACTGATGGATGTGAGGGGGAGGAGAGATGGGCATGGAGGAGGGCACTTGTGGGGATGAGCACTGAGTGTTATGTGGAAACTAATTTGACAATAAACTATTTGTAAAAAAAAAAAATGTCTTCTCATAACTTTCAATTAATGTTCTGGGCAAAGAAAGGCTGCTGAAATTTGCCATACCCTTAATATTTCTAGGAATGGAACAGTAACAGTTGATTTAAGTAGTCCTGTTAATCAATTCAACAATTTAGCTTGATTGTCAATTTTCGAAGAGTTTATTACTTTCAGCAGCATGACGCTGTAAATTCAGAGAAAAAAAAAAAAATACCCAGAAAGCATACTAGTCCTATTTTACCTCTGAGTTATATAGTATTTGAGTTACAGTATTTGAGTTATTTAAGCAGTCAAATATAATAGTTACCAGCAATACCTATATATGATCTACTCTTATAGAAAATAAGAGAGTGTAGAGGGAACACTTCTGAGTGATAGAGATGCTTAATTACCTGCCATGATATCAATTACATTTGTCACTCCTTACTTAATAATAAATGCTGACTACAAAATTACTGCTATTTAAAATTGGACTCATTTTCCAATACTGGTCATATGCTTCACCAAATATTAAGAGACAACTAGCAAGTCGGATTGTGGGAAATTTTATAACTTAAACTACTGTAACATAAACAATTGATGCATACTTAAATATAAATAATAGATGAAAATGAAGGTGGTAATTGTAGTTTGCTACCTACATAATTAGGATCTAATTACTTTCAAATAATTAGAATAATAAATTTTGAAACAAGAAGACATTAGATTTAACATTTATATATCAGTATTTTAATTTGAGGTTGAGCTTTCTTATTATCTCTAAAATGAAATTTCACTGGGGCACCTGGTGGCTCAGTCAGTTAAGTGTCTGACTCTTGGTTTCGGCTCAGGTCATGATCTCCACATTGGGCTCTGTGTTGATAATGTGGAGCCTACTTGGAATTCTCTCTCTCCCTCTCTCTCTGTCCCTCCCCACTCATTCTCTCTTTCTCTAAAATAAATAAAAACTATTTAAAAATTAAATGAAATTTCATATAATACACTAAATTCAATTTACATCCTATTATTAAATACTTTAAGGAATAATATTTATTATATTTATTTTAAAGAAGTTGAAGGCATATCAGAAAATCCTTATACTTGGCATATCATTTGTGAACACATTTATAGATAGTGCATGGAATAGGATATGATTTAAATGTGCTTTTTAAATTTTTAAAATGGAGTATTTTACAGTGAACAATAAAATGCCATTTAGTATATTCACAACATGTGCAACCACCACCTCTATCTAGTTTTGTTATGGACTGCATTGCTCCCCTAAATTCAAATGTTGGAGCTCTAATCTCATTGTGACTATATTTGAAGATAATGTGCTTAAGGAAGTAATCAAGGTTAAATGTGGTCATAAAGATACAGCTTAGTAACCCAGCAGAACTGGTGTCCTTATAAGAAAAGGAAGGGACACCAGATATGTGCAGGCACAGAAAGAAAGTTCATATAAGGAAATACCTACAAGGTAGCCTTCTGCAGCCAGAGAAAGTTCTTACTAGAAACCAACTCTGTGGACAAAGCCTCCAGAATTATAAGAAATACAGTTCTGTTGTTTAAGACACCCATTTTTTTGGAATTTTTTACAGCAGCATGAGCAGACTAATACAAGTTCCAAAATATTTTCAACACTCTAAAAAATACAAACCACTCATACCCATTAAGTCATTATTCCCTATTCCCAGTCTGTGCCAATCACCAATCTGCTTTCTATCTCTACAGACTTACCTATTCTGAATATTTAACACAATGTAAAACATATATGACTTTTATTCTGGTTTCCTTCACTTAATATAATATTTTGGAGTTCATGTTGTCACATGTATCAGTACTTTTTTATGGGTTTCATTGTATTCCCAAACAAGATACACTGAAGTTTCTATCTCTAGTATATCAGAAAGTGGCTTTATTTGAAATAGGGTCATTGCAGATGTATTTAGTTACAATAAGTCTATACTGGAGTAGGGTGGACCCTTAGCCCAATGGGCTTTACAGGAAGACATGCGAAGTCATAGAGAAAGAATGCCATGTGATAACAGAGGCACAGACTGAAGTTAGGCAATTACAAGCCAAGGAATGTCAAGGATTTCTGGCAATACCAGAAGCTACAAGAAAGATATATATCAGATATTTTTCTAAAGACTTCAAGACAGCATTGCCCTGACAATTCCTTGACATCTTCTAGCCTCTAGAATTAGGTTAGAGAAAATACTCCTGTTTTAATAGACCACTTTGTTTATGGTACATTGTTATGGCATGCTGAAGAATATAATACAGGTTTTGGTACTGGGAAGTGGGGTACTACAACAAATACCTAGAAATGTGGAAGTGGTATTGGATTTAGGTAATGGTGGTGACTGAAAGAGTTTTGAGGTGCATTACAGAAAAGGCCTACATTGCCTTGAAAAGACTGTTTATAGAAATACGGATGTTAAAAATATGATGTTAATAGTGAAGTTTTGGAAAGCAAAAAAGAGGAAGCTTCTATCATCTTAGAAAACAGATATATCATAATGAATATAAGATTGCTAGAAATATAAACATTAAAAGTGCTGCTGGTGAGATCTCAGACAGAAATGAAGAACAATGTGATGAAACTAGAAGAAAGTTGCTTTTTGTTATAGGTGACAGAGGTATTGGATGATGCCAAAGATAAACATCCCTGATATATTTTATCCATTTTTTTACAGCTGTTTCCAATGGGAGGGCAGATATGATATCATTTGCATTAACATGATCATAAACAGAGACTCAGTTTTCAAATTAATGACAGTTACATATGCTTATTGTAGAATATTTAAACCAGAGTTCTATACAGGGAAAAAGTATATCAAATATTTTTAAAATTCTACTTAGTTAAATAATTATACATAATCCATTGCTTTTATATTTAAAATATAAACTTGTTTATATTTAACTTCATGACATTTCATGTTAACTATTTTCTTCACAACTCTTTTTTTTTTAAGTTTATTTGTTTTGAGAGAGAAAGAGAGAGGGAAAGCATGAGCAGTGGAGGGGAAGAAGTGGAGAGAACAGAAGAGCAGAAGAGAGAGTCCCAAGCAGGCTCCCACTCTGTCAGTGCAGAGACTGATGCAGGGCTCGAACTCATGAACCATGAGATCATGACCTAAGCTGAAATCAGGAGTCAAAAACTTAACCAATTGAGCCACCCTGGTGCCCACACAATTCTTTTATTCTATCTTTTGCCTGCTTTCTCGTATGTGTGTACAACCTATGTGAGTGTGTGCTTTAATGAATGTGTTTTCTATTCTTTGTTCATGCAAGTATGTGTGCATTTGTTGACATGTTCTCTTCTGTATAATTTATTTTCATGTAAAATTTATAGATATAAAATTAATGGGGTTATGGTATATTTCTAGTTATCTAGTCTTTAAGGCTTTGGAGAATATATTGTGCTTATTTTGGGGCAGTGGACACAGTTTTAATGAGAAAAGCTTTTTAAAAGTACATTTGTAATTTTACCTGCCTTCCACTTTTTAGCTTTTTGTTTTTTAGTTATTACTTTTGCACTATATAGCATAGACAACATGAGTTTAGTGTTAAATTTATATTTAACAGATTTGACACTCATTAAAAATCATTCCAAATCAAAATTTCTCCATTTCTGAATCTTTAATTTGAAGTAAGTTCGTATGTTAAAAGGATAATAGCGTTGGTTACTTTACTAGTTTCTTATAACTGCGGTAGCAAATTTCCACAAACTTTGTGGCAATTTTAGGATTCTCCAGAGAAAAGGAGTCAATAGGATGTAAATATGTATGTAAGAGCTGATGTCACAGCTCAAGTCTGAAGACAACCTGAAGACAGAACGCCCTCTTGCTCAGAGGCAAGTTTGTTCTTCTCTTATGACTTTCAAGTGATAAGATAAAGCCCGTTCACATTAGCAAGGGTATTCTGTTTTAATCAGTCTACTGATTTAAATGTTAATCACATCTAACAAATAAGTTTTACAGCAATATCCAGGCATGTTTGATCAACTATGTGGATACCATGGCTTATCCAAGTTAACATAAAAATTAACAATCACAGTGGCTTTAAAAAATTAAAAAATAATATTTTTTCACAGTTTTAGAGGCCAGAAGCCTAAAGTCAAGATGTAGGTGGGTTTGCATTCCCTCCAGACTCTCTAGAGAAGCCTTCTTTGGCCTTTTCCAGCTTCTGGTGGCTGTTGGCATTCTTTATCTTGGGCAGCATTTCTCTCTGACCTTTCTTCTCATTACTTTCACGTGTGTGTGTGTGTGTGTGCGGGCGCGCGCGAACGTGAGCGTGATCTTCCTCTGTATCCTTAAAAATATTCTGATTGTATTTAGAACCCACCCAGATAATCCAGGATGATCTTTTCAATTCAAGATCTTTATTTTAATCACATTTACAAAGACTTTTTTGTTGTTTTTTCCAAGTAACATTTACAGTCTCCAAGAATTAGAAATGGACACATCCCTGGGAGCCTTTATCAGCCTACCTCAGCTGGGTTTTATCATCAAATATATTTTCAAGGACAAATACATAATATACTACTTTATATTATATTATTAATATTATTAGTCCTAATTTGAGTATAAAAACTTTTAATGTTCACATGGCTTTTATAAGTCTCATGTCTTTTGTTTTAAAATTGTTACTCTTGGACTTCTAATCCATGAGCATGGTATGTTTTTCCATTTCTTTGTGTCTTCTTCAATCTCTTTCATAACTTTTCTTTGGTTTCCAGCATACAGATCTTTTATATCCTTGATTAGGTTTATTTCTAGGCATTTTATAGTTCTTGTAAATTGTAAAATGTTCATTATAAATGGGATTGATTTCTTTATTCTCTTTTGGTTGGTTCATTATGTGTGTATAGAAATGCAACTGATTTCTATACATTGATTTTGTATCCTGTGACTTTGCTGAACTCACGTATCAGTTCTAGCAGCTTTTTGGTGGAGTCTTTCAGGTTTTGCATGTAGAGTATCATGTCGTCTGTGAAAAAGTTTGACTTCTTTGCAAATTTGGATGCCTTTTATTTCATTTTGTTATCTGATTGCTGATTCTAGGACTTCCAACACTATGTTAAACAACATAGTGGAATCCTTGCCATGTTCCTGATCTCAGGGGGAAACCTCTCAGTTTTTCCCCATTGAAGATGATATATATAACAGGAACACTCTTGCACTGTTGCTGAGGATGCAATCTGGTGCAGCTGCTTTTGAAAAAAGTGTGAAGGTTCCTCAAAAAATTAAAAATAAAACAACCCTACAACCCAGCAATAGCACTACTAGGAATTTACCCAAAGGATATAGAAGTGCTGATTCATAGGGGCACATGTGCCCCAATGTTTATAGCAGTGCTTTCAATAATAGCCATATTATGGAAAAAGCCCAAAATATATATCAACTGATGAATGGATAAAGAAGATGTGGTTTATATATACAATGGAATACTCTATGGCAATGGCAAAGAATGAAATTGTGCCATTGGCAACAATGTGGATGGAACTGGAGGGTATTATGCTAAGTTAAATAAGTCAGGCAGAGAAAGACAGCTATCATATGTATTCACTCATATGTGGAACTTGAGGAACTTAACAGAAGACCCCACTTAATGTGGAGGAAGGGAAGAAGAAAAACTAGTTTCATACAGAGGAGGCAAACCATAATAGACTCTTAAATACAGAGAACAAATTGAGGGTTGATGGGGGGCAGGTAAAGGTGGAAATGGGTAATGGGTATTGAGGAGGGCACTTGCTGGGATGAGCACTGGGTGTTGTATTTAAGTGATGAATCTACCCCCCAAACCAAGAGCACACTGTGTATACACTGTATATAACACTGTATGTTAGCTAACGTGACAATAAATTTAGAAAGAAAGAAAGAAAGAAAGAAAGAAAGAAAGAAAGAAAGAAAGAAAGAAAGGAAGGAAGAAAAAATGTATTACTCCTGGAAAACTTGATATAACTTTCTTGAACACAGGATTTTCATGTGTCTACTAAGCACTATGCAATTACTAGCATGTACTCTGACAAGGATTGTGGCAGTAAGGAATTTAAGAAAAGCCCAGTTTTTGTTCTTTTAGGTAACTTAATTTTTTCACACATATATATATGTGTGTGTGTGTGTGTGTGTGTGTATACACATGTAACAATGGCTCAAAATTTTTCCAGTTTTACTGTATTTTTACAATATCTATCTAAAAATTTATATATGTATGTATGTATATCTGTGTATATATTTGTATATATGTATGTATGTGTGTATATATATATATATATGTCTTCACTAAGAAAAGTTTTCATTTATTTTATCTTTAAGTAGTTTTTATCTCTTCCATTGTATCTTAGAAAAATTAGCAATTGTTTATCTTAAATATAAAAGAAATAATCCTAGGCTATATACTTCTGATTTAAATGTTAAGCACTTCTAACAAATACTTTTATAGCAATATCAAGACATTTTGATCAACTATGTGGGTACCGTGGCTTATCCAAGTTAACACAAATAATTAACCATCACAGTGGCTTAAAAAATTGAAATATAAATAGGTATTATATTTAAAGTAAACAATTGCTCAATATTTTTCCACTCTTATTATTTTTTTACAATATCTATCTAAACATCTGTGTATATATATGTATGTGTGTGTTAGTTTTTATCTCTTCCATTGTATCTTAGAAAAATTTTTATGTGGTTCATATATTTTATTTTCTTCACCATAGTACCATTTTTCCTTATGTTTTACATTCTTAGGTATCTTTAATAGAATTAATTGTCTTTGCTTCTTCATACTTGATTTCCTTGATTTTTTTTCTCAGGCTGCCTTCTTGTCACTAATTTCATTTTCAACAGGATTTATTTTACATACCAGTGTTTCCAAACAAAAGAGTTTATTATAATATTCCATTTAACTTTTAAATTCTTCACCTTACTGTTCTTCAATTCATGACTTCTTGTGATCTTCTATTGATTTTTTGAGTGCATTGTTTAATGTGTTTAGAATATAGGTATATTTTGAAATATCTTTGTTCATGGTTATATATCTTATGTATATTCTTCTGATGTCTTCCCTATACTTTGTTATTTTCTGTGTGTTTGTGTGTGGAAGGGGATTTATAATTATAATCTCTGTGCATCTTGTTTGGATCACTTTTGCCCATTAATCATCTTTTAATGTAGATTATTCCATTTGGATGTGTTACCTTTATTCTCTCTGAGTTATTATGAAAAGGATGTTCTAAAGATATATTAAGTGGTAGATGTGAAAGCTTAGATATGCCAGTTTAGAACATTGCCCACAGATCTATCACCTTTTTCTTCAGCTTCATTTAGATTTATTTTTCTCATCTTGGGTAAGAATATGTCCTAGATAGCCAATAGGATACTTACATGTCTTCTTCACTCTCACCATTATGTCAGCAATAAATCCTACCTAGCACACAGAAACTTCAGTAGTATTGAGTAATTTAACCTTGTATAAATCATGAGTTTAGTTTAAACAGCATACATACAGACTCACTTTCTAAAGTAGGTAAGTAGTGAAATGTGTTTAACTATTTCATTTTAGTCTATAACTCTTGCCATATATTTGGAATAATATATAAAGCAAAAATGGTAAAAGAAATATAGTATGCTTTTAAAAACTATAGAAACACTTAGCCTAGCTCTTTTAATCCCTTATTTGTATTGATTGAATGGTCTCAAATTAGCCTTTTACATACATGGAACTAAAATGAAGAATCACTGTATTTTTAGTAATTGAATAATCTTATGTCAGCCAAGGTTTGAAGGAAAACGGTTGATAAATTCAAAAGGAGAATCTAAGAGAGTTTAATGAAGGGACTATTTAAAGTTCTACTTAGGATTAAGAGAAACCAATGAGGTATGGAGCTAGGAATATCAAGCCTTTAGTAAATTTAGGTATGAGGCATGCGAGGAGAAAACAGTTAACAGCATACATGGAGAAATGGAGCTAAAGGGGGAAACAAAAATTCAAACAACTTTCTTTAAAATTTCTATTTTCCTGAAAAACTTAATGCCCAAGAGCAAGGAGACCCAATTAATGTAAGTCCAGAGAACAGAATATTGTCAAGAATGAGGATTGGAGATTTGGAAGTACAAATGGAGAATATGTTGCATCACCCATTTCACTAAATAGCCTAATTTATTTAGTGAGTCAATATTAGGGAGAAGTGTGAAGGCCCCAAAATCTGAACTCAGTATGGTGGATGGCTAGATAGGTAATATTGGTGTATGTTTTTTTTGGTAGGAATAAACTTTTATGAACTTTTGGTTTCAAACAATATACTGACCTCTCTCATTCGGACAGTTTCTGCATTATTAATTAGAAGATGGCATTGGTTGGTTAGATGATTTGGTCTCCATGTGCATGGCACATATGAAAGAAAATGTTATTTAAGCAAACATTTCTTATGCCCAAGAACATTGGAAAGTCCAATAACTTAGTAGAAAAGAAGAGCAAGGAATCCAAAATCCTGGTTTAAGGGCAGAGTTCACTCATTTTGTCATGTAGAGCCTCAATTTCCCTCATCTGCTAAAATAAGAATTTACCACCTCTACTACTTACTTAATAAAGATTGTTTCTGTATAGAATTATTATGATATTAACTAAAGTCTTAAATCAAAACTAATCCAAAATAAACTGATGACTGACATGTGAAAAATAATAAAATGAACAATTCAGCTATAAAGCAATTTTCTACAGGAATTTAATTTTTCAGAGATATTTAAAGTTGTCCTGGATAAATCAAACTTACTTCTGCAGGGTTTATTTCTATTATAGAAGAGAACTGCCAAATAACTTATGCAGTATTTTATATTTCTAATATCTGTGTCTTAAGAACTTATTTTTCCTGGCTTTCATTTTCTCTCAACAAAAGCCATGCAAAAAAGATGACTGTTTAAAAAGTGGTGTGTATTCCTGATGAAGTTAGTTTAGTTATGTGTAATTATCATACTCAGTGCTAGAGTTGCTTTTGTTTTTATATTAGACTTCAGAAAACCTATTTGTCCGAGGACAATAGCAAAAGTGTAATTCAGAAAAACATAATACATTTTTGTAACATTTTAACTAGGTAATTTCTTTCACAAGTCAGTTTACTGCAACATTATTTGCAAAATTAAAATACTGACAACAACCTGAAAGTCCACAAATGAAGAAATGATTCACTAAATCATGATTCCTAAACTATATGAAATAAATAAAAGTGAGATTTATATGTACTGGCTTAAAAACTTACCCATGATGAAGTATTGAAAAATAAGTAGCAGAATAATCTCAATTTTTATTAAAAATTAAATAAAAGAGAGGAAGAAAGAAAGCTAAATTAACTGGTTGTACATTTATACAAACATTAGAAAAAGAATGAAAACCCATATTCTTTATAGCATTATTTAAACATTACGGCTAGAAAAGTTAATGAGGGAAGGAAGAATATTTTTCTTCATACACATCCGCACTGCTTAAAATTGTTGTAAACAGCATATATTCTTGTATAAGTTTTGAACATACAAAAATTATCATATAAATTAAAACTAATATAATGATAATTCAAGAAAAGCACCCGAGCATTTTGTAATATGTGACTAGTGTGTTTGTTAAATTGCAATAGTAAGACCACAATACTGGTTGAAACAACTATAAGTAATGATGAATTTTGAATTAACATTGAGAAATTTATGTTTTTATGCATGTGCACATGTATATTTAACAAGACCTATTAATATTTGGACTCAAAGTACAGGATAAGAAGTGATATCCAAGGATAGTTGTTCACTTCCTGTCATCACTATGAACAGGAAAATAGTAATTTACAATGATAAAATAAAATAAACAATACTGATATTTTTATTTTTCCTTTCATATAAGCTTGAAATCCATGTGAAATATGAAATTGCTACAACAAGAAATATCTAGGGTTGATCAGAACAAACAAGGTGCCTTGTAGAATAGAAAGAGCCTCTGAATATCCTAGCAACTCCTATCATTTTAAGAAAACAAATTTAACATCATTAGAATATTTACTGTTACTTTAAATAGTTTAGTCAGAATAGTAATTCAAAGCAGGATTCCAAAATAATTTAAGGAGATCATTACTATCATTGAGATATTTTAGGAGAGTAGGGGGGAAAAAAGATCTCATAATGCCTATTCAACTCCATGCTTTGTCCTGGAATAGCATCACCCGGACACCTGAGGATGTTGGATAATCACACTAATGAATACATAAGAGTGTGTGTAGCAAAGTTAGCAAAGATACAGTTTTAGAGGAAAATGTACTCTGTAGTTTAATTAACATTCTGAAAAAAATGATCAGGAAAAAAATATACTGAGAACCTCAATTATATAGCAACAGGGTGTTTCTTTGTCTTCAGCTAGCGGAATGTCTCATCAAAACTAAACAATGAATAAAGCATAGTAAAAGGGTATAGAGAAGAGTCTTTCAGATCCTAATACTTGGCTTTTCCATAGCTTATCATAGAAATGTTCAACTCAATAGTCAAGGGTAGGAATTGACAAACACCTATCAGAAAATTTAGACACAAGGCTACAAGCTGCTGCACATGTATCTAACCACCTTACACCATTCAGGCATAGACTAGATGTTACAACGTTCCTTCAACAACCATTTTAGAATCCTCATTTGGTGCTTTTGTGTTTCTGTTTGCTCCAGGAGCACTAACTAGGCTACTCACCTTTTGCTTAAGTCAGCGTTAAGTACTAGGAAATCTCTAAATAGCCTAGAGTGAAGACATGATTTGGATCAGAATCTGATTCATATTTTAGTTGCATTATTGCTAATCTTTATGTGTCTTGGCTTCTGTATTCTACATCAATCTTTGTTAGGTTAAACTATGATAATGCTCATTGTCTCATCTATTCCATAAGTACCCGTTATTGGTGGTAATGATAACCTCATCCTAGGTTATCTCTGATAATAAAGAGAAAATTATATTAAACTCAAGCCAGGATTAATGAATGTACAGAATTATTAAAATGTATTTACTCATTTATATATTTATTCAGCAACCATTTAGGAATGCTTACTTTTCCTATTCCTGAGTTTGGGAAGAGAGGAATAAAAAGTCATAGAATTTAAACATAAGCCACATGGAAGGTTTCATTCTATAATCAGGGATAGCAGACAAGTCAAACAGTCAAACAAACAACACAAGCAAAAAAAAAAATGCAAGGGAAAGACCCAAATGTAGAAAATGACTTGTAAGATGAATAGAAAGGAAGATGATATTGATGAAATATAATGATCAAGAGAGAATGTGGTACAACATGAGGTATGAGAATCACACAGGGGCCAGACCAAGAGGGACATTCATTATAGACTATGTAAAAAGACTTGTCACTTTAAGAAACCCAATGGGAAACTACAGAAAAGTTTTAATCAGGAAAAGTGTCAATATCTGTACTATATTTTTAAAGGTGCCAGATAAAGTACTGTGGATATGGTGGGGGTAAAACTTGAAAGCACTGACTTAAGAGATTATTGTGATTGTAAAGAAAAGAAATGAGAGCTTCTAGGAGAGGGTTATTTACTGTCAAGAGTGAATATTTTTAAGACAAACTTAAGAGGAACTATTAGGGGAATCAAGAATATTGTCATAGACTTTATTAATATTTAAAATGACTGCTCTTTAGTAGCTATTATTGAGAGAATGAAGGGACAAACTACTTGAAAATGATATACTTGATAATGAACTTATATTGAAATACTTAAAACACAATAAAAATTCAATAATAAGAATATAAGCAACTCAACAAACAAAATTGGGCATAATGTAATTCATTGTTAAATAATTTAGTGACTTCAAAGTATACGTATGGATCACAAATATGCACAAGGAAAAGCCAAACATCATTAGTCATTAGATAGACCCAGAATACAACCATGATGAGATACCACTGAACACCATAACATTGGCTTAGACTAAAAAGCCTGACCATACCAGCTATACATTATTGCTGGCAAGGATGTGGAGAAACAGAACCTTTCATAAGACTCATGGTAGGAATGCGAAATATTAGAGTCACTCTGGAAAACAGTTTGATAATTTCTTAAAAATATATTTTTAAAAATCTAAAAATACAGCCTTCACAGGTGCCTGGGTGGCTCAGTCAGTTGTTAAGCGTCTTATTTAAGCTCAGGTCATGATCTCACTGGTCATGAGTTTGAGCCCCATGTCAGGCTCTGTGCTGACAACTCAAAGCCTTGAGTCTGCTTCAGATTCTATATCTCCCTGTTTCTCTGTCCCTCCCCACGTCATGTTCTGTCTCTCTATCTCTCAAAAATAAGTAAACATTTAGAAAAATACAGCTTCCACACGATCCAACTTTCTCACTCTCAGCTATTTACCCGAGAAAAGAAAGAATGAAAATTAATGTTCATACAAAGATGGATACAGGTGTTCACAGCAGCTTTTTTTTTTTTTAAAATAACCCAAACTTTAAACAACTCAAAAAGTCACCAACAGATGAATGGATAAACAAATTGTGCTATGTTCACATAGTGTAATAAGACTCATTAAAGCAATATATGAACAATTGATGTGTGCAATGTGGGTGAATTTTAAATAATAATGCTATGTGAGAGAAGTCTGACATAAAGGAGCTTATACTGTATGATTCCATTTACATAGAATTCTAGAAAATGCAAAGAAATTTGTAGTGACAGAAGCACATCAGTGGTTGCCTTAAGACAGGGATGCGAGTTGGGAGAGATGGTTGGGAAGGAGTGAGAAAGCGAGATTATGAAAGGCAGTGACGAGACTTTTCAGTGATGTTTCTGTTTATTATCTTGGTTGTGGTGATGGTTTTGGAGATATAATCATATGTGAAACTTGTCAAATTGTACACTTTGTATATGCCCAGTTTATTATATATTAAGTGTGCTCTTAAGAAAAAGAAACAATGCCTATTTTGGGCCTTCAGCAAATGAGTAGATTATGTTGGCAGTTTCTAAACTGAGATAGAACAATGTTTGGCAATGAGAATCACGAGGTACTTTAGTAGGCATAGAAATAAGATCTCATAGCATGACCCACCAAGTAAGACCATAAATCCACTTGAAATCGAACTTTGGAAACTACTTTCCTTTGCTCTTTTTCTAACTGATGGATTCTTGACATCTTGATCTTTAGTATCTATTATCTCCCATATTATTCTTAGACACCCTTTAGTTTATAAGATATAAATATTCTTTTGATGACAGGGCACAAAACAATGATATTCAGATAGCTGAAATGTAAAACTCTAAAATAGAGATGGTACCAGGCAGGGCCACACAGATGGTTGCATCTGGGGACAGAGTAACAGCAAGCTAGAGCTGTACGGGGCAGCTTATGTATGGCAACTCAGGTGAGATGAGTGGGTTTGGGCAGGTTTCCTGTGGAATGGCTAGTTTAAATGTCTGGGGTTTAAGAAGGTATTTTCTCTTTGTCTAATATTTGGCATTAAAGGGCAATTATGGTTAAGACATAGTGGTCCTGGAGTATGTGTTTGATAAGGGAAGTGGCTGGGATGAGGACTTACTTGCTTAAGTAAGGGAACTGACTAGCCTCTAGCCAGGGTCAAAAAACTAGGTCAAGAGAGCATTTTCCCCCCAAACTATATTTTATCCCTGCTTGCTCAGTCACTTATCTTTTCCAACTGCTTATGACTTCTACTTTTTAATTTCAATTTTAACCAAATTCCATACCTCAGACTCAATTCCGTAATGCACATCTTTTTTCAGAGTTTACCCATCCATTGTACATGCTTTGTTTCTATAATCTGAAAATGGACATTCGGAGTCCTGGTTAAAATGCCTAATAAATCACATATAAAGAAAACTGAAGTCACACAATTAATTCTGATTTTTAACTTAAAAATCTTAACTTATAAGTCTACAACTTTGAAATACTAAAATGGAATATAACTGAAAATATGCCATTTCCCCTTTAAGTGTGGGGTCAAATAATCTTTATGGAAAATTACCCAAGCACAAGTTTGGTATATATTATCTCCCGTTTATTTTACTATGGACCATAAGGTAACTGAGTTATTTTAGTAGAAAACAAAATGAAAGTAGAAAATTTATTGGAACTGAATTTATGAAAGTATATTTATTGTCAAAACCACTAAGCACTGGCGGATCATTAGGTACTAAGCATTAGCACTCTGTAAAATGTGGAAAATTCTAGCACACAGCAGCCTGAGTTAAGTCATTCTAAGAAGGTAGTCATTCAAATAGGATTAGCTAATCTATCCCAGTCTCTTACTCCTTTCTCTACTATACCTCCACAGTTTTTATGCCCCCAGTACAGCTGATTGATTTATTATAATTAGGCTTACAAAGAACCAGTTCATTTGAAAGCCACGAATCTAAAACCAGAAATACTACAAAGTAATCAGATTTGAATCACCCACAATTCCTTTGCTCAGTGACCAAAAAGGCTCTTAAAGGTAAACAATGAATATTGGTTAGCTTAGGTTCAAGTAAGACATTTGATACCTAGAGAAAAATAAGCAGGAGAGTGAATAAAGCAGTAGTCACATTTCTGAAGAATGAAATCAGTAGATTGCAAGTGACAGGTTCAATTACTGGTCCATGGACCACTGACACATCTGCCTTAAACTCTGAGGAATGGGCAGTGGGAAAAGGATGAATAACTCTTAAGATTTAGAGAAAATATGTAACCACTCAGGCAGAAAATTAGCAATTACATTTCGTGCCATCAGTAATAACTATTTCAACAGAGATCTTAGGTTAACGTCAGACTGTGTGACAGTATATCAACCATTACACCTGTGTTCAATCAGCAACCACATCCCTCAATGCGATACTGAGCAGTTTAGTTCAAATGTGGCTTGTTCAGTGATAAGCAAGATGGCTGACACCTGGTACAGAAGTATTCAAAAGCAATTTACTTCACAGTTTTGATGCTGACTGTTGAAAAGAGAAAAATACCGTAAAATTTGGACAGTTGTGATTTGTCTTTGGGTTTTCTTTTGATTTGTTCTTTTTAGTAATGAAAAAAATTGCAAATTTTACTGAAGATTAAAGCTCCAAATTATATCAGTAAGAACTTTTTATAATGTAAATCCTTCAGATTTACAGCTAAATAAAATATCATCTTTAATAAGTGTAAATGCATTATATTGTTTATGTGTTCTTAAGTAAATGAGTAAAACAACAGATGGCATATTTAAAATAGAAATGGAAAATATGAACTTATAATTAACGTATTACTTTTTCTATGTTCTCAGTTTAAATTGTGTCTCACATGACAGAGCTAACCAATAAATTTTTTAAATAGTCTTACTTATTGAAAATATAACATGAGGATAATAAGTTATTTTTTACCAAGAGATAAATATATTTAATTTAGCCACAAGTCCCATCATACTTTTTTAAATTTTATACTTTTTTTCTTATAATTTTACCCTAAGAATAAGCTAAAGAAAATATAAAGCAAAAAGTCCAAAACAAAATGTGAAGTAAATATAATGTAAAATGTAAACAAACAGCTAGTCAGAAGATCAGAACATAAAAATATCTTTAAGAATATTGCTTAGGAGGGTTAAATGAGTATCAGCGCAAAATATTGGAAGGTATGTTGCCTTGCTAAATAGGCGGTTTTTGAAAAAGTTATGTTTAAATTAAATAGTTGTTAATCACAGACATTTTACATGATCTAAAATATTTTTTTAATGTTTTATTTACTTCTGAGAGATAGAGCGTGAGCAAGGGAGGGTTAGAGAGAGGGAGATACAGAATCTGAAGCAGGCTCCAGGCTGAGCTAGCTGTCAACACAGAGCCCGACATGGGGCTCAAACCCATGAATGGTGAGATCATGACCTGAGCCGAAATCAGACGCTTAACCAACTGAGCCACCCAGGCACCACTCTAAAAATATTTCTATTTAAATCACACACAGGACAATTTTTAAAAGTGAAGACAATTTTTATAAATTGTCTCCTGTGTTATTCTGATAAATTCAGGATACATGTGTTTATATTTGTGTTCTTATATCAAGTGCACCCAAACAGACTGAATAAATACAAATCCCTGTCCATATTGGGGTGATATGTCAGCACACTTCAGCATGAATGGTAGTCCTTTAAGTAAGGAAGAGAGCAAGGAGAATAAATTTTCCCCCTTATATACACTATGCTGCATAAAGGCCTTACAATAGCAGTCTTTTCTTGAGCTAAGCACACTACCTCCAATAAATGTTGTCATCCGTGAGTCAACCGTTTTATAGCAGTATAAATAGGGCTGTTATTCTGGGCACTCTCTCCTTTCCTTTTATTTTCCTTCCTTCCTACTTTTGGTTCCCAACATGCTTATGTCTCATCTCCATCCTATCAATGTTCAATTTCAGATAACTATAATGTTGGGAGAGTTTGAGTGACTACTCCTCATTAAGGTATAAATGATTGATTGATTCTTGTACTGTCTTTTCCGGGGCATTTACATTTTAATAGGGGATAATTCTTTCATTCATGGTGAATGAGTTCTATAATAGTTATCATTTCAAACTAGAGTAATAGGACACTGTGAGGGGAACTGGAATTGGGCAATCCTCCTTGTTCATTTTTATCAAGGTCATATCCAATTGCCCATTACTTTCTAGGACTTCAAAACTCTACCCTAGGTTCTCAAATCTCCAAAGTTGAGTTTAGTCTCTCCAAAGCTGAAGTTATTTTCTGGAAGTAATTGAAACATGGAAGCAAACGCCTTAACACTTTCATATCACTAAGTTAACCTTGAGTATAGAGTGGTCATATTTTGGAAAGCCTATGAAGTAGATGGAATCAAAAGCCAAAATAAAGCAAGTAAAAAAATAGCAACAAACACAAACACATAGAAGCAGAGACAGTGCACTGAGACACATAATCAGCTATCCTAGCAATAATATTTATATACCTCCTTGCACTGTAGTAAATATTGTTTTATGCACATACATTATTCCTTCAGCTTCAAGGAGAGATGAAATTTCTAAGTACCTTCTTACTATACAGCCCTAGTAAATAAAATGTACAGTACTCCTATAACTATCCCAGAGAGACATGAAGATCACATCGTAGGCATTCTTATTCTCCCTTAAAACAATGTTTATGAATTATAAATCTGGAAATTCACACATAATTCTGGGAAAGAGAAATACACATGAAACTTACTGACAACTTGTTTGTCTCTACATCACAAATAACTAAACTTTAAAACACACTATCTTGAATATTACATTTCCATAATTTCATTTACAGTAAACCCCAAACAGTCCTAGGGTAATTTTTTTAATTAAACAAAGTATTATAAGGCCATGTATATTATCAGATTGAACGGAGATACAAAATTCTAGTCAGCAAAATAAGATATCCTAATATCTAAGAGACATTCTAAAAAATTAATGCATTTCACCAAGTTTAAGAAGGCTTTGGTTAAAAACTAACAACTAGAGCTGCTCTTCATGAAACTCAGGGGACATTGAAAAGTCAACTCATATTACTAAATTCCATGTAAATTAGATGAACTCACAAATATTTGTAAGTATCCCATCTAGAATATGGCTTTCAATATGTAGAGGTATTTTACTTTCCTAGCATCATCTGAAAAAATACTGATTTGATAGACAATGGATATTTGTATTTTAAATGATTTTTTGGTAAACATTTTTAAAAATTAATATTTAGTATTCTAGACATAATTTAACTTTCTATGGTTGACTACAGTTTAGGATTATAAACAGCAGTTTTTTATTTCTTTAAGTTCACTTCAGTGATGTAGAATTATTTACCAATGGATGAAGAATGTCAAATGTCTGTAAAATGGCTGTCCCATTTTACATAGGTTTCCTAATGAAACCTGAAGGTAAATTTGCTTCACTAAGTGTTTGCATGTATTTCTAGCTATTGTCCTAACAATAATTGGAACAAAAATTAGATTTGAAAATATTTTAGTTGCTGAGAATCTGTCCCTCGAATAATGGGGATATTACCTTACCAGATGGATAGATAGATTTCTAAAAAATTTCACTTACAATTTGTAGGTTCACTTGAATTGGGACTTTCAATTTAGCTAAAGTCTTCACTTTTAGAACAACTAAACTTCCTTCTAATTTCTGGGGGATAATATATTTAAATCTTTAGAAAAAACATAGAAACACTGAAATACTTCCAGTAAGTTCTTTCTGCCTTTCTCTATATTCTATAGACTTAATAATTTAAAAAAAGATCAGTATTTTTTTTTTACCTAATCATAAGACACAATGTTTGCAATTTCATTTAAAGAAATCTCAGGCAACTCTGGGTGGGACCAAGGAAAGAAGAGAGTAAGAGAGGGAGTAGTAAATAAAAAAAAATTCTCCCTTTGCCTAAAATATTGTTAAGAGAATATCAGAGAAGGACTCTTTTTTCTCTCCCTAATGCACAATATATGCTCAATAGTGCCTTCAATTCAAATTTCATTTAAATTAAAACGTCATTAATGAGAAAAATAGTTGACCTGCTAACTAAAAGAAACTGCTTTATGAAGGTTAATCAAGGCCTATCTACCTCAATTCAGTTTAATGATTGGCAAAAATAAGTATTCTCTTTTAAGTAGTCAATTAAATTATGTTTTTCAGAAAATTTAAGAATGTGCTCACTTCATAAAATTTCATGTAAACATAAAAAACAGGTTGTCCTTAATATTCATCAGAGTTTCCCTTATCTGCTCAAGATATACTTCTGGCAGCTTTTGAAATATAAAAATTTTTTATTTTGGAAATTAAGTTTTTAAAATCCATGTAAAAGTTTTTATTTAGAACAATTTGCTGTCAAATTACTATTGTTCTAAACAGTGAAATTTGTATTCTATAATTAAACAAAATAAATATGAATATTAATCAAAATTCTTCAATAAGGCTTGCTTAATGAAATTTTGCTTTATTTAATGATACTTGAAAAATATTTCCAAACACTGTCACCTTAAGATGACTGCTAATGCAAAAACAGAAATGCAAAGGGACTATAGATACTAATTACAGTTTAAATACCCAACACAACATTTAAATTTTTTTTAATGTTTACTCATTATTTGGGAGAGAGAGAAAGAGAGAGAGAGACCATAGGCTCCCGGCTATGAGCTGTCAGCACAGATCTCAACACAGGGCTGGAATTCACAAACTACAAAATCGTGACCTGAACTGAAGTTGGATGCTTAACCGACTGAGCCACCCAGGCTTCCCTTTTTTAATTTTTTTAAATGTTCATTCATATTTTCTGAGAGAGAGAAAGGCAGAGAGGGAGACATAGTATCTGAAACAGCCAATACAACATTTTTAAAACTCCCCAGTTTTGATTCAGGTGATCAGTCAATGTTGGTATTATTGAATCTGTAACATATGAACTTACTTTGTTTTCTTTTCTACCTATGCCTTGAGAAAAAAGCTTGAGAAGAAAATTGAGACAATTATTTCTCTCTCACTACTTTTTTCTTTGCCTCTGAAGTCACAACAGAACTTCAACCAGAGCTTTTCCAAATGAAAAAATATATATATATATGTATATATACAACATAAGATAGTGCTTAGGTTTTGGGTTCTATACACAGGTAGTCTCTACTCAGAATTTTTTCTTTTGCAGAATAGTTGTTAAACAGTGTTATAGAAGTTTCAGATGTACAACAGTGTGAATTGACAATTCTACACATTATGCAAGGCTTACCCTGATAAGTGTAGTTACCATCTGTCACCATACATTATTATCATATTGTTGACTATACTCTCTTTGCTGTATTTTTTACCCCTGTGACTTAATCATTTTATAAAAGGAATTCTGGCTTTTCTTTGTAACAGCTATCTCTATGGTTTTAGGATAGTTTCTTAAGGTTTCAAAGCCTCATTTTTCTCATTTGTACAAGGTGATAAGATAGCACCTACCACACACAGGCCTCCGGTGCAGATTAAATGACTAAACATGTCAAATGCTTAGAAGAGGGCCAAGCATATTTTATCCGCACTCAATATATTTTCACTTTCTGTCTTTATTCAAGGTATTCAAAAATAATATTAAACTACAAATAACTGTATTACTATTATTACAGTCAGAGCTAGAGAAAGGTCCCTCCTCTATCTAGTTTCCTCTAACTTCTTTTTATTATAATTTATAATAATTATATAACTGCTTTACCCACCTGTGTCATTGTCTCCACTGATGACAGACCTGTTAGGCTACCAACAGTCAGTTTCTCTCAGAGATATCCTGAGGTCTCTCTGTTCAAATATTATCTCACTATGAAGGCCTTGCCCATCTTTTCTCTTTCCTTTCAATACCCTTATCCTGGTTTATTTTTAGTCTTGTCAGGTATCACCGTATACATATTCCATGTTTTATTTTATTCTTTTGTTATGACATTTGCTGAATGAAAAGAGTTACCTCTCTTGTTAGAGTTAGAACACATGCTAGAACACATATGCAAAGGAGGCCCACTACAGGTACTCATTAAATACTTGTTAAGTGAGTGGATTAATTCATACTTAGAGGTGAATGACTGGAAATTATCAGAAATCTATTAATGTAAATTTTCAGTACCTACCTATGTAACATTTTGTAGGAAAAGGTACATTTGGTTGCTTTGATAGCAAAGTCTATTATTTACCCTCTCTCCCCCAACACCTACAAAATAAGAAAGATATTCTTAAAATTGGAGGAATTATTTTATCTGTTTAAAGCTCACCAATATCTCATATATTTCCTATACATAAAAGCTGCTAGGGTCTACAACGTGTCCTTTAACATGTGTGATCAGAATCATACCTCATTTTTTTTCATTCTGCCTCCCATCTCCCTATTTTAGCTTCCGTTTCTTAGAAAGTAAAAAGCAGAGCCTGAGGAAATGCTTATGTCATGACAGTTTATTAAGGAGCACATTTCCAGGGAAGCAGAGCACAGGAAACGAACAGCGAGTAGGGAGGGAGGGAGAACAAGCATAAGGAAGTATGTTACCAAGCTGGCTAGAGGTCACGGCAGGAATGACGGTTGAGGTCTCGACGGAAAGTTTTATGGAGAGTTTATGAAGTTACTATGGAGTATACTAAAGTCATAAAGGAGGCTACAAAAAGGAAAATGATTTATTGATAGAATTTCTTTTCCATTGGCCATAGTTTGCCTCAAGAACTTCAAATCCTTCCAGTTTCCTGGTTGTACATGCTTGGGGTCTGAGCAGGTTTTGTATTTATTAGGAATATGATGGCAAATGGGGAGCTTTAGATTAGAAGAGGAGTGCCTTCTCTCCACAATAGCTAAAACATGGAAAGAGCCTAAGTGTCCATCAACAGACGAATGGATCAAGAAGATGTGGTTTATCTATACCATGGAATACTACATGGCAATGAGAAACAATGAAATCTGGCCATGTGTAGCAACATGGATGGACCTTGAGGGTGTTATGCTGAGCGAAATAAGTCAGGCAGAGAAGGACAAATACCATATGTTTGCACGTATAGGAGGATTAGGAGGAACTTGACGGAGGAACAAGGGGGAGAAGAAGGGCGGAAATGGTGGGGGAAAGGGAGAGAGGCAAACCATGAGAGACTCTTGAATGCTGACAAAAACTGAGGACTGATGGATGTGGGGGGGAGGGGGGGATGGGCATGGAGGAGGGCACTTTGGGGATGAGCACTGAGTGTTATGTAGAAACTAATTTGACAATAAACTATTTGTTAAAAAATAAAAAAAAAAAAAAAAAGAAGAGGAGTGCCTTGCACACAGAACTGAAGCCTGGTAGTGTCAATATAAGCCTACAGGTGAGGTAATGGCTAGGAACTGTGACCACAGGTATATCTGTGTCAGAAGCAGAGCCTGTAGTAGCATCCTGGCTTCACGACCACAATGGAGACACATACACGCAAGTTGCTGGGAAGGCAGTCTCAGTTAGAAAGCAGGCAAGACTCCTGATCTGAGGTCATGAATACAACGCATCCTACACATGCCCTTATCCTACAATGTATATGTTCTGGAAAAACATTCTGGGTCTGCCCTACCAACCTTCCTAGACTGAGGGTGTTTAGCCCCCCAAAGTCTAAATGTAAATTGAAAAACACATACCTTTTAAAAGTACTCTACTCTTGGGGCGCCTGGGTGGCTTAGTCGGTTAAGCGTCTGACTTTCACTTAGGTCATGATCTCGCGGTTCGTGGGTTCGAGCCCCGCGTCGGGCTCTGTGCTGACTGCCAGCTCAGAGCCTGGAGCCTGTTTCAGTCTGTGACTCCCTCTCTCTCTGACCCTCCCCTGTTCACGCTGTCTCTCTCTCTTCTAGAAATAAATAAAACATTAAAAAAATTCCTCAAAATTAAAAAAAAAAGTACTCTACTCTTTCTTTAAAACAAAATGTAAAATAAAACTTAAATAACTTCTGTTTAAAAGTCTCATTTAAGCCAATTTTTTGTGACATAAAGTTAAACTTCCATAAAAAAATAATTCATAATAATGTAATTTGTAAAGATTGCACATTGCGCAGCTAACAGTGTCAATGCTTACTACTGCAATTTAGTGAGAAACTATATCAATGGAAATATTCAATCAAGTGTGAACTAGGGGACAGTGTTATATGCAGCTCTGCCCCTTAAACTTAGATACATAGCCACAGTGCCCCATCTCCAATGCCCTGATAAGAACCATTAAGACTTTAGGCATAATGAAGGCATAGGAAAAATATAGTGCTTTTTCTAGGTCTCAATTTTACTTAAAGATTTAAGAAAATATCTTAAGCCTTGATTTTTTATGCTAGACTATCTAACATGAAAAATTGTTTCTGTGATATATATTATTTAAAAAGGTTTTTCCCTCTGTGTAAGTAGGAAAACCACTAATAGTGTGACATTCTCATGATACAGAAGGGACTACCTGCTGTGGAGAAAGATAATTATTCTAATATTACTGACCTGCATAGCTTTTCTTAGCACCAGTTAGATCTAGAAATTGACTAGTACATAACAACAATTAATCTAAAACCTATAAAGCATACTTATATGTATTTAAATATGAATTTTAGAGTTTTAGATTTGTAACTAAGCCTAAACAAGTTATTTCTTTAGAATAACTTGAGCAATAAATATCCCTCTAGAAGTAACTACCCAAAATTTCATATTTTATGTGTCTTGATAATATAAGTTGGGGCTGAGAATAATATCATAAAAAATATAATGAGAAACTACATACATAATTATAGTTACCAGTAACAATTTACATATGTTTTACATTTATGTGTCACATATATAAGTTACATAAAACATATTATATATGTATATATTTCATATATATTTTACATGTAACTATAACCACATATACAGTTATTTAATTCAAATTCATTTTGGTTCCAAGAAAAGCAAATAATCTGACCTAAAAATGCTTCTTTCAAACATCTAAACAATTTTAATGTGTTCAACGGATATTCAGAAAACCAAGAGAAAGACTAAGGTACAGATAATTATTTAACTTAGAGTTGGATAAAATCATTATTTTATGATGATAAAAAAGGTATTATTTCTTTGACCATTTTATTGGTTCTTTTTTGATATTTCTACCCTGAAAATATTTGATGAAAACACTAATTGGCAAATTGCTAAAAGCCAAAGTGAACAGTGTAGAAATTCTCAACCAGTGTTTAAATGCAAAAATCCACACCCTCCTTTGTGCTCACATTACCTCTTCTTTGTTCATTTGTATATATATACATACATATATAGAGAGAGCTCTCTGGTATGTCTTCTGTTAAGGGTACTATTCCTATGGGATGAGAGTACAAACTTGTGATTTCATTTAATCTAAAATACTTAGAGATTGCATCTCTGAATAGAGCCACACTGCAGGTTAAAGCTTCAGTATATGAATTTGGTGGGAACCCAAACATTCAGTCCATAATGCATGAAGAATACTTCCAATGTAACATTATGGGAAAATCATTATAACATTTTAATTATCATATGATCTCACTGGAAATATTAAATTGTTGTTTCTATATCAAGGAAAAATTTGGTAGAAAGTCCATCAATCATAAAGAGTAATTACCCATGGACAGTGTTATTTATTGTGGTTTTTACTTTCCATTTCTAGTTCTTAGCTGTCTCATACTTCTAGAATTATCATGTGTTGGTTTTATGATTAAATATTTTAAGATATCAGAAATTAAATGAGGATCAGACAAAATAAAATGAAATAAAATACATGAAAGTGTGTACCTCAGTGCTTCAAGTACTTAACTAATTCCCTTTGAC
The DNA here is from genome assembly GCF_003009895.1 of Hyaena hyaena. Lineage (NCBI taxonomy): Eukaryota > Metazoa > Chordata > Mammalia > Carnivora > Hyaenidae > Hyaena > Hyaena hyaena. The sequence goes on along the minus strand of NW_024081290.1, from coordinate 360,735 downwards.
TTTTAATTTACTTTTAATATATTTGTATAATATGATACTATGTATAAAGTATCATAAGGAAATTCTATTTTCATTTTTTCAGCCAAAAAATTTGGGAAGGGGACAATATATATCATATTCAAATTTCCAGTTATTGAGAAATGATGAGATAAAAATAAACTATATAGGCTTGATTTATATGTGTGTGTGTTCCAAAAGTCAGAAAAAAGATGTAAATTAATTACTGTAGAAACATCTTAAAGAATCCTCAACGGATAGCTTATTACAGATGATAAGCCAGTTTTAAATAGCATATTAATAAGCAGTTAGTGTAATTTTCATCTCATGATCAATTTTCCAAATGTTTATTGATTGACTTCTATATTCTAGAAGTGTTTTCACATCTGTGAATGCAAAAATGTAACATGCCATCATCTTAAGAATCATACACAAGTAAAATAAATCATACTGCAATATGATGATTTCACTAAGAGAGGAAGAGATTAACAACAGCATAGCATAAAGGCACATATCGGTGAAGTCTTAAGAAGAGATGTGTATGCAATAGCACACAAAAACAAACAAACAAAACCAATAGTAGAAAAGACCCACATCTTATTATTTGACAAAAGGTGCAAGAACAAGAGTAAAAATTAGAATTAGAATAAGAACAGCACATTTATAAGTAGAGGACTCTGGATAAGTTCACAATGGCAATTTACTTAGAAAGCTGATAGGCAAAAGTAAGGCAATGCTGAATGTGAGAGGAGGCAGAAAGGATTTTGTCAAAATGGTAATTTGGGTATAAGCAACTTAAGTTGCTTTTGGAAATTAATTGGTAATTTATCCCTTTGAATGTCTTAAAATCCTTTTTTCACTTTTCAAAATTTTAATTTTGAAGACTTTTGCTTGTGAACTGACATGGCAGATTATGGATTTTAATATTGATTAGTTGTTTTTATTACTGTCATTAGGTTTCTTTTTTTTCTGATAATCAACAAGCATTCACTGATTAAATAGTGAAAACTCCCTCCAAATAAACAAAATCTTCAATATTAATATAGAGGACTTTTCACATATTATGAAAAAAGTAGAAATATCTATGTCAGCTTTACTATGCAGTGACTTTTTAACTTCAGTGATATGGAACAAAAGATCCTGTATAATCTAACTGATGCTGTTGTCAGTTTGGCTGGGGAACATAAGGGAAATGTCAACATAAACTTTTACAAAAGTAAAAAAATCATTTAAAAAAAAAACTAGGGTGCTTGGGTGCCTCAGTTTGTTGAGAGTCTGACTTCAGCTCAGGTCATGATCTCACAGTTTTGTGGGTTCGAGCCCCATATAGGGTTTTGTGCTGACAGCTTAGAGCCTGGAGCCTGCTTCAGATTCTGTGTCTTTCTCTGTGCCCCTCTCCCACACTCACTCTCTCTTTCTCTGTCTCTCAAACGTAAATAAACATTAAAATTTTTTTAATAAAATAATAGTAGACTAGATATAAAATTCAAAAATTTTCAGAAAATATGGAAATTGAAATTAAAAGATTGATATGAGATGATTCACTTGAACTTTCTTCCATGGATTTAGATCATTATGATAATGCAGATTCCATTATTTATTTTAAAACGCTCCTAAAATTATATATGAGATTATCTACTACATGAATAAATCACTAGAGTATGCCTGCCAGTTTGAATATAGCAGCAGCAGAACATAATTGCCTTGAAGAAATCAATTGAAAACAAGGGGAATAAGAAACATACAAACTTTGTCTTCAACAGAACTCTTAAAAAAAAAACTGGAAACAAAAACATAAGGTATGAAGATAGGCTTTCAAAAGTATGGGAATGAAGGGGCTCCTGGGTAGCTCAGTGGGTTAAGCATCTGATTCTTGATTTCCACTCAGGTCATAATCTCACGTGTCATGGGATCAAGCTCTCTGTGGGGCTCTGTGCGGAAAGTGCTGGGCCTCCTTGGGATTCTCTCTCTCCTTCTCTCTTTCTTCCCCTTGCCCACTCACACTCTCTGTCTCTTTTAAAAAAAAAAATAGGAAGCAAAACCTAAATAGTATGTTTACAAGAGTGGTAATGGGATGCACCAACCAGTAGCAGGAGTTTCTCCAGGCTTGAATTGGAAATCAACAGAAAAGTCTGTAGTTGAGGAATCCCAGTTTTGGATTTTTAGAAAGCAGTCTCTTTATATGTCTACAATTGAAAAGAGATGTTGATTTGACCTACTAGACAACTACCTAGTAGGTAATATATTAGACAATTGACCTATTACCTATTAGATAATATATCAAGTATCTCTAGGATAGAATAAATAAAGGAGAAGGTAAAAACTGAGCTCACACAATGGTTTATATGTATCATTACAAAGTAGTAAAGAACTGAGGAAAGCTACTTTTCCGTTTAAAAATGTTATGAAACAGGAAGTCCAACAAGTAACAGCAACAGCAGCAATAACAAACTGTAAGCCAAAAGCCAAACCCCACACTTACGTACATACACTGTAATATTTTTAAAATGCTAACCCTGATAATCTAATTTTAAATAAATCCCAGTGGCTACCTAAGAATTCTAAAACCTTTCAAGGTAAAATTGTACTATATGTATAACATATCATTAAAATAATGCTATTAGGCTAGAGGACTAAGGGATCCCCAGTGTAACTCTCAGCAATAGGAATAATTTGAGAAAAGAGGTTAGCAGATATATTCATTATGTTGGCACAGTATGTAATAGAATAAATGACCTTTTAATTAGACCTAAGCCAATCGTGGAAGGATTGTATTTTTAAACAATGGTTCCTTTTAAAATTTGTTTCCTAAAGTCATTTTTTCTGTGGATGTAGCTGCAATATATATATTGCAGAGAGAGAGTGAGAGAGAGAAAATCATTATTATACAATCCCCAAGTTGGAGGATATTACCTGGTAATACCTTCTCCTTTAAAATGTATGTTTTAGTAGGTAATCCATAATTTCCTTAGATCAGCAGAGTGGAAAATTAACTATAGTATGTTAAAAATTAATTGAATATAAAAATATAATTCTAAGCATAATTATTATGCTGATGAAAGTATATGATAAAAATATTATTGGGGGTTTGAAATTCTACTGTATACTAGTATATAGGTTAGGATATATACTTAACTAGATAAGACCATCTAAGAATCATTTTCATCCTCTCTAATATGAAGATAAGTAGTATCATATGGTTATGATAAGGAATAAATGAAATAATTACAGCAAATTTTAAGTTTAAGTATAACGAAGATCATAACAAAATATCAGATTTTATATCATGATATTGCTTTTAAATAAAATATCAGGTAATAATGTTAATACTTTTTATTTTATTTTTAAAAAATATTTATTTTGAGAGAATGAGAGCATGCACATGAGTGTGAGGGAGCAGAGACGGAGAGAGAGAATCCCACGCAAGCCCCACTCTGTCTGCATCAAGATGTGGGGCTCGCTCTCACAAACCATGATATTGTTATCTGAGCTGAAAACAAGAATCTGAAGCTTAACCCCACTGAGCCATCCAGATTCCCTACTTTTCACTTAATTTTTGCAACAAAAGGAAATATACAGATGTCAAAAAAATTTCCAGAAAAACATTAGAAGTATGGTGAGTGGATTAAATACAGAACTTCATAACTGAGGATCGAAAACAATTTCTACTCTTCATTATTTACTTAATGTCCTCTTTAATCACTTGGTAAAATCCATAGTTGCGGTGCTTAGAGCACTTGAGGTGTACACAAGTGGAGAGAGATAGATCATATACTTGTTAGCAGAAGGATGCCTTAAAATATCTTGACATGTTACTGGTATTGGCTTGAAACAACAGAAATATATGAAGGAGAGAAATGTAAAAATTCAGTTCTTACAAGGAAAAAACAAGTAAATTTAGAGAAAGAGCTTAGTGGATGAGAACTTAATAGATCATATGTAAAATAACTATTTTAAGATAGACTAAGTCAATGATATTTCAGTATTTTTCTTTCATAAAAAATACAGAATACATCAAGCTGTAATAGCACAGGTAGAGTTATTCAGAATTGCATAGCTGTTAGTACAGATACTTTTTAAAGTAGATAGATACTTTTGAAATTAGATAAAGATCTGAACATCCTTGTTTATTTGTCAGGTCATCCAAAAAATCAGGGGTAAGAAAATAGGGAAATTGAGAACAAGATAGAGGAAACTCACCAACAAATTTTGAAAATGAGCTTGTTACAATAAGGGAAAACTAGAGCACCTTTATAATTCTTCCATCAGAGAAAGTAGAGAATGGGGCATTGATCCATCAACTCACACTCCCCATTGGTTGTCTTCTCTGAACTTCTGGGTTGCACTAGCATGCAAGTGAGTGGCCTTGAACTTTTGAGAAAGCAGATCGGAGAGACCTTGCTACATTAAGTTAGCGTGGGATACTGAAAAGGGTGCCAGAGATTTTCAACCTCAGCTCTACTAAATTAAGTGGGCTGAGAGATATGGCTCGTGAATCTCTAGTGTCTACTACACTTCTTTTTCTCACTACACTTTACTACTATTAAGTGAACACATGAGTGTCATCTTAAGAGGCCACAGCATGAATAGGAATTGGGTCAAAGTAGAACTCATTTTTAAAAAGTGTTCTGGATATGGAGGATCATGGACCCAATTCTGAAAAGAAATGGCTGAAGGAAGTGCAAATTTTATGCCTAGATATGATGATACTCAGGGGAAATATGATAGAAGTCTTCAAATATTTGAAAGTTTTCATGTGGAACACAGAATGCACTTTCCTTTATAGCTAAAACCACAAAGTTGAGGCAAATGTGTGGACATTAAATGGAGACAGATTAAGCTTGAAATAGGGAAGACTGCACTATGAAATCTGTGTAATAATGGACTGGGCTGCAGCCAGGGTCAATACATGTCCAATCACAGGCAATGTTCAAACAAAGATTAGGTGACTGCATACTTGTTAGAGATGTATTAGATCAGAGTCAACTATCATATAGGTGGTTAGATGGATTTTGGTACAAATCCCTTTCAAACACAGTATTATATTTCTATAAATGTCAGGAAGAATTTAAGCTCATGTATCAATTTTTTCATTAAAATATATATTGAGAATTGCAGTAGGCAATGGGTGTTCAATGATAAAGCAATCTTGTGAATGGTACTAAAGGAGTTATTCAGCATGCAGTGAGTATATGTTGTAAGTTCTAAGAAAGAAAATAACAGACAGCAGAGTAAAACAGTAACAGAAAAGGTGGACTGGATTTATTCTGAAGAGTTGAGAAAGTCCTTAAACAAGAAGACAGTATTTAAGCTGAGACTTCAGAGAATACAAGGAGTCAAGCCACAAGAAGAGTTGTCCAATTCTAGGAACAAACTATCCCATATTTCAAGGTTCAGAAGAGTAAGACTGTCTACAATCATATATACTTATTGTCAGCATATCCATCACCCAATAATAAAACTCTTACATAAACTATAAGAGCACATGCTTTGCATTCCAATGTGACGCTGCACAGAGAGCTTAAATTTAATAGCAAAAGGAGATTTTCTGCATAAAATATAATGAATGGGTCAAAGCAGTAAAGAGGTCCATGGAAGACTTCAGACATTCTCCAGGAAAATTATGCATTCTATTTTTATTTAAATAAAGTCTTTGAATTATCATTAGATTTACATGTACTAAGCATTTACTAACAGGTATCCTTATAATTAAACAAGAGAAAAACAGACCATCAATAAAACACTAAAAATAAGTACTCCTGAGAAGTTATTTGCATCATTAGTGCAATTTCTTTCTTTCTTCATTCATTTTAGCTTTCCATATTATTTTCCAGTGCTAATACAACATTAAAAAGTCTTAATCTCTAAAGAGTTTGTGCTTTTATCAGATTAACCATTGGTTTTGGCAAATAGAATTTTGCCACATTATAAGCAAAAAAATGAGCATGCATTTTGGGGTAAAATATTAGTCCAAAGAAGCTAATTTTGGAAATAATATTTTCAAAATATGCATATGATCCACTTAAATATAATATGTATTATTCTTAGGAAACAATCTTGCAGCATGACAAAACTGATAAATTCCTAAAAATGTATAATTTAAGAAGGAACAAACTGTCTCAGAAATAATAAAGCTCGTTATTAGCATGTACTTTGAATGTGTCGCATATTCATTTACCTACTTTGAAATAAAATTCCCTTTTAGTCTTTCATTCTTGCAAATGAAGAATGACCATTCTATAGAAAAGCAGAGTTATTACTGAATACTTCTTAAGAAAGTATAGAAAGATATTTAAGGGCTTAAGATTTGTTATGGCAGGATATATTTTTCTCATTCTAATGGTAATTGGGAAAGCTGAATGGTTCATTCATTAAGCAAAGTGAATACATTTTTTCAATCGCATAACTACTATGTATTTAAATATTAAAGATTCACAAATAAACTTTTGGTTTTCTTTGGACAAAATTGTTCCAAACTATGAATGACTTTTCTATCAATTTTTATTTACTTTCTGGAACTTACTAGTATAACAGGTCTGTATTACTTCATTTGAACATTTTGCTATGAAATAAATTATTAAAAATATATATTATTAAGCATTGTGAGAAGTTTCCAGTTTTAGAATTGAGTTACACACAAAAATCTTATTTATGAATTAATGCTTTAAGGAATTGCCTTCAAATAGGATAAATTAAGTTCCAAAAATATTTTTAGAATATGTTTTCTCAGACATTTTTTGCAATCTTCTGTTCATTTGATTCTTCAGAGTGTTTTCTCTATACCTCCTTGTTGACAAGAAAGTCCATGCCAGTCACAATCTTTCTCTAGTCAGGGTCTAAAACTCTGTGCTCATTTTTCACTTAGTTACTGGAATATTTCTATTACTGGGATGTCGTTCACATTACACATTAAATCATTTAAAACAAGTTTCAAATTTCTCTTCTATAAGAACCTATGAGCTCACAACTATATTTCTTAAGTATTCGTTTAGTTGTTTCTGTGTCCTGTGCTTCCATTACTAATGTATCTCATTTTAAACATCCATAAGGATAATTTTTGTCTTGCACACTATTGTCAATTTATTGCACAACCTTAGACAAATCACTGAAATCTGTTTCTGTTTTCCCATGTATAAAATGGGGAAGCTTGGAGATTATATTTGAATATACTAAAACATATGTTTAAAACATTCTGCTCATGTTATGCATATTTTTCAATTATAGAAGTAAATGGTAATAAAACATAATTATATAATTTATCCCAATTCTTTCTTTAAACTAAAACCAGATAGAAAAAAATATTTCAAAATAACAGTAGGTATGGTAAATGTCAACCAATCTTGTGAACTCCCTAAGTGGCATGCTTTCTCAGGTAGGACACAAGAACAGAACTTTGATCCTACCTGAGGCTCTATTAAGGGGGAGAATTTCTAGTGCAGAAGCTAAGATCGTGTTTAGAAAGAAAATCAAGGTAAACACATTTATGCATTTTACGTATTATGTTTTCTTCATAGCTTTAATATCTGTAGTATCCTTTAAAAGTTTCCTGAATGTTTTCAATGTATATTTATTTACCTTATAGGTACACTAAAGTAAAGTTAGCATTGCTTATGAGTCTGAAAACAAATCATTCCTCATTTTGACAAGGTGGATATTTGCAAGGCTGAATCATTAGCTTCTTTAATTAGTGGAAAAGTATTTTATTGGCAAAATATAAGATTTCATTTAAATCTAATTCTGTAAAGATTTATCTAAAATTAAACAAAATTATACCTCTTAGAAGACTCTGCCATTATCCTCATCATAAAAAATGGCAAAGATGTGGATTATCCATTTATTTAATCCTTTAAGAACAGTTTTTGGTGTACATTTTCATAATTTTATTTCAGTGGTCTTCAGGTTTGTCCCTTTATCATGATATTTACAATTACAGAAAATTCCAGATGCTGTGTTATTTATTTCCTTTATTCAGTTTCCCAAGAAATTTGAGAAAAATAAATGAAATTTTCAGGTTTGGCTTCACTGATGAATTAGAAACATATAATGCATGAGCACTTTTTCTCTTGGGACTGTTTGGCTTTTTACTATTCATTGTGAGATCTTCCTTAAAAACCTGTTGACACAGGCATGGTAAAAATATCAAGTTGAAATTACCATCTGCTCATGGTCTTCTACCTATAAAGGAAGTTTAATTTAACTGATTTTTTTCTCTGACATCATTATTGTCTGGTTCTATAAAAGGATGATATATATTTATGGACTTTGATATAATACGGCAACAGTAATTCAGCCTTTTCCATACACAAATGCAATGCAGGACCAGAACCCAAATATACCAGTGAATATAAAGGCAGAATTGTCAACAAAAATAAATTTTCAAATGGCTATTCACAATTTCTTGTACTGTAATAAAAATTCAGTAATATATTGCAGCAACATGAAAAAAGGAAATTGATAATTTGTAAGAGTAGGATTTAACTTCAGAATTATAAAACATACATATGCATACATATTCCTCCCATTCACTGTATAAGAATACACTAAAATTTTGTTTCATTTGCAGTAATTCACCTTTTTGTTTAATTCTTTTTATTCCTTTTGAATTCATTTGTTTCTAAAAATGTACTTAAGGATCTGGCTTTCTTAAAAAAAGAAAACCTTTATCTTGTACTTTCCTATCAACTGTTCTCTTACCTAGATGCAGTATGGACTTATGTTATTCAATGTAGAAGCTAATTGGTGTCAATTTACATTCTTTATACTTTCAGGTTTAAACTTTATGTGCCTACATATTTGAATTTAATGTTCACTTCAGTGGATCAAATTTTAATGTAAAATGACTATAAGCTTTAATTTTATTTTTGTTTAGACATAGATTAATGACTTCAATTGAGCATGTACATTTAAAAAGGCTTATTATGGATTTTTAAATATCATATTTATGCTAGTTTTGCTTTATTTTTGATATTTAAAAGATACCCAAAAAATCAAGAATATACTAACAGCATCCCAAATGCTAGAAATTGATTAGCATATATATTTCAATTTTTACCAAATTTCAAGAAACTACGCAATTAATAACTGATTATCCATTAATTATAATTTTAAAGTTGAAGTGTCCTGTAATCATCCTATCTCACTCTTCAGAAATAAAACAATTTTCTGGTGTATATTTTTAGTGTATTTCATTCTTTTGTACAAATCTGTTTTAACAAACTTTTTTGGTAGGTTTTTCAAATTTATTTAATTGGCATCATGCAGAAAAAAGAATTCTATAACATTTTACTCAAAACCATATCATATCCCCTACATTCTACATAATGTAGGTGTATCTAATTTACCCCCAAATAATTATTACAATGTTAGATGTTATTTACTCTTCATTTAAAAATGATTTTAAGGGTGCCTGGGTGGTACAGTTGGTTGAGCATCCAACTCTTGATTTCACCTGAGGTCATGATCCCAGGGTAGTGGGATCAAGCCCTGCATCCAGCCCCATGTAGAGAGCATGGAGACTGCTTAAGATTCTCACCACAGCCCCCCCCCCCCAATCTTTGCCTCTATCTCATGCTCATGCTCTCTCTCTCAAATAAAATGAATAAAAATAAATAAAAATAAAATTATTTTAAAATAAGAAAATAAAAAAATCGTTTTACTTCTTTGTAGGTTGTAAAATCTTGCCTACTATAGGCATCATTTTCTTGTATTAAATAGAAGCAATGGTGCTATTCATCTAAGACTACTCAGGAATGTCCTACTTTTACATCAGAAATTAATGTACACACTTATAAGAAAAATGTATAGGATTTCTCCTTTTTAAAGTTAATATGGAATTTTAAAACTATGTGTCTATTATATGAAAGACCATGTTGAAAGAAATTACTCAGAAAAATATTGATGATAACTAACACTTTCTTAACAAAATGAATTTTTTAAAATTACTTGGGACTTTTTCTCTCCTTGAAATAAAGAGAAGCAGAGAAATACATACATAAGTTTCTTTAAAATACAGATTTGCAAACAGTTATCAATAGGATACAAGTGAGACCATCTCAAGAACTTAATATATTTACAGATAAAGAAAGCATAGTTCATTTTTGCTAAGTAAAAAGTCATGTCACAAAGGGCAATCTTTAAGATATCTGACAAAAGGGATTTTAAGGCCTTCAGAAATGATCACAGAAAGAATAAAAATACTCTCAGACCATGGGAAGAATTCCATATATGAAATGGATTGAGTTAGACAAAAGAAATAATAATTGTATTTATAAAGACTATTTTATAGCAGCCTTTCTAAAACATGAAGAATAACTGGCAGATGCAAAAAAGAAAGTAAGAGAGCTAGCGCCCTCAAGGTGCTGTGAGGGACAATGGCTCTAGGAACTCAGTTTCTCTGTGAAGGAAGCCAATTAACTAGGTCATCATAGCTATGGCCTGAGGAGCAGACTTTGCATGAAACACATATCTAGGGGATGACAGAATCCTTACTAGAGACCTCAGAGGGTGAGTGCTAACTTTGTGCTTGTCCTCTGTTATGCATCTTTAGGGGAGCTCTATATGTGTCTGGTATTTGGTTTTTGTAGTTGACACCCAGGGGATGCCCCTTGATTTCTTGGCTCTGGTTGTCAGAGGGGCTTGTGTTCCTGGGTCCTACAGGACTGGAGGAATCAGAGGGACAATTCTTGGTAGGATACTACCTCTTGGGTGCTGCAGGCAGCAGACTGAGGCACACCCCTTAGTCTTTCTGTAAAGAAGGTCACTTTATTGTCCTAGAGATTGAACTGACAGGCAGGCTTAAGGTTTGGCACATATTTAATGGAATTGAACTGTTCTCCAAAAACATAGGCAATGGACACAATCTTGGCTTATTCACTCTGCTTTGCTCCGGTTTTCCACTATCTCTGAGAAAGGAGCTTATACACTTGTCTGGAACCATGATTTTTGTAATTACCATCCAGGAAACATCTCTAGATCACCTGACTCTGGTGGTGAATGGAGTTTACATAGGTGTTCAGACAGGATGGTATATATTTGCATACTTTTAACAACTGTTGCCTGAATATCTGGCTTCCAGTCAGCCTGAGTCTAGATGCTGAGATCCTTTTCTTTGGGACACTGACAAACCTTGGCACATCCTCAAATACTGAAAGTCACTGAAAATATCAAAGGCTGTTGAACATGCACAGATGTTTGAGAGGCAACCAAGAGCTGGGGCAGGGTTGAAGGAAAAGGTTCATCTGCACAAGGCCATTCCTTCAACATTGGGAGAGGTAGCTGTTTTATCTACAAAATAGAAACCAACACAGAGAGTAAAGCAAAGTGTAGATCCTGAAGCATATGTTCAAAATGAAAGAATAAGATAAAACCTCAAGAAAAGATACTTAATGAAACAGAGATAGGGAACTTACTGATAAAGAGTTCAAAGTCATTGTTATAGAGATTCTCACTAAAATGGGGAGAAGAATGGATGTGCACAATGGGACTTCAATAAGAAATGGAAACTATAAGAATGTTCTGAATAGAATGCAATAACTGATCTGGAAAAAATACAGTAGAAGCATTCAAAAGCAGACTAAATAAAGCAAAAAAAAAAAGATCAGTCAACTAAAAGACAAGACAATAGAACTCATCCAATCAGAACAGTAAATAGGATAAAAAAACAATAAAGATAGCTTAACAGACTTTTAGGACAACATCAAACAGACTAGCATTTACATTATAGGACTCCCAGAAGAAGACAGAGAGAAAGGGACAGAAATCTTCTTTAAAGAAATAATGGATGAACACTTCCATAACTTGAGGAAGAAAACAGATATCTAGATCCATAAATAAAGGGAGTTCAAAGGAAGATGAATCCAGAGAGCTATATATCATCCAGACATATTATGATTAAGATGTTAATAGTTAAAGTTTTTTCTCCCAAGGAGAAAAAAAACTAGAAGCAGCAAGATGGAAACAATTTGTTATGTGAAGTTTGACAGCACAAATGTAGCCTAGAAGGGAGTGGCATAGTATAGACAGGGCTGAAAGAAAAAATTTCCAATCATAAATACTCTATCTGGCAAAGTTAACATTCAGGATTGAAGGAGATGTAGAGAGTACTCCAGAGAAACAAAATCGAAAGGAGTTCATCACTGCTAAGGAAATTGCCCTTAGAGGAACTATTAAAGGGACTTCTTTAAGCTGAAAAGAAAGGGTGCTAATTAGTAACAAGAACACATATAAAAGAGTAAATCTTACAAGAAAAGTAAATACATAGTAAAAGTATGGATTGATTACTTATACAGCTGGTATCAACTTAAAATAGACTGTTGTAAGTTGTTATATGTGAGCCTCATGGTAACCACGAAGCAAAACCTATAGTAAATATACAAAAAATAAAAAGAAAGGAATATAAACATACCACTAAAGGAAGTCATCAAATCACCAATGACGAGAATAAAGGAAGAATAAAGGAATATAGAGGAATTATAAAAACTGCTATAAAACAATTAGCAAAATGGTAATAAGCACATACTTATCAATAATTACTTTAAATGTATATGGGCCAAGTTCTCTGATGAAAAGACATAGAGTAGTTGAATGGATAAAAAAAAAATAACCAAGACTAATTTATATGCTGTCTTTAAAACACACACTTTAGGTGCAAGAATATACATGGACTAAAAGTGAAGGGATAGAAAAAAATATTTCATACAAACAGAAACTAAATGAAAACTGCAGTGACTATAACTATATCAGACAAAACAAGCTTTAAAGGAAAACTGCCATAAGAGACTAATGAGGGCATTGCATGTAATAAAAGGTCAATCTAACAAGAGGACATAACATTTATAAACATTTATTCACCAAGAGTATGAGCATCTAAATAAATAGAGCAAATATTAAACAACCTATTAAAGAAAGGGACAGCAATACAATAGTAGGGGATTTTAATACCTAATTATATCAGTGGGTAAGACCATCCAGACAGAAATTCAGTAAGAAAACATCAGCCTTAAATGACATGTTACAACATATGTTCTTAACAAGTATTTGTAGAACAATCCACCCAAAAGCGCATAATACACATTCTTATCAAGGCCACATGAAACATGAAACTTTTTTCAAGATGGGTCATGTATTAGTCCACAAAGCAGGTTCTAATACATTTAAGAGGGCTGAAATTATATTAAGCATCTTTTCTAAGTACAATGAAACTAGAAATTAATTATAAGAAGAAAACTGGAGAATCCAAAATAAATGGAGATTGAGTAAAATGCTATTGAATAACCAATGAGACAAATTAGAAATCATAAGAGAAATTTAAAAAAATACATTGATACAAGCAAAAAAGGAAATGTAACATAACAAAATTTATGGGATACAACAAAAGCAGTTCTAAGAGAGTTTATCATGGTAAATGTCTATCTCAAGAAAGAACAAAGGTTTTAAATAAACAACTTAACTTTAGACTTCAAGGAACTAGAAAAAGAATAGTAAAGCTCAAAGTTAGTAGAAATAAATAAAAAGTAATAAATAAATATTAAAGCGGAAATAAATAAAACAGAGATTAAAAAGATGATAGAAAAAAATCAATAAAACTAATAGCTGGTTCTTTGAAAAGACAAACAAAATGGAAAAATCTTTACCTAGATTCACCAAAATAAAGAGAGTACACTAAAATAAATGGCATCACAAATGGAAGAGGAGTGGGATGACTGGGTGCCTCAATTGGTTAGGCTTCCAACTTTGGCTCAGGTCATGATCTGTCAGTTTGTGAATTTAAGCCCCATGTCAGGCTCTGTGCTGACAAAGGAGAGCCTGGAGCCTGCTTTGAATTCTGTGTCTCCTACTATCACTGCCCCTCCCTTGCTCCCACTGTCTCTCTCTCTCTTTTTCTCTCTCTCTCTCTCAAAAAAAAAAAAAATCAAATGGAAGAGGAGATATTACAAATGATACTACAGAAATAAAAAGGATCATAAGATACGACTATTAACATTTATATGCCAATAAATTAGACAACTAGAAGAAATGGATAAATTCCTAGAAACATGCAATCTATCAAGAATAATCATGATGCATGGTTTATCTATACCATGGAATACTACATGGCAATGAGAAACAATGAAATCTGGTCATGTGTAGCAACGTGAATGGACCTTGAGGGTGTTCTGCTGAGCGAAATAAGTCAGGCAGAGAAGCACAAAAATCATATGTTTGCACGTATAGGAGGATTAGGAGGAACTTGAAGGAGGACCATGGGGGAGAAGAAGGGGGGAAATGGTGGGGGAAAGGGAGAGAGACAAACCATGAGAGACTCTTGAATGCTGACAAAAACTGAGGACTGATGGATGTGGGGGGGGGGAGGAGGGATGGGCATGGAGGAGGGCACTTTTGGGGATGAGCACTGGGTGTTATGTGGAAACTAATTTGACAATAAACTATTTGCAAAAAAAAAAAAAAAAAGAATAATCATGATGCAGTCTGAATAGATTGACTACTAGTAAGGAGACTGAATCAAAATTTTCCAACCAAACAAAACTCCAGGACCTGATGGCTTCACTGGTGAATTCTACCAAATATTTCAAGAATTAATATCATTCCTTCCAAAAAAGAAAAGTCAGGGAAACTCTTTCAAACACATTTTACAAGTCCTGCATTAGCAGACCAAATTCAACAATAGTTTTAAAATGTTATACACCATGATCAAGTGCATTTATTCCAGGAATGGAGCAGTTGCAAATTAATGTGATACACCACATTAACACAATGAAGGGGAAATACCACAAAGTCATATCAACAGATGTAGAAAAAGAATTTGAGAAAATTCAACATCCATTTATTATCAAAACTCTCAAGAAATCAGCTGTGATGGAAACTTAACTCAATATAATAAAGACCATATATGAGAAGCCCACAGCTGATATCACACTCAATGGTGAAAAGTGTAAAGCTTTTCCTCTAAGATCAGGAACAAGACAATAATATCCATGCTTGCCACTTTTATTCAACATGGTATTGGAAATCTAGCCAGAGCAACTAGGCAAGAAAATGAATTACAAGTTGTCTGAATTGGAAGAATTAAAACCATCCTTATTTATAGATGATACAACATTATATAGAAACCTGTAAGGATGAGTGCCTGGGTGGCTCAGTCGTTTGAGCGTTCAACTTCGGCTCGGGTCATGATCTCACAGTTTGTGGGTTTGAGCTCTGTTTCAGGCTCTGTGTTGACAGCCAGCTCAGAGCCTGGAGCCTGCTCCAGATTCTGTGTCTTCCTCTCTCTCTGACCCTCCCCTGCTCATGCTGTCTCTCTCTCTCTCTCTCAGAAATAAATAAAAAACATTTTAAAAAATTAAAAAAAAAGGGAGGCGCCTGGGTGGCTTAGTCGGTTAAGCGTCCGACTTGACTTTCGCTTAGGTCATGATCTCGCGGTTCGTGTGTTCGAGCCCCGCGTCGGGCTCTGTGCTGACTGCCAGCTCAGAGCCTTGAGCCTGTTTCAGTCTGTGTCTCCCTCTCTCTCTGACCCTCCCCTGCTCACGCTGTCTCTCTCTCTCTCTCCTAAAAATAAATAAAACATTAAAAAAAATTAAAAATTAAAAAAAAGAAACCTATAAAGATTCCATCAAAAAAAGTTCTAGAACCAACAAACAAATTTAGTAAAGTTGGACACAAAATCAGTTCATAAAAATCTCTTGCATTTTTACAGTAATAACAAAATATCAAAGAAAGAAATTAAGGAAAAAAACCTCATTTATAATTGCATCAAAAAATAAAATACCTAAGAATAAATTTAACCAAGTAGATGAAAGATCTTTATGTTGAAAACTAAAAAAAAAAAAAAAATAGCAAAAAACATTGAAGACAGAAATAAATAAAAATATACTCCATGTTTATGAATTGGAAAAATTAGTATGGTTACAATATCCATACAATCCAAAGCAATATAAAGAGTCAATGAAATCCCTATCAAAATTCCAATGATACTTTTCACGAAATGTAACAAACAATTTTAAAATTTGTATGAGCCCACAAAATACAAAGACCCACACAGCCAAAGCAATCTTAAGGAAGAACAAAACTGGAGGCATCACACTCCTTAATTTCAAGCGATATTTTAAAACTATAATAGTGAAAACAGTATGGTATTGGCATAAAAACAGACGCATAGATAAAAGGAACAGAATAGACAGTCCAACAGTAAATCCACACATATATGATGAATTAATTTATAATAAAGTAGTCAAAATATACAATGGGAAAAAGACAATGTTTTTAATAAATAGTGTTGAGAAAACTGCACACCCGCATGCAATACATACATACATACATACGTACATACATACATACATACATACATAATGCTGGTCCACTATCTTAAAAATTAACTCAAAGTGGATTAAAGATTTGAACCTAAGGCCTTAACCATAAAACTTCAAGAAGAAAACACAGATAGTAACCTCCTTGATGTTGGTGTTGGCAATGACTTTTTAAAATCTGACACCAAAAGCAAAAGAAACAAAACAAAAATAACCACATGGTACTACAGCAATCTAAAAAGCTCTGGGGTCACTTGGGTGCTTTAGTTCGTCAAGCATCCAACTTTTGGTCTTGGCTCAGGTCATGATCTCACAGTTCATGGGGTCAAGCTCTGTGTCAGGTTCTATGCTGATGGTGATGGCACGGAGCCTGTTTGGGATTCTGGCTCTCCCTCTCTCTGCCCCTCCCCCATTTGTGTGCTCTTTCTCAAAATAAATGAATAACCTTAAAAAATAACAATAAATAAAAATAAAATGCTTCTGTACAGCAAAGGAAGCCATCAACAAAATGAAAAGGCAACTTACTGAATGGGAGAAAATAATTTGAAATCATTTATCTGGGGGACTAATATTTATCAAAAATATACAAAGAACTGATACAACTCAATGGCAAACAAAACAAACAGTATGATTAGAAAATGGGCAGATGAGGGGCGCTTGGGTGGCTCAGTTGGTTGAGTGCCCTACTTAGACTCAGGTCATGATCTCACAATTTGTGAGTTCAAGCCATGTTGGGCTCTGTGCTTGACAGCTCAGATCCTGGAGCCTGCTTCAGATCCTGTCTCTCTCTCTCTCTCTCTCCCCCTCCCCACTTGTGCTCTGTCTCTCTCAAAAATAAACATTAAAAAAATTTTAAACATGAGCAGATGATCTGAATACACATTTTCCAAAGAAAACATACAGATCACCATTCGGTGTATGAAAAGATGGTGAATGGAACTACTTGTCAGGGAAGCACAAATCAAAACAACAGTGAGGTATCACCTCACATCTATTTGAATGACTATTATCAAAAAGACAAAGACATGCTCACAAGGATGTAGAGAAAATGGAATCCTTTTACACTTTAATCGGAGTGTAGATTAGTGCGACTACTATGGAAAACAGTGGAATATCTTTAAAAATTTTTAAATGGAATTACCGTACAATATAGCAATTCCACTACTGGGTATTTATCAGATGTAAACAAAAACACGATTTTAAAAAGATATGTGCACCCTATGTTCATTCAGCATTATTTACAATAGCCAAGATATGGAAACTACATAAATGTCTGCTGATTGAATAAAGAAAATGGGAGATACACACACACACACACACACACATGCACACATGCACACACACACACACACAATGGAATGTTATTTATCCATAATAAAGCTGAAATCTTGTCATTTGTGACAATTTGGGTGAACCTCAAGTAAATTATGCTAAGAGATATACGTCACAGAAAGACAAATAGATCTGATCTCTCTTATATGTGGAATCTAAAACAAAAATAAAAGCCAAAAAAAAAAAAAACAGGCTCATAAATACAGAGAACATATTGGTGGTTACCAGAGGTTGGCAGTAGGGGTTAAGTAAATGGGTGAAATGTTTTTGTTTTGTTTTGTTTTAGTTTTAATAAATTGAATAAAGACAGTATGAGAGTCGCAAACCAACTGATCATGCTGTTAATGTTACTTAATCAAAGTATGTATTAATAACTTCAGATATGGCTTAAAAAGAAACAAAAACCCTGCTGTGGTAGAATTAAGCAAAAGTCCTTAATGTGAACAGTCACATTCCAGTTTATAATGAGGCCCAAAAGGAAAGAGTGCAAGACACTAATAAAAGCAATTCTCAGAGCTTGCAAACATCAAGTGCAGACAAGAAGAAAAACTGAACTGTAATATCAGGTAGCACATTTAAGTGTAGCTATTGAGGTTACTGTTGAAACAGAAAACAAAAACAGTAATCAAAACAAAACAGAAACCTGGTCATTTCCTTATAATTTTCATTTATCCATATGGGAAAGAGTAAAATTAAAAATAAACCATAATATGTTGCAAAATGATTTAATTCACTTTTGTTATATTACATTATTAAACGGTACAGAGCATACTGCTATTTTAAGAAGAAACAGATGCCCAAATGGCTTGGGGGAAGGATTAAGCCCTAACATTACCCAACTCTATCCTCTGCCCATTCATCCTAAGGAGTATGTGGTTAGGAAAGGGAAAGGAGTGATTAGCACTAATATTATTGGATATCAAATTAATTGAAGAGAATAAGGATATAATGCAAAACAGGGAATATTTAGTCTCCCCTTTAGAGCATAAAGACATGTAATTCAGGGGCAGATGGAGTGGTCTTGGTGTGAACCAATCTCCATACAGAACATATGGGAATCCTTGGTAATTTGGCCAGAAAGGTCTCAAACTTTCACAAGACATTAAAGAGCAAAATTAGCTATTTTGGGAAAAATAAAGCCTGTTGGATGTGTGAGTGTGAGGTTTTGTGTGAGTCTGTGTATAAATAGGTCAGTGTGTCTTTCTTTCAACTTTTCTTCTCCCATATGGTGTAGATAAAATTATCAAATACTGTACATAAAGAGCTTCTTTTTAGGTTTTCATGCATGCTTCATGCATAGGAAATGGTAGTCAAGGCAGAAACCAGAAGAGGGAAGAGTAAAGCCTCTTCTGATCAAAGGCAGACATGAGTGGGGCACCTGGATGGCTCAGTCGGTTAAGCATCCAACTTTGGCTCAGGTCATAATCTCACAGTTCATGGGTTCGAGTCCCACATCAGGCTCTGTGCTGACAACTAGCTCAGAGCCTGGAGCCTCTTTCAGATTCTGTATCTCCCTCTCTCTCCAGCCCTCCCCTTCTCATGCTGTCTCTCTCTCTCTCTCTCTCAGAAATAAATAAAACATTTTAAAAATTAAAAAAAAAAACAAAGGCAGACATGAGTATGGGTGAAAGGTAGTTTGTTGAGGATATAGAAATGAAGAGATATTAGGACTGATTCACTTTTTTATACCATGACATTGCTATATACCTAGAAGAGAGTTACAGCAGATATAGGAACCAAATTGCTCAAATTACAGACACAATAGCAATATCTTTGCTAGTTGCTCAAGAAATGGTACATATGTAGAGGATACTTTATCTTCAGTAAATATACTAATTGTTTTAGGATTATGAAAGAAATTTAAATTTGTGTGGTTGTAAGTAATCTGGATCATTAGTAAAATGCATGATTTTGGAAAGAGTATAATTTATAATATGCTGTTACATCAACCAAGCAATCTAAGGTAGTAAGCTACTAACAGACTGATGGTTTACCTGTATAGGCACCCATACAATCAATGTCAATAAGATGCAAGGACTTCACCTCTAGTGTGTTTTTATAATTTAAAGCACTCAAAATAGTTATTACTCAATACATAAAAACAGATCACTAGGATAACATTAAAAGGATTTGCAAATGACTACAAATCAAAGAGTACACAGAGAAAAATTTAAGAAATTGACATAAAATCTCTCCTACTGATTCTTCCACCTACTGGAATTTAAATACCATAGAAAACTCCACATGTATCAATAGTTTTTTTGTTATTGATTTTGTTTTATTTGAGAGAGAGAGCATATAAGTGGGGAAGACTAGCGGGAGAGGGGAGAGAGAGAGAGAGAGAGAATCAACAGGGAGCTTGATATTATGATCTGAGGATCATACCCTGGACTGAATTCAAGAGTCAGATGCTTACCAGTGTGGGTCACCCAAGTGCCCCTATCAATAGTTCTTTAATCAAATTCTATTTCTATTGTAATGGCAAAGGAGCTCTAAAATAATAAAAAGAGATGCTAGATTATGAGGTACATAATATTAAGAAACTAAGCAAATCTTTCAAAATGTGTGCAAAATCCTGCCAGTCTGACATGATTTTAAACCAGATAATCTTTACACCCATTTTTTAAAACTGTACTTTGGAGAATTTCTTCAGAATTTTCAAAATATTTTGGCTTATTTTAAGTAGAGAAATCGTTTTATATTTTAGATATAAATTCTTAAAATAGCTATATTTTATTTGCAACAGTGTCTAGTAAATAAATATATCAATGTAAACAATACCTATAGAAGTAAAAATAAGACCAAATATTGAGAACTGTTTCGTTCTTGAGTCCATAAATTGGTTCTGAAAACTATTTTGTAAAAATCTTTAGAAAACATTTGAAAAATTATATCAAAAATGGGGAAAGTAAATAGTCACCTACTTTTCCAAAGGAAAACACTTAGTATGTATATTAGGTTTTTATCACTCTAATGTTTCTTTCCTCAGGGACTAGGGAATGCAAGTACCTCATCAATGGGCATTCTGGGCTTTTTTATTATTATTTTCCCTCCTCTTCCCTTTTAGTTAAAGGCTTTAAGGGTCATTGGGGTTCTAAAACACCTATACATATGAAGATAGTTCCTTTTTTTTAGCCTATATCTATATCAAAATCTACACTACTCTTAATTCCTTCCCTATGATGTTTCTCCCATCCATTCCTGAAAGATTTATCCTATCTTTCTTGGTATTCTCCCTAAATTTGGTAAGTTTACCAGTTAAAGAATATCATGGTTTTATAATGTTTTATGTATCTCCTCTCTTAATAGATGGAATTACTCTAGGGGCATAAAAATAACATAATGAACTTCTTACTCCAAGATCTTACTTTATGATGGGTATAGTATAGATAGATATTCTTACTTTGTGGAGGTTGAATTTTACTTAAATTGTAATGAAACAGACAGAAATGAGATAATAAAGCACATGGTAAAAAGAGAAGCAGAGAGGTCTTTCTCCATAGAAATTTAGAGTTAATAAGTTAAAAATAACAAGGTTTTTATAGTTTAAAGTTTCAAAGTAATAAAGGAGAAACTATGAAAAGCAGTATGAAATGATTAAAAAATATCTCCTTGATAAATAAAGAAAACAGCAAATCAAAAGGAAAAAATGTCCTGAAAACCAGTGTCAGGAATTTATAAATCAATTAATCAATCAACTAATTTGTCAAGTTACTTTTACATTAATAAACATGAGCACAATAGCATAGCTGGAAATGAGAGAAGCAAATTACATAGAAATGTATACACTGCAAGGAAAATATCAGTGAGTTGAAACTAAGAGGTTTATTTCAAAGAAGTTAGCCATGTAGCAGGTATAGTTTAGAAAACAGAGTCAATTGTTACCTTGCCAAATAGGCTGAAAGAACTTCTATTACTTGCAAAAATAAAAGTGTTTTTCTAAACTGGATATCAATTGTGTGCTAGACAAGCATGGATGAATGTTTGAAGTTGTTTGATTGTGGAAGGAATGAAAGAAGAGATGGAAAGTAGCTTGTGTTTCATTACTGTGATTTGTAAGTGGTAAAGAAACAAAAGTGTGAAGTATCATTTTAAAAGATTTATTCTAAAGGATTTTTAAATTTGTGTTGTCAAGAGCAGAGAGAACAATCGAATTGGTGGAGTTTGGGTGAGTTCCATTCAGAGTTCTGCTTGCTCTCTTCAACAAAACGATTGGTTCATTCAAATCTGGATACAAAATTGCCCACTGATGACAGTAAATGTCAATGGAATCTCTATAGTATTTATAGAACATACTGAAGTTTAATAAATGAAAAGTATTTTATTATGATCTATTGTATTTCACAAAAATATAAAAATATTCTTGCTTACATGAAGAATAAAAGCTAGACGAGGGAATAAGAAATTAAAACCAACAAAAAGTGGCATATAAGTAAACTAAAGAATGTACAAACTAAATAAAATATAAAATATAAATACGTAAACATACAAAAAAAAGAGGATTCCAGGAGGATGACAAGTTTCTTACACTTGGTTCATTTCCATTTACAAATTCTGAGTTACCTTTCCAGAGCCAATCAGCTTCTGGGTCTAAGCCACAAGTGAAAACTCGGCCTCTACTGGAAACCTGAAGAAGAAAGCTGATGCAGTATTCTTTTCTTCTGTTACTGAGAGCCTGTGATCCCATGTCTGACAATCCTGTGTTTAGAATCAGAACAAGGTGGACCCTGGATCCTATCTGGCTCAGTTAGACTCATGGACCCTCTGGGAGAAGGGTGCAATTATTGTACATGAAGGTTCCTTAACACCCTCAGCTTAAGTATAATCACAGAGATTGGCTGAATCCTTCCCAAATTTCCAACTAGAAAAATATGAAGGGGTGAAAGAGAAACAGACTTTTCCTCTGACAGTAAAGTGCCATCCCTCAAAATACAAAAATCGACCCCTCTTTGAGATATCTGCATCAATCTGTACTCTTAGTTCCACATGGGGTGATGACATTGTGTGGAAAATTTAAACAGTCCATGACTAAGTGTTCAAAGTATTCACAGCAGGAGTGCCTGGGTGGCTCAGTCAGTTGAGCATTTGACTTCGGCTCAGGTTATGATTTCACTGTTTTTTTGTGAGTTTAAGTCCCACTTCAGACTTGTTGTTAGTGCAGAGCCTGCTTCAGGTCCTTTGTATCCCCCCAAGTCCTCCCCACTAGCTTGCTCTCTCCCTCTCTGAAAAATAAATAAATAAACTTTAAAAAATTCAAATCAATTCATTTAGAAAATGAAGAATTTATAGTGAAACTTTAAATGATATTTATAAAAATTGTTATTTATAAAAGACTGAGAGATGATAAATGTCTTTACACAAACAGTTCTAAAAATGGTTTCTTCAGTGTTTACAAAATTAAAACAAGCCTAGTGAATGACAGCATTGTGTTGTAATTTTATGAGAAGTGAGTACTTAAAGTAATGGTGGGTCTTGCAATTGATAATACAGTAAAGTGTTATATACCATTAAATAATGAGATAGTATGGGGATGTATTATGTAAGTTGTTCATAAAGATTTTTGAAATAGAAGAGTATTAATGTAAGGAAAATTCTAATGTGTTGGAAGTAAAGTACTTATTTATATTAGAAAATACAAGGAAATGCATATATGGAGGAAAAGCAAAAGAAAAAAGTTCCAAATGCTTCATTTGCTAATAATGGGGAAGAAAACAGTCCAAGATTTTAAGTATCCAAATGTCTCAATATATTTGAGAGACATAAAAGACAGAGGTAGACTAGAGTAACTTGAGATAAAATAATTCTCATTTTTATACAATTCTTTTTTCTCATGAGTCCTGAAGAAAGGTAGACAATCATTAACTAAATGCATAAATAAAATAGGTGACCCAAGGTAAGTTTAGGATTAAGGTCCTAAAATGACATTTTGTTCACATTAACAAAAGAAAACAACAAGAAATGATGAAATACATTAAATAATAAGTCTAAGAAACATTGCAAGATTAAAGTCAATTATATTAATTGCTCTAATACATAAGAGCAGTATGCCTTCCTTAAAGACAGCAGGAGTCAGGTTAGACTAAAAACATGCATTCTCACAAATGCATAAATGTCCCAATTCTCACTCCCATTCTCCTAAAAATACCAATGTAATTGACTTGATATTTGTTCCTCCAGAAACCATTTATGCAGATACAAGTATCAGCATAGATATTTTTGAAGAGGTGTTCTTTTTGTTCAAAGGAAGTAACATTCTAAATTCTTTCCCAAATCTGTTTCTCTCACCAATAAATACACTGTGTTTTTGTTTTATCCATAATACATGTAGACTCATCCAATTTTTATATTGCTACTCATTGGTCTGTTATATGGATATAGATCCTAGATAATCAATACCTTATTTTTTAATTCTTTAATTTTTAATTTACTTTAAAATTTTTTTGTTTTTTTTTAATTTATTTCTGAGAGAGAGAGAGAGAGAGAGCATGAGCAAGGGAGGGTCAGAGAGAGAGAGGGAGAGATACAGAACGTGAAACAGGCCCCAGGCTCTGAGCTAGCTGTCAGCACAGAGCCCTACGCAGGGCTCAAACCCAAAAACTGTGAGATCATGACGCTTAACCGACTGAGCCACCCAGGTGCCCCTAATTTAATTGTATTTTAGAAAGAGCAAAAGAGTATATGTTTTATATATAGATCATATATAATCAATACCCTATTTTTTAATTCATTAATTTTTAATTTAATTTTATTTTAGAAAGAGCAAGAGACAGTATGCAAGAGGGAGAGAGGAGCAGAGGGAGAGAGAGAATCTTAAGCAGGCTTCATACTCAGTGTGAAACTCCATGAGGGTCTCAATCCCATTACCCTAGGGTCATGGCCTGAGCCAAAATCAAGAGTCAGATGCTCACCCAGACACCTGAGCCATCCAGGAGCCCCTCAACACCCTATTTTAAAATGTTTACTATGAAGATGCCTCTCAAATCTCCTGCTGCAGGAAACATAATTAACTCAAGGACCCAGCTGCTCCACTCGGAAATCCATTGCTATATTCCTATCAAAATTATGCTTCCCATGGACTGCTCTCAAATAGTGATTGAGGGTGGCAAGAATTCTAATGCCAGCCCATTTCTGAAGGACACAGGAATCCTCTGATGTAAAGGTTTGGCTTAAGTTCTCTTTGACAGTCTTGATGAATATTTCTCAGCTTTACACTAGAGTCTCTGATGGTTCCGCATAATCTTCCTATCCTTCTCTTCCTTCCACCCTAAGTCATACTTGGCATCTGACAAATCTCTCAGCCTCAAATGGCTTCTTCCATTTTCTCTCAGAAGATTTTTTCCTAATTAATTTCTTGAACATTAATTTTCATCTTAGCATCCACTCCTCAGAGGGCCCAGACCAATACATTTAATATTTTTCAGCTATTTGGTAATATACATAAAGCATATGTAAGTGAAAAAAAATTCCACATTTGTAAGAAATTGTGTCTTAAAATTTACTACAAACTCCCATCAGTTATGCTCAGATCCCTTACACCCAGGTAGAGTTGGATTAGATGTGACAGAAAATTTGATTGCTCTTATTCAACACAGCTCATTAAAACTATGTTTGTTTTTAAGAGTTGTTTGTTTTCCATCTCCCAAAGCTATGCCAGTTAACATGATTTATTGATATAGAGAACAGGACTATTCTTTATTAATTATATTCAAAAAAATAACACTTCATCAGCAGTTTACTTAGTGTTAGTACTAGCCTAATGGGAAAACAATACTAGATCTAACTAATGGTCCTCTTGTCACTTCAATCATTTTCTCTCTCCTTAACTGCAAATCACAATAGTTTGTTGATATTTTGCTTTGAATCTCCAACATTGTCACATTTTCCCTAGGTGACTTTATAAAAGAATTAAAATGCTATTGGACTACTAAAATATTATTTACTATAAAATATCATTTTACTATAGTTAGAAGAGAACAAAAATCAAAGTCTTATATAAAGGAGGTCATTTGAGTAAATGAGCTTCACAAAATGATTTACTGCTCATACTGAAAGGTCTTTGGGATGTCATTGCAAGTCAGACCAGTGATTGTCACAGATATTAAAAGAAACTTGAACACTGTAAAGCCAAATTGTCACATTTCAGTATCTGAAATTGCTATGGAAGGAATTAGCAAGATGAAAAATTGTTGCCAATTATACTTCATTTATGTGAATATGACTCTTCATTTAACCCGAGGATCTCTATATTGACTATTCACTCTGACAAAGGCAAGGTATCAGTGTTCTTCAAGCAAGTATAATGTATTTAAATGTGTAGTGAATAAGATATTTTAAAAGCTGCTATATCATTTAGCTTTTAGTGAACCACTTTTTAGCAAATTTTTATTAAACAAAGTTAGTAAAATTTCTTAATAGTCAAATGTGTAAACTTAGATTTAGTTTAAAAAAGAAAATCTGAATGCTCTGATTTCATGCTGCCCTGGTGCACAGATGGGAAAATCAAACCCAGCTTACAAGCTATTACATGGGCACATAAATATTATAGGAGCGAACCAGATAAACAAGCAAAGTAATCTTTGACTATTTATAGTCTTACCCTTCTGCTATTCAATATAATTTATTCAGCAAATTCATTATTTGCATCTAAGAATGTCCCCAGCTTTCTTTACGCTTATGTTTTAGATAGATATTTTTTAAATTAGCTGCTACGTTTATAACACAAAACCTCTCATAGAATCAGTGTTTGCTCTTAAAATGCTAGCAAGAATCACACACTAAATCTAGCTCTCCTAGAACAACTCAAATAAGTAACAAGCTAAGTGACTTAGCTTAATAAAATAGGTAAAATTGACCAATATGAAAATTGAAAAATTTCTGTCCATCAAGAGAAACAGTCAACAGAGTGAAAAAGCCATCTATGGAATGGGAGAAAATATTTGCAAATCAAAAATCAGATAAGGTTACTATAAAGACTATATAAAGAACTACTACGATTCAAGAACAAAGGCAAAACAACCTGACTGAACATGTATAAAACACTTGAATAAACATTCCTGCAAAGAAAATAAAAAGGGTTAACAAGCACACAAAAAGCTGCTCAGCATCACTAATCATTAGGAAAATGCAAATCAAAACCACAATGAGATGCTACCTCATCCCATTAAGATAGTTACTATGCAAAACACCAGAAGCAAACAATAACAAAACCCAGAAAATAATAAGGGTTGATAAAGATGTGGAAAAATTAGAACTCCATGAACTATTGCTGGGAATGTGAAAATGGTGCAGCTATTATGGAAAACAATATGGTTCTTCCCTCCAAAACTTAAAAGAGAATTAGCATATGGTCCCAGAATTCCACTTCTGGACAGATACCAAAAAGAATTGAAAGCAAAGTCTTGAAGAGATATTTGTGCACCCATACTCATAGCAGTATTATTTACAATCACTAAAATGTAGAAGCTACTGAAGCATCCATTCATGAATTAACGGATAAACAAAATGTGGTAAATCCATACAATGGAATGTTATTCAGATTCGAAAAGAAAGGAAATTTTATCATAGGCTTTCTGACACATGCTACAACAGGGATGAACCTTGAGAACATAATGGTAAATGAAAATAAGCCCATCGCCCCACAAAAAAATACTGTATGATTTCCCTTGATATCCTAGTCTTGCTATCTTTGATACCTAGGTGTAGGTACCTAGAGTAGTCAAATGTATAGTTCACATAATTTACAAAAAGATGAATTATGATTGCCAGTGGTTGGAGGGAAATGGGAATAGACAGTTGTTTAATGGGCATAGAGTTTCAGCTTTACAAGATGAAAAGAATTCTGGAGAATTGGTTGCATAACAATGTGAATATACTTTGCACTGCTAAGCTATACAGTTAACATAATCAAGATGGTAAATTTTATGTTATGGTGTATTTTACTACAATTACAACTTTAAACTTTTCTTTGAATACTTTCTATAGAATCAATTGAAACATGGCCAAAAAGAAGGAAAAGTTTTTTTTCTTAATTGTATTATTTATATTAAAACATTCAATATATTTCTTGGCACACAGAAAGA
Source organism: Hyaena hyaena (assembly GCF_003009895.1). Classification (NCBI taxonomy): domain Eukaryota; kingdom Metazoa; phylum Chordata; class Mammalia; order Carnivora; family Hyaenidae; genus Hyaena; species Hyaena hyaena. The sequence goes on along the minus strand of NW_024081290.1, from coordinate 333,026 downwards.
ACTAAAAATGGTAACTGGCCTTATGTTTTCTGTAAATATAAAAATGTATCTATGTATTCAATTTTTCCTCACTTAATGACTTATAATGAACACATATTAATTTTTCAGCAAGAACACAAAAATGATATTTAAAAAGGCTTTTTATTGGGAACCTGGGTAGCTCAGTTGGTTAAGTGTCCAACTTCCACTCAGATCATGATCTTGCACTTCATGGGTTCGAGCCAGCTCAGAGCCTGAAGCTTGCCTCAGATTCTCTCTCTGCTCCTCCCTGCTCTCACTTTGTCTCTCTCTCTCTCTCAAAAATAAACAAATAACAAAAAGAACTAAAAATTAAAGGTTTTTTATTTTACAATAGAATAAAAATTTTACCTAGTATGGCCCCTAGTAAAACGTATTGACATCCTAAGAGCTTCCTCAAACCTCAGTTATTTCTACTTTCTTCCCCACTCCATCTCTGAGATTTGAAAGTTCCAGTTCTTTACATTACCCCAGGCAGTATCATTCCTCATACAAAAGTATTATCTAAGTTCCTTTAATTGTACAGAATACATGAATGATGCAGCTAAAGACAGGGGACAAGTAAACCAAAGAGAACAGTAAGTGAAATTCATGACAAAATTGAAATAAAGCTTACTGAAACACTTGTTAAAAATTTCATTTTATTTATTTTTAATGTTTTGTTTATTTCTGTGAGAGAGAGAGAGAGGGAGAGAGAGAGAAGGAGAGAGAGAGAGGTAGTGTGAGCACGGGAGGGTCAGAGAGTGAGGGAGATACAGAATCCAAAGCAGGCTCCAGGCTCTGAGCTGTCAGCACAGAGCCTGAGGCAGGTTCAAACCCTTGAACCGTGAGATCATGACCTGAGCCAAAGTTGGATGCTTAACTGACTGAGCCACCCAGGCACCCCAAAAATTTCATTTTAAAGACTAGTAACCTGTGACCAGGATAGTAATGCGATTTGCCACAAAGTACACAACTAATTAATTAAAAGGAAATCAGGTAGAAGAACCAGGAGTTTAAATTTCTCTCTTTGACCATTAAAAAAAAAGCCAACTCACATGCAACATCATTCAGATAATTATTCTCTAACTTCTAATTGTAATTATACATATAAAGCTTAAGATACAAGATAATTTTATATTTTACTTCTATTTTGATCTTTTCCAGTTTGACTTTAAGGCCATTTTGCTTCCCATTAATGGTAAAAATATTTAAACAGAATTGCTAGCTTATTTACAAAACACTTTCTCAAGTAAGCTAAATTTATAGACGCTTATAAACAACACAGTAAAAACATATCTCTTTTTTCATTTTCCTTTTCATATACTATTACTGCATTTACTTAATAAGGAAAATTTTTATCATAAATTTTACAATGAAGGAATATTTTTATTATAAATTTTACAATGAAGATGTCTCACTGTATAGATACTTGTCCATTTTAAATTTCAGCAATTTGAATTACTGTCAAGAATCATGATCATTGGTCCTACCAATATTCCCATTTCAAATTTTGCAGCGTTCAAAGTTACCAATAAAACATGGTTGTTTTGCAATTTTGACAGCTGTTTCTTTCTATGCATTGAGTACTAGTAAAATCATGTGAACTGAGTAAAGTATGAGTGCATGCTTTCTTTCCCTATATAATCTGTGAAAAAGAGTGAACAATTTCTCCCAAGTATTCTAGACCTGTTCTATTGACCAAAATATTTCCAAATACTCATCCTCTAAGTAATACTAAAAAGAAAATTACCTGGTCACACAAACAGGGTCAAAATTTCCTGCTCTCATCACGACTCAAGAATTCTCTTTCAGAGGATATTTAACCAACATCTGAGTACCACCTGAGGCAAGATATGTAGCAAGGATATTGCTTGTTAATGGCTAAGATGAGCCTGTGAGAGGTGTTTGAAGCTCCTTTTATAAAGATTCCAAGTTGATCACATGGCTGGGCTTTCTAGTCATTTCAGTGAAATTGCAAACACTCGGAGAGCAGGAAGCCTGCAGAAGCAATGACTGAGAAAGAGTAATTTAACAGGATAAACTCTATTTTGGTGGAGCTTCTTTGGCCTGAAACTAAGAAGTTGTGCCTGTAACTTTGAATAAGCTATGGAGGTGGAAAGTGATAAAGAAAAAAGGATACCTGGTCAGCCCTTACTGTAAAAAATGACTTCTACTGGGGAGAAACACTGTCATCAGTACTGACAACAGGAAAATATTTATTAAATTCCCTAGTTTAAGTGTATTTCTAAGGTTGTTGAGGAAATCTGGTCTGGATCACTGGTGGAAGAACCAAGAGGCACTTGCAGATCTTGGAAGGGAGGAGGTTTATTTTTATTTTTATTTAATTTTTTTTAATGTTTTTATTTATTTCTAGGAGAGAGAGAGAGACAGCGTGAGCAGGGGAGGGTCAGAGAGAGAGGGAGACACAGACTCTGAAACAGTCTCCAGGCTCTGAGCTGGCAGCCAGCACAGAGCCCGACGCGGGGCTCGAACCCACGAACCGCGAGATCATGACCCAAGCGAAAGTCGGACGCTCAACGGACTAAGCCACCCAGGCGCCCCAGGGAGGAGGTTTATTTTACACTGATGGGCTCAGAGGAGGTCATTCTCCAGAGGTCTGAGCCCAGAGCATCAGCAGAGAGAGTAATTTATAGCCTGCTAGTTTGGCATTCCTCATTAAGGCATGAGACCAGCAGTGTGCGAAGAATAACCTGAAAGAGGGAGCCTTTGATCAGGGACAGATATTTCCTTATCAGTCCTCCTGGCCATCTTCTAACCGACTATTCCCTATCAAGGTCAATAAAATGATTTTGAACATCTCTATTTCCTGGGAAGAAAAAAAAAAGTAAGTATCAGCTCACTCAAGAGATAGTAGCTACTCCATCATGTACCATTCATATCAAATATCTAGGAATACAAGATTATATATAGCAAATTAATAACTTTATGTAAATATTTTGATGCAATGAAGTTATATTTTAAATGTGATATGTCACTTATCTCTGGTTGAATTCTACAATATGCTCCCTGCTTCTACCATTTGAAATATAAGCATAATAATTGCTGTATTCTGAATGTTTATGTTCCCCCTCCCCCAAATTCATGTGTTGAAATCCTAATCCCTAATGAGATGATATTAGGAGGCAGGGCTTTTGGGAAGTGTTTAGGCCATAAGGATGGAGCCCTCCTGGGTTGATATTAGTCCTCATGAAAGAAGTTCCAGGGGCATGTTGGTAACTCAGTGAGTTGAGTGTCCAACTCTTGATTTTGGCTCAGGTCATGATCCCAGGGTCATGGGATTGAGCACCACATCCAGCTCCACACTGATTATGCAGCCTGTTTAAGATACTCTCTCTCTCTCCCTCTCCCTTCCTCTCTTTCTGCCCCTCCCTCATTCGTGCACTTGCTCCCTCTCTCTCTCTAAAAAATAAAAATTAAAAAAAAAATAAAGTTCCACAAAGCTCCTTAGACCCTTCTGTCATGTGAGTACATAAGTAAGAAAGTGCCAGCTATGAACCAGGAAAAGAATGCTCACTGGAACATGACCACTTTGGTTCCTCAATCTTAGATGTGAGAAATAAACTTTTGTTGCTTATAAGCTATCTAGTCTATAGTATTTTGTTACAGCAACTTGAAGAGACCTAGACAGTAATTAAATGAAGAAAGATTTAAAGGCAGCAATAAAAGTAATGAAATGTGGTTTAAATTTGAAATTTAAAAAGAAAAAGAGAGAGTCTGTACATGAGAGAAAATAGAGTATTCCAGTCTGGCCACACATTTAATTCTGAGAAGAGCTGCATCAGACAGAACATAATTCACAAAATTCTGAAGATCCAAACAAATACTCTGGAATTTAATCATAAGCATGCAGAATAGAAGAGTTGGCAGGCCAAGAGAAATTCAAAAAATTTTTGTATTAGATGTTCCTATGACAGGATATGAGCATTTTATCAGAGGCAAGAAAAAAATCACTTTTTCATTTCTTCATAGTGAATTGAGTGAATTTCTAAACAAGAAGATTGTACACATGTACAGGAAGACAATATACTCATTGTGGTTGATTAAACAGTGCACAGGATATTTCACATATATAACCTCAGAAGAGAATGCAGAAAACATTTGTATTTGTTTGCTGGGGCTGTCAAAACAAATTGCCCCAGACTGGTGGCTTAAACAATGGAAATTCTTACAATTCTGTAGCCTAGAAGTATGAAATCCAGGTGTCTTAGTGTTGGTTTCTTCCAAGGCCTCTTTCCTTGGCTTGTAGATGGCCATCTTCTCTGTCTTCACATGGTCTTTCCTCTCTGTGTGCTTGTGTCATAATCTTCTCTTCTTATAAGGTCAAAAGTCATTTTGGATTAGGGTACACACCCCTGTGACTTCATTTTTACCTAATTTCCTCTTTAAAGACCCTACCTCCATATCATGCTTATTCTAAGCAATGGGGTTTGGACTTCAACACAAAAATTTTGGAAGAGAATAATTCAGCCCACTACAGCATTATTCAGTTATGGAAGAAAGAACCTGCACACAACACCTACCAATTTTCCCCCCTTTTTAGTCTTGCTTCTTCACAATGGCATAATCTACATACTACAATACCTAGTACCTAAACTGTTCTTCAAAGAGTAAGGTTGTCAGTTATACAGAGAAGCATATCATGTGATGTGGGATATGTACACATTACGTCAGACTAATTTGAAAATCTGAACAAAGCTTACCATACTAATTTTGAAATTATTAAAAAGAAAATATGTAGCATGATGTAAATATGAGAGTTAATATTTTTAAAGGGAAAATAAAACTTTAAAATTAAGTAATTTCTGTTTTAAAAATTAGAAGGCAGACTAAATGCAAAAGAAAATACAGTAAAACCTTGGATTGTGAATAACTTGTTCTGTAAGTGTTCCCCAAGACAAGAGAACATTTCTAATAAATTTTAACTTGATAAATGAGTAATTTGCAATATGAGTAGTATGTGATGCTGAGTGTCATATGATCACAACTGAGCCAATGGTTCTTCTCTCTCTTTCTCACTGTGGGATTGTGGGTAATTATCTTCCATGCTCAGATGCTTAGTCTCAGGCTGCAGTGTTTGGCAGAAATCAGTGATTTTTAAGAATGTTGGAAGGCATCCAAAACTGGCACTAGTGTATTTTTGTCACTTTGAAGCACCTACGGACAGTCCTTTGCTCTTCCATACAAGAGTAAGCATAAGAATGCTTTGTTTCATTATAGATCAGGCTGCCTGCAGATATAGACACTTTCCTCTGCTGCCTTATTGCCAGTTATAATAAATACAGTATATGATAAGAGTTTATTAATACTGTACTGTAGTTAACATCCATGTGAGCATATACAATGACCCCCAATGCAGATGATTCCGTTGAGTAAATAGATAACAGTGATTCTGTTAGTGATAGTGAAAGTCATCCTACACAATAATCTTCCACTCTTTTCTCCCTCATAACAGCCATGAAGGTTTTCACAGGTAAGTGTAGGTTAATTTATTTACTCTTCTTTGTATTTTGTATTTTATTTATTCTTTTGTATTATATAATAGTATTATAACTTTTTTGTATGAATATTTTTAGGTCATGGAAAGAATCACCTGAATTTCCATTATTACACATGGTAAAATTTGCTTTGATATACAAGAGCTTTGGATTACAAGCATGCTTCCAGAATGAATTATGTCCGCAAATCAAAGTTTTACTATACACAATGACGGAGAGAAAAAGAAAAAAGTAAATTTCCACAGATGAAACTGAAGAGAAACAATAAGAAATAAGTTCACTAAAGCCAGAAGTCAAAGTAAGATGATAGAGTTTGGATTAAGAAAAAAAATAATAAAATCCCAGAGGAACTAATTAGAGAATTAAGAAATACATTAAACCAAATTACAGAGTTTCTATTTCTGAAAATCTAGTTACTGACAGTCTTAATCCAGTAGGGCTTCTATAATAGAATAACAACTACTGGGTGTCTTGTACACAACAGAATATTATTTCTCACAGTTCTGGAAGCTGAAGTCTAATATCAACATGGCAGCAGAACTGGTATCTGATAAGTGTGTCTGGTTCATAGCCAAACATCTTCCTACAGTGTCCTTACATGGTGGAAGGGGCGAGGGAGCTCACTGGAGCATCTTTTATAAGAGCACTAATTCCATTCATGAGGGTTGGACATTCATGACCTAAATCACATTCCCAAAGGTCCCAAATCCTAATATAATCATATGGGACATTAGGAGTTAGTGTATGAATTTTTGAGGAACACACATATTCTGTTTATAGCACTGATGTTAAAGACAACTTCAAAATATTCAATGTGAAGTCAGGAACAAGAGATGATATGATTTAGATAATTAGAAAGAATATAATAAAGAGAGCAAATTGCAATCCACAAACCAAGACAGTAACAAATGGAACCCCATTCCAGAGCCTTAAACATGCTCTGAAGTTCTTGGAAATTTAGGACAAACTGCGTTACTAAAAGTGCTAATCATTCCATGATTCATTCTTCCTTCTTACAATAGAACAATCTGGCTTTTCTTGCACAGTGTTATCCAGCTGGAGAATGCCCTTCTCAGGCTCCATTGTAGCTATGTATGGCCATTGATTAAGTTTGTGCCAAATGATGCAAGCAGATGTGATAAGCACAACTTTCAGGTCACATTTTTACAAATGATATTTTTAACCTTTCCTTTTTGAAAGCTCATTAGATGGTGGTAAATTAATTGCAACTGAAGTATTAACCCACAGCAATAGATAGAATTTAAGTTTCTCTACCAACACAAAAAAGTTTTCAATTAAATTCTGCAATATGAAAAAAATTTTTAAAAGTATCTTAACCAATGAATAGAGTGTGTTTTAAAAAGCTACTCTCTAGAACACAGCCTGAATTTAGTACTATCAAAAAGACAGAAAATTTTTCCCAAAGACTAGGAAATCCTCCAAATTTGAAGACCTTTATAAAAGGCAGGGGTGAAAAATGTGATGGGGTATCAGAGAAATAATGACCTGATAAAGAACTGTCAAATATCTAAAAGTGAGCCTAATAACACTAAACAAAAATGAAAGAGTTCTTCTCTAAACAAATTTACTGAATGACTTGTGGAAAATTTAGCCAAGCTAGTGTGGGTACTGTTATTATAAAATGAAGATCTGCAAATTCTGGTATTTTCAAAGCCCAGTGTATACTCAGCTTGCCTTATTCACAAGAAGAGAGAGGTACAAAGCAAATGTCACCATGAGGAAGCATTCAAAAATTCTAGCCAGAATATATCAAACTTCAATGTCATAAAAATGGAAGAGGTATTCTGATTAACAGAAGCTAAAATAGGCACAATAAATAAATGCACTGTGTGAATATTAGCTGTATACTTATATTAAAAATGAATAACTAGAAAAGGTATTCTAGGAGATATGCACTTATAGGCTTATTAACCTCCTTTGCTGTGATAATGGTATTGTGGTTATACAGAAGAATATCTCTATTTTTAGGGGTGCCTGCTGAGGAAACAATGTCTTATTTTAGTGTGTATTTCCTAGAAAACAGCTCCTAACGGGTGGAGACAAATGTAGATGGGGTAACATTCTTTTGAGGGCAAGATAGAAAGCCTGAGAGGAAATGTTAGTGAGGCAGGGAAGACAATCAAATTCAAGGAGTTCATTAAACACTTGAGACATAGCTTTGCAGAAGACTAAAGCTGGTTGATCTGTCTTAAGGGCATCTCTTAGAAAGTCTGTATGAAGCTGCAGTACTGTAGGTCTGAGATGGCAAACTACTTACCCATTAGTTCTTCCCATCTCTTATGGCTTAGTGGTCAACATCCAACTAATGTAAAGTTGACTTTCTTGAACTATCAGGTCATGTCTCTCAGTTCCACCAGAGAGCCTCTGGTGAAGCAACATTATCTGTAAGTACAGTCCAGCCAGGTTCTGGTCATGGGTTTCTCCAGTCAGTGGGTTACAAACATGTGATTTTTTTTAAAATATTTTTATTTATTTCTAGGAGAGATAGAGAGAGACAGCGTGAGCAGGAGAGGGTCAGAGAGAGAGGGAGATACAGACTCTGAAACAGGCTCCAGGCTCTGAGCCGACAGTCAGCACAGAGCCCGACGCGGGGCTCGAACCCACGAACCACGAGATCATGACCCAAGCGAAAGTCGGACGCTTAACCGACTAAGCCACCCAGGCGCCCCCAAACATGTGATTTTTTAGTCTGTGATAGAAGTAATGTCAGCAACATAGAGCAGTACCTTAAATCATTTTACTACTTCTTAAATGTGTAAGCTCTATTCTGGCCAGGAAGCAAGGCAGGCAGCCAGGATGGAGGTGGGGATAGTGGGAGAACTCAGGCAGATCTGGAGGGCTACAAAGTTTGAATATTGTATGGTTCACTGGCCTCTGACATCATTTTACAACATCCATATCTCATGTGAGATCAAAACCTTCTCACTTCTCTTGGAATCGAGACTCACCCCCATACTTTCAAAGTGAGGACTTGTTGCAATCTCTGAAAACTAGATTAGATAGGAATGTTAGCAAACCAAGTTATTGTTCTCATGTTGTAGATGTTCTGGAAGTCTTTTTTTTTTTTTTTTTTAATTTTCCATCTCCCATTCTAGATTTTCATCATACTTGATCAAAAATTTAGGTATTCTGGATCACTTACCTGTCAGGTGTTCCAGAGTTTCTTTCTTATGTATTTGAAACTTTTAATTGCCTCATCTCGGTTGATCCACAGTTTTTGTGACTTCCCATTTAGATCTATCATTGACCATATTTTCAAGTAAATCCATTGGGTCTTTCCTCCTTACTGATGGATTTTTCAGTGACAACCAGTGAGACTACAGGAAGATGAAAGTCTCCTTTAGTGTCATCATAAAAAGCCCTCTGGCTTTTACTATCTGCCTTTAAGTTGACAATATGTTGTCATTCACCTGTCAGTCTTTTCCAGAATTTCACTGCCATCAGAAATAAACTACACTAATATCATTGCATTGGACTGGTCAGTCACTCCTAACAGCCACTGATCTTCCACTATGTGTTTTTGACATCTGTGTCATCATGACATCACTGAATATCAGGGATTGTTACCATCCTTTCACCAACAGGAATATGCTTTCTCTTGCCTTCAGAATGGAAAACAGTCCAACCCCAAAACCCAGCCCCAAAGTTCTACTTTCTAGTGCCACTCGTGGAATCAATTATACCAACTCCCTAGAGAAGAGAGCCTGAGAAAAAAGTGTATGTGCTAACAGTTAATGGGGAGGTGTGATTTCATAGAAACAGGCATGAGAGCAATGGGGAAGTGAGGCAAGGAAAGAGGGACAGAGATTACAAGGGGCTGTATACTTGAACTGACCAGTTTCACAACTTGGTTGTTTGACTCCATAGGGCACCTCCAGAGAGACTGTACAAATGTACTGCAACTTGAAGTCATCTGTGAGGGGAGAAAAGGAAGAAGAAAGTACATTTATCGGTTGCTTCTTCCTTCTTGTTCCTGTGTCTCATTATCAAAATCAATTTGATGAATCTTCACTCTGAATCATTTTCAGGTTTTATCACCTGACTACCAGGCAGGATATGGGGAGGCCAGAATCTTTGTGGCCAATCTAGCCAGGGGGAAGGCACAGTGGTCTCAGGCACTGAGGCATGAGGCTCTTAGATCTATGGTAGAATCAGTGTCTACAACTTTACAGTGGTACGAATGTCATGAGCCTTTGCCAAGGCTGTTTTGGTCAGGAAACATAGCAAGAGTTGAGCCCTAAGAAGAAGCAATGAGAAATTCTGGAATGTTCCCAAACCTGGGTCTGGTACAGACCTGCAACATACTTTCCAATGGTTCAGAAAAAAAAAAAAAAAAAGACAGAGAATAAACAATTACAGATAAAACAAAACAATAACAATGGTTGACTCTGGAGGACACCCACATGCATGCAAACATGTACATTTAATTTTTCTGTGAAAAATTTTCAAAGTTAAAAAAACAAAGTTGGAAAAATAGTAAAGCATGTTTTCTGAAGGTAAAATAAGTAAAATTTGAAGAAATTTCACAGAAGTAAGAACTAAAACAAAGGATTTCTTAAAAATATAGGAAATATACAGGATCAATCTCAAAGCATAACATTTCCTTTTTAACATTTAAACGAGACACTTTAATATGTTTTATTTAAGTGTCAATAGATGCTGCACTGTATTTGAAATAAAAATTTCCTGTAAGTCTAGTGACATACATGCACACAACAACTGAACTTGGAATTCTTCCAACCCAATTTCAGTTGAGTCATGGGTCTAATACATGCTACTACATTACAAAGTGAGTGGTGACAAATATTTAGGAAAATATTTAGAGACTGGAAAGCTTTTGGGTTATGAGGAACAGTTGTTTGGAATGTCTTGTGAATTGCTTTGGAGGAGAGAAGGGAGTCACCTTCCTGGGGTTTTATGGAAACTTGTTATATGTCTGTTGCAGTCAGTGGACATGTGAACACATGTAAGGAAACTAGGAAGATACGCTGGTTAAAAACATCAGGGCAGCATAAACAGAGAGGTCACTTAGAAGATGGCTACAATCCTTGCTGCTGATGTGACAAATCTGTATAACTCGTGGGACAAGACACAGAACTCATGGAAGGACTTTTGGCCTGGGGTCATTTAAAAGCAAAGTGATTCTGATCAAGAAGATTCTGCAAGAGATTTTAGCAAATATTTAGCCTCATCTGAAGAAAACAGATAATATTAAATTAGTTTCAAATGATTATTTTTACATAATTTTATTTTTTAAATTATTTTAATAATTTATTTCTGAGAGAGAAAGAGAGACATAGCATGAGCAGGGGAGGGTCAGAGAGAGAGGGAATCGCAGAATCTGAAACAGGCTCCAGGCTCTGAGCTAGCTGTCAGCACAGAGCCTGATGTGGGGCTTGAACCCACAAACCATGTGATCATGACCTGAGCCGAAGTCGGACGCTTAACCGACTGAGCCACCCAGGAGACCCAGTTTCAAATTTTGATTATTACATTATGCTAGGCATCTTTCTTGAATTGGGACACTTTTACCTCTTAAAATGACCATAGAAATGCATATTATCTTAGAATGGGCAAAAGAATCAAGAGGCTCACACATGTTATCATTTAAGATGAAGGATACATTTGGCATTTAACATTTTAAAGGGCAATGGGAAGGTCAAATTTTTAATTATTACACCTTATGATTCTTGTTTCATTCAACAAGTCTTTTTCATAAACATGCGATAAGGATGAAAATTTTTATGGAGACTTTTTGCTTATTTCTCTAAATTTTGTGTACTTGATTTTCAAACATCTGTACATCTAGGACAATTTTTAAAAAACACGTTAAAAAAAAAAAGGGGCACCTGGGTGATTTAGTCAGTGAAGTATCGAGCCCTTGGTTTCAGCTCAGGTCATAATCTCATGGTCCATGAGCTCAAGCACCGTACTTGGCTCTGTGTTGACAGTGCAAAGCCTGCTTTGGATTCTCTCTCTCCTTCCCTCTGCCCCTCCCCTGCTTGTGCTCTCTCTCTCTCTCAAAATAAATAAATAAACTAAAAAAAAGTAAAAATAAAAAATAAATAAGCAGTATTAAATATTTAATCTTGTTTTGGATTCATATATATATATATATATAAAACTAATGTGTATATATGACTATTTTTCTGAACTTGAATCATTAACATTTACCAATATTATGAACATTCATAGTTTCATTAATGATATTTTATCTAAATCTTTAGGGAAATTACCATTATTTTTTAATTTTTTTTTGAGAGGGAGAGAGCATTTGAACGGGGGAGGTACAGAGAGAGGAGAGAGGGAAAGAGAGAATCCCAAGCAGGCTCTGCACCACTGGTAGAAATCAACATGGGGCCCTTCATAAGCCCTGAGATTATGACCTGAGGCGAAATCAAGTGTCTGAGGCTTAACCACCTAGCCACCCATGGGCCCCAGGATATTTTAATTGTAACAGCTTTCCTTCGGCAAAGTATAATTTACCTTTGAGATGGTACTTTGGATTCTAATTATGAAAGGAAGAGGCTGCCTGGTGCCTGTTTATCTAGAGAAGCTAGAGAAATTGACAAGGGTCGTTTGCTTAGAAGGAAGCAATGGGGGAAGAAGAAGTAGGTTGGGGTAGCAAAGTGAGGCAAGTTTAATGCTCACTCAAGCACCTTTTTGCTTTTTTTTTTTTTTATAAAGGAGTTAAAATTAAATCTGCAATAAAGCAGACATGAAAACTCCTGGTTTATCTGTACACCTTAAAATCACCACCGTTTGGGAGAATCAGCTCCAGCTCTAATGCCAGTTAGGAGATAAGCTTGTCTTTGTTCTTTATGGAAAATTCTAACCATGACTCTTCCCTTCAGATCAGAGACATATTCTCCATTTGTTTCTCATTTCCCCCAAAGTGACACTAATTAGTGTTTGGGTTAAAATGTTCACAGGCAAATATCACAGGACGGAATCCAAGTCTTAAGGCAGGCTTTGTCTCATGCCTCCTATTAAACACACACACACACACACACACACACACATTTAGTAATCCTGCTGTATAAACTTGGGCAAGGCATTTAATATTGTCAGCCTCAATTTCCTTATCTATACAGTAGGAGTAACTACACTGCCTTTAAAATCTCTAATACATATACCATATGAGGTATTTTGATGAGAGTGCATTTAAATAATTAGAGCATTTCTATATAGGATTTTACTAGTAGTAATACTACAAATATTAAAAGAGCTTATCACTATAGCTTTCAATTACATTAACTTAAGAAATTATCTTAAATGGACTGAATTTTGGCCAAGTGTAACTTTTTTCTTTTTTTTTAATGGTGGTTGAATCCAGTTTAGGGCACATAGGAGATTTTACAGTACATTGTTTCAAATATTCTGCAGTAAAAGGAATGTAACAAACTGCAATGCTGAAATCACTATGGTAAAAGCATTTTAGGTGAATTAAGCTTTCTATGTGTATAAAAGGACAAAAAATGTTATTTAAAATCAAATAACATCTACCTATTTGAAGTCATAATGACTTCCCAGCATTGAACTATCACAACATTATAGCACTTCACTGCAAAGGACTGATGAGTCTACAGTATACACTAAACATTCAGAGAAAATCGACTGATTTTTATCTCTACTTTTATAAATTTTGACCTCAGAAAACCTGAGATAAAAGGCTACTGTACCTTGAGTTTTTTTGCTGTTCATTTTTGAAATGTAATTAAGCTTCAGCCCTATTATTCCCTGACAATGGAAAAGCCATCGATTGTGCTGCTTTTGAAATCCTGTATCACATTAGGCACTTTCTAATAATGACGCCCTTGGCTTAAGAAGAAGAGAAAATTGACTTGACCTAATTAAAAACTCTGAAGATCCTGTCTATTATTTTTTCATAAAACTAATTTGGGCCATATGCCAATTAAAGAATGAACACGTAAAAAAATTTTCTGTCAAACGGAGATAAAATAAAATGATATATGGTAAAGTAAATCAGATTGTAAGACGTGAGATTTGTCAGACTATAAAATTTCTAAGGAGAATGCACATCAGTGAGGTTTCAAAATGGGAGCCCATTCATCTCAGTCTCAAGTGCCTTGGATCCAAGAAAAGAACAGGGCTTTGCCAAGAAAGGTGAGTTCGTAGTATAAAAGCATCTCTCTTCAAGCATAATTACTACAACCTTCAGTGAATAATGAAGAAGCTCTTATTATCTCAGTACCATCTTTCTATCTCCTTTCATTTTCTCTCACAATGAAATAGTTCACTTATTTCTGAGCGACTCCAGAGGCAGAAAGCCACAGACAGCTTGGAAGGGTTTTCAACTTGCAGTCTTCTTTCTAAGTCAGAACTAGTTGAATTCACCCAATGAGCAAGTCAAAATAAGAAATGAAGTTCAGTGTCCTGTTTTACCTTCAAAAACCTAACTATAGTCACTATTGTTTAACATATCAAAATCCATTTCATGAAATCTCCATCATCTATCTTTCTATCTTTTTATCTCTTACATATTTAGAATTGTCTATTTCTCCCCAGGGCTCTGTGGTTCCTCACCACATTGTATAAAACAGTCCAACAGCTGCTGTTTTCCTGTTTTTTATGAATAATATTTTATGACAATACATTTTTTTCTTTTGCTATTAATCTTGGCCATGCACATACATACCCATTGTCTCTGATATTTGTTTTGTTTCAGAATACTGCTTCATGTTTATTTATATTTGACTTCATACATATAATTATGTATTAAATACTTGATATTTTATCTCATTTTATGAAATGATATTTTAATATAAACTTACAAAAATACATATCATTGTACAATGTTTTATTAATGTGATTCAAAATGTGAACTGGCTTCCAATTGACCATGTAAAAAATTAAAATATTGCCAGCTTTGAATAAAAGGTTTTCTACAATATGCCCCAAACTAACCTGCTTGCTGATTTTCAATGGAAAATTCGTTCTTACTCTGGACTCCAGCCAAAATGAATTTTCCTCATACCTGAGAGCCCTATTCTGCATGTCTGCCTCAGTCTTTGTTGGTGGTATTCTCTTTTATCTGAGATACTCTGCATGCCAAATAGTCAACCTTCAAAATCCATTGTTAATAGTGTTTTCTAATTTAGTTTTCCCTATCTGTTTCCAGCAGGGAAAAATTATGATTTTTTAATCTTCCAAAATCCAATAACAATATGTTGGTGCCTCTTTTTGTGATTCAGCACCAGCCTCCATAATTCCTTTTATATATATTAGGCCTGTATTAGCTGTCCTATGGACTTGTGTATTTTAAATGACGTGGAGAGATTGTTTTATACAAGACATCTATATGTTGCACTACTGAGCTGCACATCTGTGAAAGGAAACTTAGCTTCTGGAAAGGGAAATACAACTGACTAATCTACTAGACTCAAGAGGCCTAGATACGTGGAAAAACCTTCTAAGGCGAACTTAATTAGTTTAGTAACAATTAAATCACAAGGTTGAGGTGGGTGAGATGGGGAATGGAGAGGCGATTATTATGAACAGAAGACTGGCCAGAGAATAATAATAATAATAATAATAATAATAATAATAATAATGCAGCAAATGATCTTCTTATACATAAAAAACAAAAGAAACTACCTAAACACAAAATGGTGGTTTATCCCCACTAAGGAAGATTATACAATTGAATTTAAACACACACATTCACACACAAAACTCTTTACTCACAACACTGAAAAAGAACTGCATAGATGAAATTTTTAAGTTGCTGACAATTTTCAGGTTTTTGGGTCAATGCAATACCAGATCAATTTAAGAAGATTTTCAGACAATCCATAAATATAAGGGAATGAAGCAAATCAACTTAAAAACAAGCAATTAACAATAATGCATTGAAATAAACTAGATTATTATTGTTGTTATATCTAGAAAAGAGTTATTGAATAGATACAATAAATTATTTAAATGTTGAATTGTGTGTGAACCTGTTTAAAATAATGAATAATAAATATAATACAAATAAAAGGAAGAGATACTACATGCAAACTTAGGAAATCATTAACTGCAAAGGAATTATGTAATGTTGAAAATACAATAGTTCATTCAAAGTTTGTAGTTACATGACTACCAAAAAACACCCCAAAACATAATATGCTAAAAGAGCACTGTATGTATCTTATCATATATATTTACATTTAACAAATTCACTTATGCCTCTCTCTTCTACTAGTCTTTAAGTGTCTAGTATCCAATGTAATAGCTTCTCATTAAAAGTTTGATAAATCAATGAGTACAAGAATGAATCAAACACTCAGACATTGTATGGTATGCATCGTATTCTTTAAGATAGCACAAAACCAAGAATAATAACCTTGAAACACATGCCAATTGAAATACCACTTTGGGAGGAAACTTTTTTCTTTTCACTTCTTTTCTTTTCTCTCCTTTTCTTTTCTCTTCTCTCTCTCTCTTTCTCTTTTGTCTCTCTCTCTCTCTTAAGTAGGTTTCATGCCCAGCACAGGCCCAATGCAGCGCTTTAACTTATGACCCTGAGATCAAGATCTTAGCTGAGATCGAGTCATCTACTTAACTGATTGAGCTACCCAGGCACCCAGGGAAAAACTTTTTAATGAGAATGTTAGACTGCATAAGTAGTGGGTCTACAATCACTATGGTATAGGAACCCACCAATCTGAAATGATGCTAACTATAAACAACTCAACAACCAGAATGACAACTCGTAAGTACCAGCAGATTATCAGTTCAGTTGGATTCAGCAACGAAATGCTTGTACTCTCATTGCGTGCCCAAATTCAAAATGAACTTTTCACAAAATTCGTATACTTGGAGCCTTGTGCTAATAATGCCAGAGCAAAAGGTTAAACTCCAAGGCAGTTAAATTAGTTCTGCTAATCTCCACTATACCAGATTAAGTATCTTATTCACTTGTTTATACTCTAAAAATATTCACTTTTGGAGTGCCTAAGTGGTTAAGCCTAGGACCTTTGATAAAAGCTCAGGTCATGATCTCACAGTCATGAGATGAACCCTGATTTGGCTCCACACTGGGCGTGGAACCTGCTTTAGATTCTCTCTCTTCCAGGAGTTCCCCTTTTTGGAGAGCATTTGGTAGAGGCCATATGGCCTCCTCACAGGCAAGGGTCCCAATGGACCCTGGAGAGTAGCCATGTTTGCTGGTATTGGGACAAAGACACAAGACTACTTTGAAGCCTGGTGCTGGATGCGTGTTATGATTTTCCATAACCTCTGAACCTCTGCCACACCACAACCACATGAACATTTACTGGGGCAAGCTGGCACCAGCCATTGCTCATTCAGAACCTTTCCCAAAAACTTGGTGCAAGTCTAAGCCTCAGTGATCTCTGGTGTGGGGTTGAAACATAACCCCATCTGAGACAAAACTCTGGAGGGAGGTTGACTGGAAGGTGAACAGTTTGGACATGAACAGGGTGGAAGTGGGGAGTGTATGGAGGCCTGAGATAAAGGAAGGGTGCTTGATCACAGGTCAGTGAGAACGTGAAGTTCCTGTGCAAGAGACTAGGGAGCTCAGTGAAGCCATTTCCACCTCTCTCACATAAGCACATGCACACCACACTAATCCACGCAGTAAGCTAATCAGTGCCACATAATGGAGAATGGAGCTAGTACATCAAGCCATGCCAAACTGTACCCTCTAATCACATCCCCTAGAAGATCAACACAAGTCACTCCACCTGCTTAGTGTACAGACTATAGAAGAATCCATAGTTTGAGTTCTAAGGGAAACTGGATGTAACTTCCTTTGGTTTAATTGTTTGTTGATTCACTTATTAGTTCTTTTTTTTTTTTTGCTTCTGTTTTTGTTTAAATTGTTTTTGTTGATTTTTTATTTCCTTTCCTTTCTTTTTCATGGATACAGAAAGAGACAAAATTATTTTTTTATTTTAAAAAATTATTTTTTAATTTATTATTTTTTAAAATTGTTTATTCCATTTCATATTCTTTATTTTGTTGTATAGATTTTTTTGTTCTATAGATTTTTTAGTTTTTATTTTTTTACCTTTTTGTTCTTTTCTTTCCATTTTTGCTCTACTCTGTCAAGCTTCTTTCAAGAGGTGAACCTAAACACACCTAGGGTTTAGCTTCCTTTATTTCATTTTTTTGTAGTTTTTAATTTTTAATTTTAATTTTTTAATTTCATTAAGATTTTTTTTCTTCTTCCAAAATGACAAAATAAAAGAATTCACCCTGAAAGAAAGAACAGGAAGAAACGGCAGCCAGGGCATTAATCAACAATCAGTAAGATATAAGCAAGGTGTCTGAACTAGAATTTAGAACTACAATAATAAGACTACTGGCTGAGGTTGAAAAAAGCATAGAAGCCCTTTCTGCAGAGACAGAAGAAATAAAATCTAGTCAGGACGAAATTTAAAATTCTATACCTGAGATACAATCTCGAATAGTTGCCACGGCGGCAAGGATGAATGAAGCAGAGCAGCAAATCAGCGATACAGAGGACAAAATTAAAGAGAATAATGAAGCAGAAAAAAAGACGAGGGAAACAAAGGCAAATGAGCATGATACAGGATTTAGAGAACTCAGTGACCTATTGAAAATGAATAACATTTGAGTCATAGGAGTCCCAGAAGAAAAAGAGAGAGAAAAGGGGCCTGAAGGTTTCTTTGAGCCAATTCTAGTAGAAAATTTTCCTAATCTGGGGAAGGACATAGATCTCAAAATCCAAGAAGCACAGAGAACTCTCATTAGATTAAACAAAAACCGACCATCACCAAGGCATATCATAAGTAAATTCACAAAATACGCAGACAAGGAAAGAATTATGAAAGCAGCAAGGGGAAAAAAAGTCCTTAATCAATAAGGGAAGATAGATCAGGTTTGCAGCAGACCTATCCACAGAAACTTGGCAGGCCAGAAAGGAGTGGCAAGATATATTTAGTGTGCTGAATTAGAAAAATATGCAGCCAAGAATTCTTTATCCAGCAAGGCTTTCATTCAAAATAGGAGAGATAAAGAGTTTCCTAGACAAATCTAAACTAAAGGCATTAATGACCACTAAACCAGTCCTAAAAAGAATTTTAAGGGGGGCCCTTTGAGTGGAGAAAAGGGGAAACAAAACAAAATAAAAGGCCAAAAGCAACAATGACTAGCAAGGACCAGAGAATATCACCAAAACAACAACTCTACAGGCAACACAATGGCACCAAATTAACATATATCAGTACTCATTCTAAATGTCAATGGACTGAATGCTCCAATCAAAAGACATAGGGTATCAGAATGGGCAAGAAAACAAGACCCATCTGTGTGCTACTTACAAGAGATCCATTTTAGATTTAAAGAACACCTGAACATTGAAAGTAAGGGGATAGAGAACAATCTACTATGCGAGTAGTTGTCAAAAGAAAGCTGGAATAGTAATACTTATATTAGACAAACTAGATTTTAAAATAAAGACTGTGGCAAGAGATGAAGAAGGGCATTATATCACAATTAAGGGGTCTATCCACCAAGAAGATCAAACAATTTTAAACATTTACATTCCAAACGTGAAACACCCAAATATATAAATCAATTAATCACAAACATAATGAAACACATTGATAATAATAAAAATAATAGTAGGGGACTTCATCACCCCACTTACATCAATGGACATATTATGTAAGCATAAAACCAAAAAGGAAACAGTGGCTTTGAATGACTCACTGGACTGGATGGACTTCACAGATATATTCAGAACATTTCATCATAAGTAGCATATTCTTCTTGACTGCACATAGAACGTTCTCCAGAATAGACCACATATTGGGACACAAATCAACCTTCAGCAAGTACAAAAGGATTGAGATCATACCTTGCATATTTTCAGAACACAACACTCTGAAACTTGAAATCAACCACAAGAAAAAATTTGGAAAGACCATGAATAGTTGGAGATTTAAGAACATCCTACTAGAAAATGGGTTAAACAATAAATTAAATAGGAAATTAAAAAATACATGGAAACCAATGAAATTTAAAATAACGACAGATCAAAACTTCTGGGATGCAGTAAACACAATTATAAAAGGAAAGTATATGGCAATCCTAGCCCTCCTGAAAAAGGAAGAAAGGTCTCAAATAAGCAACCTCACCTTACACCTAAAAGAGCTGGGAAAAGAACAGCAAATAAGGCCCAAAACAGCAGAAGAAGGGAAATAATAGAGATTAGAGTGGAAATCAATAACATAAAAATAAAAGTAGTTTTACAGATCAGTGAAACAAGGAACTGGTTTTTTTTTTTTTTTTTGAAGAATTAACAAAATTGATAACCCCCTGGCCAGATTGATGAAAAAGAAAAAGACCCAAATAAATAAAATCATGAATGAAAGAGATCACAACTAACACTGCAGAAATGCAAACAATAAGAGAATATTACGAACAATTATATGAAAAAAAAATTGGATGATCTGGAAGAAACGGACAACTTTCTAGAAATTTATAAACTATCAAACTGAAACAGG
The DNA here is from genome assembly GCF_003009895.1 of Hyaena hyaena. Lineage (NCBI taxonomy): Eukaryota > Metazoa > Chordata > Mammalia > Carnivora > Hyaenidae > Hyaena > Hyaena hyaena. The sequence continues at coordinate 312,985 of NW_024081290.1, read as the reverse complement.
GAAAAATAGAAAACTTGAACAGATCCATCTTCTGAAACAGGAAAAAATAGAAAATTTGAACAGACCCATAACCAGTGAAGAAATTGAATAAGTAACGAAAAATATCCCAACAAACAAGAGTCCAGTGCCAGCAGCTTTCCAGAGGAATTCTACCAAACATTTAAAGAAGACTTAACACCTATTCTGAAGCTCCTCCAAAAATATAGAAATGGAAGGAAGGCTTCCAAACTCTTTCGACGAAGCCAGCATTACCTTGATTCCAAAGCCAGAGAAAGACCTCACTAAAAAGGAGAACCATAGACTGATTTCTCTGATGAACATGGATGCAAAAATCCTCAGTGAGATATTAGCCAACCAGATCCAACAATACATTAAGAAAATTATTCACCACGACCAAGTGGGATTTATACCTGAGATGCAGGGATGGTTCAATATCTGCAAATCAATCAATGTGGTACATGATATTAATAAATAATTAAGAACCACATAATCCTCTCAATAGATTCATAGAAAGCATCTGACAAAATACAGCATTCTTTCTTCATAAAAACCCTCAAGAAGGTAAGGATAGAAGAATCATACCTCAAGATCATAAAAGCCCTATATGAAAGACCCATAGGTAATATCATCCTCAATGGGGAAAAGATGAGAGCTTTTGCCTTAAGGTTAGGAACAAGAAAGGGATGTCCACTCTCACCACTGTTAATCAACATAGTGTTGGAAGTTCTAGCCTCAGCAATCAGAAAACACAGAACAGAACAGAAATAAAAGGCATCCAAATTGGCAAAGAGGAAGTCAAATTTTCACTCTTTGCAGATGACATGGTACTCTATGTGGACAACTCAAAGACTCTACCAAAAAAACAAAAACAAAAACAAAAAAAAACCTATTAGAACTTATCCATGAATTCAGCAAAGTCACAAGATATAAAATCAGTGTACAGAAACTGGCTGCATTTCTACTCATCAATAATGAAGCAGCAGAAAGAGAAATCAAGGAATCAATCCCATTTATAATTGCACCAAAACCCATAAAATACCAGGAATAAACATAACCAAAGAGGTGAAAAATTTATACACTGAAAACTTATAGAAATAAGTTGAAGAAGACACAAAAAATAGAAAAACATGTCATGCTCATGGATTTGAAAAACAAATGTTAGAATGTCTACATTTTCACTGCAATCTCTATTAAAATAACACCAGCATTCTTCACAGGGCTAGAACAAACAATCCTAAAACTTGTATGGAACCACAAAAGACCCCAGAGAGCCAAAACAATCATGAAAAAGAAAATCAAACCTGGAGGTATCACAATTCTGGATTTCAAGTTGTAATGATCAAGACAGTATGATACTGGCACAAAAATAGACACATAAATCAGACAAATTGATCACATATATCAACAGATCAGAATAGAGAACCCAGAAATGGACCCATGAACATATAGCCAACTAATCTTATCAAAGCTGTAAAGAATACCCAATGGAAAAAGACTGTCTTTTCAGCAAATGATGTTGGGAAAACTAGACAGCAACATGCAGAAAAACATTTTTACACCATATGGAAAAATAAACTCAAAATGGGTGAAAGACCAATTTGTAAGACAGGAAGCTATCAAAATCCTAGAGGAAAAAACAGGCAACAACCTCTTTGAGCTCAGCTGCAGTAACTTCTTACTAGATATGTTTCCGGAGGCAAGGGAAATACAAGCAAAAATTAACTATTGAGACCTCATTAAGATAAAAAGCTTCTGCACCGTAAAAGAAACAGTCAGCAAAATCAAAATGCAAACTACAGAATGGGAGAAGATATTTGCAAATGACATATCAGATCAAGAGCTAGTATCCAAAATCTATAAAGAACTTATCAAACTCAACACCCAAAAAGCAAATAATGCAGTGAAGAAATGGGCAAAAGACATGAATAGAAACTTTTTCAAAGAGGACATCCAGGTGGCTAAGAAACACATGAAAAAATGCTTAATATACTCATCATCTGGGAAATACAAATCAAAACACCATGAGGTAGTACCTCACACCTATCAGAATGGCTAAAATTAACAACTGTGGCAACAACAGATGTTGCTGAGGATGCGGAGAAAGAGAAACACTTTTCCACTGCTGATGGGAATGCAAACTGGTGCAGCCACTCAGCAAAAGCGTATGGAGGTTCCTCGAAAAACTAAAAATAGAACTACTCTACAACACAGCAATTGCACTACTAGGTATTTATTCAAAGGATACAGGATACTTCAATACAGTGTTGTTTCGAAGGGACATATGCTCCCCAATGTTTACAGCAGCACTACTGATAATAGCCAAAGTACGGAAAAAGCCCACATGTCCATTAACTGAAGAATGGATAAAGAAGATGTAATATATATAATAGAATATCACTTAGCAATTAAAAAGGATGAAATCTTGCCATTTGCTAACACGTGGTTGGAACTAGAGGGTATTATGTTAAGTGAAATGTCAGACTGAAAGACAAATATCTTATGATTTCACTCATACATGGGATTTAAGATACAAAAAAGATGGGAACCAAAAATAATATTTAAACAGAGAGGGAGACAAATCATGAGACTCTTAAATAAAGAGAAAAAACTAAGGGTTGCTGGAGAAGTGTTGGGTGGGGGGAAGGTCTAGATGGGCAAAGGGCATTAAAGAGGACACTTGTTGGGATGAGCACTGGTTTTTACATATAAACAATGAATCACTAAACTATTCCTGAAATCATTATTACACTATATGTTAACCAACTTGGATTTAAATTTAAAAAGATAAATAAATGAAATGAAATGAATCTGAAAAAAAAGATTCAGTTCCAGTATTACAAGCTGGGCAAACAAGGATAGATTGAGAGACATGAAAAGGACAGATTTATAAAAAAGAAAAAGAAAAAAAAAAGAAAGAAAAAAACCCCCACAAAAACGAAAAACAAAGATTCTTTCTCTTCCTCTCTGCCCCTCCCCCACTTTTCTCACAGGCATATGCTCTCCCTCCCTCTTATCTCACTCTTAAGAAAAATAAATAAATAAAAATAAAAAAACTCATGTTTGACCACAGGGGTCAATAAGCAAAAGCTAGTGAATGATTCACCTTAAATCAATTAAAAATCTGAATGAAAGAATGAACTTAATTCAAATTCATTTTTCTCATGATCACTGATGAAAAGAGAGAATATTTGTGGTGTTTTACTGTTTTATGATTAAAAACACACTTATAATTTTGACTTTTCAGAAAATAAAAGTATGAAAACTTTATTTCATTAAAACTGTTATTTGGGTATATTACACAAATGAACAGTATATATTAAGGTAGCAACATTAGTTAGTAAGGTGTTTGTTGCTTTGGGTAGATTATACAACTTATATTAAATAAGCAAAAAGTTGAAAACCAATAAAACACCTCAAAGTTGTTTTTCTTTAAATATTTAGACCTATAGAAATGCATATGTATGGCAACTTGCTATATTAAAATTGGTGGCAACAAGTATTATCTTTTGTTCAGGTTATCATAATTATTAATGTGCTTTTGCTGAAGTATATTAAAGGACAAAACATTATATAAAACCTTAAAAATTCTCTTAAAAGAGAATTCAGTTGTTAAACTTACAAGTTGAGAAGTATAGTATACAAAAAATGTATTTTTGTGTTTCTGTTTTTCGATTACTCTGCCCTATAAGACTTGGCATATTATATTAAGTATGATAGCAAAACTATATGTTATGTTCCTAACCTGTGTAAATCAACCATATGTTTGATTGTTGTGTTTTTGTTTATGTTTTTCATTTTCTAATATATAAGTTTTTGTGTAAATGAACTACAATTTCTTGCAGAATCTCTCCCCATTTCCATTCGTAGTGCAGGCTTCCCAACTGAGATACAAGTGTAGTAAGTCAGTGATATAAATCATTACAAAAATAATTAAGTCCTAACTGAGGGAGTTAAAAACTTTAAAAATGTCTTCAGAAGACAATAAGTCAGAATCTGAAACATATTAAAGAGATTCAATCCTCCAATATTGCTTAACATGCACATTTAGAAATCAGAATAAGAGAAGAAATTTCATACATGCAGATGAGCACTTGCGAACAACTCACAAAATAAATGCTATTTAGTCTGAAAAGCCTTGTGATTTGGGAACCAATCTACTAGATAGATGCCAAATTAGCTGATAATTGCCCTAGGCTGAAACTAGCCATACTGTCTGGTACTGATAAGTACTTGAAAAATAACATTTTCGTAATTGCGTGAATCTCTATTAAATGAAATAAACATGTAAAAATCATAGAAACACCAAAAACCAAACATATTGCTAATGCAAATTACTCCTTTGTTAGAGAATAATATCTTTTTTTTAACATTGCTTAAAGCAATTCAATTGAAAAGCTAAATCCACAATTATACTGAATGTTATGCTTGGATAATGTCTCCATTCACATAGCCCATACTTTGCCCACACATGGATGCTAAATTGTGGCAGTGTGTGTGGGTAAAGGAGTTTATAAGATAAATTATTGTTAATTCTTGGCACCCAGAAAAATAATTGGTTTTGCTAAGCATCAGACTAAAATCATTTGTAGTGGCATCTGTCCACACTCCTACTAAAGATTCAGTCTTCCTCAAGGTACTTGTAAAGTCAAATTTCAGACAGCCTTTCTATGATATATTTTGTTCTTATTACTATGAAAATGTGTACAGACATAATTCTATTGCCTTCAGTTTCTGGTAAATTTCTCAGAAATACAAACTTGTCACTTTAGGTGATTATTAGTCACCTATAGAATATATTATGGATATATATTTGAAAAGGAGAGAAGGGAAAATGAATTGTAAGTTTTATAGTTTACAAAAGTGCTCATAATTTCTACTACTGTATAGCTATATTTTTCTCATGCGACTTCACGGTACAATGCCAGTGCCTCACTTTTTGTATAACCTTCTTTTAAGTCAAATAATTGATTTGAAATTAAAAGAATACATGTAAGCTAATTTATTTAAAAATAAAACCATGTAGCTATCAGCAGATAGATTACCTTATATACAGAAGTTACCATTTTTAAAATATCCATGAACATATAAATATTTATGAACATACCATTGGGGTGTAGGGAAACAGCAACTTTCCTTGTTTGGGTGGGATCAGAGATACTACATAGCATGTTTCATTAACATAAGAAGTCAAGTTAGTTTGAAACTTTAACTTTGAAAACCAAAATAATATTAAGCTACATTATCTCTATGGCTGTAAAATGTTACGATGTAACAAAGATGGAATTATAGACAGTCTAACAGCAAAGTTGAGATTTAAGTTCAGTTATTGTCAGAGTCAAATAATGGTGCTCCCTTAGTGAGGTTCTTTGAACTTTAAAAAAAACCTCACAATTTTTAATGATTACAAGTTTGTAAGATTGATAGCATCGGAAAATGCTTCTTGTTCTCAATATCACCACTCTTACTTTTCTACAAGGAAATCCTATTATCCCACATTTAATAACTCAATATATGGCACTGATTCTCCTCAGTAAATCATTAAAAATGAAAAGCATCCAATAACAGAATTAGATTCCTGTATTCAATCTTACTTCGGTTTCCAAGTTGTCCAGAAGTTAACCTCTGATTGTTTTCCAGTGCTATTATCTGCTGCTATCTATGAAAAAGATATTGATAGTCAAGATGGGGTATGAGGAAGATGAGATGGAACTTTAGTTTTTTAATTCGTTGTGAAGGTAAGAGATAAGAGATTAGGCATTTTGTTATGACTTTAATAACTAACAAGCTTTTTCACTCCAGTGATTCTTTCACAGTGGTAATTCTATGGGTAGGAATGAAAAAAGGAAGGGACAAATATAGAATCACCTGTCAAGCTTTTAATGTATTCATGCCTATGTGTCTGCCAGATTACCAAATCCAGATCCTCTGTGTACAAGAGACTATGCACTTCTATCTCCTATCATGATTATACATTAAGTCTCTCTAATCTCTTTTTAGTTATGTCAGTTTCTGCTTTTTATATCTTGAAGCTATATTATTAGACAAACACATTCTTATTAAATACTTCCAAATGATCACCCATTTATCATTAACTATATCCTTCTTTATTTCTTGCATTAAAATTTATCTTCTCTGATATGAGTGTATTTACATCAGCTTGCTTTTGGTTTAGAGTTTGTATGATGTATCTATTTCCAAAATTATAACTTCTAATTTTTAGCAGTTCTTTAGCCTATATTTAAGATGTTTCTTTTATAAACAACATTTATAGATTTAAAGAAAAAAAAATGTCTTTCAGTCAAGCCTGAGAATTCTTAGTCTCACAATTGGAATACTTAGTTCATTTACATTTTTAAATTTTAATTACTGATATTTGAGTTTATAATGACCACCTCATAAACTGTTTCCTATTTACCTGTTTTCTGTTAATTGTGTTCTATTTTGTCTTCTTTTTAAATAATCAAATGTTTGTCATTATTATATTTACCTTCAATAGATGTAAATTACTTTATTATTTTAGTATATACCCAAGAATATACAATAAGCATATTTAAACTGTTATAGTTAAATATACATTAGTACTTTTAACAACTAATAGAAATATTAACATAATAGAACACTTTAACTCTAGTTACCTCTTTTTGTATACTGTTGTCATTTTTCCTCTACGTAGACTTGTATCATATAAGCTTAAGACCCATTTAGATTTACCTAAAAACATTTTCCATTACTTTTTATTCTGCCTTAAATTTTTGTTTTGTTGTTGGAAAGAATTTTCCTTCTCTCAAAAAATTTTCTTTTTTTTTTTAAAGTTTATTCATTGAGAGAGAGAGAGAGAGCACAGAGGAGGGGCAGAGAGCAAGGGAGAGAGAGAATCCCAAGCAGGCTCTGCACTGTGCAGAGCCTTACGTGGGGCCCAATCTCACAAACCATGAGATTGTGACCTGAGCCAAAATCAAGAGTCAGACACTTAACGGACTGAGCCATCATTTGGTTTTTGTACTGAGATATTGCTATGACAAACAGGTGAGGGAAAAAAAATATCTTTAAATCATATTCACTTCTGAATTCTAGCTTAGGAGTTGCCTCGCCTGAAAGGGAAGGTTGTATTCTCCTTTTGCTAGGAAGTATTCTCAGGAAGAACACTTGACAAGGAACAAATTAAAAACAGACTGGCAGAGGGAGAAGTTAAACTGCATTACAGCTGTTAGAACTACCTCAGTAAATCCAACAGTGGCTCTAGTCCTGAAATGGCGATTACAGTCATCACTAATTGAAGCAAGTGAAGTTAATACTTGCTTACCCATACCAACCAGTTATTGGATATGGGCTGTTCCTGGTGAGGTAGGATAAACTTGGAAATATATAGATTCTCCCAATTCAAACAAAGGAGAAACAAATATAAATAAATTAACCCTGTCCTGTGTGGGTTATTGAAATTTTAATCAATTCTCACAATACCTTTGTAGAAAACATTTTAATAGCCATAAAGAAGTGTTCTTTTTGGACCCTTAGATCAGGGGAGTGAAAACACTCCCAAATGCCATTAAGACATGAGTTCTTGAATCTTACTTAAACTCTTTTTTAGCTTGCCTCTCTCTTCAGCCATGCACCTGTGAACTGGCTGTCTTTACATTTAGCATTTTGTTCCAGTTAACTTTGTCAAAATAATGTCATTAAAAACAATAAAATATTTGTGGGTACAACAATGAAAGCATTTATTCTTACACAGCTGCAAGCCTGCTAGATTTTGTCTGTTGTAGGCCACATTTGGTTGCAAGGCTTTCTTCTTGGGAAAGTTGATTGTTAGGCTAAGGTAGCTCTGCTTCCATGTCTCTTCTCTTTTCTGGACTAGTTGGCTGGCTGTCGGGGACATGTTATTTTCACAATGACGGTGGAATTGTAAGAGAGCATACAGAAATGTACATGACGTTTTAAATCTGATGTTCAGAACTGCCTACTGATGCAAGTCACATGGCCAGAACAAAGTTAAAGAGTGAGAAGTTAAGCCCCATCTTTTCGATGGGAAGAAGTGTAAAGTAATACCATAACAAAAGTTGTGGATTTGGGGAGGATTAAAGAATGGAGATCAATAGTAAATCTACATTTTCCTTCCATGCCTCTGCAGTTTTTATTTAGCTCATCTACTTGAAGAGGCTGGAGCTATTTCATTGCTCAGGCAACAAATGATATCTTGGGTCTCTTTATTTTTATATTTTCAGTGAATCAGAGAAATTTGTCATATAGTCCATATTCTATGAAACTTTCAGTGGCTTATTTTAATATAATATTTCTTTAGTTTGTCCAGCTGAATAAGGAAGATAACTCTGACAAAGAAGCTAAAAATATAAGAAAGATACAGTAAAATTTTATATTGGGTTTAAACTAGAAGTAATGCCATGTGTTTTTAATCTGTGACAAAGACACAGTAAATTTTGGAAAGTAAAATTAACCCTATTTAAAATTAGGAGTATTTTTCTTCTGCATCTCCTTTTAAAGAGCAATCCAATGTAAGTGCATAATTTGTGTTACTTTTAAATAATGATATTATGACATTTAACTAAAGTGCTTATTTCAAGTTTTATTGCTGAAATTATATTTGGAGATCAAGACCCTCAAGGGGACCTTCGAGGCCTGTTTTATGGCCTTCTATTCCAACATAGATCTGCAGTAGCTAACATGACTTCCTACACACAGGAAAATCTCTGTATAGTTGTGGTGGTATGGAAGACAATAAAGAGAATATGCACACATATGTGCACCCACAGTATTGATGCCGTGTTCAAGAATTTTAAATGAATTAAGAGCATATTAGATACTATTCAGCATTTAAAATGAAAATCAACTGATATGCATGGAAAACATGCATTCTCATTTCAATAGCAGCACTTTTTAGAAACTAAATATATGATTAGGAAAGACCATGAAAGAGCATGATGAGAATTTATTCTTACTGGAGGAACAAAGAAAGGCAAATTATTAAGGATGTTCATAGACAACATATTTTTTAAATATTCCCAGTACTTAGAAATAATTATCAATTAATATCATAAACATATAACTATAAGGAAATAAGAAAAATTTTGCAAATCAGTTTAAATTTTTAATGACTTTAGACTGTATATAGTATGTTTCTACTAATTTTACCACACATAACCATCTTCTACCTATAAATATATTTTGAAAAAGAAACGCAAATCTGAAGGCATCACAATTCTGACTTCAAGCTGTATTACAAAGCTATAGTCATCAAAACAGTATGGTACTAGCATAAAAACAGACACACTGATCAAATTGGTAGTATTAACCTGGGTGACAGTCCAGACAAATTAATCCAGATCTAACTGGAACTGTTTTTTAATCTCTACCCAAGGAATGTACATTTTATGTGAGGGAAAAATAATCATTTGCCACCTCAAGTGATTCCATTTACTGTTTGGAATGCTATAGATATTACTTCTAACTTGAAAACAACAAAGAAAGAGTCTTAATACACACTGCCACATTTCTAAGTGAATAAATTGAATAAAACATTGAAGATTCTGAATTTAGAGTATATCTACAATATATCATTTTGCAATTTATACAAAATTTGTGATGTAATATTATTGTTTTTTTATAATGATGAAATTATTATCAGAGAGGAAAACATTGAGAATCAAACTAAATATTCCAGATTCATACACCTGGTAAGAGTAACAGTCTGAGCTCTAACTCACGTGTATTTTAAGCCTGATTCCATGATCTGAATAATGTACTCCATAACATCCATAAAAGGATACATGTTTGGATAGGGGAAAAAAATCTTAATTAAATGCTTGTATAGTAAGCCTTTTAAATTGATTTCATTTTCACAACAAACCTTCCAGGACTGGTCCTTATTTCTTCTTCTAGATTCAGGAATCTGGAAGATATTAAGGACTTTGTCCAGCTAGGCTCATAGCACAGCCACGTAATGAACACAGGTTTCCTAGCCACAAGGGGTCTGTATTTTCCATTATCATGTGCTTCTTATCATTTTTTTATTTATAACATGGAAACTACATATCTTTTTCAAATTAGAGACAAATCTGGTAGCTGGCACTTTAAAAGAAGATTTTTTTTTTAAAGCAACATTCCTAACCTCCAGAAAGTTGGAATCAGAGTGTATAATGGAAAAGTCTTTGGGATGCAAGAGGTATGATTTAGCGGATATAATCATCCACTTCTTGTAGGACACTTTGTTTCCAGTTCAGTGCTCTCATAAATAAATCTGCTACCCTGAACATTAGGCACAAGTTTTTTTTTAATGGACGCAGGACTTCATTTCTGTGACATAAATGTCCAGGATTATAATATCTGGGTCATATGGTAAATTATATATTTACTTTTTAAGAAACTGCCAAACATTTTTTTAGAGTGACCATACTATTTTACCTGTCTCACCAGCAATGTATGAGTGGTTGGCTTCTCCACATTGTCAGCAGCATTTGGTACTGCCACTATTTTTTATTTCAAGGTGTTCTAAAACATATGAAGTGGTCTTAATTTGTATTTTCTGAATGGTTAGTGATGTTGAACATTTTTCATATGGTGATTTGCTTTCTTGTATCCTAATTAGTGAAATATCTGTTTGTACCTTTGACCTATTTTCTAAATGATTTTTTTTTTACTAGGTTAGAAGAATATCTTATTCTAGATATGTGTCTGTTGTCACATATATGGTTTGCAAGTGTTTTTCTCCAAGTCTGTATCATGACAGGGTCTTTCACAGAGCAAAATTTTTAATTTTAATAAAGTCCAACTTACAGATTTTTATATATGAATTACATTTTAAGTCTAAAAATTCCTTATCTAGCCCGAGGTCCAAAAATGTTCTCCATTTTCTTCTAAAAGCTTTATAGTTTTATATTTCACATTTAAATCTATGATTTATTTGCCATTTTCTGTACATGGTGCGAGATGTCATTGAAGGTCCATGAAGGTCCAATTGCTTTATCTGTTTATTATTTTCAGGCTTTTTTTTTTTTTTTTACCCTCAATGTGTTTGTTTTTCAATAATTTTTATTAATACTTCTTTCAGTTTACTAATCTTTTCATCTGTAATATCTATTCTAATAGTTAACTCATCCAGCTGCTTTTAAAAAATTTTTTTGATGTTTATTTTTTGAGAGAGAGAGAGAGAGATTGCGAGCTGGAGAAGGCCAGAGAGAGAGGGAGACATAGAATCCTAAGTGGGCTGTCAGCACAGAGCCCGATGTGGGGCTCAAACCCATGAACAGTAAGATCATGGCCTGAGCCGAAGTCAGATGCTTAATTGATTGAACCCAGGCAAACCTAGCATGTTTTTATCTATGCTTTGTAGTTTTCATCTCTAGAAGTTTGATTTGAGTCATTGTTACATCTTTCATGTCACTACTTGACATGCTCAATCTCTCTTCTAGCTTCTTGAACATATGGGATCATTAGAATAACTGTTTTGATGTGCTTGTCTTATAATTATATACTATCTGCTTCAGTTCTAGATTTTTAAGATTGGTTGATTTGTCTCTTCATTTTCATTGATGATTTACTGCTTCTTGCATGACTGGTATGGTTAAAATGGTTTATTCTAGATCTAGAAATAGCCTGAGCTGTTTAAAGAGATTTATTGGCCTGATAGAAATTCTTGGACAATGCTTTAAATGAATTGATTAATGATGCTGTTTTATAATCGGGTTTCAAAGTGTGTTTTTGTTTATTTGTTCATTTGTTTGTCTTTTAACCAGCTTAGCAAGAATGTTTTTGATAAAATAATGATCGGTGGTTTGTACCTTGTTTTGGCAAATCCTCAGAGGGTTGAAGCTGCTCACATAGGAAGAATATGGCCAGCTGGGTACACAAGGTCCAGATTTACATTCCATTCTGGATTCCCTGAATATGATGTGTCCTGTGCACATGATGGTGGTTCCTACAGAGAGAGAAAACATATTCTATAAACCCCTGTAGAGGGTGGACAATTGGATTCTGCTTCTGCAAAACCCTGCTGGGACCCAGCTCTTAGCTGTGATGCATATTCTTACTTCAATGCTGTTGTATTCTATACATTTCTTGCAACAAACTTGAAATGCATAAGCATTGCTATTTTAGGTCTTATGACTCTTCTTTCACAATTGAAGTCTGATTTACTGCCACAGTTAGTGCACCTGGTAATTTTTTTTTATCAGATGTCAGACATTAAATTTTTACCTTGCGGGGTATGGGATATTTTTGTTCCTATACATATTCATGAGCATTGTTCAGAAATGTAGTCATATTACTTAAAACAATTTGATCCTTTTGTTTCTTGCTATCAGCCTTGTAAGCCAAGACTAGAGCACCATTTATTCTGGGGCTAAATTTGCCCCATCACTGAAACAAAACTATTCAGAATACTCTACCTGATGGCCTACAAATTGATATTTTGCACTTCAGCTATTCTAAAGACACACTCTACCTTACCTGGTATGAGACTTGAGGATTGTTTCTATAATCCTTTCAGGTGTTTCTTTCCCCAGTCTCAGGTGTTTTCTTCATGTGTATATCATGATCAGTAGTTATCTGAAGGCCTGAAGCCTTGAGAGAGACTCCCCTCAGATGTTTAGATCCCTCTCTGTCTCTCTGTCTCTCTCTCTGTCTCTCTCTCCATCCATTTCCTTCACTCTCCCTCTCTCCAGCTATCTCCTCTCCAGTATTTTGGATTGACTACCATAGCCACCTTGGTCTCCTTGGATTCCCAGGTTTATCCCCTCAATTCAGGCAGCATATGCTCTCCTCATTCCACAGGCTAAAACTTCTTCGCAGGCAATAAGATGGGACAGTCACAGGGTTCTTTTCATCTGTTTCACATCTTTCAGGGATCACTGTCCTTTGTTGCCAGATATCCAATGAATTCTCCAATATTTTTGTGAAATTTTTTGTTCTTTTTAAATTTTATTTTAGACAAAGGAATAAGTCTGGTCCTGTTACTCCATCTTTACTGGAAGTAGAAGTCCCTGAAGACGATTTCTTCTTATTTAATGAAACAATCATTAGGAATGCATTAAGTCACTTATACTTTTAAAGTTTTTGAGTAATGGGCTATAAGCTAAATTTCTTTGAGAATTCCATGAGAGAAAAATACTATTTATGATAAACTATTTTGCTTTTCTTGCTTCCCTTTCTTTAAAAGTGTCTTTATTTATTTTGAGAGAAAGAGAGAATGTGAGCAGAGGAGGGGAAGAGAGAGAGAGGAAGAGGAAAAGAGAGAATCCCAAGCAGGCTCCGTGCTATTTGCGAGGAGCCTAATGCAGGGCTTGAACCCACGAATCATGAGATCATACTCTGACTGAAATCAAAAGTTGGATGCTGAACTGACTGAGCCACTCAGGTGTCCTCTGCTTTTCTCAGTTCCATAACAATAAATTCAGCAAGTAATACTTTTCTCCCCTTTCTGCCTGGGAGGCAAAAAACAAGATGTAAATTTTATGATGAAATTCCAAAGCTATAACTTAGAGCCTTATTTCAGCTCTATGTATCTCTGATTGTTCCCTATTTGTTAGTTTGTCTTATGGATCATAACTTTGCTTCAATAGCTCTGCTGTATCTATTGTCTTTATTAAGACACTTAGGGGGCTCAGGCAGTTAGATAATTTTAAGTAGTATCTGCATAGAATTCAACTAATGTCTTAGCTCTGTTTCTTTCAGTCTATACCACAGTTCCTATGTCTCATCCGGGTTACCTGGGTATCTGAATAGCTCTGCATACTATTATGTACTACCCTCCTGGAGCAATCTTCTCATTACAGCTTCTAATTTGGGGGGAAATATTGACATACGATAGTTTCTGAATAAATATCTGTTGGATTGATGAATAAACTAATTCCTTTAATTGGAGATTTTAGCCTCATGTAGGAATCACAGGATATGGCACATCCCATTATATACAAGTATGGCAAATTCTATTCTTGTAATAGACTTTAACACCAAAGATATCCTCACAAAGAGCAATCCTTTCCTGATTTTCCTTGCAAAGAGGAAGAGACTATAGAAAGTTGATCTGTGGGCTTGCACACCACAGACTCCTCCAGTTACATTTATAAAACAAAGTATTTACAGTTTTATCAAGAATACCACGGAACTCACAATCCTTGTGTGTGTGTGTGGGGGGGGTGGGTGGGTGTGGGTGTGGGTGTGTGGGTGTGGGTGTATGGGTGTGGGTGTGGGTGTGGACAGAGAGAAAGACGGGGACAGAGAGAGGTAGAAAGGAAAATAGAAGAAGACATTATAGCTGGTCAGGAGGTTGGCTAATTCCTTAGAGCTCTTTATTAGGAAAAAAAGAACTACCAGTGGGCCTCTCAGCATGTCAGACCATTGGGTTGCTTCCAAAGCAATTAATTCTCAGTGGGGTGCAAGTGAATTCATTAAAATAGAGAATTGTATTGCCTCTGAGGATTTGTGGGAAGGTTTGGATCTTTTAGAGGAGTAACAGCTGAATGAGCAAGTAAAGCCAATTGTAACTTTTCCAGTTTCTCAGTTATAATTCAGGTTGATTCGGAGTGAGATACAATTATGGTAAAGAGTAACAATTGTTTTATCTTTACAGCTGACTAGAATCACTGTACCTTATATGTATATTAGTACCAATCTTTCATTTGATTGATGTCATAGATTAAATCAGAGAGACAAATGGAATAGATCAATTTTTTAATAAGGAGAATCTGAAGCAGGAAATTAGTTTATGGCAAGTTGCCTCCGAATCCTAGTACTTTTGCGATTAGCTCTAAATAGGAGTTAGTCTATATATGCAGGACTGAATGTGTGAGTACCTGAGGAAGTATATGCATTTGCACTGGGAGAGAGCTGGTGTAAAAGTGGCACGATTAGCATTCAAGAAAGCTAAAACATGTTTACTCTGCTGTCCAACATCAATTCTAAAGTTTCATGACAAAGATGAACATGAAAAGATAGCTGTCATTGAGGATTTGATTCTAATGACTTACTGATTTCCCTTTTAAAATCATTAAGACATTACCAGAAATCACCCACATTATTTTATATGTTATTTGACTTCATATTAATTTCTGAGTTAAATATAACTAATCTTATTTTATAAATAAAATCTCAACTGTTATGTGATGGTGAAATACATTTAAACCAGAAGTTATTTACATTTTTAACTCTATTAACATCATCAGCACTATGAAATATTGAAGTTTTATCTTACATATTTATTTATACCTACATAGATACAATAAAAATAAGAAAAAAAGACATCTTATTCAGGGTTTTAAAGAATATATGACAAAGGAGTATATGAAAATACTGCATTTCTCCATTTTATGTATTAATATATGACTCAGAGAATCTGTGCGTGTGTGTATTCCAAGAGACACAGATATGGTTCTAGATTAAGTTACTGTAAGACCTACCAGTGATATTGTTCCCATTAAAAAATGTCTGGATAAATGTGTATTGGGCAGGTCTTGCCTCAGTGTTCTAGGTGGAGATAGGTTAACCTTGCTGTCACTTTCACTACAATAATCATTTGATGCTAACGGGCCTGCTAGTCCACCTAGTTAGCTCAAGGCAAAGTTGCTAAGTGAGTGTAGAATTTTTCAGTCTTTACTTATACTTTCTTTTTCATTCAGTTATCTCCTATAGGCACCCAGTGGCCTTTTCTTAAAAAATGTTTTTATTTCTTTATTTTGAGAGAGAAAGGGAGACAGAGAGAGAGAGAGAGAGCACAGAGCACATGCATGTGTGCAAGAGAGAGTTGGAGAGGGGCAGAGAGAGAAGGAGAGGGAGAATTCCAAGCAGGTTCTGCATTGTCTTAGCAGAGCCCAGCATGGGGCTCAATCTCAGGAACGATGAGATCATAACCTGAGCCAAAATTAAGAGTTGGGGTCCTTAACTGACTGAGCTACCCAGGCACCCCAAGCACCCAGTGATCTTAAGCTGCTGTTCTCACCTGTCCTCTGAAGGAAAAGTGACAATTCACCTTCCTTAAGGAAAATCCTTGGGGATTTAATGCACTTAAGCGTCTAACTCCTCCCAGATATATTTGTCTTCCAAAGAAGGATGGCCAGGGTGCGTTTGCTTCATTCATTGAATGACTTCTGTGAAATCTTTCCACTCTTCCTCTAATAATGGTATACTTTTTAAGAAAACCAATCTGATGTCTAACTGCAAATATTTTAAGTTTTACTAGGCTTTGGAAAGAGATCAACATATTAACATAAAGCACAGTTTTTTATTTTGAAACTCACTGTTGAATTGTCCCCCATTCCACCTAACTTTTATATGGATGCATACTTGTTTCCAGTAATTTGCAAATAGCTGTTTTCTCCTCTGTTTAAGTGGTAATCTTCCCACTACCTAGCACAGTAGGGGTTTGATAAATACTTGTTGATGAAGCTAACCTGCACCACAATATCTGACCTAAGTTGTCACTTATGATTCCCCAGACACTGCTGTTTAATTGCTTTCAATTATCTTAGCCCGTGTCTACCCAAGCAAAATGAAGTGGTGAGTCAAGCAATTGTCTTGTGAATGTGATCAATATAGAAATTCAATACGGATAATTAAGGCACCCCCAACTCACTTTTTTCTTACTAACAAGCTTTCTTTTCACCAGAATTGTTCAGATAATTGCCTCAACTGTCCATTTTACTTTGCGTCATAGACACAGGTCTGTAACTAGCTTAACGGACCATGGAAAAACTGAATGGTCAGTGCAGTTCACAGATAGACCATCACCTAGTTCATTCATCTGTGTTGCTTCTGTATAAATCAGGATGACTGGTCTTAGAAAACTGCATTGATTAGATCTGTCTCTTAACAGCTTAGGTCTATAGGACACAGATATGTTCCTGGCTTCCATGTTTCTGAGCAGTTCCATATTCATCACTGTTCCCAAATCTAGCAAATGACAACCTATACTAAAGGAATTTATGACAACCAGAGGGTTAATTTGGATCATGCATGTGGCCAGCAGAAACATTTTAGACCTCAAATGGGTACTGTTTGACAGAATGAACACAAAAGTAAACTTAATGTCATCAGATTGCTGAAAAACAAGTTCCGTTTCATTAAGGAAAAATACATCCTTTTCCACAAACATTTCATCTTAATTAGTGAAGTAACCTTCTGGACATAGCACAAGCTTCTGATTTTTAAAAAGAAATTAATGTTTACTTATTTTTGAGACGGAGACAGAACATGAGCAGGTAGGGGCAGAGACAGTGGGAAATACAGAATCTGAAACAGGCTCCAGGCTCTGAACTGTAAGCTCAGAGCCCTATGCGGGGCTCGAACTCACGAACTGTGAGATCATGATCTGAGCTGAAGTCAGACACTTAATGGACTAAGCCATCCCAGCACCCCATAGCACAAACTTCTAAAAATACTCACTGAGTGGCTTAGACTTCAAATATTTGACAAATGCCCACATTTTTAATGTTTAGTTGTTTCCATATTTTCTTTATAACATTATGACTTAAATATACATTAAGTTCTGTGGACCATGTGATTGTGAATTTTGTTTTTTTCTATAGCATTCTGCTTCTCTTAACCAAGTTAGTTACATGGCATATTGTTTTAGAAAAGATTGAAAAGAGGCAGTTGCTTTTCTAAACAGCAGTTTAAGGAGTGCTTAAAGAATAAATACAGGGAAAGTTAAAAATAGCAGGAAAGGACAAAGTATAATTTAAAATATACAGTAAAAAGTCTGAGCAGCTGAATGAACCTTTTGTTTTCTTTTTGTAACCCTCAAAATATTTTAGAATCAAATTTTTTATATTCGATCCCCAAAACCTTTTTGTTTCTATGGGGAAAAGAGTTTATGCATTTTTTTGGCTATCCACTGGTCTTTGCAATGGTATATTTTAATGGTATGTTTATAGAAGAATTAGAAACACATGCAAGAATTTTCCTCTTAAAATACAGATGGGCTTAGATTTTAGGGAAAACATCCTTAGAAAACCAGATTCATTTTAAATGAATTCAAACACATTAAGCTTACTGTTTTTGTTTGTTTGGTTATTTGTTGTTTTTGAGAGTGCCTACACATGCTGGGATGCAAATCAGGGAGGAGCAGAGGATAAGGGAGAGAGACAATCTTAAGCAGGTCCATGCCTGCTTATGAGAAAAGGGGGCTTGATCTCACAACTGTAAGGACTGACCTGACCTGAGGAGGAATCAAGAGTCAGATGCTTAGCAGACTGAACCACTGAGGTACTCTCCTTTTTTTTTTTTTTTGAAAGAGAGTATTTCTATTTTAAATAATCATTGAACTTTCTCAAAACCTGGCAACATTGTTCTTACATGCTCAAGGCAAAGTTTTATAAAGGAAGGGAAAGGAGGGAGGAGTAAGTTTATCATAGTAAATGGCCAAGCTTTGGACTTCTAAAATATTGATTCCCCATATCAAATTTTTGAATTTTAAATAATTCCTATCCTCATCTCACATCACCTCGAAAGCCCTAAGTTTACATTTTTATTTCCATATGGATAAGTGGATATATCTGGTGTTAACAAATACCCATTAAATGAAAACAAAAAATGAACTCCTTATAACGTAGTCCTAAAAGTGAATTGTTTTCTATTTACCAATTAATTTGCCTGAAAATTCCCAGAGAGTCACTTCAACATGCATTTTATTTTGCCTGTACATGCCTAGCCAGAATTGGATTTCCTGTGAGGTAGATGACTATCAGAGTGCAATGTAATACAAGACAAAGACCAGACTGGCACAAGCAAGATCATTCCTATCGTAAATAGAAATGCCTCCCTTACTGACTGCTTTAAACAGAAGTTCGTATGTAAACAAATCTTTGTCAAAATGATATCATTAAAAAAACCACTTTACTGTTGCATTACTCTGGCAGCCACTACTGTCAGACTGTATTCCAAATCATTACTGAACGATGACATTCAGGACAGTAAATGTTCTATAGTATGCTAAATAATTAAAAAGAAATGCTAGTGATTATTTATATTTAACAAAGTTTCAGTTATTGTAAACATGTAAATCCGCTAATTTTTACTGGCCTAACTCTTTGGTTTGATGTGCATAGTAACCAGCTGTGTTTTTGAAGAGATCAGCCCATTAAAAACAATTATGGGCCTAAGCAACCCACACACCCTGAATATCGAAATCTACTTATTTTGTCATTCTAGGAAACCCACAGAGAGCAGGTGTGTAGGATTACCACCTTTAGCAAAACTCTGCAAATAGTATGTTAAAGGTTGAAAAATTCAGAATACACTAACAACAAGTTTTATCAGTAGGCTGTAAGGAAAAATTTCAAGTGTTGCCAAATCTATGAAACAAAGTCTGTAATAGTTAGGCAAGATTTTAAAAGTGGGACTTTGATGATACAATGGATAACCTAACATGTGTATTCTATCTGTAAAGTGGAAATATTTGTTCAGAAATTTCATACTTTTATCTTGAAATCAGCCACACTGAGTGGATTTTGTGATGGAAATAAAATACGTTTTAAATCAAGATTTCATTCATTGTTATTTGAATGTCCAGGCCTAAGACAGAGATTGAGAAAATGTTAATAATGCAGACTGAACATAAATGTTTGCTAAACATATAGCTCTTACATTGTAAATAACACAATAAATTGAGAGAATATTCTTCCAGTTCAAAAATCATTCTCTGATTCAGAAAAAAATATTTTATGTCACTGAAGAATAAGATAATTTCCTACATATATCATAATTGTTTCATTTTCTTCTTACATATTAATGCAAACAAAATATCAGCCACTATTCATGTTAGAACTACACTCATTAATCATTGTAATTATATGCTTTATGTTTACAAAAATTGAAAAAAAACTCAGTGAAAGCATTCTGTGAGAATCAATTGGCTATATGGAATTTATATTAAAGAGCATATTTTTATAATTATTTCATATCATGTGCTATACATACATTATATTAGAAAAAAGTCCCAATAAACTTAGTTACATACTTGTATAACAGGCCATTAAACATTTGCTAGCATACTATTGCATAAATAATCAAACAAAAAATGTAATCTTAAGTTTGGTATTCAAAAGTATGAGACTGCCCTTGGAATCATTAGAATCGGAGAGAAAGCCATCGGCAGCACTCGCTCCCCATCCAAATCCCAGTCCCTAGTACAGAAAAGGATGATAGATATAGCAGAATTAGAAGAACTGGACCACATATACATACATATGTTTGCATGTTTTAAAATACTCAGTACTTTCATATATAGCTGGCTACATTATTTTTCAAGCTACAGTGCAGTATCATTAAATGGTATAATTCAGATATTTTTTTTTTCTGTGGAATCTGAATTGATTGCTGGTACAAATGTGAGGGTTTCAGGTCATTATTCCTAGGGTTACTCAAAGGCAATGATTGAGACAACACACAGGGGAGCCAACTCTTACCCAGGCATGGGGTAGGGAGTGGGAAGTTAACCACTGCTCGAAAGCCCATTTTTGCAAAGTGCAAATGTAATTGCAAGATCAAATCTTTAACATTTACTTTGACTTTATTGTGTAAAAGGTCTGTCTATATATAAATTTCAGAAGGTGTTCTAGTGGATTTGTATAATTATTTTGGTGAAATTACTTAAAACTATAAAACAGAATGAAATGAATTCTTTACACAGTTTTGAGTATAGAGATGGGCATATTGAAAGCATTCAAAAATACTTTTTTTTATTGATTTTGATGTCTGGTATATAGGCATATATCCCTTGCTTTTGTTTTTTTAACAACAATCTTAAAATGGCCACAAAATCCTATACAGAAGTATTATTGGCATTTACTTCAGTGGGTAGAAGAATGAATTTTCTTATAGAATGTCTTAAATAAATCATAAATGATAATTTCTATACCATTTTTGAATAATAAAAGTCTATAATTAGAAAACAATTAGAAATTCTTAAATTAAAAAAAAACTCTTATTGTTGCTTCTGATTATTTATTCTGTTTTAAATTTAAATATTCCTGCTATTCACAAAGTTCAAACACATGATAAAAATATGTGACCTGGAGTTATTACCAAATATCGATAACACCATTCGATGGAAATACGTTGCATAAAATTTCTGATGATATCCATATACCATTTCTATCCGTCATATTAAAATCCCGTAAATAAATAATAGTTGTCTATAAAAATAATTTATAAGTGCCAGAATTATAATTAAGGACAAAGAACAAAGCCGTTATAAAATAATAAACACAGAAGCAGACAAAAAATGAGTGATTGAAGAGTGAAAGCAAGGTCTAACTCAAGTAATTGTCAGCTAGTTGGTATGGATATAAGGGTTTGGAGAAGATTACAATAACTGGTCTAGGGAGTTTACCTAGAAAACGAGAGAAAATATATTCTTTAAAAGTTATTGAGGCTGGAGAGCCAGCAGATCAAATCTGAGCAGAGTCTGGGGATAGTAGAATGGCATTTATTTATTCAACATTCCACAAATATTTATTAATTACCTTGCATGAGTCTTACACTGTCTTTGGACCTTGAAATACATCAGTGAGCTAAATAGCAATGTTTTCTGCCCAAGAGAACTTACATTTTAGTATCTGGAGGCAGACAGTGAGTAATAAACAAACATACATAATAACTAAGCAAATTACATAATATTTTAGAGGATGTTAGGTACTACACAAAAGTAGTTTGGTGGTGAGTAACATTAAGGATGTGTATCACCTTGAAATAGTATGATCAAAGGAATTCATTAGAAGATGAGATCTGACCAAAGATTACCAAGAGAGAGAAAATTAGCCATACCTAAAGCAAAGGGTACAAGGTGATATAGCTACAAAGAAGCCAGTGTGGCTGGAAAAAGGTACAAGACGAGAGAAGAGCAGGTGAGATGATGACAGAGGTTACTGGACACAGAGAGATAATGCATAGCTATACAGATCAGCTTACACACTTTGGTATATTTCTCCAAGTGAAGCTAGGAGTCTTCAGAAACGGAGGCAGAGGACTGACATGATGTTACATAATTTCACATTGTTGAGCAACTATTACTACCTTCCATCTCTGGAACTAAACTAACAGTTTAGTCATCTTCCCAAACTGAAACTCTGTGTCCATTAACCAAGAACTGCCCATTCTCTTCTTCCTTCCAGCCCCTGACAATCACCATTCTACTTCTTGTCTCCACAAATTTGACTATTATATGTATGCCACGTAAGGGAAATCACACAATATTTGTGCTTTGTGACTGGTTAATTTCACTCAGTATAAGTCTTCAAGGTGCATCTGTATTGCAGCATGTGTTAGAATTTCCTCATTTTAAAGCTGAATAATAATGTTGCTTAACATTTTAAAAGAATCTCTCAGTCTAAACTGTTGAGGTACAAGTAAGAAGTGAGGGGACTTATTTGTTATAAATACATTACCATGATTCAAGAAAGTGATAATGTTGGCTTAGATTCTAGCAGTGAAGATAGAGAAAAGTGACCAGATGTTGGTATGTTTTGATGATAAGAAGAAGAGGATGTTGGTTTGAAAGAAGGGTGGGTAGAGCCATGGACGGTCTGGTTAGTGAGCTGTGGGCATGTGTCATTTCTTGACTCAAGCATTTAATATCTTTTTTCTCAAATAGTAGTTGCCTCATCTGCCTCGGTTCCCAAGTAATGAATGGCCTGGTGCGGAGGCAACCTACAAGTAGTTGGTATTGCTGACACATCAGAAATATTTTGGACAGAAGACTCTTTAGAATGGATACATGCATATGTTGTTAAGAGGGGTTGGGGAGAAAGGAATGGGAAATATTGGCATTAACAACTCTTCAAAAAAGTATGTTGAGAAGGATAGCCAAGAAACAGGGCAGTAACTGGCAATGAAAGTGGGATCAATGCACAGTTTTGTTTTCAGATAGAAGAAAAATGGCATGTGTGATGCACTAGATGAGAATGATTCAGTAAAGTGGAAACACTAAATGATATATGAAAGAAGGCACAGAATTGTGTAGAGATGGCTTCAAGTTGTCAAAAGTGGTAAGGACAAGATATAAATACTGACAGTGCTGTCTTGGACACCAGTGTGGCTACGAGTATGTGGCTGCGGGTGCTAGTGGATGAGTGGACGTGTGGGGACTTCTCTATTGCTTTAATTTTCTTAGTAAAGTAAAAATCAAGGTCATTAGCTTGGTGATGTTAGGGGACTGAGGAGGTAAGAAAATACACGAAACAGTCATGCAAGCCATTAAGAAACCATGAGTTCAGCAGTTCAGGCTTATACACATTTGAAACCTGTATTTTCCAGCAAGGTTGCTTAAGACTTAAAGGCATTTCTCAAGAATATCTTGAAAGAAATGGAATAAGCTTCAGTTAAATTTTTTATCAAGGCACAAGCTATGATGTTATCACATGTGTTAATGACTGAAAGAAAATATTCACAGTATGTTATAAAGAGGCATGATCTAGGAGCCACAAGATCTATAGTCCAGAATATTATACATCTCTGACAGGCCTATGGCGTTGGTCAAATCACTGGGACCTTTCTTCTTCATTCTGAAAATTCAGAGGTTTCAAATAGTTTTTTCAAGTAGTTTTATTTATATAATTTCTGGAAACAAAATGCCTGGAATTGGATGAAACTATAGATCCATTTCAGTGTTATCATTAATAACGATTAAAGAATATGAGTCATAAGTCTCTTTTTAAAATGAAGTGCTATTTATATTAAGTTTATAAAGATTATGTGTATGTAATGATTAAATTCCAAGGCTTTTGTTCTCCTATTTCTCTAATTCATAGTCATTTTAAGATCATATTTGTGCTCTGGACTTACTAAATAAATGTAATGGTGCTATTAAGTTGTCATAGTTCCTTTAAATTTCAGCCAGTAACTTCTTAGAAGTTACTGCTGACCATTTTAGTTTGCAGTGAAAGTCAATAACATCATAAGACACCACTGGAAACTTTTCTGGTGGGACAGAGGAAGAACTACATTATAGCTATGGATTTGCTAGTAACTTATTTTGGAATTTAAGATACTCCCTATTTTTTGTTGAATAACTCTGTTTTCCATAGAGTAAACAACACCTATTCTATATGACACTCAGAAGTTGACTGGAGAATCCATTTGTCTGCAATTTCCTCTGAGGAAGTGTGTGTAACAAAATACATTATTATCTGGTTGATTTTACAAAAGCCCTAAATTAAGGGTACTTTTTTACTTTGGGTTAAAGCATTTTTTAAATTGCATTTAAAAGACAATTTCAAGAAACCAAGAAAGAGAAGTAGATTATAGTGCTCACATTCACTTTAAATTTATATTAGAGTAAATGTTAATGACATGCCTAGCTAGCATCTGGCTAAAGGTTAAAAATATTGAGCATCAGTTGGTTCTGAACCCCATCAGGCACTGCCCATTCATGTAGGTTAGTGTCTGCAAATTCTAGGTAAACTTCATCTAATCTAGTAAGGGGGGGGGGTCCCTGATTCAGATGAACGTCATTTCTGAGATCTGAGAAGGCAGCATTGTGAAATGATGGGAAAATCCAATCATAATCCCACTACCCACCCTGCCTCAATCCCAGTAAACTTCCTTCCTCCTCCCCTTTCTTACTTCCCTCCTCCTTGCTTCCTTCCTTCACCCCCTCCCTTCTTCCTTCCCTCCCTCTCCTCTTTTCTTTCCTTCTTTATTCTTTTTCATTTCTTTTCTTCTGTTGTTTAATATTTAAAATTACATAGTAAAGACCTCTGCAAATTATTATATTTTAAACCTCATTAAAAAAATCTTACAAAAGACCTTAAAAGTAATACTAAGTCACTTCAATATTCAAAAAATGAAAGAAATCTTACTGAAGTAGATATTCCATAAATATTTACCTCCATTTTCTTTGATGCTAGACAACTGGATCAAAATATTTTCGTGCTTTCTGCATATAAATAGGTAAAAATAAAATTCATATATATTTCATCTATCTTTTACTGTGAATTGATTTAAAAAAAAGAAAAAAGAAACAACACACTTTAATTTCAAGTCTTTTCTTTTTTCAACTTCTTTTTATATAGTTCTCTTCATATTTCTGGTTTTGTCTTTGTGTTTGTTTGTTTTATATTATTTTGTTTTGCTCAACTTCCCATTCTTTCTATCTAGGCTGTGTCTCAACCATTTTGTCATTCTCTTTCCTTTTTTCCTTTTCTCATTCATTGTCCCTATTGCATAACTGGTTTATGTGTAAAACAGACATTTTTAAATTATAGCTTTTTAACTATAATTTAGTTAAAATGAAAGTTATGATCTATTAATTTCAATTGCAAAATTTTAGTATTTGCATTCTCTCAATTTATATTACCTTGGTTGGGTCTATATATGCCTATGCCCCTCTCTAATTCCATAGCTGTGTTGGTAGGAAGGTAAATATTCAGGTAAGATGGGCAATGTTTTGCTTCACCTGAGTGAAGTCCTAACTAGACAATCATTTCAGTTCCTAGGAAGGGATAGCCCCTCCTGAAAGTGATAAAGGAGATAACCATTTCTGTGCAACCACAGCAAATGATTATTATCATACAAACACTGTGATTTAGAGTATAATATATTATGAATGCACAGAGATATGCCCTTGAATGGTTTTATAACTATTACTTGCAATATTTCATTTGAAAATATTTGTTTCCTCCATTTTTCCCTGGTTTTCAGTACCTTTCTACAAAAAGACTTGTCATTTTCTCTAAAAATAAATACTTTAGGGGCACCTGGGTGGCTCAGTTGGTTAAGTGACTGACTTTGGCTCAGGTCATGATATCATGGTTCTTGGGTTTTAGACCTATGTTGGGCTCTGTGGTAACAGCTCAGAGCCTGGAGCCTGCTTCAGATTCTGTGTGTGTGTCTCTCTCTCTTTCTACCCCTCCCCTGCTCTCCCTCTTGCTCTCTCTCTCCCTCTCTTTCTCTGTCTCTCTGTCTCTCTGTCTCTCTCTCTCTCACACACACACACACACAAATAAACATTTAATAAATTAAAAAAATAAATACTATCTTTTCACAACTTAGTATTTTCTAATATGAAGCCACACTATGTTTCCTATACTATGTCCCAAAATAGATTTAATAAACTGGAAAGGTATAAAGCATAAATATTTTCAAGTTTTAACTTCTGTGTTGAACCATAAAACTATCACTACTATCAAGATAAGAAACAGAACATTACCCATAAAAGTTTTCTTGACCCCCCTTTATAATGCCTTTTTTTCAATTAATCCTCATACAGCTCCAGCCCCAGGTAACCAATGATCTATTATTGTCATGATATATTAGTTGTCATTTTCTAGAAATATAAATATATGGGATCATATAAATGTATATATATATATTTTTTCTTTCCCCACATAGTATAATTATTTGAGATTTTTATGTTGTGTACATTAATATTTCAGTTTTTTATTTCCAAATAGTATTCTTTTGTGTGGATATACCGTGATTTCTTTATCCATTTATCTGTTTCTGAACCATAGATGTTTCTGGTTTTGCTGATTCAAACAGAATGTCTAAAAACTTGTGAATACAATTTTGTATTAACATATTTTCATTTCATTTCTTTGTATTAACATGTTTTCATTTCTCCTCAGTAAACAGGAATTTAATGTAAATTGAATGTAAATGGTTACTTTACACAATATATGTACATTGAATATCTTAAAAAAAACCCAGCTAAACTGAAGTCCAAAAAGGCTGCATATTTTTTACATTTTCAGTGTCTTAAGAATTTCTTTGTCCACATTCGCAGTAACACTTCAGCTAATTTAACATAAGATATTCCCTTGATCACTTTCTCAAACAGTTACAATTTGCCAGTTCTGGAAAAATGGGGTTAGAGGCAGCATGTTAGCCCATTAAAAGACAAAAAAACACTGTTTCTAACATCACAGGTTGCAAGATCCAACAAGATCAGCGAGATCTGAAAGATGACTGCAGAAAGAAGTGGGGAGGGTGGAGCAAACTCATGTAAGGACATAAACTTGAGGTTCTTACAGTAATAATTGCACTACTACAGGAAATGATAGGATGAGCTTTTCTAGAATAAGGAATTTCATCCAAATGAGAAAAGGGAGAAAACATTGGCTAAATAGATTTTACAAAAACTTTTTTGAAAAGATACAGAACAAGTGGATACTGGAAATTTTAGGTCTGGAGGTTGCTCTGAGGAGTAGAGGAACTTGGCTAGCCAAGGAGACAATCTACAAGCTGGGATGACCAGAAATATGAGTACCAAGAACTAAAGACAATTTTGTCTCCAGAGAAACATAGAACTACATCAATTGGTTTCTTAGAAGAAGAAAAATACTCCCTAAAAATACAGGTTATGTTGAAAGTTACAGTAATGAGCCTAGCAGTTCAAATTCAATGGATTGAGAATTTTAGGGTTTACTTGTATCTGTGTCATTAAGATTAAGTCAGGATTAGTAGAAGCTCATTACTCCATACCCAGAGTACTGAGTGAAAACACTAAAAGAAAGTCTCTGTCTTTTTATTAATAAACTTAAGAAATCCAAATCAGCCAAGCAAAACAAAAACAAAACAAAAACACAAAAAACAAAGAAACAAAACAAAACCACACACACACAAAACAAAAAACCCAAAACAAAACAAACAAAAATACCAAAAACCGAACCAAAACAAAATAAAAAAAACCTGTTTTGAATACATAAGTGGCAAAAATTGACACTGAGCAAAAAATTGGCTCAGTGGGATTTAGGCTGCTGTTTATTCACTTATTCATTCATTTTTCCAGCTACCTGATAGAAAGTGGGAAGTCAGTGACACTGCAACAAAGGGTCATTTTTTCTATCCAGAGAACCTCCTCATTAAGTTTCAATTATTTTGCCATTTTGTGAAAACAGCACAGTTTTTCCATGTTTCTTACATTCCTAACACATATAGGTGGTTAGTGTCTCGTCACATATGTTTCACAGCGGGATCTGAACTATGAGAACACTTTCAGCTAAAGTTCTTTTCCAATAGAGCATGTAAATGTGACCCCTGATGGGTGGTGTTTCTTCAGACATGATAAGAATCACTGACTCAACCACTACACCATGCGTGAATAGTAGTGGGGACTTTCTTATTAAAGTTTCATTGGCAGTGGATAATAACAAATAGACCACACATGATGTTCCATGATGGACGTTATGTTTACATGAATAACTGAGAGACAGAGAGAGAGAGAGAGAAAGAGAGAGAGAGATAGAAAATGGAAGGAAGGAAGGGGAGGATAAGAGGGGGAATATAGCGAGAGAAGAGGGAGAGAAGAGGGAGAGAAAGAGAATAAAAATGGCTTCTAGATGTTTAGCACCATGAAACAATCTGTGAGCAGCCATAAATCGTATCTGGGTGACTTGTATAATATTTACTCATGGGAATAACCTGGGTTTGGCAAAACATGATGTTTCAGAAATTAAATGTGTTATATGAAATCAGTTAAGAAACTTTGTAGTTTACTGGATTTTTCCTTTACCTCAAATACACTAATATATCTGGAATTTCATCCTAATTTTTAAATGGGAAATAAGAACTATATATATGTATATATATATAAGGGGACTCAACTAGTACAAGCTTGTAACTCTTATACATTTTAGTTTAATTGGGTCCTAATCACATAAAAATAGAATATTCCCAAATATTTAACAAAAATTGGTTTTTACAATTTTATAGTTTTCTATGTATCTTTACTTGCAATTAATTTGATTCTCTCAACAATCCTGCTGAAGATGAACAATTAGTAGTCAAATGGCTTGTTTCAAAATGGGGAATTGAGGCTCAATTTACCAATAAAATTATACAGTCTGAAGATAGTTCAGCCTTGCATTTTATCCACTGTAACCTAGATATCATGTCATATTGTGCCACAAAGTTTGTTTTCTCTACCATGGGTCACCAGACGGTGATGTGCATACTTAGTTTCTATTTCCTCCATCAAACTGTCTTACCAATAGCCAGGCAGTTAAAAAGTCTGTTGTTTAATAACAAAGGAAAATTTTGAAGACTGTGATTAGAGAGTTTGCCTGCTAGTGTTCCCACAGAAAAGAGAGGGAAAATTAAGTACAAGATAATTATAAATCTATGGGGTGCCTGTGTGGCTCAGTTGGTTAAGCAATTTACTCTTGATTTTGGTTCAGGCCATGATTTCAGGATTAAGAGATCATGCCCTGCATGGAGACTTCTACCTCTTCCTCTGTCCCTCCTCCCTCACACAGGGACACTCACGATCTCTCTTTCTCTCTAAAATATAAACAAATAAATAAATAATTCTAGGAGGCTTTATCTACAATGATTTGCAAGGGATGGTGCAGTACATCCTAATAAACCAGGATTTATCCCAATGCCCTAAAGGAATGTAGGTAAATGGTGCAAAGGAACCTGGAATCAGAAAAAGGTTAAGAATAAGGCCTTCTGTCTTGAGAGAAAAGTGAACATGGCAACACAGGAAAATCTCACAGGGAGGGTGAGGGGGATAAGTACCCTGATTTTTTATCTTCTTTATGATCTCCTGCCAGGGTTACTATGTCAGTTGAACACATAAAGGCACTGGATATATAAATGAAGTTAGCACAGAATGGCCCATGGTTGTAGAGAGAAATGTGGAGAAGGATGGAGAATGGATTTAGGAGAGGAAAAGGAAGAACAGAAAAGACTTCAATGAGAAGAGACCGCTTAGAATACTTCAACCTAATGGGAAGTTCTCTCCCTTCTCTATCTCCCCACCCTCTCTACCTTTTGGTCGAGGTTCAGTGCATACTAACTTGTAAAACTGAGCCTTACTTGTACCTGTACAGATGTTTATAGCATCTGATTTCAGGGCTGTATGAAGTAGAAAGCTGTATTTCAACTTGACAATAAACTATGAAAGATAAAAGAAAGAAGTAGAAAGCTCTAGGCAATTATCCTACTACTTCATCTGTCATGCAAATGTAAGTGATTTTATATATAAATGCACATGGTGGACATTCTGTGACAGTTCCCAGGTATATAATAAATGAGTTCAGATGTCTTTAAGATCTAAGCAATTATAATGAATGACTGAATTATGTTAGGCTTAAGAAAATATACATTCATCCAGTATTTAAAATGGTGAGTTCTACTTTCTCTTTATTATTTCTTCAAATTTGATAGGGATGTGACTCTAATTTTATTTTCTTCTTTCATTTCTATTGACAAAGAAGACAATAAAAATAACAACAGACAACAATAAAAGCAAACAAAACCTCAGCAATACAGCAGTAATTAGTTCATGCTCAAAGGAATTAGTAGTATCTCTTGGCCAACTGCTAATTTCAGGAAGAATCCTGAAAGCATTTGACAGGCAAAAGAAAAAGGTCTCAGGTGTGCTGCAGCTTTGGGAAGGATGAAAAAGTAGTTTTTGCTTGATCAAGCTATCCTGAGGAAGTTAAAAAAGAGTATTACCTTTGGGGGCTGTAAAAATGGTTATATCTTTGGTCATAAGATGAGTTAACAGTTATTTGTGAATGCTCATCTACTGATATAGTAGCATTGCCTGACATACCACCCACAACTCAGAGGCATACAACAATAAACATTGAAGTCTGGCATGTCTATGCCTTTGTTGATCTAGACATGACTTGGCTGTTATCACTCATGCCTCTGTGTAGTAGTTTCCTCTTTAAAGTTTCTTTTGGGGTGCCTGGGTAGCTCAGTCAGTTAAGTGTCTCACTTCAGCTCAGGGTAATGATCTCAAGGTCCATGGGTTTGAGCCCCACATTTGATTCCGTGCTGGTATCTCAGAGCCTGGAGCCTGCTTCACATTCTGTGTCTCCCTCTCTCTCTGACCCTCCCCTGCTCATGCTCTGTCCCTCTCTCTCTCTCAAAAATAAATAAACATTTAAAAAAAAGTGTTTGCCAGTTGACCCTGCTAATCTTGACAGGGCTTACTCACATACTTGGGGCGTGACTGTTTATCTGTGCATCTAAGATGGCCTCAGTTGGATTAATTGGGGCAAGTCAGATCAGCTTCACATCTCTTATATTCCAAAAAATTACAATAGGCAGATTCTCCTGGTAAAAGGAGAAGGAAGAGTAAGAACCAGACTCTCTGCACATACTTTTCATCTTTCTACTTGTGTTACATTTATTATCATCATGTGGGCCAAAGCAACTGATTTTTCCTTTTTTTAAGCTCTTTTTGGACTTGGTAACAATCTTTTTTTTTAAATAAAACATTCTAGTTAATGAAATATTTTCTGGATTACTGAGGGAAGTCAGGCAAAGGAATGAAGTAAGTATTTCTAAAATACCTGGAGCAATCCATCTAGCCAGCTGTGGAAGGAAGAATAAAGTTGAGAGAAGCAAGAATTTTTTTTTCTTTTTGATCAAGAAAACACTTTTATGTTGTACAACTTCCCATCCATTTTAGAGGGATGATAGAATACCATTCCAAAAAGCCAGCCTGAAGCAGGAGTTACACATTCTCAACATTTACCTTATAGAGAAACATTGGGTCTGTCCATCTTGATAGCTTGAGATTTATTTGACTGACTTCATGATCTGAATCTGGAGCATGACTGCTCTTCTGAATTCCCTCTACTTTCTTAAATCCTACTCATTCTTTAATGTTCACTTCATTTCCTTCTCTTATGCACTCATTTGTTTTTCCAGACTGCTCTAGCTTTTTTGATTTCTCCATTTCTGAAAACTCCATGTATATTTTAAAATCTAAACCCTAAAATTTATTTCTGAAAAACTACTATTTCTAGAATCTGAATAGATATTTAATATGTGTTATGTGCTTGGATCATATTTGCTTTATAAAGAGGAGTATTCTACAGTGTTGTTTTATTTGTTGTTCCAAAGATTATTTCAAAGATAAAGATTAAATGAAACCAAATCATTTTTATAGCTGGACAGAAAAGGAATAGTTTCTCTACTATTGAAATTATTTAATGGTGGCAAAGAACTGAATCTAGAGAATATAAATATACTGGACCCTAGAAGTGACTTCAACTTGGAGACTCTGAGAATGTTTTCTTATCAGAGGGAAGATGTATATCAGTTTTGGCAATAGCAAATAGAATTTTTTTTGTGAATTTCTTTAGAACTCTTATTTGCCACCTTCCAAATTTAAACTCACAAGAATTAAATAGCCTTGAGAAAGAGCATATGCATTATATTTTACATTTTAAATTTTTTTTGAGAAAAATCCATCTTGATTGGAGGAAATGAAGTGGGATAAAATTTGAGGAAAACCAATAATGTCTGGGC
This sequence comes from Hyaena hyaena, assembly GCF_003009895.1. Classification (NCBI taxonomy): domain Eukaryota; kingdom Metazoa; phylum Chordata; class Mammalia; order Carnivora; family Hyaenidae; genus Hyaena; species Hyaena hyaena. The sequence continues at coordinate 280,768 of NW_024081290.1, read as the reverse complement.
ACATGGTTATTTCTGGAATTACTTGTTTTAGTTCAGAATATGGAGAGGAGAGAAGTTGCCAAAAGAGATGGATCTAAGCCTGGTGCTATATGGAGGACAGAACAGACATCCAAAGGGTTTCTCTTCACCAAAGTTTTCTTGGGCAGTGAAGTATCAAAAAGGAACAGGTGAAAGTCATGAATGTTTTACAGAGGGATAAAGGAATTCTGAAAGACATGTGAGAAGAAAAGTATTTTCATTTGGGGTGTTACTGAAAACAGAGACAATTATTTAAATTTGCAGCTGCTTGAGATAGTAGATAATAGGTGAAGCAGAAAATAGGCTAACTAAAAACCTTCAAATAAAAACTTGAGGAATGAGATGTCCATAAAGGCTTTGAAAAGCTCTGATATGAACCTGAGGGCCTGAAAGACCACACGCATATATATGGTTGTGCACACACCCAGGCTTATGTATATATGCTCAAGAAAGACCTGAAGACCTGAGAAGGCCCTATGCCTTTACCTCTGGCTACTCTTGATGCTTTCACGGGCAGGAAATGAAAGCAAAGTTTAAGATGTCAACTGACTAAGTGAGGTTAAAGGTGTGCCTCCAATGTGAACAAAGAACTTCTTAGCAAATACAGAGAGATATATGTTTTCCATGATTTTAGGAAGTCTTTGTCCAGTCATTAGCTAACTAATAAGCTGACTAAAGAAAGACTCTAGAGTTACAAATGACAAAGAATACAAACTTTACAGAATACAGAATCAGTTTATAAAATTCATTAAACAAACAAACAACAAAAACAGAACAACAAGAAGCATCCACAATCAGCCTCCGTGGGAGCATGAGTAGAGAGAGGTGGGAAAGTCTGATATCCAGAATTGTCATATGGTATTATTTACAATGTTCAGTTTTCAACAAAAAGTTATACGGCATGCAAAGAATCTACAAAGTTTGGCTCAAACAAAGGGGGAAAACTGGGGAGCTTTGCTGGCTCAGTCAGTTAAGTGTCTGAATCTTGATTTCAGCTCAGGTCACGATCTCACAGTTTGTGAGATAGAGCTCCGCATGGGTCTCTGTGCTTAGTGTGGAGCCTGCTTGGAATTCTTAAATCTCTCTCTCTCTCTGTCTCTCTCTGCATCCACCCCCCACTCACATGTGCATGTGCGCTCTTTGTTATTCAAAATAAATAAATAAAAATTTACAAAAGGGGGGATCACAAAACAAACTGTCCCTGAGGAATCCCAAATGTTAGACTTACTAGAGATTTTTAGTCAGCTATTTTAAATATGTTCATTTAAGTAGAAGGAATCATGTTTTAAAAACTGAAGGATAGTATGAGTATAAATGCCTAACCAAATGGAGAGTAAACAGCCAAAATTATAAATAAAAGAATCAAGTTAAAAAATTGTTCAGTTGAAAACTACAATAATTTTAATGAAAAATTCACTGGAGGAACACAACATCAGATTTGAGAAGGCAGAGGAAAGAATCAGAAAACTTGAAAATAGAGTTAATTGAGAATATCACATCTGAGGAACAGAAAGAAAGAAGAATGAAGAAAAAAGAACAGATACTCAGAAGTTTTGGTACACCATCAAGCACATCAAGTAAGAAGTCCTGGAAATTGACGCATGAAAAATAAGGAAAACTGTTTGGTGAAATAATGTCCCCAAACATCCTAAATTTACCAAAATACATAGATTCACATACCAGAGAACCTCAATAAATTTCAAGTAAGATAAACTCAAAAAGATCCACACCAAGACATAAAATCAAACTGTCAAAATCCAAGACAAAAAATTGTAAAAGGAACAAGAGTAATGCATAAAAGATCCTTAATAATAGGGCGCCTGGGTGGCTCAGTCAGTTAAGCGTCTGACTTTGGCTCAGGTCATGATCACACGGTTTGTTGGTTGGATCCCCATGTCGGGCTCTGTGCTGATAGCTAGCTCAGAGCCTGGAGTCTGCTTCTGATTCTCTGTCTCCCTCTCTCTCTGACCCTCCCCTGCTCATGTTGTCTGTCTCTCTCTCTCAAAAAAATAAATAAAACATTAAGCAAATTTTTAAAAAAAGATCCTTAATAAGATTAACTTGATTTCTTAACCTTGGCCAAGAGTCCATAGGATGACATATTCAAAGTGCTGGATTAAAAGACTGTCATCCAATAATTCTATTGGGGTTAAGTTGGAATTAATTGGAACTACATTGTTTACATTAAGGGGTTAATTGTTTGTTTGTTTTTTAAATATTTTTTATTTATTTCTAGGAGAAAGAGAGAGACAGCGTGAGCAGGGGAGGGTCAGAGAGGGAGGGAGTCACAGACTGAAACAGGCTCCAGGCTCTGAGCTGACAGTCAGCACAGAGCCCGTCGCGGGGCTCAAACCCAAGAACCGCGAGATCATGACCTAAGCGAAAGTCAGACGCTCAACCGACTAAGCCACCCAGGCGCCCCAGGGGTTAATTGTAATCAACAGGGCAAATTTTAAATGATTGAAATAATACAAGATATCTTCTCTGACCACAGTAGAATTAAATCAGAAGTCAAAAACATTTGGGCTTTCTCCATAGTTTGGCTATTGTTGATGAGAACAAACTGAAGGTTGATGGAGGGAGGTGGGTGGGAGATGACTAGATGGGTGATAGGTATTAAAGGAGAGCACTTGTGATGATCACTGGGTGTTATACGTAAGTGATGATTCAATGAATTCTACTCCTGGAACCAATATTGGACTGTATGATAACTGAATGAAATCTAAATTGAAAAAAAACTTAAAAAGTCAGTAACAAAATGAAATTTGGGAAATTTATAAATATATGGACATTAAATAGCAAATTCATAAATTTAGCAATGAACACAAACAAGAAATCACAGTGGAAATTAGAAATAATTTGAGATAAACAAAACAAAAATAAAATAGTACAAAATTTATAGGATGAAGCTATTGCTGTGTACACAGGAAAATATATATCAATAAATGCCTGTATTAAAAAGGATTAAATAAATAACCTAACTTTCCAACTAAAGAAATAAGAAAAGATGAGCAAAGTAAACCAAATTCAAAGGAGCAGAAAAAATGATAGAAAATTAAAAAGTAGTAAAGAAAATCAACAAAACTAAAATTGTGTTCTTTGAGAAGTTCAAAACATTGACATACTGTTAGCTTGACAGCACCAAAAAACAAGACTCAGAGTACTAACATTAGAACCGAAAGAGGGAACACTATTACAGAATTTATAGTTAGAAACAATTATAAGGAAATACTAAGAACTGTAAGGCAAAAAAATAGATAACTTACATGACATTGACAAATTGGTAACAGACCTGTAACAAATGGATTGAGTTAGTAACCAAAAACTTTCTACTCACAAATAAAAGTACACGATTGGATTTCAGTCAGTTAAAAAATGGCCAAAGAATTTGAAGTCATTTCATCCTATGAAGATATACCAATGGCTAATCAGCACATAAAAAGATGCTCAATATCATTAATCATTAGGAAAATGAAAAGCAAAACTATGAGATACCACTTCACACCTGCTAGGAGGGAAGTAATAAAAAGATCATAGCAGATTTTGAAGAGAAAAAACTTAAGAACAGGACTCTCATACATTGCTGGTGGGACTATAGAATGGTACAGCCATTGTGGAAACTGTGTGACAGATCTCAAAAACTTAAACCTACCCACTGTGTTATTTGGCATGTAGCCCCAAGAACTGAAAACATATGTTCACAACAAAACTTAGGGTGGCTCTGTTGGTTCAGCATCAGACTCTTGGTTTCAGCTCAAGTTATGAACTCATGGTTTCATCAGCTGAAGCCCCACAACTGCTTGGAATTCTCTCTCTCCATCTTTCTCTGTCCCTCCCCACTCATGCTGTCTCTGTCTCTCAAAATAAATATTAAAAAAAAAACACCTGTACACAAATGTTCATAATACCTATTTTTAATGGCCAAAGAGTAGAAAGAACTCAAATGTCCATCAGCTGATGAATAGAATAATATTCCCCTATGAAAGGACTAAAATATATGCTGAAACATAGATGAATATAGAAAATATTGTGCTAAGTGAAAGTAGCCAGATACAAAAGCTCATATGATTCCATGTATATCAATGTCCAGAATAGGCAAATCTCTGGAGACAGAAAGTTAGGTATTTGTTGCCAGTATTTAGAGGGAGGGAAGGATGGGGGTGATTGCTAACAGGCTGTGATTTCATTTTAGGATGATGAAAGTATTCTTGAATTAGAAAATCATGATAGTTTCACAACATTGCTTATTATACCAAAACCCTTGGTTTGCACCTGAAAAAGGTAATGTTTAAAATATATAAATTATATGTCAATAAAAATAAACTTTATTGAGGTATAATTAATTACATTTACTCAGATTTCAGTCTTTGCAGAATATGCAAATACAGCCTTCCCATTTATTTAGTTCTTCAATCTTTCAGCAAAGGTATGATTTTTCACTAGGTAGATCTTTGCACACCTATTATTCAATTTACCCCTAATTATTCCATATTTTGAAGGCAATATTGTACTTATAATACTACTTTCTGTTCAATGCTAATATATGAAAATATAGTATTTTTGTATATGTTATAGTGTTCTGTGGCCTTGCTATCAATTACCAGTTCTTGCAGCTTGTTGTTGTTGAAGGAGTGGATTCCCTTGGATACTCTATATATATGATCATATAATCTCTAAGTAAAGAGAGTTTTATTTTCTTTATAATCCAGATGAATTTTATTTATTTTAAATCTATGGAGACATGCTGGTTTTTGTTCTGTTTGGTTTTTGTCCCAGAATAATGTGTGGGTGAAGTTTTCTATAAATAAATAAATAAATAAATAGTTAAATGCCAATTAGTTCTGTGTGTTTCATAGATTTTTTTTTCAAGCTGCCTTTTTTAAAATTATTCTATCACTTCTTAAGACAGAAGGTATTGAAATTTCTAACTATAATTGTGGATTTGTCTATTTTGCCTTTTAGCTTTCTTTATTGTTTGCTTCATGTATTTTGAAGTTCTCTTATTAAGTTTATTAGGAATATGGTAGCTCTCTTAATAGATTATTGTGGCCTCTTGACAAATTAACCTCTGTATCATTATGAAATAACTATCTTCTTTTCTGATATTTCTTGCCTTAAATTCTACTTGTCAATATAGCCACTTCGGCTGTTTTTATTAGTACTAGCATGGTATTTTTTTTCTTTCTAACATATATGTGGCTTTATTTTTAATTTTTGTAGATAGCATAGAGTTGGATATAGTGGTTTTTTAATACGGTCATAGACTATTTGTTATTCCTTCCTTCAACAGTTGAAGTATCTTTCTCTTCCCCTTCAGTGAATGTTAGACGCAAAGATTCACTTTCAGCAAATTGAATAAAGCAGACACAGTAATGTAAGACTTCAAAAACAAGGTCCTAAAAGGCACTGCAGTTTCTTCCTTGCTCTCTCCTTTAAATAACTCTTTCTGGAGAAGCTAGTTGTTTTATCACAAAGACAGTCAGCATTGTGAAAAGGTCCATGTAGTGAGGAAATGAGTGTTCCTGCCAACAAATGGATCTTCCAGACCCCATGAAGCCTTTTAGGCACTGGAAAATCACATGACTGCCATCCCATAAAAGACCATATGAGCTGCAACCTCTTAGTAAAGCTGTTTTCAGATTTATGACCCTCTGTCTTATTATTTGTCCAACCATATTGTCTTTGCCTTTAATTGGTTTGTTTGGGCCACTGACATTTAATGTGACTATCGATGTGATTGGGCTTAAATCAATCATATTGTTCTTTATTTTTTCTTCTTTCCTTTTGTTCCAATTCATAAACATGATACGCTTCTTTATTCTTTCCTTCTTTCCTTCCTTTGTCCCTCCCTCCTTCTTTTCTTTCTTTCTCTCTCTTTCTTTCTTTCTCTCTTTCTTTCCCTCTCTCTCTTTTTCTCCCTTCCTTCCTTCCTTCCTTCCTTCTTTCCTTCCTCTCTCTCTCTCTCTCTCTCTCTCTCCTTTTGGTAAGCTCTATACCCAACACAGAGCTTGAACTCACAACCCTGAGTTCAAGAGTCACATTGTCTTCTGACTGAGCTAGCCAGTTCCCTGGCTGAAATTTTCTTTCATTCTCTTGACAATATTTTGCAGTTGTCTATTTAGAAATATCAACATGTGCAATAAATTTATTCATAATATTATATGTTTTTAGGACATTGTAAACATCATTCTAAAATAGCATTTTTAATTATTTGTTGGTAGTATATAAAAATACAATTGAGTTTTGTATATCAAACACATATACTGTTATCAAAGTAATACTATGGGAAGGAAAATAAGTTAGAATTTCTTTTATGTAACATATATATGTATATATATATATACATAAATTTCTTTTATGTAACATATATGTGTATAGTGTATATATATACATATATATGTGTGTGTATATATATATATATATATAAATGATCTATATTTTAACATAAAATCAGGTTAAATTGAATGTTTCAGTCCCTTGTCCAGATAGCATATAATAGTTTTCAATAAGGACCTTCTGAAACAATTATTCCACTTTGTATCATTACAATTCAAAGTGAACAGACAGTGGGAGAGAGGGAAAAAAGCAAAAAACAAACAAACAAATGAACAGCTACAACAACAAAAAAACCCAAAGTGACAGACCAGACCAATGGTGGGATTTCAGGTTACAAGGTGACAGCTCCATATTTAGTAAATTATAGTCTTCTGATATTTCCCAAATTAAGCCATGAAAGTAACCACATAATCTGCCAATTTATAGACATGATACAGTCTCCATTCTCTTTGGAGAAGCACTGATCAACCGCACTATGAATGTATGGCAAACATGGATTAAAAATAGATATGTAAGTATATGGAGAATTTTTCTCTAGATACATATCTGTTATTTATTTTATTGCCAAAGAGGTACAAAATAGATGTAGTTTCTGCTCACATCCCTAATCCTTGCAGTTTTGAAAATCCATCTGCAGGATCTTTATTTGTCTAGGAATCAAAAGGACAGGGGCTTTCTCAAAAAGGAGATTTCTATTCATGTACTTGAGATTATATAGCTACTTTTTCCTATACAATGTTTTTTCTTTCTAAAGACCTAGCAAGCTTTGATTTCTTATAAACTTGGAAATATGTTTTTGTGATAAGAGCAATATTTCACTGCATCTGGGAGTAGGTAGGAGTTTGGAGGAATGTTTCTTTGTTGATCTCATATGTATAAAAAATGTATAATCTTTTCGTTGTTTAAATGATTCCTGTGTAACTGGTCTAAACTGTCTAATATTTTTTTTCTGGTTTAAAGGATATGGAGTTCATGACGTTATTTGTGTAAACTTCGGCATTATTTGAATAGTTCAAGATTCATTCTACAAGCAATAAGTGCTAAACTTCCCATATGTATGAATATCTGAAATAAATAGGCCTCAAAACCCATAATTATTAAAAATAAAGACATACAAATCTCTAGTAGGATTTACATAAAATACAAAGTAAATAATTTCAAGGGGATAGTTTCAGGCACCCAAATTCAAGCGACTAAATATCCAAATTATTGCTCAGATAAATAAATGGATGGATAGACAATTTAAGAATTATTTAAAATAATCATTTATTTTCAAAATAGCAAGCTCATAAAACAGAGAATATTATTTTCTATTCCTTTTCTATCATCCCTAGTCCTTCATATGTTGCCAAGTATGGAGAAAAATTCAGGATTTATGTAGACAGTAACTGAACGTAATTGGATCAAAGATGGACCTGATTGGGACGCCTGGATGCCTCAGTAGGTTGAGCATCTGACATCGGCTCAGGTCATGGTCTCACGGTTCGTGGGTTCAAGCCCTACGTCGGGCTCTGTGCTGACAGCCAGCTCAGAGCCTGGAGCCTGCTTCAGATTCTGCGTCTCCCTCTCTCTCTGACCCTTCCCTGCTCACACTGTCTGTCTCTGTCTCTCTCTCAGAAATAAAAAACATTTAAAAAATAAAATATTTCAGCCATAAAAAAGTAATGAAATCTTGCCATTTGTAACAAAAATTGATGTTGAGCATAATGATGAGCATTATGCTAAGTAAAATAAATTTACAGAAAGACAAATCCCAAGACCCTCCCCTGCTCATGCTGTCTCTCTCTCTCTCTCTCTCTCTCTCTCTCAGAAATAAATAAAACATTAAAAGAAAAAATTAAAAACAAAACAAAACAAAATATGGACCTGATTATCGAATTCCACCATTTCTTTTGCCTTCAGTTTAAATTTAGAACTTTGTGTCTCTTGTTTTAAGTTCTCCACTAAAGCAAGGACAATTCAGAGATACAGACCTGAAAAACATCAATTTTTCCACTCATTCATAGGCAGTAGGCTTTTGTTTAATGTTTTTAGTGCACTAAGATACATGCTAATATTAAGGACAGATGGATGAATTATCTGACTCCAGGGACCACAATCTTGTCTTATTACTTTTAAATAATCTCTATACTCAACAATAGGCTCGAACTAACAACACTGATCTCAAGACTAGCAAGCTCTACCCTGAGCCAGGTACCCCTACAATGTTGTCTTAATTTGATGAATCATGGCAATGAGGATTATAGGGACTTTTATTTTAAGCAATTTTTTTTTCTAAATTTATACAAAAAGCTAGGAGATTCAGAACTATTCTATGACATAAAATTTGACTCATACCAGAAAATCTCTATTATTTTTCAATATTAGTAACTGGGAAAATACTTAAATTTTTATTGTGAGATTTAAGATTTTCTTAAAAGTTTAGTGATCATTAAAATTCAACTCCTTGGAGCTATAAAATAAAATTATTGCTTTTGCTCCATGTGAATTGGTGCATATATTATTTAAAATACTGTTAATTTGTGTGCCACATTGAAATAATTGCTCTTGAGTCCATAATATCATTTGTTGAGGAATAAAGATACCATTACTTGATTAGATTTACATTTAATCTTAAAAATTAACCTGAAAATTTCTTCATTTGATTAGACACGTCTAAATTATAACTAGGATATGCAAATAATATTTCCATATATTTACTGATAGACTAGAATTCTAAGTTATTACAACACTGAAACAGGTTTTTTAGAGTATATATTTTCACTTACTTCTAGTCAAAATATCTGTTGTAAACATAAAACAGAGCAAGTATAGTTAAAATATTAGAGGACAGAAATGAATTTAAAAATAATATTTAAAGAAATGCCATTCATTTATTCATTACAAATTACAGAAGCAGAGAATTTTATTTCAAGGTAGCATTATAATATATACCTTATTGAAAAATACCTGGTTATTGAAAGTACCATTAAAAGATAATGAGTTAGAAAATATAATGAACTTTGTGGTTATTAATTAATACTGACTGTGTTATATAAAGACAAGTATAATTGCATTTTATACTAAAAACGTTTTATAATAAAAATCAAAACACATTTGACAAAACTTGCTTGTATATATATGTGATATTCTATCTATATAAAATTTATATTATTTTGGAATAGTCAGTAATAAATGATGTTATAAAGATATTTAATGATACACAGGCACTTTCCCCTCAATCTTTACTGCAGTGGTTGAATGAATGCAGTTTTGATTGTATTAAAACTGTATGCAAACATGTTCCTGTCTCCCATGGTACTTTCTATATTGCTAGGAACAGAGGAAGACTGAGGATTTACCTGGAATGTATATGAATATTATTAGCTCAAGAGACAGATCTGATGTTCCAATTATAAAATGTTAATAATAATCTTACTGTATCCCAATCACTTGTTCTAAACACAGGAAACTTGTAAGGGACATAATATTGTCATACCTATTTTACAGTTGGAAAATCCACAGCCATATGAAGGTAGGGTTTGTTTGTTTTTGTTCTTGTTGTTTTGTCTTGTTTCTTTAGGCCACATACTCTAAACATATATTCTTATCCTTGTCTCAGAAGCAACCTCTAGTATGAGTTTTGTGTATATTCATTTAGTCCATTTTTATTTTTACATTCATATGTCTAGCCATAAACAATATAAATGATGTGTTCTGTGTTTTAAATGTATATAAATAGTTGAGACACTATGTGCTGTTCTTAATTTTTTTCAATATTTAGACATGTTAATATATGTTTTGTTTATTCCTTTTAATTTTACATTTTAGTCCAGCCATGTTAATTTCATAACTATAAAATACAAGGTGATCTAGGTTATTTTATTTAATAAGGTTAACTTAGTAGATTAAAATTCAGTTCCCTTTACTGTCAAGCCAGTACCTTTTCCACATAGCAGCCACTACTATGTATAGCCTGTGTGATCATGTGTAATACACCATTATAGATTTCTGCATTCTTATTAGATGTGGTAAATATGATACAACTGAATCAGATGATCTCTACTTTCAAATATCTAAAAGCTCAACTCTGAAAACCTTTTTTTCATATGGACTATATTACATATTTCTCTCATGCATATACTGACTTTTTGATATTACATTTTGTGTGTTCTCCTGAAATCTTTCATAGTTCCTGTACATAAATAGTTAGAGAGGAATCAGGATTTGAGGAACTTATCTGACTACCTCTGTACACTTATCTATCAAAATATTCTCTGAATAGCCTTTCTGGAAGAGTACCTCCATTACTCTGCTATTCTCTTTATTCTGCCTGCAGGACCAACTTAGTGATATCAAAAGAAATAATAGTGCTAAAATCTTTTAAATCATCTTTCCTTTGCCATAGTTATTAAAACTGTCTTTTGTACTTAATCTTGTGTATTTGTGTGTATGTGTGTGCAGTTTCTCGAGCTTTAAAAAAACATTTAAAGGGAAATCCACTAAGTGATAGCTTTCTGTAATCTGTTTAATATCAATGATGAGGGTTCACACTTCCATTTTCAGTCCAAATATATACTTTCCAAATGATTCCGTGTAATATGAAAACCCTTAAGTTCAAGAAGTACTAGGATTTACTTTATTCTCTCAGTACAATATTTCTAGTCTCCAATGTCCTTACAGTCTCCAGTCTCTGATAAATAGCCAGAGGATTAATGTTTTAGTGAAAGCTAGCTTGTCACCTTCAAAAGGAAACCTCTTCAAATCAAAGTATCTTATGTGCCTTGACTACAAAGTGAATTTTAAATAAACACTGTAAAAAGAAAGAGAAATTGTCTTTCCAACCACTTTTCTGCTTGTACCAATTTGTACCTATGTTATCAACACACACAATTATATACATATTATATATATATAATACATACATTTATATTTATATAAATGTATATACTATATGCAGAGATCTATATATGTAGAATTCATAGGAATTCTTTCTCTCTTAAATGACAACTACAATGTTGTCACTTATGTTGATACCTATGTTATCAACACACAATTATACATATATAACATACATACATTTATATTTATACAACTGTATATACTATATGCAGATATATATATATATATGAATACACATATATATATATGAATACACAAAGGAATTATTTCTCTCTTAAGTAACCAGTACAATGTCAAGGAAGGTAAATGACTACATATTGCTTTACTTAAGTAATTTAATGATCTATTATAGCTCATACTATCTTAAGGTAACATGATTGTAAAAATATATTTTTAGAGATAATAAATCATTCTCCAATTCTTTTCAGGTTCATAGATACTAATGTTAAAATTTGATTTCTCTAGCACAGTACATTGGTATAACCAAAAATTTTATTAGATCTCCCATATGCTGGAAACATAGAGAAATCCAAATAGCAAATAAACCTGACAAAATTGTTTCATGTCAATAAAGCACTGGAATGATGTGGAAAGATGTTACCATCTACTATCTCTTCTTTTCTCCCTGTTACTGACTCATTACCTTTTACCAAGTTCTAATGTGAAAGTAAGATGATCAGTAAGCAGATGCTGAAAGGAGGAATATCTAAAAGAACAAATAAATCAAAATATTAAAAAATATCTATCCTGATTCTACTTACCTGACCTGATTTATTAGAGGAAATTGTGGTATTTTTATAACATTAGTTTTATATTTTTTGCCATTTATTGTATTATTCTGAGACCCTCTTTGTTCACTCTTAGCTGTAAGGTAGGTTAATGATGATTCAGTTTTTTTCTGAGAAATCTTACTGATGTAGAAATCATCAGTTTATCAGTTTTCCCAACAGCTTTAATAGCTTGGAAACTGTTGCATTTGTCATCAAAAATCATGTTACATAATTTAAGTGTTATTTAATAACACATCTGACAAAGTAATTGTTTTTTTTTTTTTTTTTAAATACTGGTTCATTTTACTTTGACTACTTCAATAACAGCATCCAGGGAGGCAACTTGAATATTTCTAAATCCATTTTAGGCAAGCTTCTTCTGGGAGGTTTTCATGCTGTTAGCTAATCTCATTCCTAGTGATTTAATTATTATTTAACCAAAGAAAGTATTATTTTTGTGAGATTTGCCCGTTTCACCTTCTTCTCTAATTCTTAGTGCCAATCCTTACAATGAGCCTACTGGGAGATATAAAGTCTTCTGTTGAATAAACTCACGTGTAACATGGGGTACTTTTACATATTTGACTTAAAAAATCATAACCAAATAATTTATGGAACAGATAGATAGTGTTCAATACTTTTTTACCACTTCTTTTATATATCTGATTTAAATCCTTCACACTGTAGAGTACCAGATTAAGTCTTTTCTAAACTATAATGAAAATATTATTATTTCAATATATATTTATAGTGTCATTATATTTTCAAGAACCATTCTCAAAACCAATGACATGTTATAATTTTAGCTTCATGGCTTAATAATCATGTGTAATGAATAAGGGTATACTAAAATATGTTTGATCTAAAACACAAAGTGGGAAGCTCATAAAAACTGTCTCAATAATGAATTCCACAAAAATGTGTAAGAAAATAATAATATATGTTATGACAATATGTGAATAATTAACAAATGCCAATTCTGTTCATTTCTGTCCCAACTTCCATATTACCTTTATTTCCTTATTTTGGTTTATGGGATATGAGTCTGGCATTGCCCCAGGGAGGGGAGTGGTCTTGGGACAGCTGTTGGATCAAAATGTCTAATTCACAACTTAAGGTTTGAAAAATAAACATTCCCCTGAAAAGATACAGTTCAAGCAAAAGAAAATAAAATGGAATATGCAGAAGAAGACAAGATCAGGCAAGACCTTTTAATGTTTTTAGTATTAAAAGACCTAAAATGTTTGTGTTTCATTAATATTTCAATGTGTAGAATAGTGACTTTTTTCCAGACATGCCAGATTAAAATTCAGCTTTAGCTCAGTTTTATTAAAATATTCCAGATTGCTTGAAGTTTTTTTTTCTAGATATCTTGATTTCTAAACTTCAATAGTGGTTAACTCTGAGGGCTATTACTTTAATACAAAAGTAGTGACAGGTTCGTTGGTTACATGCAACAAATTAAGCTCAGATACGCAAGGGCAATAGTCTAGTTCACTTGAAGGATGTAGGTACATATGAATTGCTGATGAGCATGGAAGATACTTTTGGCACTTGGAGAGCCTGAATGTCCATATGAACTCTGAGAGATCAAAATTATGGACCTTCAGTTCTGTCACACAACCTTTATCCTTCTAGGTTTGTCAGATGTAGGTATAGTTAACAAGTTTACCAACTTCATCTGAATGCATTAAATTTAACATAGTTAACTATATGTATAGGCTACACCTAATACATGCAACTTAATTTTTACTTGTAGAGATCAGACTTGGAGTTAGATGTCCAAAATTACTGTTTATGTGTCTCTACAATTAACAGCCTTTTTTTTTTTTTCTTTTAAATGGGCTTCACACTCAGTGTAGAGGCCAATGTGGGGCTTGAACTCAAGACCCTGTGATCAAGACCTGAGCTGGGATCAAGAGTCAGATGCTTAACTGACTGAGCCACCTGGGCACTGCTACAATGAACACTTTTAAGACATAGTGGGAGGGTAATTATTTTAAATGGGTATCAGGGGGTATTTTGTTTTTAATTTCCATTATTTTGTTTAATTGATTTTTAACAAATATATTCTTTTGTAACTAAAGTAAATAAGGAAAGGAAAATGTGTTTCTTAGAGCTGTCTTTGATTGAAATTAGGAAGACAAAATTATTTTCTACTTCTTTATATAGATATCAATTATTCCAATTGAAGCAAATATAACATTTATGTTCAAAACAAAAATTAAAAGATTCCTTAAGCTAATGACATAAAAAGGAGAAAGCGTTCAACTTTTGTTTTAGATTCTTTTCCTAATACTTGCAAACTTTCCTTAGGATTATTCAGTGAATGTATGACTTCACCATCTCTAGAGAGACTTGATTCACTATTTCTACAGTTTACGGAGGCTTATTTTATATACAACAAAACTCACTATCTATTAGTGTGTACGGTTTACTTTGATACACTTATACGGTGCTGTAATCACCACCCCAATAGAAATAGGAAACATTTTCATCATCCCAAATATTCCTTAAGGCAGTTTGCACTCAACTCCCCATCATTGACAAAGCCAGGCAATTACTGGCAATCACCGACCTGATTTCTATCCCTGTAATATCCCTTATCCAAAAAGTCATGTAGGTTTGTAGTGTGTAGACATTTTTGCCTAACGTATTTCACTTAGCATGTTTTTGATATTTAGTCCTGTTGTTGCTTATGCAGGTAATTTATTATTATTTGTTTCTGAGTTATAATAAGCATGCATGGACTGTGATATATCTTTAAATAATACCAAACTGACAACTATTTGAGTTATTTTCAGTCTGGGATTATTGTGAAAGAAGCTGTTATAAACATTTACATACAAGCCTTTATGTGAACATGTGTTTTCCTTTCTCTTGGGTAAATGATTAGAAGATGATTTCTGATAAGTCCAAGTTGATAAGACACTGCCAAGTTCTTTCCCAGAATAGTGGTATGGCACATTTTGAATTCCCACCAGTAATGTACAATATTTCTTGTTGATCTTATTCCTTGTCAGTTTTGTAAACTTTTTGCATTTTGCATATTTGCCATCCTAGTTAGTATGTCACATATCTCATAGTGGTTTAGTCTGCATTTCCCAAATAACTAATGACGTGAACAGCCTTTTATGATCTTATTTGCCAGTTATCTCTTCTTTGCTGAGACATTGTTCCAATCTATTACTTCACTTTAACTAGATTACTTTTTAATTAATTTACACATTTTCTGCATATATTCTGGATACAAGTTCTTTACCAAAAATGTGTTTGGCAATTATTCTCTCCCAGTCTGTGACTTGCCTTTTTCTTTCTTTTCTTTTTTTTAAATTAATTTATTTATTTTGAGAGAGAGAGAACCAGTGGGGGTGGGGCAGAGAGAGGGAACAGAGGATCTGAAGCAGGCTCTGTGCTGACAGCAGTGAGACCATTGCAGGGCTCAAACTCAAACCGTGAGATCATGACCTAAGTTGAAGTCAGACTCGACCAACTGAGGCACCCAGAAGACCCTTGCCTTTCCATTTTCTTAATGACGTTTTTAGAAGAGCATAGTATTAAATTTTAACAGATTCCAAGTGGTTAGGTTTTTTACATATTTATTGTCTCATATGGATTAAACCGTTTCCTAATCCAATGTCACAAAGATTTTCTCCCATGTTTTCTTAAAGAAACTTTATAGTTTTAGGTCTTACAGTTAGGTTATTATCCACCTAATATTGAATTTTATATATGGTATAAAGTATGAGTCAAAGTTCATTTTTATATGAGTACCATTATTTTTTTGGTACTCATTATATGAGTACCATGTAATTTATCTAGTACCATTTCTAAAAAGATTATTATTTTCCCAATGAATTACACTGGCACCTTTCTCTTTGTAAAAATCTATTGAATACTTTTGTATGGATCTATTCTTGGACACTATATTCTGTTTTATTGATCTCTATGTCTATCTCCTTGCGATTCTGTACTAACTTGATTACTTCATAACATATTTGTTTTGAAGCTGTTTGGTTAATGTAGGTCATACACATTTCCATACAAAATTTCAAATTGGCTTATCAATGTCTACTAAAAACCCTGCTGATATTTTAATTGCACTGAATCTATATGTTTAATTGGGAAAATTGCTAACTTAACAATATTGAATTTCCTGTCCATTAACTCAGTAGATACCTTTCTACTCATTTGGGTCTAGTTTAATTAACTTCATCAATATTTTGTAGTCAATATTTTGTAGTTCTAAGAATACAGTTCTTTTCTATATTTTCTATAGAGTTATAGCTGAGTATATTTTATTAATATTTAATAAAATATTAATATAATATATTCATATTTTATATTTTAATGTTAATATAAAATATATTTATTAATATTTTATTAAAAACCATTATCAATGGTATTTTTCTGCCACTTTTAAATCATATTTTGCTAATATCTAGATACACATTTAAGTTTTTATTGATCTTTTCTCTTGAAACCTGCAAAAACTCACTTATTAGCATACGTGAGTTGGGGTTTTCCCCTAGATTATTTAGAGTTTTCCATGTAGTCGTTCATGTTATCCCCACCACAACCTCTGGCCAGTATTATTTCTTGTTTTCAACCTTTATGACTTTTATTTGCTTTTCTTACATTATTTCACTGTCTAGGACTTTTAGTGCAACGTTAAGTGAACATCATTGTCTTGTGATTTTAGGGGAGAACTATTCAGTCTCTCACCATTAAGTACAAGGTAAAGGTGTTTGTTATAGAAGAACTTTATTATGTTGAAAAATTCCTTCTATTCCTAGATGCTGAAAGTTTGTATAATGTACATGTGTTGAAATTTGTCAAACATTTGTCTGAATGTATCAAGATAATCATTTATATTTTATTCTGTTGATAGGGTGATTTACACTAATTGTTTCTTATTTTTTTATGTTTTTAATGTTTTATTTATTTTTGAGAGAAAGAGAGACAGCATGAGCAGGGGAGGGCCAGAGAGAGAGGGAAACACAGAATCTGAAGACTGGCTCCAGGCTCTGAGTTAGCCATCAGCACAGAGCCCGACGCGGGGCTCGAACCCACTACCATGAGATCATGACCTGAGCCGAAGTCGGATGCTTAACCAACTGAGCCACCCAGGAGGCCCACACTAATTGGTTATTAAATGTTGAACCAATTTTGCATTTCTAGAATAAATCCCATATTGTCAAGATTTATTATCTTTTTAATACACTGCTGAATTTTATTTAATAGTATTGATAGAGGATTCGTGTGCTCAAATTTGTGAGGAATACTGGTCTATAATTTTCTGATCTTGTAATCTCTGACTGGCATTAAGCTAATGGTGGCCTCATAAAATGAGATGCAAAATGTTCCAGAAGAGATTGTCTACAATTAATATCATTTCTTCCTCAAATATTCTGTAGAATTCACAGTTAAATCATCTGATCTATGGTTTCTTGATGGGAAGTTATTTAATAATACATCTAATTTCGTTAATATATACAGTGTTGTTAATTTTCTTTAATGAATTCCTGTTATTTTAAGTGTTTCATAGATGGTCCGTTTCATCCGATTTAGTGAATTAATTGAGGTCAAATTATTCATAATGAATTTCCCTTTAGTGTCTGTAGAATCTGTAGTGAGGTACCCTCCTTCACTCTTGGTATTTGTAATTTGTGTTAATCCCACATTAATGTAATTTGTGTTTTCTCATATAAATGTCTGTGTATATATGTATAATTGAGAAATATATAAGCCATTTACATATAGGCTAGAGGTTTTGCTTATATATTTATTAGTTTTACTGACTTTTTTTCAAAAGCAAACATTGGTTCTTTGGGTTTTCTCTTTTTTGTTTTCAATTTCTTTGAAATTGAATTTAAAATTGAATCAATTTCTTTGATACCTGCTTTTATGATTATTGTTTTCTACTTTCTACTTGCTATAGATTTACTCAGTTCTTTTTCTAGTTCCTTAAGGTGGGGAAGGAGTTTAGAATATTGATTTGAGGTAACTCTTCATTTTTAATATCTGAATTAATGCCATAAATTTTCCTGTTTACATTGCTTTCTGCTGTATCTCAGAAATTTTCATATGTTGTGTTTTCATTTTCACTTAATTTAAAAGACAATAAAACCTTGGATTGTGAGTAACTTGTTCTACGAGTGTTCTTCAAGACAAACAAATATTTCTAATAAATTTTAACTTGATAAACAAGTGATGTCTTGCAATATGAGTAGTACATGATGCCAAATGTGACATAATCACTACTGAGCCAAAGGTTCTTCTCTCTCTGACTTGCAGGATTGTGAGTGATCATCTCCCATGCTCAGACGTTTGGTCTTAGGCCCTGGCGTTTGGCAGAAATCAGTGATTTTTCAGAACCTTGGAAGGTGCCCACAACTGGCACTAGTATATTTTTTGTCACTTCAAAGCACCTATGGATAGTCTCGCTTTTCCATACAAGAGTAAGCATAGGAATCCTTTGCTTCATTCTAGGTTGGGCTGCCCTTTCCTCTGCTTCCTTATTGCCAGTTACAGTAAATATAGTATATGACAAGAGTTTATTAATACTGCACTATAGTCAACATCCGTTAGTGATAGTGAAAGTTGTCCTATACAGTAACCCTCCTCTCTCATGTCCTTCACATCAGTCACAAAGATTTTCAAAGGTAAGTGCAGGTTAATTTGTTTACTTTCCTTTATATTTTGTATTTTCTTTATCATTTTGTATTATATTACAGTATTATAATAATTTTATATGAACATTTTTGGGTTGTGGAACAAATCATCTGAGTTTCCATTATTTCTTATGGGGAAATTCGCTTTGATATACAAGTGCCTTGGATTATAAGCATGCTCCTGGAAGGAATTATGCTTGCAAACCAAGGTCTTATACAGTATCTTCAAATCTCCTATGTAATTTATTTTTTTTTAACCGAGAGTTAGTAAGAAGTGCATTGTTTTGTTGCCACATTGTATTAGTTTCTTATTGCTATTAACCAATCACCACCAACTTAGTAGTTTAAAATAATATAAAATTATCATATTTCAGTTAAGGAGGTCAGAAGCTTAATATGAATCTCATGGGCCTAAAATTAAAGTGTTTGCAGAGTCAGATTCATTCTGGAGGCTCCAGGTGAGAATCTGTTTCCTTACCTCAGCTGACTCCTAGAGGCCACCTTCATTCCTTCAGCCTTTCTTCCTTTGTCAGAGTATATGACATCAACCTCTGCTTCCATGGTCATATCTCTTTTTCTCCCTTTAACCCTCCTGCCTCTCTCATAAAGACACTGTCCTCTGCCCTTCTGCCTTGTTCCCTCTTTGTTTCTAATGCAAAACAACAACAACAAAATGGGCATCTGGATGGGTCAGTTCGTTGGGCCTCTGACTGTTGATTTTGGCTTTCCTCTTAGGTCATGATCCCAAGAGGGTGGGATCAGGCCCAACATCGGGCTCCAAGCTGAGTATAGAGCCTACTTGGGAATCTCTCCCTTCAGCTCCCTCTGCCCCCTCCTTGTTTGCACTTGTGAGCATGCCCGCTCCCCACTCTGCCCTCTCAAAAAAATTTAAAGATCCCTGTAATTATATTAGGCCAACCCGCATCATCTAGAATAATCTTGCTATCTTGAGATCCTTAATTTAATTACACCCCCAAGTCCTTTTTCCTATGTAAAGTAACATATTCATAGTTTTAGGACATCTTTTGGATGCCATTAGCATGTCTACCAAAAATAGTTTGGGAATTTTTCTAGATATATTTATATTAATAATTTTAAGGTAAATTATGCTCTGGTCAGGAAAATGCATTTTGTATAATTTGAATTATTTTTTATATTTAAGGTCCATAATATAGTCTGTTAGTGAATTGTTTACATGTGTTAGCATGTATGTATGGTTTGTATATGTATATATATATATATGTATATTATGTTTTTATTAGGTGAACCAATTGGTCAGTTTGGTTGACAATGTTATTCAGGTATTGTATATCCTTACTGACTGTGTATTCATCCTACCAGTTACTGACAGAGGAGTGTGGAAGTCTCCAACGATGTTTCCTTTCAATTATATAAGTATTTTCTTCATATAATTGAAACTATAGAATTACTTGCAGAGTTTTTTTG
The DNA here is from genome assembly GCF_003009895.1 of Hyaena hyaena. NCBI lineage: Eukaryota > Metazoa > Chordata > Mammalia > Carnivora > Hyaenidae > Hyaena > Hyaena hyaena. Next base: position 260,643 of record NW_024081290.1, on the reverse strand, counting down.
TCTGATCAGGCTGCTATAATAGAAATACAATAAACTAGGCAGCTTAAACAATTGATTTCTCATACTTCTGAAGGCTAGGAAGTCCAAGATCAGAGTGCTGCCAGATTTAGCATCTGGTGGGGGCCTGCTTTCAGCCCCTAGAGGGCTGTCTTCTTGCTGTGTCCTCACATGGCAGAAGGAGCAAGGGAGCTCACTGGAGTCTCTATTATAAGGACACTGATCTATTCATGAGGGCTCCACCCTCATAATATAATCACTCCACAAAGGCCTTAATAAAACCTTATATCAATAAATTCTTATTTACTTTATCCTATCTTGTGTGCTATTGTTCTATATATTTGTCTTCTATATATGTTATAAATTCCACATGTGGGCCTCAGGGTTGGTGCCATTTCAACACTTTCTGTTCCTACGTTCCTAACATGGCATCTAAACTCTACATTCTCTGGAAGATTTTAGGCAGAAAAGGATTTCTTGCCCTGCACATAGGTATAGAAGTCCTTTGTTCTTCTTTCATGGAGTGTGCTTAGTAGGAGAGGTTTTCCTACCCCACCAGTAGAGACAAGAGTATTCTATTCTTCCTCCAGAAGCATTGGATCTTTGCTTGTGTCCTGCAGACAGGAAAAAAGAGTTCCTACCTCCTTCTATCTCTCCCTTAGCTGTTCTGGGGTAGAGTGGTGGGGGAGAGAGTTTGTTGTTTCTCCTACAGTGGCTTAAAGCTATTTCTTCATCTGAGAGTTAAGTCTGACAACAGTCGACAGTGTTTCTTGTCTGTCATCAATAGCAGTTGATTATTTCCTATAGGCTTTGACACAACTGAGGGTGGCTTTCTCTAGTTTCCTGTCCTGCTCTCCAATCTTTCTCATGAACAACCAGTGAAGGTCCTTGGAGAAAAAATTATGTGTGTGTGTGTGTGTGTGTGTGTGTACACATAGGGGCACAATACCTTTGCATCTGGGGTTTCCGGATATTCTAAATCAATGATTCTCATCATAGGACAATTTTTCTCTTATTCCAGGTGCATTTAGGCAATGTCTGGAGACATTCTTGGTTGTCAAAAGATATGAGTTATTATTGGCATCTAATAGGTAGAGGCCAAGGAAGCTGATAATACACTACAATGTAAAAACAGTCCTTCAAAACCCAGAATTGTCCAGTGAAAAATGTCAATAGTACTTAGTTGAGAAACAGTGTTCTAAACTCATATGCTATTCAAAATCTGGCCTATAGTCATTCGTTACAATTTTAGTTGATTTCTTGTGGTTAGCTTTTAGGGCAGCCACCTCTTTCTCCCATGCTGTGCTAAAAGTGAAACAATCCATATACACCATCTCTCTTCAGAGACGCTTGTCACTCTTTGGATATCAGTTTCCTTGGTTGCTTTGCAATTTCAGCTCTTTGACAGGAAAATTTATGATTTTGTAGGTTATTTCATTTTTCTCATTATTAAGATAAGAGAGGCATTCTCCTGCAGGTTTCTACATGCTAAGTGGAGACAGAATTCCATTTACTCTTTTTTTTTTTTTTTCTTTCTTTTCTTTGCTACTTTGTAATCCTTCTGGGAGTAAAATACCTATAAGTGAAGAGAATGAAAATTTCTCCAATCTATAAGCTTCTGCATTCTATTTTAGATATATAATCTCTTTTATATGAAAGCATGTTTCACCAAGGTATTAAATACACATTCAGATTTCTCTTAGTTTATGGATAATCATCAATTGATCCCTGAAATATTTGTAAAGTTATAAAATCATGAAATGCACCTCTGCATCAAATATTCCAATGTGCTTATCCGTCAGCTTCTACAAGTAACTCATTGAAAGGAACATGCTGTATGCAACAGAAACACAGAATCTGAATTACAGCTACAAGTAAGATGAAATTCCTGCTGCTAGAGCAGTGTTGCAATGCCTTGGCTGTTAATACTAGAGGAATGTTGTTGCCTATGTGTGTATGGGGATGGTAGTGTACATTTGGAGCAGAGAGAAAAAAAAGAACAACGTACTGAATTTAACAGGGTACTAGCCTAGTCACTATCTAACTCTATAGGACTGCCAAGCTAAACTAGTTGAAATGATCTTTTTTTACCTTAAACATCTTAAAATTAAGGGATTTGACTAGACTACTGGTTTTCAAATTGGCTGTTTGTTCAGTGAGTAGATCTGTGGCTCTACCCTCAAATATTCTCATTCACTAACTCTGTGGTTAGGCTCACAAATCTTTATTTTTACCGAATTCCTTTAATAATACTGACACAGGTGTTTAAAGTTTACATTGTGAGAAATTCTGATTCCTTACTAGACTAGAGATTAGGAGACTAGACTGGAGATTAGGAATCTACTCAAATTTAAATCTGCTTCCTAGCTACTAGAAAAGTATATATAGTATATAGTAGATATATAGTAAATCCATAATATATAAATGTTGAGTTGATCTAAAATGGTGAACAAGGTCTGCCAGATCAAAGGGTCTACAAGTTAGATGTTTACATTTCAAATAACAGAACAGAATTTCACGACTTTCCGAATTAGTATTCAAAGTTTTCTGATGACAGTTATGCTTGATTTTGTGATAATATGGCCATTATCTCCTGTATAGGACAAAAGTAGAAAGCAGTGAGAAAACATGATAGACACACTTTTAAGACTGAGAGATAGGGACTTTTAGGTAGAGAAGTATACATTTTTTTTTGTTTGTGGATTAAAGATTGAAAATACTTTTTCAGAATTCCTTTAGGATAAAACTGATAATTTTTTTATTATTTTACTGTTATAAAATACAGATAATAAAGACTTAGTAATTTTCATAACTACACAAAATAACTATGGAAATGTGGACCCTGCCAGCTTTGTAGGAGTTAAAATGTCTTGTAATATTTTTGAAAAACTGCACTGAAAATAAACATTTTTATTTATAAATATCTAGTCATATCCTTGTTATAATGCTTATCCTAATGGGAATAGAAGAAATATGATTTAAGCATGGAACAAGTACATCATATGGAATGCATATGGCTAGGAAAAGTTTTACCCAAAAAGCACAACATGTTTCAGTTTCTTTGAACGGCAAATGGCCAATCTCAATGATCATCCACTGTGCCAGAGGAAAATTAAATTGAATTTAGTTTTGCTTCAATTTATTTGCAACTGAGGGGACAAACCCTGTGCACACCCATAACATTTTATCTTTGAACCAATAACTAAAAAGTCTAAAGTTGTTAAGGCATCTTGTAAAAGTTGAGAGGTCAGTGAAGGGTTTGAACCTGAATAACACAGCACTCTTTCAATCTTTTAGTTCAAAACAAACATAGAAGACACAGTAAGCTCACTGATAGAAAAGCTGTTTTATTTCTCTGGTGTAGATAATTCACATGACCTGCTTGATTCACCTCTCTCCTTTTATATAAATAGCGTACTCCTTCTACCTTCAGATCCTTCTGTGCAGATCCTTCTATGCCTATAAGATTGTCTTTTCTGTTGTTGCCCTACCACAATGTTTATGGTTCTGGGAGCTAGTTTTTTCTACTGCAACTCCCAACAATTTCTCTCATACTGCTATTCTATACGTATGCACGTAGAGGAGATGGGAACACCATTTGTCAAAATTGTGCTATGAAAAACCCATAAACATAATTCAGTGACTAAACAAATATTTATTGAGAACCCATCAGTCAATATTCTAGGCACTAGGAATACAGTGGATCTCACACACAGCTCCCCTCCAACACACATACGACCCACGGGTATCTAACATCAGAGGCCAAGACCTTGGTGGCTTACAACAAAATTTATTTGTTACAAAATGAGTTTAATGTTTAGATTTAGCACGAGTGTGTGTGTGCTCTCTTGCTCACGTGTGTGTGTGTGTGTGTATGTGTGTGTGTGTTTAGAGTCACTTAGCTTTTGGAAAGTTAATAATATTATAAATATTACATTTCCTACTCTTTAACATTAGAAACTGTGACGTATAGTCATTTTTCCTACTTCAACTGTCACTCAAATTGAACTAGAAGAAACGTACAATATCCCGTTACACTGTATCACCACATATCATTTGCCCCATAGTATTACTTTAAAAACATACCTTTTTAACTTTATAATTAATTTTCTGTCCCCTTATGGTCCAAAGATGATAGGTTTCTGATCATGCTAAAAGCTGATGAATGTGAAAGTCTTTAGGATAAAATAGAATTACAAATGCAAGTGTCTGGTAATGGCTCAACCAAGTTTTATCTCAATATAAGCTAAGACAAGTCATTAAATAAATTTTAAATAATACCTTCTTATAATCTTAATATTAAAATGAAATATTCTAAGAAATTAATGTAAACATTAATTAAAATCAAAGTGTTTTTATTTATTTTTATTGTTTCCCATTAGGTATTACTGGATCAAAAAATTCTTTCTTGTAGTTAACTACGAAATAATTGTAAAAAATGCAAAAAATATCTTCTTCTCATTGGGCCATATTTGGCCAGCAGATTTATTTTGTTTGCTCACATAGTTTAAATTATTTGCCCACATTTTAAAAGTAAATATTTTATATAAAATTATGATTTATGGATTCTGTAGAGAAGTTGCAGACCTGAACCATAAGACCCACCCCTTCTTACACAGCAACAATCAACTGAATCTCTGCAGTGGCTGTGTGTTTTTGATGAAGCATGCTCTCCGTAGCTCGACAAAGCCCACTGCACCCTAACTGTCCCACACTCCCCTGCCCAACTCATGTACAGTATGTTTCTGCTCACTGTAGTTTTTATAATTTGCTAGGGGATCCTTTAACCTACTGCCATCACTCATTAAAATAGAAGTGATATGTAATAATCATTTGTTTTATTTTTGTATTTTCAAAACTACTTGCTTGTATTTTTAAGTTGGAGGATAACTTAAGATTCCTACTAGATACTTTTAAAAATTTTAAAGTTTGAAATAATTCCTTGTTCAGAATTTCACAATTTGAACTTGGTGTGAACCTGTAGCTCCGAGAAGTTAATGACTCACAAACTGTTTCATAACCACTTACTGGCATTGCTGGAACTAAAAGATTTCTTCACAAACAACACAGCTCAGGAAATATTTCTGAAATATCTGTGATGCTCAAGGAATAATCTATACATCACAAGTAAATATTTGTATGAGCATTATATTCCCTAAAGAACAAAAGAACCTATATATACTGTTTAAATTCTTCAATAATCTGAGATATTTTTATGATGCAATATTGTTTTGGATTTTAAAATCTTGCTTAAAACATATCCCACCATTTATATTATTATTAAAATTGTTAATCAAAAGTAAAATATACCTATCTTTCAAAAATACATTAAATATGCATATACTGCACATTAATGCTGACTTAGCACACTGACATGTTATTATATTATATTAATAGCATTAAAATAATATGTGGTTAATTTTAATTGTCTAGAATATATGGTTCTCATTTGTTCTCACTGGTTTAAAAAACATTCTCACTGCTAAATATTTCCAAAGAGTAAATAATAAAAAGTTAAGATTATGAGAGTACATAAAACTATTTTTCCAAAATGCCTAACATTTTTAGTCAACTTTAGATAGAAGTATAGTCTTTAACTAGCCTCTATTTATAAATAAGTAAATATATTTATTTATATTACTTTCCAATTCTTAAAACTTTTCAAACAGAATGCAGAATGGGATAGTTTCTATTTTGATGTTATTAACTCAAACAATCCAGGTATGGAATGAGTATACTGAAACTTTTACCTTGATCTAATATCTTCTATTTTACTCCCTTTGTCACGTCCCTAAAAAAGAATTGAACATAAAGAAAGTTTTAATTTATCGTGACCAAAGTGAGTTTCTTTTTTTTATTATTTGGATTTATTCTTCACCTTCTTGATCTTTTTGTAAGCTGACTTGACATTAAGACTTTTGAATCAACTTCCATTTCATTGAGCTGCAAATTCAGTAGAGCATGTTTCTAAGTAATATTGTTAAATTTATCTACTTAAAACATTTAGAAGTTGTTTTGGTTTTCTATATTTGTTTTTCATCAAAGTTGATTCATGCAGCTTACTGTTTTGAAATTAACTCCTTAAAGTTCCTTGCTGTGTAAACAAGGATAAGGTAAACATCTTTCATAAAATGCACCTTTTAAGCTGTGTCATATTTGACTTGTCGAATCAATGTACCCTTGTGATCAAGTGATTAAGCTATTTACTGCTTTTCACAGAAAGCTATTAAATAGATCATAAACACACATTATGGATGGGTGTCAGGATCTTTAAATGCTACTAATCAGTTAGTTGTGTGACCTTGAACAAGTCACTTAATCTTTTTGACCTCAACTTTTTTTACATACATAGCAAGGACAGCAATTATTGCTATGGGCCTTTTTGCTTGTAAATCTTTATGATTTTATTCTACAATTATCTTTGAAATGGATTTAGCATGAGGGAGGAAAGCTTCATTGCAATGGTTATGCAAATAATCTCATATGACTTATGGAGTTAACTTAATAAGCCTCTTAGCTTTTTGGAGTAATTTTCAGAAAAAAACAAATATTCATTTAAGAAGACATTACTAGAGACTACTTTTAGCAGAAAAGTTGTAAAATATTCCCTCTTATAACAGTATTTTAGGAAGGTCCCTATCACTCATGAGTTTCAGTTTGTAACTGTGACTCAGAAAGTTCCACGTTACTGGTACTAACAGCTAAGAAGTTTAGCAAAAACAATTTAGAGTATTGTATTATCAACTTGTTTCACTTACTGAAATATTCTTTAAGTAATTTCTTGATAATAATAATTTATCAATATAGCTAAAATATAGGAAACATAGGAAAAAGTACATTTTTTAATATATAAATGTTTTTGTGCAAGTTACAAAAAAGAGAGTAACAGTGCTTGTAGTCTTGCTCTTATTTGACCACTCTTGACTTGCTGGGTGGCCCTAAGTCAAGCTGATCAAGTTACTATTTTCCAAAGCTTGCCAAATATTGTCAGGGCTTTGGAAAAGGTAATGAAACTATAAGTGTAAAATGCTCTACAAATAGAAAGGTCAAAGAACAGCATATGTGAAACACATTTTCATTCTTAATGAGCGGTTGGACACTTAGTAGGGAACGCTAAAACATCTAATTTTAAAGAGCCACCTCATTTTGGAGCAATGAAAAGCAGCAATATTTATTGAGGTTCTTGCATCATTATTTGAAACATCTGTATTTACAAGCATACCATAGCAATAATAATATTCAGATTAACATTAATCCAATAGCTAACAATAAATGTTATTAATGGTATATTAGAAAAAGCAGAGACTGAGTTGTTCAATAGAGCTAGGTTCAAATTACAAAGTTACTACTTATTGGCTCTATGGGTCAGGCTTTTCTGCCCTTCCTATCCATTTGACAGTGTGGTGAAGTTGTTTTAAAATAATTTTCTAAGAGGAAACATGGCCTTGCCAGCACTTCAGTTCAGGGCAGACTGAGAAGGAGTTCTCTTCAAGCACAAGTCATCATTAGCCTCTGAACCTCCTCAAAAAGACCTTCACTCTTCTCCCACTGTGACTGGAGTACATCTGTATCTGTGAGTCTCTTCTCAACTGGCAATGTGCAATATTGGCAAATGAGGCATTTGACAGAGTAAAATCTCATGCTTAGTACAGTTCAAGAGTTACCTAAAATCCAGTTGAATGAATTTTCACTTATTCTAAAATACTCCCCTGGACAATAACATTGAATTCTACTATACTTTCTTCTCTCACCCTCCATTTTTCTCTCAGAATTTCTGTACTTGTATATGAATTACACTTGTATGTATATTATGCATCTTACATTCTTACTATTGTTATAAACAGAATGAAGAACCTACCTAAAACAAAACAATACTCTAACAAAACAAAACTCATATTAAGTTTGTAATTATATAAAACAATTTGTTAAATGTGTTACCCAATATTACAAAGATTTTAATGAAGATCTTAGAGAGAAATTATCTATTGACTTCTTGTTCTATGAGCAGTTGAATTTCTTCAAACAACTTTCTTTCCAGTTAGACACAATGAACTGCAATGGATAAAACTTTTCCTTTTCATAATTTTTTGGACAGATTTGTGACTCCTCAAAATTGTGAAGGTAAAGCTCATCATGAAATCCACTTCAACTTAACTCTATCCCACATTACTTTTCCCTTACTCTAATTTTAATCTCTTCTTTCATCCTACTTTTCTACATTCTGTCATTCTGTAATTTTTAAATGTTTCTCAAGTAAGTAATCTGATAATTCTGGGGAAAAAAGTAGAGTATAAATCAATCAATTTGTTATAAGTGTTATATGATATTGAAGGAGTCAAGATCTTTTGTAATCATCTTATATAATGCCAATGTTTTGTAAACTTACACTCTAAAAGCTGTAAGAATAACAAAGCAGTCTACTTCCACTGGCACTGCTAAGAGTTTCTTAGTTCTTGTCAGCATTTAGTAAGAACAAACTAAATCCAGAGGGCAAGAGAACTTAAAGACTTCCATACAGGTCAGCCTTAAAGAACAAAGAGTAGAGAAAAGAAGAGTAAGAAGTAGATCTGGGAGGTCAAATGGAAGTTATGTAGGACAGAGGTCATTTAAAAAAACAAGGTCATCACTCATTCTTTCTTATTAAAGTACTGATAACATACCACAGAGTCTCTTTGGGTATGCAATCAGAATTTATTGGCATAATTTACAATCCTACTTTAGCTGTATACAGTGTATTGAGTGATATGTCATTCAATCAACAAATGTTTCAATTAGATCTCAAATGATTAATCATCTACCATCTGCAACATACTGAAAGATAAGTTTAACTGGATGGATTGGATTCAGCCACTTCCTAAAGGCAACACAAATGAATGCAGTCACTGCTTTCAAACATCTTGTCTAATAGAAGAGGTATACAAATTAATAATGCCAGAAGATATAATTCATCTATTTAGTCGTCAGTCTCCTCAACAAACTATGTGCTCTTCAACATTAGGTATGTCAAAATATTATTTTCAAAAACAAATGGAAAGATATTATTTATATACAAGCATAGAAAACACATGGGCCAAAATGTTATTCATCACATTAATAAAAGAAAAGGCAAGGGGCGCCTGGGCGTATCAGTCAGTTAAGCATCTGACTCTTGATTTTGGCTCAGGTCATCATTTCATGGCTTATGGGACTGATTCCGTGTTGGACTCTGGGCTGACAGCATGGAACCTGCTTGGGATTCTCTCTCTCTCTCTCTCTCTCTCTGTCTCCATCTCTCTCTGCCCTCCCTTGCTCCTATGTGCTCTCTCTCTGTCTCTTTCTCTCAAAATAAATAAACATTAAAAAAGAAAAGGCAAGACAAAGTTGTTTCAAAGAACTTCAGAGAGTGTGTATGGATGGGCTTTGAAAGAAACAATGATGTTACAGAACGTCTAGGTCAAATATAAAACTACTTACTCTCCTACAGGGCATTAATGACACAGAATTTAGGATTATCTTTTTTATAAGACAGGAATTATTTTTATCTCCATAACAAATAATCTACAAGTTAACATAACATTTCATAGGTTCTAAGTTCTGTTCAAGTATACATAAAAAGTCAGACAAAGGTACTTTTATATAAAGAATTAAATAACCCTTGGGTATGCCTATTAAATAATATTCCTATATGGCACTGAAATGATAGCCAATGATACATTTGTCTAACTTCTAAGTGTTAGAAATTTTTCTACTATGTTGGACATCACTTTTTATATAAGTGAAAATATTGGTGGGTATGGATGTAACTTTTATACATCTGTGCAGCATGTATATAAGAACAAACCTGGCCCACCGTGGATATATAAGCAGAGTAAAGTATTAGTGATTCATCAACAATTACTTTAACAAAATTAAAAGAGTGATGCATTGAGTAAAACTGATATATGTATATATATTTTCCTGAGCTTACTCACAGGATCAAATTGTCAACAAAGACTTATGAATCGGAGTTGTGACCCCGTATCAAGCTTACCAATGATGTTAAAAATACAGGTATTGGGGGGCCTGGGAGGCTCAGTCAGGTAAGCATCTGACTTCGGCTTGGGTCATCTCAAGGTTCGTGGGTTCAAGCCCTGCATCGGGCTCTGTGCTGAAAGGTAGCTTAGAGCCTGGAGCCTGTCTTTGGTTTCTGTGACTTCCTCTCTCTCTGACCCTCCCCTGCTCATACTGTTTCTATCTCTCTCTCAAAAATAAATAAAACATTAAAAAATTTTTAAAAATAGAGGTATTTCAGAGGCAAGGACACAGAGACAATAAATGCTAAATGTCTAGGATATCCCAACTGTATTCTAGATTAGGGTTTTCACATAAAATATGGGATGCCCAGTTAAATTTAAATCACAGAGACACATTTTTTCTACTATAAGTAAATCCCAAATATTGCATGGGACATACTGTTATAAATTTTACTGTTTACTAATTTAAATTTAACTGGGCATCTGTACTTGTATTTGCTAAATCTGGCAACCCTACAAGAGTCTTCCTTTCAGTAGCAGTCACACACTCTCCTGCCCAGAATAATAGATGAGATTTCCAAAGGAGGTTTTGTGGCTTTACCTAAAACAAGAGAGGCATTTAAGTTATATAACATCTCTATTTTATACCCACAGAGCTGTATGGCTTACATGACATTCTCCAGGGAGTGATGCCTCATAAATCCAGTGACTGCAATTTTATTTACTATAAGAAATCCTTTGGCCAGGGACATCTTGCTAAGGAGTTCTATTGATAAGCTCTCTTCCTCCTGGAAAATATCATTAGTCTATGTACCCAGAGACCCAGTTGACAAGAAGATTAGGCCAGGACACGTGCCCTCCTTCCTTTCTCCTGGGTTTGTATCACAGTAGCTAGAATGAATGGTTCATGGGCCAGATACATTTAACTTTATTCTCGTCAACTACATTCATGACTTTAATATTCAAGTAAAAACATATGTCCATTTATACCAGAAATAAAATAAAGGCAGATAAAAAGAAATGTAAACCTTCCATATTTATGTATAGACACATAATGGATGGGTCTCAAGTTGGGACTAGTTTTTTCTTTTTTTTCTTTTCTTTTTTTTAGCCATAAACTTGAGCTGTGGTAAAAAATTCTGTTGTTATTTCATACATAAAACTTTGAGTACCAAGTGAAGAAGTCAGAGTAGTTATTTGAGAGGAAACATTTAACAGCAGTCTCTTAGTTCCATCAAATAGCTTTTCTATTTCTCCAAAATTGTGTTTAATCAAATATATGACATCTAGTAAGTATTTCAGAAGATATATGACAGAAATGTAAAAGAACAATTTGATGACTAGCAGTCCATGGAGACCAAGATATTATACTCAAACCAGTGAATTTAGATATATTAGATTTTTAAAATTCTGATAGAGTAAAAATCTAAGAGTTAATTTGGGCTACATAATTTTTGTACACAAAAGTCAAACAGAAGTCTGTCATATGCACATTTAGAAATACGAAAATTCAATCAGTGATTCAAAGTCTTTAAAAAAAAAAGACAATTGCATGATTTACATGAGAGACCCTAAATATTTATCATAACATATCCTTTACGTTTGAAAGGAAAATTTTGTGGTTAGTATTACTACTACAGAGGATCCTACAACTCTTAAAAAGAGTGTAGTGGGTGGCAGATTCATGGAGAGAGAAAGAAAAGCAATGTCACAGGCAGGCTGACATATTGTACCTACAGGTATGCAAAATGAAATGGATTAACCTCAGATCTTTGAAAATTGTTAAATGACAAGATTTTTATACATTAGTAATAAGGAAAGAATGGTGACATTTGAATAAAGTGGCGAAAGAACAGCATTTGTCCTCTTCTTCTGCATTAACATAAAACAAAACATAAAACCTCTCCTTTTCCACTCATTCCAAACCAGTGCTGTGTTGAAAATCAAAGGAGAATGATCAAAAATCTGAACTTGGAGAGAGAGAGAGAAAAAGTTTTCTCTTTTTTTGAGGGGAAGGACATCTTATTAACATATGAAACAGAATTTAATATGACCATAAACACATATTCCCATAGAGAGATTTGAAAAGCACTTGGATAATAAAATGAGAGAGAGGGTAATGCCTGGGTTTAGAAAATATCAAATGAAAATTAAAAGACACAGTTATGTCCAAATATTTCCAAGCCTATGGATTTTTGTCACCATTTATTTTGGTAGATCCATCTTTACCAAAAGTATTTGATGTCATTTTCTCTAAAATGTCTTGAAATGTATTCACTTTAAAGAGCTTGAAAACCATTTTAAAAGTCAAAATACAACAATTTTTTTCATAAGGCATACTTTTAGCTTATAAAAGTGTCAGCTTGAATATCAAGATACTAGAGCCCCTTCTATTCTAGTATAAAAGTATAATAACAGAATTCATTACACTTTCTAAACTATTTTAACTACTTTGAATCTCTGATGTTTTATATTTAAGACAGATTACAGTTGCTAAATGAGCATTCTGACTAATTTCTAGGACTTCCACCTACAAGAAAATACGAGGATTCGCTATGACCTGATAACATTGATCCTATTCTTATAGGAGTTTTACATTTTCTATATTAAAATGAAATATTGAATTCTATTTTTAATACACTTAACTAAGCACATTGTATTGCATATTATGGTTTCCTATTACATGTTATTAATGATATCGAGTAGTTTTATTTTTCTTACTTTAGCATAAACAGATGAAATAAATCCTTACACTTTTATATAGCTTCTACTGATTTTGAAAATATGTTCTCATATTTAAACACATTTTAATCTTACAGGTCTTTATGGAGATTAAAAGATATTTTCTGATTTCATATATGAAGAAAGTCAGGAATACAGAGGCCATTGATTGTCCAAGGTAACACCTCTAAAAAGACCCAGGACTTTGTGATAGAACCTTGGCCACAGTGTTTAGTTCTTTCCATCGTACAAAACTAAGTTTCCTTTAATAGCCAGAGCTGTTATTTTTTTATTGTTTGTTTGTTTTTGTGGGTTTTTTTGTTTATCAGCCAAAGACTAATATCAAATGATAGTCCCTTCTCTTTAATGACCCTAACTTGAAAAAAAAAAAAAAGTAGTATCTGAAGGAATTTACTTGAACCTATATATTTTTCAATTTCTCTCTTTGCATCTTTATACAGTAGGAGTGGGGAGGAAATTCCAAGAAATTTAATACACTCAGCATTTCTGTATTCCTTTTCTTTAATGTTTATTTATTTTTGAGAGACAGAGACACAGAGGGAGCATGGGGAAGGGAGGCAGAGAGGGTGACACAGAATCCAAAGCAGGCTCCAAATCGCTGACCGATGTCAACACAGAGTCCGATGCGGGGTTTGAAACCACAAACTGTGAGGTCATGACCTGAGCTGAAGTCAGATGCTTAACTGACTTAGTCACCCGTGCACCCCCAACATTTCTGTATTCTTACCTTCTACCTATCACTTAATGCACTCTTATCAATTACCATCCTGCTGAATTCACTCAAATGGATCGAATGAATTTTGCCAATTACCAACACATGCCAAATACAGTAGACATCTCTTTGTCATAGGAGTCATTGCCACAACAGCATATTAACAACTACCCTTTGCTGTCTTCCATAACACAGTTTCTGACTGTTTAAGCTTCTTCCATACTAGTATTTTTTTCTCTTCCTTGAATACTTTTGTTTTATCATCTCATTTTTTTTCCCTTTACTCTTCATTGATAGATTACCTTCAGGTCTCTGTTTCATTGGCTGAGAGCCTTCCCTTAAATATGTCCATCCCCACCCCTATATCCATATATGTCCTTTTTCTTACTGTATGCAATTGCTTCCTAGTTCATATGATGATTAAATCAGAAACTCTGAATGATCTGAGATTTTTACTTTATTTGCTAACTAACTAGTTAGCCAGTCAGAGTGCTACAATGCATACATACACTCACACACACAAAGAAGGATACATGAAGATAAATATATTTATGTAGACTATAGATGGAGATATATCGTAAAAGATTGAGATTGCTGAGTCAAAAACAGACCACAGGAAAAGATCTGTGTCAGTCTCCCATACCCCAGTTCTCAGAGAGCAACTTGAGGAGGGCCTGATATTTACCTACATGCTCAGTGGCTTGCCCCACAGATGAAGAAAAGACTTGAGTTACATGGGGCAGCTGGCAAATCTACCCACCCTCCTCTCTGAAGAGAGAGATTTCTCATTTCTCTTGAATATAGAAAAATCTCCTGGACAGTAAAAGAAAATTGTCTAGACTTCCTATTTTGGAATTTAAGAAAATATTTGTGGAAAGTGGACAGAAGGGGTTTTATCTTTACTGCCATAGACATATCCAGGCAAATAGAGGGGAAACATTCTCACTAGCTTCCAAAGCTGTTTGCTCTCACAACATATCTTCTGCTCAGAAACCCAACCTGTACAGAAAGCTGAGAAATCCATGGAGAAATTTCTCCCAACAATGATCATTTATAAATATCTTGTTCATTTATTTATTTTCTTCTTATCCTTATAAATTTTGTCACATGAATGCCCAGATTCTATGGTTCTTGATCACTGTTGCAGCTTTAGCACTAAAAATATTTACTGATATGTAGTAGATAGTACATGGTAGGTACACAAAAAAACACCATCAAATAAATTACATATATATATACACATATATACACATATATATATATTTAATATACATATTCAATATACATATATCTTGAATAAATTATCTTTCTGAAAATATGTATACATTTGAAAAAATTAATGAATGAATGTGTGAAAAATAATTGGTTAATAAACTTTTAAAATGCTAGATAATTTTGTTTTTATTTGTTGCTGTTTTTAAGCATTACTTACCTCTTTGGATATATTTTGAAAGATTTTAGTGACTTGTCCCTATTGATAAAGTTATTCTTAGTGACTGAGGGATGTGTGACTGTATATAAATAACTCAATATATGTCTTGAACTTATTTTTTATGTGTGAATTCTGAAAACATTCTGAAAAATATATGAGAAAATGTTAAGCACATATTTTCTTCTTATTTCATACATTAAAAAAATATCGGGGAACCTGGGTGGCTCAGTCGATTAAGCGTCCAACTTCGGCTCAGGTCATGATCTCACAGTTAGTGAGTTTGAGCCCTGTGTGGGTCTCTGTGCTGACAGCTCGGAGCCTGGAGCCTGCTTCGGATTCTGTGTCTTCCTCTCTCTCTGCCCCTCCCCTGCTCACATTCAGTCTCTCTCTCAAAAATAAACATAAAAAAATATCAACAGGAGTACTTATGGTGTCAGAAATAGTGGTCAGAGCTCTTAAGTGATGGAAGAAATTGGTGTCACAGTAACAAGGAAGATGAAATGATTGTTTGATCATGTTCAAATTAGGATAAACAACAAAGAGAATTATTTGGCAAAAAAGTCTTCATATTACAGCACCAAGATGGTGATAATCACACTATTTTTGTATAAATAAGAAAAATAATCAAAATATACCACCAATTACTTGGTAGAATCTGAGAAGACATATGAAGTGAAATTTTTAAATTTTCATTCTTCTAAATGTGTACTTTGGGAGGGAAAAACAAATTTCATATAAACTCCACAAGAACCAGTTAGTCTAATTGAAGGCAAGAGAGGTATAGGGAGATTAGAAAACAGGACTGGTAGTCACAGTGTGAGCTCTGTAATCTAACTATGTAAATCCAAAATCCTATCTCTGCTTCTCATGGACAGTAGCATGGGACAAAACCCTTCTTGCCGCAGGCATCCTACTGTGCAAAAGAGGAAATTTTTAAAAATATAAGATAATATTGGTAAAAAAAAAAAGATAATATTGGTAAGCATCTCATACATAGGACTTTTGTTAGCATTAACTTAATTGATAGAGGTAATGTATTACAACAGTGTCTAGAAGTGTATGTGTTCTAAAATGAGCACTGCAATTTAAAAAGTGGAAATGCATCTAATTAAAAAAATGGGCAGAAGACATGAATAGACATTTCCCCAAAGAAGAAATACAGATGGCCAACAAACATATGAAAAGATGCACATTATTAATCATCATGAAAATGCAAATCAAAACCACAATGAGATATCACCTTACAACTGTCAGAATGGCTAAAATCAAAAACACAAGAAACAAGTGTTAGCAAAGATGTGAAGAAAAGAAAACCCTGATGCACTATTGGTGGGGAAGCAAACCAGTGCAGTCCCTGTGGGATACAATATGGGGGTTCCTTAAAGAATTTAAAAAATAGATTTATCATATGATTCAGTAATCCCATTACTGCATATTTACCCAAATAATATGAAAACACTAATTTGAAAAAAATACACCCACCCCTATGTTTATTCCAGCATATTTATTATAGCCAAAGTATGAAAGAAGCCCTAGCCCAAGTGCCCAAGTATGGATAAAGAAGTAGTATGTATAGGAGCACCTGGGTGGTTTAGTCAGTTGAGTCCAACTTCAGCTCAGGTCATGATCCCACGGTTCATGGGTTTGAGCCCTATGCTGGGCTCTGTGCTGGCAGCTCAGAGCCTAGAGCCTGCCTTGGATTCTGTGTCTCCCTTTGTCCGCACCCCTCCCCCACATGAACTTTCTCTCTCTCTCTCTCTCTCAAAAATAAATATTTTTTAAAAATTAAAAAAAGAAATGGTATGTATATACAATGGAATATTACTCAGACATTTTATAAAAGAATGAAATTGGGTACCTAGGTGGCTCAGTCGGTTAAGTGTCTGACTTTGGGCTTGGGTCATGATCTCATGGTTCATAAGTTCAAGCCCCACATCAGTTCTAAGCTGTCAGCTCAGAGCCTGAAGCCTGCTTCAGATTCTGTCTGTCTGTGTGTCTGTCTCTCTCTCTGTCCCTTTCCCACTCATGCTCATTCTCTCTCTCTCTCTCTCAAAAAAATAAACATTATAAAATAGTTTGAAAAAAGAAAGAAAAGAATGAAATCTTGTCATTTGCAACAACATGGATGGATCTAAAAGGTATAATGCTAAGAGTAATGTACAGAATTGTTGAATCACTGTATTTTATAACTGAAACTAATATAAAACTGTTAAGTTAATTATACTGGGATTTAAAAAGAAATTTTTTAAAAGTAGAAATGCAATGTGTTTTATGCTGAAAAAGATGGGTACTTTTTCTATCCCCAAATACAAACACACACACAAACACACACACACACACCCTTGTATATCTATTATCTGTCTATCTATCTATCATCTATCATTCATCTATCTATCTACATAGAGAGAGAAATAGAGAGAGAGACAGAGAGAGGAAGAGGGGAAGAGGAGGAGGAAAAGAAGGAGAAGGAGAAAACAGATTTCCAGAGACAGAAGGAGAAATCCACAGGTTCTAGAAATAAAATGTTTCTAAAATCAGTGAGGTACCAACCAGTTCAAAACTGTCACCTAGCAACATCTTCATAGTCCAGAGCACATTGGACTTCAACAGAGAGGAAATGTAATAAAGCATTAGCAATCCAACAAAAGTGTTACTTTGATGGAGAGTCAACAGATTTAACGAAAAGGTTAATTGATATACTGCATACTGAATAAATAGATCTTGAAAGTACATATTTTAATTATTTAAGACATAAAATCAGAAAGATAAACCATACTGAAGAAACAGAGTTGTATAATTAAAACAACAAGCATCTAGCATAAAGACCCAATTAAAATTTCTACCAAAAAATAGCCATGAGCATAGATTTGCATGTAATTTTGTGCTCCTTGAGAATTTTTAATATATAAAACTTGATTTAAAACTATTTTTGTATCTATATGCATATTAGTGTTTGAAAAGTACTTTTATTTTTTGGGAGCTTCTTTATAAATATGGAATCAAGGTTATTCTTGCATCAAAAAAGCAAACTGGAAAATATTCCATTCTTTTATATTTGAAAGAGTTTAAGGTGGATGTCATTTTTACTATATGTTAGGAAGCTTTCCCTAGGAATGCTGTGCATCTAGATTTTTCTTTATAAAACATTTTGTTTGTTTGTTTTTAGTGATACAGATGGTTCCTGGCCCAAGATGGTTAGATTTAAAAATTTTTGACTTTATGATTGTGTGAAAGTAATATGCATTCAGTAGAAACCATACTTTGAATTTTTAATTTTGATCATATCCCAGGTTACTGCTTAGGTGGTATGATTCTCTCTTGTGATGCTGGGTGGGGGCAGCCTGCTGCAGCCCCAGTCAGCCATGAGATCACAAGAGTAAACACCAATAGTACACTTACAACTATTCCATGTCCATATAGCCATTCTGTTTTTCAAGTTCAGTATACTACTCAATTAATTACATGAGACAGTTAGCACTTTATTATAAAACAGGCTTTGTGTTAGATAATTTTGTCCAACTGTAGGCTAATGTAGGTGTTCTGGGCATGCTCCAGGTAGTCTAGGCTAAGCTATGATGTTACCTAAGTTAGGTGTATTAAATGCATTCTAGACTTATGGTATTTTCAACTTGGGATGGGTTTATCAGGGCATAACCCCATTGTAAAGTGAAGGGATACTATAAATATATTTCTTTTAATAGATTCAGGACTATGTAGCTATTGAACTTCTTTTCATAGCTTCGGTTTGTTCTATGTTTCAAAAATTTGTCAATTTTATGTAAAACCTATTTTAAATAAAATATTGGATGAATGAATAAATATTGATGTATAAGTGTGTATATATTTAAGTGCATATGTATTTACTAGATAATAGAAGCACTGATATGTAAAAAAAAATAGGCATACCTAGCATTCAGATCTTAGTTTTAAGTATCTTTGTTCACTAAAAGGAACTAAGACCCCTTTCATAAATGGTTTCTTTTGGCTTTGGCAAGGAAAGTGCAAGACTGGAGTGTATTTTTGTGACAGTAAGTAAATGTTAAAAAAATGATTAGGCAAATCAAAGGACACGCACTTTGATGGGATCTTACACTATACATTGATGAATAAGGTAAGTAATAATAAGTAGTTTTAACCCTTAGACTAAAATGAGAACCAGTGGAACCATGCAGGCATAAATTTATAAATATGGGAAAAGAGAGAGCTTTTTCTTGCCATATGCCTCTAACTCTTAAATGTAAAATGAATTATTGTATTAGAAAATAACTATATGGCAACCACCACAGTAATAGTAGTCTTAGGCAAGATTCATCAATAGATGCTAAAACTAGTGGGTGGAAGTTCAATGAGAAATGGGGAATCTCACTGTATCTCTCCATAGGAAAGTAATTAAAACAAGGAAAAATTATAATTCTATAATAGATACATCTGTTAGGCCCCACATTAACCGAGTAAAACCCTCAAAACTACAGTTTGTTTGGTTTAGTGTAAAGAACACTGGTAGTCCAAGTGAAAAATTTTTGAAAAAATCTGTAAGTGTTTAGATAGTAATATTATAGAAATGCTCATATCCTCATTTTGATAAATGTACTAAGGTAATTAATAAGATGTTTCTGTCTTAGAGAAACACATATTGAATTATTTGGAGGTGAATGGTACCATTTTGTAACATTTCAGTAAATTCTACTCAAAAGGTTCAGAAAACAAGTATAAAGAGAAAAATGGCATAACAAACATTACTTGGTAAGATGTTTATATTTGGGGAATCTAGGTGAAGGGCTAATAGGAATGATTTTTATTATTTTTGTAACTTTTCTATAAGTCTGCAAGTATTTCAAAAAATGTTTAAAAATAATTCTTACTACACAATGCCATAGTCTCTCCTTTGAAGCATCAGAATTATTTTCACTTTCTCTGTGCATGTAAGAGTATACGAGGTATGGGGAAGGTTTGAAATCAGCCTTCTGAATGGCCACCTAAATTAGCAAGTATTTCACAATATTACGGACATTACATGTTTGCTATATTTCTCATAAATTGCTTGCAGGAGTTGGGAGTATACAATTTCTGGACTGTCAAAGACCTTATTCAGGCAGAAGAATCAGAGAAGCCTAGAGGCAAGATAGAAAGAAAAAAGAAAACATATATAAGTTCCCCCATCTTCAAATTTTGCACCAGAAATATTTTGGTTTCAAAACTAAAATGAGCAAAGGGGTTTGAACCAACAAAAGTGAAAGACTTAAGGAGTCAGGGAAGTGACTGGAATCCTTCCATGAAGATTAGAAGTTAAAACGATCAATTGAGATAATGAAATACAGTGTGTGTTCTTTGATGTGTGTAGAGAAAGAATTGTGTTCAGGCAAGTTTAAAGAACCCATGAATTGTAAAAATCAATCAGAATGCCTATAGGACATGGAAAACAGCTATCAGTTGAAGCCAGTTTAGTACAGCTATTATTCAAAACAGAGCTATAGCTAGCAAATACACACACATCTATTCAATTCAGTAAAAAAGAAAAAGAAAGGACAATGTCCAGTTTAAATTTTAAAAAAGATAAGTTCTTACTAAATTGCCATTTAGATAAAACATCTAATTGAATAATCAACAATAGAGTTATGCAGTCAAAACTCTCTTACTGAGTGATTACTAAAGCACTCTACCTAATACTAAATTAAAACGAAAACAAACAGGCCATTGCCTATACACACTTGCTTTCTTAATTGAGAATGTAGGCATATTCAGGAATACTACTTAGTGTGAGGGCTGAAAACTAAGGATATGTTAGGGTACAGTGCTAATGCATACAAGGGAATGACTACAATGACTAGGAAGTGATACAAAAGGCCTCCATGAAGTAATACTTTTGAGCTGGTTGCCAGGTTTCACTCATTCATGGAACTAATTAGAGATAAAGAGGGTCTCTAGTGCTGCCTTCTCTAGCATCTAGCATACATTTTTCAGTTTCAAATGTTATTTCATTAACATAAATGTTGAACAAACTATGTATTTTGACTCTTATTAATCTCATTTATCTGAAACATATGTTTACATAGAAAATAAATAGATACAGAATTTTAAGCAATTCATGGTAGAATCCATTGTTCTATACCGTGGACTGAGCTAATCTTGGAAAGCTATTCACCATGCTGGCTGCTGAAGCTACAGGTGTCTCTCAGAAACTGCCTTACAGGGCACAAAAAACACTGGAGCCAAAGACCTAAATTCCCTCACTGCCTAAGGTTGAGGAAAGAAAATCTATTTCAAAGAGAACTAAAGTTTAAATACCTTGAACAGTATTACTTTACGTTATTCCATCCTACATTAGTAGTTTCATGCTCACTTCTCTTGGCTGATTAAAATATAACCAAATCCCAACTAACTTTGTAAGCCTTCCTAGAAACCTTAAGCAGCAGTTATCTCTGATTTTCAAGATTTCCATGTAACTATTATTAGGTTACTTTTTTGTCAATTAGTCATATATGTCTTGTGAAATCTACTGCAGTAATACTTGGAGGTTTATTTAAAAAATAACATTATGCATTTATATCCAGGTTCACCAACTGTATATCAAGCTCTGAGAGAGTAGAAATGGTAGTTTGATCTTCTTCATTATGTTTTTTTAGTTGAGATTCAATAAATGCTCAGATTGGTTAGCTTAAATAAATTGTTCATGTAAAAGTGACAAGGGTCTATTAAGTCAATGGTCATGTAAAATTAAAGTAGGGGTTTAAGAGGAATATAAAGTAGGATTGGCCAGACTTGATAACTGACTGCTTGATGGAGGATCAAGAGGAGGCTAACAAGACCAGTATTCTGAGCTTGTGTAAGTGGATAGAGAAGGCCATGTTTAACATACACAGGGGAATCAGAAGAAGAATGTCTTGTTTTGGAAAGGAAGTACACATTTTCTCAGTGTATATTAAAAGCTAGACATAGTCAAGGATTTTGCAGCCTTATAATAAATCTAATAGTATTCACTCTGGAAACATGGCAAAAATGAGACTCAGAATCTAAAATCAGTGATTAAATGACTGAGATTCCAATCCAGACAATTTGCCTAATAAGTCTCAGCTCTTCACCCTCACTTTCTCATAGATGTTTTGTTAGTTTCATGCAAACTTAATACGATTCCACATAGTCATTTTCTATATATTAATTTTCATACTAGTGAGTAAGAATTAAGAAAAACTAGTTTTAAAAGATTTTTGAAGAACTACTTAATGCACTATGACACCTGGGCCTTTTTCACTTTACCAAACACATTCATTTCCTTTTCACTTCAGGAAAAACATCTGCATGATTCAGACCTAAATGCCCAACACTGACCATAATGGTAGACACTTAGGAAATACTCTAATAATTTTTATTGAAAAAATGCTGAATGAATGAAAAAATGGAATAAAAATGAGTGCATAGAAAGGATTATTACTACTTTATGTTTAAGTTCTCTCTTAAAAATGGAAATAACATGTATAAGAGATACTTGTTAGAAGAATTAAATAAAATGGTTTATATGATTAATGGTCTGCTAATAATTATCTATACATGTATGGGTTTATGTTGTTATTTTAATAATGGACGTAAAGCTAGTGAATGCTTTAAGTAAGTATATTCGATTACAAGGTAGAAGATATAAAAACATTGGATTAAAGATGAGTGATTTCCCCATGAAATGTTTTATTTTAGTGTTATGATTTTACCATTAACTATAGGAGAGCTGTGAATCATAATACATGATACAATTATTATATGCTAATTTTAACCTGAGCACTTGTCACTGTATCAACGCTATTTGCATAAAGGAAGAATTTGCAATAAACTGTTTTTCTGTACAGTAAAATCCCTAAAGTAAATTCTAAATATATTGCTATATTTAATATAGTAAAAATAAGATTTTGTTATTTCACAGTTCAAAGAAAAATGCATAACAAAAATAAAATTAATTTCTTATCAAATAGTATGTGTGACAGTATTTCTTATCAAATATTGAGAATTGTTATGGCCTTCAAAGACTAAAAAAATTAAATGTACAGGCAAATAATCAAAAACTTAAAAAATTAAATTCAGAATAACTTTGAAATGAAATGGATACACAGTGATGAGTTTAATGTCTCACTAATTAAGAGAAACATCATGGTGACAGTGATGTTTGGATCTTTGCTTTCACTGACTCCTATTGTTCTTTTTGATAACTGGAGCCTCAGCAAAGACCCCTGCATGGTAATGATGATGAGGGAGGTAATCACTTTTAACAAACAAATGCTCTTTATTGTGGGTATAGTTAAGAGATCACCACTATAACAAAAGAAACATAGAGGGGTAAATGTTTATTTTACATTCAGAATTGCCATTTGATATTTGGAAGTCCTGAAGGACAATCCTTTGAGCCTCTCTCACTTTTTATTTTATTTTATTTTATTTTATTTTATTTTATTTTATTTTATTTTATTATTTTATTTTATTATTTTATTTTATTTTATTTTATTTTTGCTTCAATTGGTGAGCATTAAATGTATCTATTATGTATTTAAAAATATACTGATTTTAAAAACTCATATAAATTTCCACATTGAACTTTTTTGTATTCTTCTTTAAAGTTGGCAGTGGAAGTTGAAAATCCAACTGTTTTGCCAACTCCAGAGAGTAACTTATTTTTATGTTCATGCCAGTAGAAGTCAATGAGTCATTTCGTGCATTTTTTAAGGTACAGCCTCTATAACTATATGGTGAATGATGACATCTGAGCTTTGACCTAAAAGAAATACATTTGAGTCACTTACAGAAGATGAAAATGACAGGTCATGTCTGTTGTATTTGACTCTTTCTTCCAATTTTTAAGCCTAAACCAGATTTTCATGAAAAGAATATTAACAGAGAGTTTCAAGAAAAGAAATCTTGCTTGAATTGCAATGTACAATATAAAACTCATTCTCAAATTGGAATAAGTTAGGCCAAAGTTCACATATCTTTTGAATAAACTTACTTCAGCTTACAATAGAACCTGAAAATTCTTCAATACTGTTTTGTCGTTAGGTGTGAAAAACTGGATCTTTGTGGTTTGGATTGGAATCATAATAAAATCAAATTATTGTCATAAGAAATAAGAAAGATTTTTACATTTCATTTGGCACCAAACTTAAGGAAATTTTGTTATGCAAATCAATAGAAATATAAAATTTTAAAAACTGCTTTTTAATCATAGTAGGTAAATTATAGCTAGGATGCTAAAGTTTATGTTAAATATTAGTCTTTGTATAATTAAAATCCACACATCTAATTTTGATATATCCAAAATAGATTGTTATCTAGTTTCTTAACTTCTTACCTTTAATATACCGACACATTTTGTTGATTCTTCATCAAATATAGGTGTTAAATTATCCATCTTCTACTTATTTTATTAATATATGCTATAATAAACTTCATAATCACTTTAAAATTTGTTATCTTTCCTTTAAATTTAGTAGATATTTTGTGAATATTTTATGATAATAAAGGTTCAGTGTATGATTTTTGAATTCATTAACACGCTAGCATGATCAAACATATCTGATACTAAATGTGAACTCTATATCTTAAGTTGTATAAACTGCATGAAATTACCCACTTACTTTACCTTTTTTGTCTCCAAAACAGTTTCCAAATCCCCGAAAAAGAAGTTTTTTTCACATTTTTCCCCTAAACTATGTCTCCTGGCCTCCTCCAGAACTGTATCCAGAATTCTCCAAGTTTCAAAGTATTCTCACTCATTTATTAAGTCCAATGTAATCATAATTTGATTTGTTTTTCTAATTGCTTCTGCATCTCAATATGCAAATAATAGCAATCACAAAATGTATAAAGAGCATTGATTGATGTCTGTATTGATCCAGGGCAGTGCGTTTGTTATGAATGATTATGAAATTGATTTGTTACAGTATTACATATTTCATTCAGCATTTTTATATTGCAATATAAAATAATATGATTTTAGCTCGATAAACACTGTTATATTTAGTATTATGGATAGTAAATTTATTTTTTTTAATATTTGGACAAATATCTGAAATTAGTTTAAACCACATATAATTGACCATCCACAAACACATCTAAATATAATATATATATATTTTACTTTAGTTGGTTCATAAGTTTGCTAGAGATGCTACAAATGGGTGACTTAAAACAATAGAAATTTATTGTCTCATAGTTCCAGATGCTAGATGTCCAAGAACAATGTGTTATCATGGTAAAATTATTTTTAGGCAATCTCTACCGAACTAATCTATTAGTTTATCCAGGCCCTACACACACACCACCCTATCATTTCCCGTTTCCTATCCATTTTCAGAATTGGCAATATCTTTACATCAATTAAAGTATATTTATAGCTTTAAAGTCCCTGTGATTTGAACAAATGTCAAAAATATCTTACTTATAAGTCATATTTATAAGCATTAAAATATAATAATCAAAATAAAAAACACATTACACATTTCTAAATAATAATTATTCATGATAAGCAATGTCTTAATCAGAGAAGTAAATTCTTAATGAGATTTAAGTGGCTTTTTAAAAATGAATTTATGTATCCATGGGTAAAAATTACTTTTTCAAATGAGACAGGATGTGTTAGGTAGGATTAAACCAAAGTAACAGATACAACAGACAATACATATTAAGAGATTAAATGCAAGAGTTTGATTTACACAATTGTGAAGGCTGGTAAGTGGGGGTCCTGCAGGTCTGGCTCTCAGGAAGAGCCATCTGGGACTTTTAAGCACAAGGGTGGAGTTGCTATCACTGAGCAAAAATTCTTCTTCAGGGAAACCCTCAGCTCTGCTCTTAAAGCCTTCCAATTGTTTAAATGAGGTTGATGCAAATTATCTAGATAATCTTTCATTCTTAAAACACCCTCACAGTAGCACCCAAATTAGCTGCTGAACAACTGCAGACTGACTAGTAAACAGCGTTTGCCATCACCGTTTAATAAGCCTTTTTTTGATCCTCCTTTTTTTATGTGACACATAAATTCTAAGATTTCTTGCCTAAAAGTAATGGGATGGAAATTACAGCTTCCTGGATTTTTTTTTTTTTAAGCACTGTCACGAAACTCTGTAAAGTCAGTCCATGTTATAAGCCAAAATTCAGATAGTGACCTATCTGACCAAAAAATAGTTTCAAGTCTATCTGATGAAAACTCCATTAGATCCTTTTCAGTTCTGTTGCAATTAAAGTTGGAAGCCTAACAACTTAAACTTGATGGCAATTAAACAATAGTTATAATCAAAACAATTTTTTCTGACTTTCAGAACAATTTATTATCCAGTCACTAGATTCATTAAATTTCTCAATTTATGGGAATAAACAAAACGCCTTTAACAAGTGTATATTGATTCTAGTATTCTTTTACTTAAAGGCATCATTTTTACCCTAATATATTTAGAAAATTTTATAAAAAATGATATATTATGTGGTTATGCATATATATGTATATATGTCACCCTTGAAGTATTTCATTTTGATAGTGTTTTAAAGATAGCTGTTATGGGGGCGCCTGGGTGGCTTAGTCGGTTATGCGTGACTTTCGCTTAGGTCATGATCTCGCGGTTCGTGGGTTCGAGCCCCACGTTCGAGCCTGTTTCAGTCTGTGACTTGCTCTCTCTCTGACCCTACCCTGCTCACGCTGTCTCTCTCTCTCTCTCTCCTAGGAAAAAAAAAAACAAAAAACATAAAGATAGCTGTTATGTATTTTAACTTTAAATACATTAAAAAAAACTAAAAAACTTTGCTTTTGCAGACTTAATCCACTCAAATAATAGAAAAAATCAGCCATATATATTAACTTACAAAATCACTAAATATTGTCATATCCATTAGCCAAATCATACTGAAATTCTGTGACAAAAAATTTCAATTTCATTTTTAATTCGAATAAATATTTTAATATACATATTTTGCTTAAATTTCAGTTTTGATAGATGTAGAGTTGTATACATATAAATGGAGACATTGATTTAGAAATTACATAGAGCTTTGCTCTGAATTTTAAATCTGGATGATAAAAGTACACTGCCATTTTCAATAATTCCTACTGATAGTCTGCCAGTTGATAAGTCGTTTTCTCACAGTTCCTAAACTACATTTATTTCGTCAGCTTTGTGATGTTGGACTAGGACTCTGCAAACCATATTTCTAATTTGTCAACTAGTTCATTATTATATTCTACCATTGAGGGCATTAAAAACACTGAATGAATGTCTGAGAAATAAGGGATTTTCTCTTTTAGCATTATTTTAGCTGTTTTTTGTTTTGTTTTTAAGCTGAGAACAGCAGTTTTTATTTTTCAAGCAGTGGGTGAAGACAACATTTTTAAATTTACAGACAGAATCAACCTCACTGTGTCCCTTCAGAGACAGCAGAATCAGTTAAAAAGTATGCCCACTTGAGAAGTCTGAATTTCAGCTCTTCAGACCTAACAGTTTTATATTTTCATTATTTCAAACAATCTTTATTACCCCACTGATAGGGAGGTTGATACCTCTCTGATAACATTTTTGGCTTGTTTGTATGAGTGTGTGTGTGTGTGTGTGTGTGTGAGAGAGAGAGAGAGAGAGAGAGAGAGAGAGACCAGTGAGCAAATAGCTATATCTAATCAGTAATTTTATTTTATTTAACTATGTTATTAAATATGTGATGTAATTTTTGTTTCCTGATTAATTTCCAACCCTGACTGATGAAGATCCATGTTTTGTTTTTTTGTTTTTTGCATATTGGAAAACAGCAATAGACTCCTGTCATCAAGAAAAATTTAAATTACTCCAATCAACCTACAGCATCTATCAATCTAAGAATATCAACTGCAATAGAAAGAAGGAAAATATGTTTAAAAAATTTTTAAATTAAATTGCAGCAATAAAGTGAAATAAAAGACAATAAAGAGTAATGCTGCATTGTGGAAATTTTAATCATAATTTGGAGAATAAATCTAGAAATTTGTCATGAATCACAGAGAAGAAACTAAAAAGATTAAGAAAGAGAAATAAATAGAAAAAATTTGATAAGGGGTGCCTGGGTGGCTCAGTTGGTTAAGCATCCAACTACAGCTCAGGTCATGATCTCATGATTCATGAGTTCGAGCTCTGCATTGGGTTTTGTGCTGACCCCTCAGAGCATGGAGCCTATTTCAAATTCTGTGTATGTCTCTCTCTCTGCCCTTCCCTCGCTCATGCTCTGTTTCTCTCTGTCTCAAAAATAAATAAACCAAAAAAAATTTAAAAAAAGAAATTGATATACACATAAGCTAGGAAATAACCATCTAAATAATTATAAGCATCTTAGAAGACTTCATAAGAACAGTTAAAAAGTTATACAAGAAGCAAACATTAATGTGTACTTGAAAAAGAAAATTCTCATGTTGAAGAACTGTAAAAAGTGTAAAGTGGCTCACCACATTCTAGGAAAAAATGTATTTTTAAAAATTAGGAAATGGAAAATAAAAAATGGAAAATATTTGTTATAAAACCATACACAATAAAGAGATGAAAATATAATAAAGGAAAAAGTCCATAAGGTGGAATTAACAGCTAATTAGACAATACAGATAAGAAAAACAAAGTGAACTTGAAGATGAAAGTATAAACTATCCAAAAAGAATCATCTATAGAGAAAAGACTGAAAAAAGAAATAATCTAGTAACATGTGAATGAAGACCTAAAAAGAAAGAAATGGGCATAGAGAGTTGCCAAATAAAATATTTGGAGAAATAATAATAAACATATAGGTGTTTTTTTTTTATTTAATGTTTTTACAGATTCCAGGCACCAAATAAACCCCAAATAGTATAAACAGAAAGAAAACCACTCCAAATTACAATGTTATCAAATTACTGAAATTCAATGATAGAGATTACCTTAAAAGCAGATATAAAAAGCCAAGAAATTTTTCTCTCTGTCCATGATCTTATTTTTTGACTTGGTTTGTTTGTTTGTTTAGATTCCACATATAAGATGGTGTGCCTGGGTAACTATGTTTGTTAAGTGTCTGACTCTTAAGTTCAGCTCAGGTCATACATAACCTCACAGTTTGTGGGCTCGAGTCCCAATTTAGGCTTTGCACTGACAGTAAGGAGCTTGTTTGGGATTCTCTCTCCCCTTTCTCTGTGCCCCTCTCCCATGTGATCTCTCTTTCTCTCTCAAAATAAATAAATAAATGTAAAAGAAAAGATTCCACATATAAGAGATATCATATGGTATTTGTATTTTATTTATGTCTAAGTTATTTCACATGGCAAAATACCTTCAATGTTCATCCATGTTGTTGCAAATGGAAATATTTCACTCTTTGTTATGGCTGAGTAGTATTCTGTATATATATGTGTGTGTGTATATATATATATACGTATATATACACATACATATATATACGTATATATATATACACACACACATATACACACACACACACACCCCATTTTCTTAACTCATTCATCCATTGATGCCAACTTAAGTTGTTTCCATAGTTTGGCTATTGGAAATGCTGCAATAAACTTGGGAATACTATGTCTTTTCAAATCAGCGTTTTCAATTTCTGTGGATCAATACTCAGAAATAAAATTGCTGCATCACATGGTAGTTCTTTGAAATTTTTGAGGAACCTCCATATTGCTTTCCATAGTGGCTATATCAATTTACATTCCCACTAACAGTACAAAAGAGTTTCCTTTTTGTGGATCCTCACCAACACTTGTTATGTCCTGTCTTTTTGATAATAGTCATTCTAAAAACTTTGAGGCAAGATCTCACTGTTGTTTTGATTTGCATTTCCTTGATGATGATATTGAGCATCTTTTCACATATCTATTGGACACCTATATATCTTTTTAAGAAAAGTATTTACTCAGGTCTTCTGTTCATTTTTTAAATTTCTCTCTCTCTCTCTTTCTTTCTTTCTTTCTTTTAAAGTTTATTTGTTT
This sequence comes from Hyaena hyaena, assembly GCF_003009895.1. Classification (NCBI taxonomy): domain Eukaryota; kingdom Metazoa; phylum Chordata; class Mammalia; order Carnivora; family Hyaenidae; genus Hyaena; species Hyaena hyaena. Next base: position 230,815 of record NW_024081290.1, on the reverse strand, counting down.
ATTTTGAGAGAGAGGGGCACAAATGTGAGTGGGTGAGGGGCAGAGTGAGGGAGTGACAGAATACCAAGCGGGTTCCATGCTGTAAGAACAGAGCCCAATACAGGGCTTGAACTCATAAACAGTGAGATCATAACTTGAGGCTAAGTTGAAGGTTGGATGCTTAACCAACAGGAACCCCTAGATTAAACATTGTTTAGATTAAACTTTTAAAAAAGGATATAAAGTACTAGAAAGCAAAGTGAAGAAAAGCAAAGGTGGGGTGTTTGTTTGGCTCAATTGGTTAAGAGCCTGACTTTGGCTCAGGTCAAGAACTAATGGTTCATCAGTTTGAGGCCCACATTGGGCCCAGTGATGACAGCTCAGAGCCTGCAGCATTCTTCAGATTCTGTTTCTCCCTGTCTCTCTGCCCTTCCCAACTCGTACTCTGTTTCTCTCTCTGTCTCAAAAAATGGATATATGTGTAAAAAAGAACAAAAGGAATGAAAGTATAGAATTTAATGTAGTAACAATTGACAAAATTTAGTTTGATAAATAAAATGTAGTGTTAGTTCCTAAGGGAAGAATTCAATGTTCTGGAAAGTCTTATTAAGAAAAAAATTAGAGGGCACCTGCGTGGCTCAGTTGGTTGAGCGTCTGACTTTGGCTTAGGTCATGATCTCATGATTCCTAAGCTTGAGCCCTGCATTGGACTCTGTGCTAACAATTCAGAGCTTGGAGTCTCCTTTGGATTCTGTGTCTCTTTCTCTCTCTGTCCCTCAACCTGCTCACACTCTATATGTATCTCTCTCTCTCAAAAATAAATAAACATTAAAAAATTTTTAAAAAGGAGAGATTATACAATTACATAAACTCAGAATAATAACAGAAGTAGAGGAAATTATAAAGCTAATCGAGATAAATATTTTAAAAATACAAAGTATTTAGGAATGAATATGATGAAATACAAAAACAATCTCTACCTTTGAAACTATAAAATATTGTTGAGAGACATTACAAATAAATAAATAAATTCAAATAAAGAGAATTATTAAATTCAAATAAATAAAGAAAATTATTATGCTCATAGATCAGATACAATGCAACTTCAACAGAAATCCCAGGAGGCTCTTTTTTATAAAATTGATGAACTGCTTCTAATATTTTTATGATAAAACAAAGGATCTCAGAGATCCAAAACAACTTTGAAAAGGAACAAAGATAGATGATTCAAACTATCTGATTCCAAGAATTACTACAAAGCTACAAAAATTTAGAAAGTGTATTTTTCTGTAAGATAAATGGATTTTAGGATTACGATGTCTGAAATAGACCAACATATACATGGTTAATTGATTTTCCATGAAATTCCCAAGAGAATTCAATGGGTAAAATAAAGTCTTTTACAATAAATTGTACTAGAACAAATGGATATACATATATAAACAAACAAACAAAAATGTGAGCTTCTCAACTTTTAACTGAAATAAAAGATTAACTGGAAGTGCATCATAAACCTTAATGTAAGCATTGCATATAGAAGATATAAAACTGTATAGCTGGATATATAAAATATACATGAGAACTTCTTTGTGATCTTTACATAGAGATAGTTTTCATAAATAAGTCATAATGAGAATAAAATAAGTTTTATTGCTTTAGAGTAAGAAATGCTTTTCAAAATATGCTGTTACGAAAATACAAAGCAAGGGACTCAAAGGAATATTTGAAACATCTGTATCTGATAAAGAACATGTATATAAGATTTTTAAGAACTCTTTTTTTACTGTTTATTAATTAATTTATTTATTTATTAAAAGGGAAAGAGAGCACAAGTAGGGAAAGGGCAGAAGAAGAGGGAGAAAGAGAGAATTCTAAGCAGGCTCCACATTGCCAGTGCAGAGCCTGATGTGGGGCTTGAACCCATGAACCATGAGATCATGACCTGAGAAGAAACCAAGAGAGTGACACTTAATCGACTGAGCCACCCAGGTGCCCCTAAAGAACTCTAATAATATAAAAATAACAATAATAATGATAACCAGATAAGATATGCTAATTGAGCAAAATATTTGAATAAATATATCAGCAAAAAATACAAGTACAGAAATGGCAAATAAGCACCAAAAAGTACTCAACATCATTATCATTAGGAAAGCAGAGATCAGAGCAAGTCCCAAGCTTCTTTAGGCATAGCTACAGACACTTATGAAATTTTCCAGTCTCCATCTTAAGTAGGGAAAGAGGAAAGGAGTCATTTGGACTTTGTCCTCTAATGAACACCTGAGACTTAATACGAATTGAGAAGAGAAATACAGTAAATTTATTAAAATCCAGCTTCTGATAATTTGTTACATTTAAATAAGTCCAACCCTATGCCTCATCCAATGTAGTGAAAAATTTTTTAAAGAAAAAACTAAATTTAATATTTCTACACCTTTAGAAATATTACTTGGACTTGTTTTGCTCCATTTGAAGAAAACACTGGGGGAAGGTCTATTATATTTCTTAAAGATAAAGAAAGCTTTGTTCTCATTAATGAAAAAGTATTGTACATTTTGATGAATTTTAAACAAAAATGTAGATATGTAGGTTAGCTAATAAATGTTTATTCCAATTTACTAACAATGTCCAGATTCCAAATTATCTACTTTATCCTTTTATGGAAGTAAAATAAATTCACCTGTGTAGTTTAATTCTGCAGCTGTTTAGGAAATCATCCTGGAATGATGAAAAAGTAACTGGTTCCCTTCACTATATTTAGTGTACACATGTGGTACTATGTATTTTTCTCCTTGATTTCACTATTAAATACCCAATTTATGAAAAATTCAGCATCTAATCTCCTTATTTTATGGTTCATGTGGTATTTTAAAGTGTCCATAATATAAACTGTCTCTGCAAACAGTTTTACTTTTCTTAAGGAACTATACTTGATTTAGTAAAAATCAGGACCGTGTGTGTGTGTGTGTGTGTGTGTGTGTGTGTGTGTTTGAACAGCAGTTGTTTCATGAATGCTATGCTGATATGAAAAAGTTAAGGTATAGTTAAAATTTACTTTTTTTCTAGAGAAGCAGATCACAAAGATGGATATATTACTATGAATTGTACCAAATATCCTAATTTTTTTAAATAGCTGAAATGTGTTTCTTCTTGAAGATCTCAGTTTTATTTAACATGAATTAACAAAAATGTATTATTTTAACTGGGCTAATTGGGCAGTAAGAATGTGCTAGTTAAGCACATTCCTAAACTGTAAAGGGCACATAACACATAATATTTATATCCTCATATTCTAGTGAAAAAAAAATTCTAAAATTCGAATACAAATGGTTTGATTCATAAATCAAAAATACACATATGCATGTAACCACATTTTCTTTTAGGCATCTATCTTTAAAGTATTAATAAGGACATACAAAGATAAAATATTCCATAAGATGTTTGGTACAGAGTAGAACATTAGAGTATTTTTTTGGTTTTGGTTTCTCTTTTAATAAAGGTATAGGAAGAAATGACAAATGTCTTTACTTTGAGCCAGTTTGAATTAGACAACTTAGCTGCTTAGAGTCTGGTGCTAATGAGGTCAAGGCTAAGAGCCTAATCCCCACACAGCTAATTAGTATTATTTTGCTTCCAGATCTCACACTAGGTATCTTGCAAAGTGCCCTACTTACAAAAGGGAAGGCAGGTGATAAAAAGTTGGTAGAATAGTAAAACTGAGAAATCTCGGTTAGCTTCTCAAGCAACATCACTATCCCACTGTGGCACTACAATGTTCCAGCTAAACTCTTAGTTCTAAAATTATATTTTGTGATTTTTGGTCTTTATGTACTTTATTCTTTAATCCTATATGTCATTCAGCTTTTGGGGAATTAAAATTCTTCTCCCTCAAATTCTAGGATACTTGGCACCTCTTCCACAAATTGTTATCACTTCATTCTCTCAAATTACAAGAATCCTCTTTATAGCAATCATATGATACTGGTCTGATAATTTATATATATGACACAAATGGTTTAAGAAAATAAATCCTTGAATTAGATATACAGTGTTGTTCATCTTTATAACTCAGTGTGTCTTGACCATCATCTATTTCCATAAATCTTAGCTGAAAGAATGAATTTTTTTTTTTAAAAAAAGGTAGTGAATAAGTGAGAGAATGAATGTAGTTCCTGAGTTGCAGTTAATTACCTGGCCACTAATCCAGAGCATGTACTGTACCTCATGGCATAAGGTCTTATTATGAAAGAAGAGTTGTTATTCCCAACTATGCTGTATCTCTAATATTAATAAATAAAGTTAGGGACGCCTGAGGGACTCAGTCAGTTAAGCACTCACTTCTTGGTTTTGGCTCAGGTCATGATCTCACAGTGTGGAGTTGAGCCTTTTTGGAATTTTCATTCTCTCCCTCTGTCTCTGCACCTCCCATCCTCTCTCTCTCTCAAAATTAATAATAAACTTAAAAATATTTAAATAAATTAATAAACACAGGTATCAGCCATGGTTAGTTTTTCTTCACTTTTCTCCATAATATTTATTATATATTGATTAGGAATACATCAGCTTCAAATAACATTATTGGATTTTGTCTTTCTCTAAAATGTAATTAATATATTGTTTGGAAGGATATCAGATTCAGAGAAGCTATGAAAAAGGGAAAATCCAAATATGAATTTTCTATGTGGAAAAGTCTAGCCAGAAAGCCAGCATATTATAAGAATCACCACAGTTCATACTTTAATATACTTTGCTAGCTACTTTTCTCTGTGTTTACTCACTCAAGACTCAAAGTCCCAAGGAGCAGAGTCCTACTGAATAGGCTTGGTTGCCAGGAAGAAGAAAGAGGAAAGATCTAGGTCTGTACTTTCAATATGGTAGGCACTAAGCATGGACATCTACTGGGCCCTTGAAATGAGGATGGTCCTAATCAAGATGTGCTGTGAGTGTAAAACACACTGGGGTTTGAAGACATAGTAAAACTTACAAGAATATAAAAATTTCAATATTTTATATTATTTACATGTTGGTTGAGATTCATTAAATAAAACTCATTAAAATTAATTTTCATTGTTAAAACATTATACATTAGAAAACTTAAAGTTACATAGTACACTTTAGATTTATAATTTCTATTGGATAATGTTGCTGATCTAGATATTTTTAGTATTTTTAGCGAGAGATGGGATGGTGCCTACCATTTCTCCTGTCACCGTGTCTCGGCCAAGCCTTAAAACAATAACCTACGAGAATGGGGATAATCATATAGAGTGCATTTGTGTCTCACATGGTTTGTGAGAATGCATACTTTGTGGGTGACTAATGATTTAAGAGCAAAACTTTGATAGTGCTGGGAGCATTAATGGAATGGGTGCCATAGAGTCACAAAAGGGCTTTAAATATTGGCTTCTGACTTTTGGTTCAGCTGAGGTAATATACAGCAACAGAGAGATACACTCTTAAGACAGAAATATGAAGATATTCATGAACTTTTAATGTTCACCTCTATCAGAAGTTAGTGCCTATTTAAAAGAAATTGTGGATGTAGAAATTACATTGCATTATATCTATATGTGTATATATATTTTTTATATTTTTATTTCTTTCTAGGAGAGAGAGAGACAGCATGAGCAGGGGAAGGTCAGAGAGAGAGGGAGATACAGACTCTGAAATAGGCTCCAGACTCTGAGCTGGCAGTCAGCACAGAGCCCGACGCGGGGCTCGAACCCACGAACCTCGAGATCATGACCTAAGCGAAAGTCGGACACTTAACCGACTAAGCCACCCAGGCGCCCCATATCTATATGTGTATATTAAACTGTATATTAATTTACTCAGTGTATGTAGTTCATTTAGTAAGAGACATATATTCAATTCTGGGAAGTTATAACTGTAACTGTCAGGGGTTCGGGTGGAAAAACAAATCCATACTGTAAAAGTCCAATATTTCATGTTAAAATTAGATGAGTTCAGGGTAACTGGGTGGCTCAGTCAGTTAAGCGTCTGACTCTTCATTTCACTCAGGTCATTAACTCATAGTCCTGAGATCAAGCCCTGTATCAGGATCTGTGCTGGGTGTGGAGCCTGCTTGAGATTCTCTCTCTCCCTCTGCCTCTCCTCAGCTTACATGCAAGTGCACATGCTATGTCTCTTTCTCTCTCTCTCTCTCAAAAAAAATTTGGATGAATTCAAATTCTCCCTATGTCCCTATCTTCTCCTTTTCCCCATTAGTATTTATTAGTGTTCCAAATAATTCTTTAATTGCTTCTTTTCTATATAATGCCACCGATAATAATAGCATGAATATAAATATCCTTTTCCAAATATTTTATGAGCTTTCTGATGTTACTAAAATAATTCGTGTCTTAGTTTTATCCCCCATCTCTGCTGGGTGAATAAAATATTCTCAGGTAACATGCAATGCATTGGACAATCCTCAAAAAAGGAAATGTGCAAGCTGCTAGAAAAAAAGAAAAGGAAAAATAAAAGAAGAAAAGCTAAGAATTGCATTCTAAACCATTTTTAGGCATGAAGGCTGATTTCATACTTAGGATTTGAAGGATGTAGGAAAAGACTCTGCCAATTTTGTTTTAACAAACCTGTCTCAAAATTATATTGCCTCATTGAGGTGAAATTTTGATGTGAGATTTGTATAAGTGTTAATGTGTCACCTGTTTAGTGGAATGTTGACTATTCACTACTAAATATATTGAAATCTCTTTATTAAGTGTACTTTTGGAAATGAGATTAACCCATACTTCAGGTTAAATATAACAAAAATTTATATATATGGACTTATTTTGAAATAAACATAATATTTTTGAATATATTTTTGAGTTTGGAGTTTCAAAGGAAATATTCTTATCTTTATTAATTCTTATTAAAATAATAAGATGAGGGTCACCTGGGCAGCTCAGTCAGTTAGCATCCAGTTTCGGCTCAGGTCATGATCTCACAGCTCATGAGTTCGAGCCCCATGTCAGCCTTCACGCGGTAGCTTGGAGCCTGGAGCCTGCTTTCAATTCTGTGTCTCTCTCTCTCTAACCGTCACCCTCTTGTGTGCTCTCTCTCTCTCTTTCTCAAATATAAATAAACATTAATTTAAAAAATATTTAGATGATTGTATTTCAATGAATGAAACATAAAATTGAATCTCCTTTGCATTTTTATTTATTTTCTTTTCTTATTTGGAGAGTCTGCTGGTATTACACTTATATTATTATGTGCTTCCAATTTATGAATAAAAATAATTCCATAGGGCATTTCTTAGAGAAAAGGGTGAATATGTGTTTGATCTGTTAAGATCAAATGGGGATATTTACAATATGCTCCAGATGTATTCCCAAGACAAGAGATAGTTAAAAGGAGATAGCTAGAAATAAAAGACGTCAAATTTATCATGTTGAAGAAGTTATCATTTCAATATACTTCTAGATATCTTAGTTAAAAGACAAATTTAGCATTTTTGTGTCATTGCAAGCCAGGGAATCTAATGAAAATTATAAATTTAATTATATGATAAAATAGAAGTAGAGAAAATTTAAATTTGTATTTTTGTGTCCTTAAGGAACTCAGAAAATCTCTATTTTAATAGAAAAATAAAGTATTTGTATTTTAAAAATCCAAAGAATACTTTAAGTTAGGAAAAAAAGAGTTAAAATCTATCATAAAGAATTAACAGTTGTTATCACTTTTGTTTCCATATTTCTAACTTTTTGGTACATATATTTATACATGTATATATAATATTTATATATATATATAAAGAATTCTATTTTCTGAATTATCCTATTATGGATAAGTTGTTACACTACACGTTACAAAAGTATTATGCTATATAAAGTTATATGTAAGTATAAAATATGCGATATCATATTAAATATATCACTTCTATTTTATAAAAATATAAATTTTACCATTATTTATAATATAATATATAAAATTAATCTTATATCTTGTATATTATTATATTTTGAAATATATGTAACAAAATTTTATACAATCTTTCTCTCACCCTCTACAATCTTATATCTGTATATTTGATGTCATCAGTCTGGTTGCATCCCTCAACAATTTTCTCTATATTTGTACAGAATAGTTTGTTTCTATAACAACCTTATTAAAATAATTCATATTGCCACATTTATTCTTTAGTTCATATCTTACTAGACCTTCACATTTAGATATAAGTGATCTTTTAAATAAAAATATTTCATAGAGTTGATATTTTATTCAATTACTTGTGTATATTCATATGTTGTATTGTCTCCACAAAGTCTTTTCTACCAATATTTTTTACTATTATTGGCAAGTCTCTCCAGAGAGGAATTTTTAAGTCAAATGTATGACTGATTTTAATTATTAAAATTAGAATACTTAAGAAGTCAGAATTTTTCCTTAGGAGGTTTTACAATATCAAACTCTCAGGTCAATGACAGAATCTCCTCTAACTGTAATAAGCTGCATATCATGGTTTACTTTCTTAATTCTTAACTCTAAAGTCAAATAATGTATATCTTTATTCTTTCAGTTTACAGTACTCTAACTTCTAGAAAAGTTGCCCATTTTAAGTTTGAATAATTAACACCCCTTTATTTAGTTGACACTGTTAAAAACTAATTATATTAGTAACTCAAAGGGAATGTTTGCATGAGTTTCAAGTCATACACAGCTACTCCACATAGTAAGTGAAACTGTGTAAGCAATAATATTAAAATGTTAAATTTTCTATTGTCATTACCATATTTTAGTCTCTTAACAAATTTTATTTCACAAACAAGATAAATATTACATATTCATTCTATCTTCAGGAATGTAAAAACTTTAATTATTTTACATTTTATTATAATAGCTAAACCCTGATACTATCTGTATAAGTAAGGATTTAATTTATTTCTTTTCTTGTATCAGTAACTTAATAAGAATTAGAAAATACAAAATTTTGCTTAATATTGAGCATCTATGCACATGTGTATTGGCTATGTGGATTTTCTTTTCTGACTATTGTCTTTCCAAATTCTTTTCCCATATTCTGTTCTTTTTCTCCTTGTTTTGCTTTTAATGTATTTAAAAGTATTATTCATAATCAAAATGTTATTACTATCTTAAATGTATAAGCTGTAATTAATTTGGAACTGACACTTTGTTCTCAGACATAACATCTAACAAAAGTTCAAACTTAAAAAAGCAATCTGAGATATACATGACTTGTACTTTGGAAATGAATATAGATTTTGTCAAAAGGTTGTCACTTTCTCAGAGTCAAAAACAAACAAATTTTATAAATGCTAATAAATTGCAGTAATGGAAAAGAAGTGACAGGTTTTTAAGGTTATATTTTATAGAAATTCTAATATTGATTTTACAAACCTTGACTAATTGTCAGAAACATAGATATTTTAATATAGTTATTACTTCCCTGCAATACCTCTGTATCAGTATTTACAAATTAATTTACATGTAATTTACCAGTATTAGTATTTAAAATCTAATTTACATGATTTTTAAAAAATTTTAGAAATATTTACTTATATTTGAGAGAGAGAGAGAGAGAGAGAGAGAGAGAGACTGTGTGAATAGGGGAGGGGCAGAAAGAGAGACAGAGATAGAATATGAAGCAGGCTCCAGGCTCTGAGCTGTCAGCACAGACCCCAAAGTGGGGCTCAAACTCACAAACTTTAAGATCATGATCTGAGCTGAAATCAGGCACTCAACTGACTGATCCACCCAGATGCCCCTAATTTACATGATTTTTAAGTGACCCTTGCTGCTGCCTGGCTATAGTTGTGAAGCGAATACTTGTCTAACTGAAATCTGAAGAAACATATTACTACAGATCTATATGTGGAGTGGATATGGTGTCTTTGAACTCTTGGTCTGACCTCAGTTCCCTTCCTCCTTGCAAAATGGTACACTAGAGCTCATCACACAGGAGGGATGTGGTGCTTGCGTGACAGTGGTTAATTGGTGGATACTCAATGGTCGGTATGGGATTCTCAGTACATGTCCAATTGATAGAGAGAAGAGTCAAGGCTGTGTGTACAAAGAATTGGGCACATCTGATCTGTCCCTGCAAATAGAAAAGTTCTAATGACCTGATGGAGACTATATGTCCTAAGTGGTTTCATTTTCAGGGAAGTCACTGTGTCCAGATAGGTTATGGGCTGACCAGTCCATCTGGTCACTGGTGCCAGAGCCAGTAAGAGTAAAGTTCAAATGAAATGTTATTTTTTTTTAAATAAGTGAATGACTTACACAAGGAATGTAAACCAGTTGCACAAGAATTAATTCTTTAGCTATAAGGATGCATGGCCAAACTGAACCAATATGGCAGAACAGAGAATACTAGGAAAACATCACAGTGTGGTCATATACTTCAGTATATTATTTATTCATACTATGTTAGACACACACATATATACTTTATCCTTTGCTATGTTTATTTAAACCAAGTATTTAAAGAAATAATTGAAAACTTAACCAAACACAACAGTGTTATGATACTTTTCCCTGCTTCTTTTTTATATATACTCATTCATCCTGTGTTTGGGCATATAAATATGTATTCTTTACTAGTTAAATAAAATTACTAATTTGTGTCCCCTGTATTAAATTAAATACAAATTTTATAGTTTTTGGCTATTGAGTCTAGTATTTTTCTTTTTTATTATGCCTTCATTGTGCTTACATTTCACCAACTTTTTGAATGTATTTAAAATTGAACAGATACTGAGGCTTATTTATTTCACTCTTTTCTTTTGTCTTGAGAGTACAAGATAAAGTTAATAAACACACAAACACACACATAAACATAAAAAGATTTATTTAGATAAGCTGTGTGATGTCTAGAAGTTATAGAGAAGGACAGGATTTTGGAGGTCATCTCTCATCTTAATCCAACAAATTATTTTCTTTTGTGGGTTAAGTAAAAGTGAAAAAGGAACAGAACAGTCCTAAATTCTACTTTCAGCTCCCCAACCAACTTGTAATATGATTGTGAGCCAGATCTTAAATGCATTGTGTTTCTGTGTCTTGCCAAATAAACTCTTTACCAGATACTGCTCTGAAGAATGTATCAAAAACAATATTTGTATTCAAAACTTCAAGATTTCCGCTTGGAAATCAGAAAAGGCTAGAAGATCTGTGTGAAAAGCCACAGGGATGATAATCAAGACCTGAAGTAATTTGGAATGAACAAGTGGAAAGAAATATCATTCTAAGGTTAAACTAAACCAATCAAACACTTAAGGAAAATTTCAGTCCTGATGGTGTTTCAACAAAGAGAATTTTGATGCTGTTTACAATAAGCATAAATGCATTCAGTAATTGGAAATAAAATAAAGCCCATTAGGGAAATAAGTCTGCATTGTGTTTTGGTGCAATTGGATGGGGAAAATATTTATAACAGTAAGTTGCTGTTCACAAAAACAAAACAATTAAATTTATCCACTTGCAGAGCAAAATATTATCTATCCAGAAGTGGCAAGAGGGTTTTGCTGAGCCATCTACATATTCTTGGCTGAATGTAAAATTTGTGGCTTTAGTGTGTCTGTGGACAAAGCAAAGAACTGAAATCTAGCTATTTTTGAAGACTGTAGAAAAATTCTAAAATTTATTTGTGAATCTGTGAGTAATCACCTATTTCTCTATATATTTATTTATAAGCTATAATTAATGAAAGAAGTTGAAGCTTATAAAGTGAATTTCTATAGCAAAAGAATAATGCTCATATAAAAATAAGATTAGAACAAGAATAATACAAGATAAGATATATTTCCAAATTAAAGATATTGAAAGACAGGTACGTAGATGATAATACTTCAGAGTTATTATTCATGACCTAAAAATGCAGCTCTAAGTTTCTTAAAAGCTGGAAGAAAATATATTGCACTGTTTTAAACTGAGTTTATATTACTGTTGAATGTAATTTACCAGAGAACAAGAACCGATTCACAGATATATATCCCAAATGAGATATCACCACACATCTGTCAGAATGGCTAAAATCAACAGCATAAGAAAGAAGAGGTGTTTGGCAAGGATATGGAGAAAAAGGAACATTGCTATACTGTTGGTGGGAGTGCAAACTGGTGCAGCGACTGTGGAAAACATTATGGAGCTTTCTCAAAAAGTTAAAAATAGAACTACCCTTTGATCTACTAATGGTACTTTGGGATACTTACCCAAAGGATACATTAAAAAATACTAATTCAAAGGGATAAATGCACCCTTATGTTTATAGCAGCATTATTTACAATAGCCAAGATGGAAGCAGGCCAAATGTCCATCAACTGATGAATGGATAAAGAAGATGTGGTATATATACACAAGGGAATATTATTCAGCCATAAAAAATAGTGAAACCTTGCTGTTTGCAACAATGTAGATGGAACTAGAAGAATATAATGCTAAGTAAAATAAGTCAGTTAGAGAAAGAGAAATACCACATGATTTCACTCATATGTGGAATTTAAGAAACAAAACAAATGAGCTAAGGGAAAAGAGAGAGAGAAACCAAACAACTCTTAACCACAGAGAACAAACTGATGGTTACCAGAGAGGAGGTAAGTAGGGGAGGGGATTGCATGAAATGGGTGATGGGGATTAAAAAGTGTACTTGTCATGACGAGCACTGGGTGATGTATAGAATTGTTGAATCACTACTTTGTACACCTGAAACTAATATAACACTGTTAACTAACTGAAATTAAAATAAAAACTTAAATAACTTAAATTAAAAACAAACAAACAAACCAAAAAACAAACAAAAAACAAAAAAACCAAAGAGGGGCACCTGGTAGTTCAGTTGGTTATGCATCTGAGTCTTCATTTTGGCCCAGGCCATGATCTCATGGTTCCTGAGCGTGAGCCCTAATCAAGCTCTGCACTGATGGTGCAGAGCCTTATTGTGATTCTCTCTCTCTCTCCCTTTCTCTGTGCCCCTTCAGCATTCTCTCTCTCACTCTCTCAAAATAAATAAATAAACTTAAAAAATAAAAACAAAGATATATAGGTAAATTCCTCCAGTTGTCCCCTTCAGTCTTGAAAACTCCAACAGCCCTTATGTAAAAACTAAGTGAAAACTTATTATTAGTATGTGACTGGAAGAGAAAGTAGTCCAAACTAATGTGCACATTTTTGTTTTTACCTTATTAGATTTTATATTTTCTATTTTTAAGGTATAGAATTTAGTAATTTATCACTTACATATAATACCCAGTGCTCATCCCAAGAAGCGTCTTCCTTAATACCCCTCACACTTTTAGCCCTCCCCCCACCATACAACACCCCACCACTAATCCTGTCTGTTCTCTATATTTAAGACTCTCTTTACGGTTTGTCTCCCACTCTGTTTTTATATTATCTTTGATTCCCTTTCCTTATGTTCATCTGTTTTGTATCTTAAATTCCATATATGAGTGAAATCAGATGATATTTGTCTTTCTCTGACTGACTTATTTCGCTGAACATAATACCCTCTAGTTCCATCCACATATTTGAAAATGGCAAGATTTCATTCCTTTTGATCACCAAGTAATATTTCATCTTTATCATAGGTAGATGGTCATTTGTGCTTTTTTCCATATTTTGTCTATTGTTGATAGTGCTGCTATAAACATTGGGGTGCATGTGCTCCTTCAAATTAGTATTCCTCTATCCTTTGGATAAATCATAGTAGTGCAATTTCTGGGTCATAGGGTAGTTATATTTTTAATTTTTTAAGGAACCTGCATACAGTTTTCCAGAGTAGCTGCACCAGTTGGCACTCCCACCAACAGTGCAAAAGGGTTCCTCTGTCTCTGCATCCTCACCAACATCTGTTGTTGCCTGAGTTGTTAATTTTAGCCATTCTGACAGGTGTGACGTGGTATCTCATTGTGGTTTTGATTTAGACTTCCTGGATGATGAGTGATGTTGAGCATGTTTTCATATGTGTTAGCCATCTGGATGTCTTCTTTGAAAATATGTCTATTCATGTCTTTTGCCCATTTCTTCACTGGATTATTTGCTTTTTAGGGGGTTGAGTTTAATAAGTTCTTTATAGACTTTGGATACTAACCCTTTATCTGATAACGTCCTTTGCAAATATCTTCTCCCATTTCGTTGGTTGCCTCTTAGTTTTGATGATTGTTTCCTTTACTGTGCAGAAGGTTTTTATCTTAATGAGGCCCCAATCATTCATTTCTGCTTTTGTTTCCCTTGCCTCTGGAGACATGTCAAGTAAGAAGTTCTTGTGGCTGAGGTCAAAGAGGTTGTTGTCTGTTTTCTGCTCTAGGATTTTGATGGCTACCAGTCTTATGCTCAGGTCTTTCATCCATTTTGAGTTTGCTTTTGTGTATGGTATAAGAAAGTGGTCCAGGTTCATTCTTCTGTGCGTCGCTCTCCAGTTTTGCCAACACTGTTTGCTGAAGAGAGTATCTTTTTTTCCATTGGATAGTCTTCCTTACTATGTCAAAGATTAGTTGGCCGCATGTTCGTGGGTCCATTTCAGGGTTCTCTAGTATGTTCCATTGATTTATGTATCTGTTCTTGTGGGAGTACTGTACTGTCTTGATGATTACAGCTTTCTAATACAGCTTGAAATACAGAATTGTGATGCCTCCATCTTTGTTTGTTTGTTTGTTTTCAGGATTTCTCTGGCTATTCTGGGTCTTTTCTGGTTCCAAAATTTTTTAGTATTGTTTGTTCTAGCTCTGTGAAGAATGATGGTGTTTAACAGAGATTACTATTTTTTAATCCAAAGTCAATACAGATAGAAAACCTTGTGACTTTATCTCGAAAAGAAAGTTGCTTAGTCATGGAATGCTTATGTCTGACATAGATGCTGTCTTCCATGAAGATGTTAGCATCTAGTTTAGCACTGAGTAAACTTAAAACATCAGAAATGTGTTTGATTGATTCACAAGCCAATACAATGCACCCTAAATCAAAAGCAAATGCAAAGCCATGCTTACTAGTGCTAAGTCACTTTCTCCTTTAATGCCCCTTGATCATTCCTTTTCAGTCTGCCTTGACCTCAGCTGTTTTAAGGAGAATAATGACCAGTAGTGCAGCTGAATCCCCTGATCTCTAAGGAACTTTGAAGAAGGGTGGGACTCAAACTGTATAGTTTTGTTGAATACAGACATCTGAGTCACTACTCTGAGTGCCTGCTCTTGTTGGGGAGGAAGAACTCATATCTACCTGACGGATTTGGAGTGAGATTCAGCAAGGAAGGGACACTGAAGTTATCTTGTGGGTAGGTCCCTTGGGAATTATTTGATGTACTGTTGTAACTTCTGTTGCCTAATTTAGATTAGTGTTCTACATGCTCGTAATATAAATGTTCATAAAGTTCTGAGGGGTTTCTCCTGATTGGGAATAGCTACATGAAGAGAAGTACCAATGGGGGGTATAAATCACTTTCAAACTGCTTCCCTGTCTCTGCTCTGTTTGTCCAAAAGAGACAATGTAGAATTCGAGAGGCAGAAAGGGAAAACACAGCCTTGATTAGGACTTAAAAGCAGCAGGAATAAAAAGAGATAAAATATTTCAATACAAAAGCCATGAATGAAAGTAAAAAAGGCTCATAGGATCTCAAGACTTAAAGTGGATTACTGTCAACTGAATTTAGTTGTTGCTCCCATAGCCCCAACTGTACAAAAATTGTGACTGCAATTGAATCCATTGTCCACACTACTGACACTGGGTAAGGTGTCTTAGCTTTTTTTTTTTTTTTTGCTAACAACCTTTTTTATATCCTACTGTCATCTGAGAACCAAGACCCATTCCCATTCATGTAGTAAGTCTTCTAATAATGTTTGCAGTGGCTTTCAAGTTATGTAAAAACTCCTTGCTTCCAATTAGCAGTCAGATCATGATTTAATGTGACTGTCTTTACTCTATGAGATTTAAAAAAAAAAAAAAAAGCTTTCATTGTATACAGGATGTCTGGGTGTCTTGTTGGCTGAAAGGTCAGAAGTTTTAGATTCAATAGACCTGAGTGCAGTGTTATCATATGTATGCAGATAGTTAAAAATGTATTCAGGCGCCTATTTGGCAAGAAAAGTTACTTGAACTATCTAGGGAGATTTACAGTGCTCAATTCCGTCCATAGTGAAGAAAAATCTTGACTTTTATCTTCTTTCCTAACATCACAGAAAAAAAGAAAAGATACAGGACCTTATTGAGTCCTTTGTGTATTGAAGGTCAAATGTGACTCCCTTGTTTATTATAGTTGATTGTTTATATCAGCTAGTACACAAATCAGCATACTGTGATTGGGACCCAAACCAGTAGTCTGTGTTGGAAAATATTATCAAGTGGAGTCATATTCTCTACCTTCCAGGCAAATAACCTAATGATTTAAGCTACGAGTCTCTGTGGCTGATGATCTTCCTTATCAGAGCCTCAGGCAAAGGGAAGCATATGTTGATGTTCTAAATACAACATCTCTTTGTCATGGACATGTATCTATTTAGAAAAATAGTTATTTCTTTTCTTTGAGGCTCTTGTCAAAACTGAATTTTTATACTATGGAAGTCTAGTAACTCTCTAGTCTGATTTTGCCATTCTGAGGTAAGCTGACTTGGATACAGTGACTGATGGTGTGAAGGACCTGATGATATGCATTGCTTGTCAAACAGAAATGCTATGTTCAAAAATGATGGCCTCAACTTTGGTTGAGGTATCTCAACTTTGCCCAAAGGAATTGGAGCTATTCCTTTTGGGGAAACATAATCCCACATAATGCCACTCCAATTAAAGCTTCTAACTTAAAGGTAATCTTGATTTATCATTTTAAGGAAATTTCAGCAACAGATTGATTATATATCTCTCACATCATTTGGTGATCCCTCCAAAATTAGGCTACCCTCAGTTTCTTGAGGGAAATTCTTGTAGGGATAACTGAAATACTATTTCTATATTATCAGTGGTCAGTTATTCCCCAAACTGGAGTTATCCAATTAGAAAAATGACAAATGCTAAAATTAGCCCAGAGTTCCTCCTTTCAAGCCATGATATAGTCTAAAATCACTAATGTACCTTTCTCTGCCCGATTTAAGCAGTGGGCCACGTAGAAAGACTTGGGCCTTGCAAGTTTATGGAATTGTTCAGCTGGCTAAATCCAGATCCTTGCTGGACATGGTTGAGTTTAGTATTGAAAGTTTGCCTTGAATGATTCTTGGAGTCTAGTTTGTAGTAGTCTTAATTGCATGCTGAATTAGATGAATTGAATGGATGTGGTCAGCTTCTGCGAGTCAGATTAATCAGAGTGACCAATGTCATACTTGAGGGAAAATTTTCCAGAAAGCAAAAAAGGTTAGAAAAGATTTGTGAACATTGTTGGAAGGTAATTCTCTATGGTGATAATCTGACTATAGTTATATCTGTGAATATTAAAGTCTTTTATCTTTGACCAAGCAGTTTCATGCCTTCTACTAGCATTCATAAAATTGGTTGGCTTGGCTTACAAATATGGTAAAATTCAGACTCTACACAGTACTTGATATAAAGGCATGTTTATGATGTGTGTGTATAAATTTCATTAGAATATTCATATAGATATTTATAAGTTTCATACATTTTTTAGTCACGTAAAAGTTGAGATTTTTAGAGGACTGTAAGAATGAATAAACATTACAAATTTAGTCAACATATTGCCTCATCTTAGTAGATAAAAATAGGCAATCACCCAATAATCCTGTGATAGCATTCAACATTATTTATGACTACAACAGTTATCAAGTCTAAAAGAGAATCTTCTTTAGTTGATAAAAGTAATTTATCTCAGCCAGTAGTAAATTGTACTTTGTTATAAAACACTGAAATCAAAATTATAGTCACAGACATAGACCATCTAAATGAATACATAAAATAAATACATAAATGATTCAATGTATGAATAAATAAATGCATAGATAAATGATCTAGTTTTTTTTGCATTAAGACTTGAATTTTGGAACAATTTTAGGTTCAGAGCAAAATGAAGGGAGATACAGAAATTTCCCATACTCTACCTGCCTCTACACATACACATTTTTCCCTATTATCAACATCACTCACCACAGTACTACATTTGTTACATTGATGAACCTACATTGACAGCGTAATCACCCATGGTTTATAGTTTACCTTAGAGTTCATTGTATATCCTATGGGTTTAGAGAAATGTATAATTACATGTATTCATCATTATAATATCATGAAGAGTTTTTTACTGACCTAAAATTCCTACACTTTGCCTATTTATCCATTTTCCCTACCAAACTCCGGTAATCTCTAATCTTTCTACTATCTCCATACTTTGGCCCTTCCAAGAATGTCATAGGTTTGGATCACATAACATGTATCCATGTCTTTTCATGGCTTGAATGGCTCATTTCTTTTTAGCTCTGAATAATATCCTACTGCCTGGCTGTACCATAATATATTTTCATTCACCTACTTGGTTGCTTACACATTTTGAAACACGAATTATGAATTAAGCTGCTGTAAACATCTCTGTGCAAGTTTTTGCATGAACAAGTTTTCAAATCCTTAGGGTGCGGTTTCTGGGTCCTATGGTAAGAGTATGCTTAGTTTTGTAAGAAAGTACCAAACTCTTTATTTATTTTTTTTAAATGTTTTATTTATTTCTAGGAGAGAGAGAGAGAGAGACAGCATGAGCAGGGGAGGGCCAGAGAGAGAGGGAGTCACAGACTAAAACAGGCTCCAGGCTCCGAGCTGGCAGTCAGCACAGAGCCCGACGCGGGGCTGGAACCCACAAACCGCGAGATCATGACCTAAGCGAAAGTCGGACGCTTAACCGACTAAGCCACCCAGGCGCCCCTACCAAACTCTTTTTAAAAATGGCTGTATGGTTTTGAATTAACATCGGCAATGAATGTGAGTTCTTGTTGCTGCACATCTTTGACAGCATTTGGTATTTTCAGTGAAGATTTTGGTCATTCTAACAGGTGCAAAATGGTATCTCATTATTGTTTTAATGTATACTTCCTGATGACAAATGAAGTGGAGCACTTTTTCGTCTGCATATTTGCTATCTGAATGTTTACGTCATTGAATTGACTGTTAAAGTCTTTAGCCCATTTTTAATCAGGTTGTTTATTTTCTTTTTGTTGAGATTTAAGAGTTCTTTGTATATTTTGGATAGCACTACTTCATTAGAAATGTCTTTTGCAAATATTTTGTTTGTAGTTTGGCTTCTGCTTTGCTTGACACTGTCTTGTGCAAACCAAAAGTTTTTAACTTAAATGGTTTAGACTATTAATTATTTCTTTCATGCATCTTGACTTTGGTGTTGGATCTAAAAAGGCATCTCCGTAAGTAAGGTCATCTAGGTTTTCTCCTATGTTATCTAGTAGTTTTATAGTTTTCTGTATTATATTTAGGTCTATGGTCCATTTTGAGGTAATTTTTGTGAAGGGTTAGTGTCTGTGTCAGACTCCTTATTATTATTATTTTTTTTAAGATACCAATTTGTTAAAAAGCGTCTTTACATCATTGTATTACCTTTGCTCCTTTGTTCAAAATCAGTGAACTATATTTATGGACATCTATTTTTGTGCTCTCTATTCTGTTCCCTTGATCTATATGTTTATTTTTTTACCAGTACCACATTGTCTTGATTATTGTAGTAAGTCGTGAAGTCAAGTAATGTGAGTCCTCCAGCTTTGTTCTCCTTCAATATTGTGATGGGCATTCTGGGTCTTTTGCTTCTCCAAATAGACCTCCTCAATATCAATTTGTCATTAAGCACAAAATAATTCACTGGTATTTTGATTTGGATTGCACTGAATCTACAGATCACACTGGGAAGAACTGATGCTTTTAAAATATTGAGTCTTCCTGCCTGTGAATGTGAAATGTCTCTTCATTTATCTAGTTGTTTGATTTAATTCATAAGAATTTTGTAGTTGTCCTCATGTAGATAGATCTGGTACTTATTTTATTAGATTTATACCCAAGTATTTTATATTAGTGGGTACTAATGTAAATAATATTGTATTTTTAATTTCAAATTCCACTTGCTTATTGATGGTATATTAAAAAAACATTGAATATTGTATATTAATCTTGTATCCAGCAATCTTACTATACAATTCCTAATTAGATCTAGGATTGTTTAATGGTTGACTCTTTCAGATTTTCTAAATATATGATCATGTCACCTATAAACAATGACAGCTTTATTTCTTCCCTCTTAATTTGTATACCTTTAATTTCATCTTCTTGTCTTATTGCATTAGCTTGGGCTTCTTCCATGATATTGAAAAGTAATGGTGAAGGGGCCATCTCTGCCTTGTACCTGATCTTCATGAGAAAACTTTAAACTTCTCACAATGTTCATAATTAATACAGTTGACTGTATTTTTTATAGGTAATCTTTAACAAGTTAAGGAGTTCCCCCTCTATATCTAGGTTACTATAAATTTTTTATCAGAAATGGGTTCTCGAGTTTGTCAAATGCTATTACTGCATCTATCAATATGATAATGTAATTTTATTTTTTAGTCTGCTGATGTGATTGATTACATTAATTGATTTTCAAAAGTTGAATCAGCCTTCCGTACCTGGGATAAATCCTATATGTATACGGTGTATAATTCTTCTTATATTGTTAGATTGTAATTGGCAATAATTCTGTTGAGAATTTTTCATCTATGTTCATGAGTTATATTTATCTGTTGCTTTCATTTCTTGTGATGACTTTGCCTGGTTTTGATATTAGGGTAATGCTGGTCTGTAGAATGTTAGAAAGTAGTCCCTATGCTTCTATCCTCTGAAAGGTATTGTATACAATTCATATAACTTCTTTAAATATTTGATAGAATTCACCAGTGAACACATCTGGGTCTGATAGTGTTGATACAATTTCTTCAGTAGATGTAGGCTTAGGCAGATTGTCTATTTCTTTTTGTGTGAGATTTGACAGATTGTGTCTTTCAAAAAATGTATCCATTTCATCTAGGTTACCAATCTGTGGGCACAGAATTGCTCATAGTGTTCCTTATTGTCTTTTTAACATCCATAGAGTCTGTAGTGATATCTTCTCTCTCACTTCTGATATCAATATTTTGTGTCCCTTCTCTTTTTTTTTTTGTTAAGCTAGCTACAGATTTATTGATTTTATTAATATATGCAAAGAAGCAGCTTTCGGTTTCACTGATTTTTTTCTATGGATTTCTTATTTTCAGGCTTATCAACTTATGATCTAATTCTTATTATTTATATTCTTTTGCTTATTTTAGATTTAATTTGCTATTTGCAGTTGCCTAAGGAGGAAACTTTGATTTTTCACAAGTTTTTTCAAATATCTATTTATTTTTGGGAGAGGGAGAGAGCGAGAGAGTGAGAGACAGATAGTGCAGGAGCGGGGGAGGGGCAGAGAGAGGGATACAAAGAATCTGAGCACTCTCTAGGCTCTGAGCTGTCAGCACAGAGCTTGAGGAGAGGCTCGAACCCACAAACCATAAGATCATGACCTGAGCCAAAGCCAGATGCTTTACTGACTGAGCCACCAAGGTGCTCCACATTTCACAAATTTTTATAAGTTGTATTTTTATGTTCATTTAATTCAAAGTACTTTTAAATTTTATCTTGAGATTTCTTCTTTGATCCATATGCTATTTGAAGCATGTTGTTAATCTCCATGTATTCTGTTAATTTCAAGTTAACTTTCTGTTATTGATTTCTGGTAGTTTCATTCCATTGTGGTTTGAGAGAAGAAACTATATTATTTGTATTCTTTTAAATTTGTTATGATGTGTTTTATGGCCCTGAATGCAATCTATCTTGGTGAGTGTTCCATGTGAGTTTAAAAAGGTGTATTCTGTTGTTTTGGATGAAAGAGTCTCTAGATGTCAAATTGTACACTATTGATTGATATTATTGAGTTCAACATATCCACACAAAGTTTCTGCCTCCTGTATGTATCCTTTTTTTGATAGAGGGATATAGAAATCTCCAATTATGATAGTGGCTCTCTCTCTCTCTCTGTCTTACTGTCACTCTCCCTCTCAATCTCTGCAACTCTTTTAGTTTTTGCTTGACATAGTTTGACACTCTTTTTAGGTGCATACAAATTGAGGATTGTTTTATCTTCTTGGAATTGACGCCCTTATTATTAGGCAATGCTTTTCTTTATCCCCAATAACTTCCCTTGCTTTGAAGTCTGCTCTATCTGAAATTAATATAGCTACTGCTGCTTTCTTTTGATTAGTGTTAGCATAGTATATATTTCACCATCCAATCACTTTTAATCTACATTTGTCTTCATATTTAAAGTGGTTTTCCTATAGACAAAATATATCCAGATCATGTTTTTGATCCACCCTGATAATCAGTCTGTTAACTGATGTGACCACTGACATTTAAAGTGATTCATGACAGATTTAGATTAATATCTATCATATCTATTAGTATTTTCTACTTGTTGCCCTTGTTCTCTGTCTTTTGTCATTTTCACTGAGCATTTTACATGATTCCATTTTATTTCCTTTCTAAGTGAAACAATTATACCTTTTTTTTTTTTACTTTTTAAAATTGATTTCTCTTCAATTTGCAATATACATTTACAACTAATCCAATTCCACTTTGAAATAACACTATACGCTTCACAGGTATGTGAGTACCTTGTAGTAATGAAATAATCCTAATTCTTCTCTCCTCCCTTGTATCTTAGTCCTTTAGTTAGTGTATAGTTCTAGACTATGAACTTCACAAGCATTTCTCTGTTCTGTTTTTTTACTTTTTTTTCTTTTTTTTCCCTCTGCCCCTTGGATGGAACAAGATGGTAGTGTGGGCTGGTCTTTTGTATTTCCCTCCTCCCAGGTCAGTCAGTTTCTAATGATACCTTGGCAGGTTAGGTTCTGGTTTACTAGTTTCCCCAAAGGCAAGCCTTGTTAAGAAGAACTGCGTGCTCTGGCCTATTGCAAAATGATTCCTTTTGTGTTTCCTTCTGCTAGAAGTATGAAGTGATTTTTCTTTGATATTTACTGTGAGAACCTGGTTGAGCTCTGAATGTACATCTCACAATATTGAGGTCTCCATGAGTTTTTAACTCTCAGACTTGCCAACACTGCATCTCCAATCATTTGTCGGTTCAGGTTTTCCTACCCTTACACTGTTTTCCAGGTTAATTCCCTTCAATAACCTGTGACTTCTTGTATTTGCCTATTTGTCTCTCTAATCTTAGGGTCAGAAGTCTGCCCTGTGTCTTCCCCTCTCTTATAGATGCAGGAAGGGTTTTTGACTTTTTAGTCTGTTCAGGTTTTTATGTCTTATTAGGATGGAGTGGTGAATTCCAAGCTCCTTACATGAGAAACCATAAATGATTTTTGAGGATAATTATAATGATTATTATTTGCACATGATATGATTGCCTATACAGTACTCCATACATTTAAACAGAAATTATATCCACTTTAGAAAAACTATTGCATAATATATTTCAAGTATTTATAAAGGAAAGGTTTCTTGCCTAAGAAGTAAAACTCTTGAATTTAAAAAATATATATAAACTAGGCTACACTAAAATTAATAGTTTTAATATATCTAAAAGGAGCATAAATAAAATCGAGAAACTTAGCCCAATGGTGGAATAATATAACAGACACATATAAGGCCAATAAGGACTTGGTATCTAGAATATAAAAAGAATATCTAAAAGTCATAAATACATAAGTATCTAAAGTAAAATACGGATGCAAGTAAAACATGAAAATGCAATTAACACAGAAGAAAAACATGAAAAATAACCATATTAAAGATGCTTAAATTCACTTATCTTAGGAAAATTCAAACTAAAGTCACAATTACTTGTTACTTAAGAATGCAAAACTTAAAAAAGTATGACCATGATAAGGATTAACAATACTCCTTCTATACTGTTAGAGCATAAAACTAGGATCATGACTTTGTAGAAAAAATTAACACACTCTGGTGAATATACAGACAAGACTTTCTTGGTAATTACTGTCAGATTTTCACAAACTAATAGTAACATATGCTGCTATACATAATTCAGTTGTTTGAGTCTCCAAGTCTTGATTTCAGCTTGGATCATCGTCTGATGGTTGGTGAGTTCGAGCCCCACGTCAGGCTCTGTGCTAACTTCATGGAGCCTGCTTAGGATTCTCTTTTCCTCTCTCTCTGCCCCTCCTTTGCTTGTATTCTCTTTCTCCCTTTCCCTCCTTCTCTCTCTCTCTCTCTCAAAATAAATAAGTAAACTTAAGAAAAAAAAAACCCAAAAAACCAAAGTAGCTTTGTTTGTAAAAGATAAATCAGAAAAAAAAAAAAAAAAACTGAAGACAATGAAACACATATTAATTGAAGAATGGACAAGTAGAATAACTTACAGCAATAAAAATGATTGAAAACCATAGGCATCAATATGATAAAGTCAGATATAATAACTGAGCTAAAAATTAAGTTTTAGAAAAATAATGTGACATCATTTGAGTATATATTAAAAAGAAAAATAGTACTTTATCATTAAAGGAGAGAGAAAATTGTGTACACTACTTCTGATTGTATGACTGCTCATATGCATCTGTAAGACATATAGATGCATATCTCTGTCCTTAAAATTATGAAAAAAGTGCATTTGAAAAGGAATCACCAAATTCTATTTATTAAATACCAGCTGAAAGGGAGGAGATAAAATCATGGTGGAGCTCTCCTACAGACTAAATTTTTGTGCCTCCCCAATTCATATTGAAACCTAATCTCCAATGTAATAATATCAGGAGGTTCATCCTTTGAGAGATCAAGAGGATAGAGCCCTAGTGCATGGAATTAGCGCTTTTATGAAAGATTTCCCAGAGAGCTCCCTCATCCCTCCCACCATGTGAAGAAACAGTGAAAAAATCTCTGTCTTATGAACCAGGAATTGGTTTCTCATCAGACACGGAGTCTGCAGGCACCTTGCTCTTTGTCTTACCTCCAGAACTGTGAGAAATAAATGTTTGTTGTTTAAAGCCACCCAGTGTGTGTGTATTTTGTTATAGCAGCCTGAAAAGACTAAGACAGTTTCATATATTCTTCAACTGTGAAGAATTTCACAGTTTGTTTTTAAAGGAAGTGGAAAGGAACAGGTGCTTGCTGTATCATTCACTATATTTTTCAATACTGGAAAGCAAGGGTTGAGGAATGTTTAAATGGGGTTAAGAGACACACTAGCATTAAACCAAGAATTTCTCATTGAAAGCTTGTAAGGAATTGAAATGGGAATAACTTTTTCAGTATGTGATTTACTGCTATCTAATACTGTTGCCATGTAACAGCTAAAATCACCTTGAGAATTGTAACTCATCCAATATCCCCATAATCTGGGAAACAACAGTGTGGATATAAGACTCAAAAGACCTAGGTCCTCTCCGCAATTCCATCATTACTAGATGTGTGATTTTGAGGCAAATCCTTTCTCTCCTCTGTCTCATTTTTTCCATCTATAAAATGAACTCATATAGGCCCTTCATACTCTACAATAATAGAACTTTCTGATATTAAATTTAAGTCACTTACAGACTTCAGAAATTACCCTTTCAGAAAAGTGCTTTTAATGGCAAGAAAGTACAGATTATTGGGTGAGGAAGGTCTAGCCTTGAGGCCCGGATTCTCAATCTTTTGTCCTCTCTGGTGGGGCTTATTCTGCTTCTCTTGTTCAGGATATGAGAGAGAGTGAAGAGAAACACAGTGAGGTCTTACAGAAGATGGGCAGAGAACTATAGCAAAGAGAAGTCCAGCAGGACAGAGATGGGTACTGTGAGGATAGGTAGTGGAGGACAAGTTCTGGAATCAGCAAAGTTGGCTTTGAATCCTAGATTCTATACACATAAGCACATGGTCTTCTGCAAGCTACCCCATCCTCAATGCCTCCATTTTCTCATATAGTCAGTTGAGATTCTAATATTTAATGTATGAAACTGCTGTGAAGATTAAGTAAATCAAAAGATAAGCTAGGATAAAAGAAGTCTTCTTTGGTCCCTTTATGGGGGATATATACTGGTATGCTCCCAATGGAGGAATTTTTACCTCTTTTATACTGTCAGTTCTAACAACTTGATTCTTTCTTCTCATTGTTGTGTGCACCAGGCTTAGAGCAGGTACTGAAGAAGACATTGTTCTTATTAATAATATTGTTTTTAGTAACCCAAAATATACTGCTGATACCAAGTAATAAGGTTGAGCAGAAAAATAAATCCTAGAATGTGGTGAATTGTGTGGGGTGAAATAAATGTTGAAAGAAAACAAATTAGGCTTTCAAGTTTACATGAAAATTGAGAAGATAAACAACAAAAATAAGAGGGTAAAATTGGACTGGTGCTTAAGACTGATAATAAAAGATTATTAAGTAAATTAGAGTGAGGTATTAACTCACCTCATTTTGTTTTGGTTGTTTTTGAAAATAATAATAATTGTTACACGGTAAATTATAGAACTAATATTGAAAATAAAGCATGGTGCTTGACATAGGGCTTGATCACACAAGCCTGGGATGATAAATGGAGCCAAAATCAAGAGTCAGATGCTCAACACACTGAGCCACCCAGGTGCCCTGTTTCTTTTGATATTTAAATCAAATAGTATATGTCAAGTTTTGAAAGAGTTTTAACATTCATGTTAGTTCCAATCAAAACAGAGAACCTAGAATTCTCCCCAAATCCCAGAAATCACAAGGAATTTATCCATAAAAGTTAGGATAACTGTAGTATTCACTTTATGAGGTTCCAGTGAGAATAAATGTTATATGTGAAGTATTGGGAATATAACTGACATAATAATAACTTACTTGGTATTATTATTTTCTAGTACTTTTAAATACAACTTATGAATCCCTACCTATAATATCTGAGGAATCATGAAGAATGAGGTGAAGTATTTTTAGGTCAGAATGTGGGTTCACCTTGTCACCTTTAAGAGGAAAAGATAAATTTGTTAAATACATACCAAATAATCTCACATTAATATACAGACCAAATTATGGAAATGTTTTGGTAAATGATGATTTGTGGACTTTTTGTATAGTTGGCATTATAAAAGTTATGCAACTCTTAATTTTCACATAAGTAGGTTTTCATTAGCCTGTGTAAGACATGACATAGTTGTTCTTTTGAGTACCAGTTAGTGTTCACGTTCAGTCTCTGAAGTCAGACTGTGTGAGTCAAGTCTTTGTTTCACTGCATTCTGAAAGCATTACCTCTGTTTATACCTCAGTTTCATCACTTGCAATATGAAAATAATAAAGGTACTATCTATATTTTTGGGGTGAGATTTAGTATATAGGGTCTGATATATCATAAGAGTCCAGTAGGTATTAGTTTGTATTATTACTTTTCAGAATTATTCGAAAGTATTTTGATAAAATTCCTCTAAATTTCTGAGTAGAGAGTGGGTATGACACTTTTTACTTTGGTATTCTTAATTCTTTTTTGCTTCTAGGTAATTACACATTATTCTGAGGTGTAGAGCTTACTTTCCTTCCTGTTCCTTTTGTGTGTTCATCACAAACATATATGAATAGATTTCAAAACCCTGGTTTTAAACAGAGATGGTCAGGTGGTCAGCAAATGTGACTGGACAGATCTGCTTAAGTTTATGATTGGATGGTAACTAATCATTCAACTATAATCACAGAACTTCAAGGTCCTAAATACCATTTGGAAACCTGTTTTTACAAAATTCAAATGTGATTTTATAGGATTTAAATTCGATGCTGTTTCCTCCCAGTTCACCACTGGGGGGAAAAAAAAAAACACCTTTAAATAAAGAAGTATAGTTTAGCCAGCAAGTATTTGAGGCTGGTCTGGATTGCAGCTAAGACTGCAGTTTCTAACATATTAGATGACAACAGAAATTATCATCCACCTGGATAATTCAGAAACTGGGAAAATTACATTGGGGTAACATATGTACACTAAGGCAATTTCCAGAAAAGCAGGAGGTATGCTAACACTAATATTGTGTATTCTGCCATAACAACAACAACTAGAGTTTATGATATAATTGTTTAAGAAGCCCAGAGGTAGCGACTGCTTTCAATTTTTTTTGATACAATTAAGATAATCTCCCAAACAGAATACTTTTATATTTTTCCTACTTTTATATTTACCTTTAGGTAGCCTGCTGGGTGACTAAATCAAGAATTTTTTCTCAGAAACAAATCAAAATTGCTACGTGTGAATTTTTAATTTTCCAGTTCCAAAGCTTAGAAGGACCAATAAGCATACAATCAATTTTAATTTAAATTGAAACCCACTGCAGTATTTACTGTAGATGGTCTTTCAGGGAACTGAATCTAATATAATTTCTTCACTTATCTAATCATATTGAAGGGATGTTTTGGCCAACCTGTTACAAGGAGAATACATAATGAAGTAGGAAGAGATGATGTTATGTTTTACGATGTTTCATATTGTTCTGCTATTCTTCAATTGTGAGAAGTAGTGAGTCATTTGGATTAAACATGTCAGAGTGTGTAATGACTGCTGATAACAGTAGAAAAAGAAAACCAACATCTGACCTTGTGGCTATGAATGAAGGCATAGAGAATTGTGGAAGAGCTGTTACATACCCCACACTCAGTGTACTTACTGCCCGGCTCTCAGAGGCGTTATCAAATCAAGTGTACTGTGAAGCCCCTGCCCTGCCATGAAGTATGTATGTGATGCAGTATCTCTATATCCAGGCTCTAACTGTTTCAATAGGAAGACAGAAAAAATGATACCCTTTTGTACTTAAGTTTGTCCTAGAGCCTTTCAGGAATAAAGTACTATACTTTATAATACTTAAAGTACTATAAAGAGGGGATCAGTCTCAAAACTTCAAAAACTTTGAAACCTTTCTAATGGAATGAATGAGTAACCTATCATTTAGAAAGAAATGATAGATCAATCAATAGATAGAGACCTAGAATAAATGATGGTGTTTCTCAGCGTTTACCATCAATGCTCACTAGACAGAGAGTAGGATTGGAAGTGCATACCTCAGTGACTAAATATAAAATCGCAGACTCATAATTCTGTGTCCTCCCTGATCTGCTATGTAATTGTCCAAAAAACATACAGTCTGTAAATTTTGACCACTTTCTCACTGGGATTAACTGGTAATACATATAAAATGACAAAGCTATATTTATAAAAAATACTTCATTAATTTGAACATTTACTTTATCTGTGCACTTTGTACTTTTATACAAGAACAAAATTCTATGGAAACAATTAACTTCCTTGAAAAATAAAATTTAATTTAAAAACCAAAAAGGGATAGGGGCACCTGGTTGGCTCAGTCACTTAAGCATCTGACTCTTGATGATGGCTCAGGTCATGATCTTACAGTGGTTAAGACCAAGCTCACATTGGGCTCTGTGCTGAGTGTGGGGCCTGCTTGGGATTCTCTCTCTCCCTCTGCCCGTCCCCTCACTTGAGTGCCTTCTCTCTGTCTCTTCCCCCTGCCACCTGCCTCAGAAAAGAAAAAATAAATTTTAAAAAGTAAGACCAGGGATATTAGATTTAAATTAGCAACAGACAGAACTCTAAAGCTACACATTGAGCTAGATATGAGGCTAATTGTTTTACTCTTCTTAAAAATAATTTGGGTCACAAACAAGCTTGATTCAGGATTCTGTATGGAGCCAATCTCAGGGTTTTCTACTCCATCTCTGAAATTTATCCAGAAATTCACTGGCATTCCCATTTAACTCTGCCACAGTTTTAACATTCCTTATCAGAGTTTCCCTCACCAAACATCTAAGGAAACAAGGTCTAGGAGAATGCACCAAAGAAAAGGGATTTGGGACGGGAAAGAAAGTCAGGGAGGGCAGGGTAGATGTGGGCTTTTTGTGTCTTTTGAATAATTTTCCTGTAATTATATTGTATTGTGGGTACCCTCTCTCTTGTGTTTGATATATTATTCTGGATGTTTTATTTTCAGGCAGGGCTTGTTTTAAGACAAGTATTTCAAGGAATCTCTCTGTACTCTATTCCCTTCTCCAAGTCCCATTAGGGAACTGGTTTCCAGATGCAAGGAGTTTTGAAGTGGAAGCTGGGGATGTTTTTTCCCCCATAAAGGGTGTGAGGTGAGAGAAAATAGATGTTATAATTCAGCTTCTGTTATATTACTTTTGTAGATATTGATAAAAAATGCTTTGCAGCAAACACAACTTCCTTTTCTCTCTATGCTATACGGTGGTGGGAAGGATGTGAGAATGAATTGGAAGGTGCTCTAAAAGAGTTTCTGAATAAATGTTACAATGTGAATGAAGCTCCAAATAATTAACTGAATTTTAAAAACAGTTACAAAATATACATGCTGTGTGATTCTATTGATATAAAATTATAGGCGATGCCATATAAAATACAGTATCAGAAAGCAGATCTGTGGTTTCCTAGGGCCAGAGAAGAGTATTAAGGAAAGGGGGGGAGGGATTACAAAGGGGCAGGTTATTTTTGAGGGATGGTAAGTATGTTAATTATAGTGATTGTTTTGCCAATTTCACAGGCTTATTCATGTATCAAAACTAATCAAATTGTACATTTTAAATATATCTGGTTTATTGTATGTCAATTTTATTTGAGTTTAGATAAAATAAAAATATTAGATTGGAAGGGATTGAAAGTAATTTAAAGGATAGTAGAAATAATTACAACAAATACTTTGTATGCCTGTCTTTTGAAATGTATAAAACAATCCAAACCAGAAAAATGATGCTTTACTGATATTCAAACACTATTTCAAGACCTTCCAGGTCATTTCCCAACACCAGCAAGGTCTTGCTTCTCATATTAACATGAGAATACAGGTATTTAAAACTAAAATCATACAGTAAATAATGTTATGAATACAATGGTTGTAACTCTGCTTTTAAAATAGTTTTTATATTTATCTTTAACATTTAATGGCCTGTTTAACTAGTTTAAATTTCTTACATATAATTATAATTGTGGATCTCTTATTATTCTACAAATTTGTCTCTACTCTGTCTTTATCCTCCAAAATACACTCATATAGAATACATATCTTTAAAAAAATCTTTTTTACATTTATTTATTTTTGAGAGACAGAGTACGAGTTGAGGAGAGGCTGAGAGAGAAGGAGACACAGAATCTGAAGGAAGCTCCAGGCTCTGAGCTCAGGAACCAGAACATCATGACCTGAGCTGAAGTCAGACGCTTAACCGACTGAGCCACCCAGGCACCCCTAGAATACATGTCTTTTTATTTACCTCTCTGTTGTAGAACTTTTCTGTCAGACTTTCCCTAGTCAGATCTGAAAAGTGTTTATAACTGGATTATGAGTCAAATTTTGGTAACTTGAAAACTAAAAGTAGCTGAGTAGAAAATCGAACTTGGCTCAGTGTCATTTCAGGCTATTAGTTTAAAGTTCTCTTCTATTGTTGTTCATTTGCTTTTTTCCATATGGTTTTTAAAGTAATGTTTTGGAGCACAGTAGAAAAATCTTTTGTCATTTAAATGCATCAGAAATAAATGTTTAACTCAAATCATCCAAATACCTTAGCTTTTCACAGAAAAAGAATGTGTGTGCATGTGTCTGTGTGGATATAATTAAAATTTCTGCACTCTTGAATTTTAAATTTATGAGTAATTTATGGCTTGGTTGCCATCAAGTGTAAAGGGGCATTCAAATATTCTAAAAGAAATATGAGACGTATTGACTTAGAAATTTACGTCCCATTAAATCAAATGTTTTATTGCTTAGAGCAATTTGGTCCCCTGACCAGCAAAGTTAGCATTACCTGGAAATTTGTTCGAAATGCAAATTCTTGAGTTCCACCCTAGACTACAAAACCTCTGTGCTTTAATTAGCGACCCAATGATTTTGATTCGCAAACTTAGAGTCATTTGCTTAGAGGAACACCTTTGCTGGCAAAATATTTTTTTTTCTTTTGGGAAAAAAATAGACTTGAAAATGGTAGCAATCTGTAGCAAAAATTAAGACTCTGGACTCAATGGAGAACTAATACCCACCTGCATGTGTGCACACACCCACACAGATCTTCACAGTTACTGAATACAAAGTAAGAATCTTCTTAACAAGGGCAGGGACAATTACTTTCTCATTCAGGATTTGAACTTAATCATTGTTTGCCTTTGACATTTTTATAGATTAAACTTGAATGAGAATCTCGAAGCAGCAATTCCAAGAGTTCAGCCTAAAAGAATTCATCTCATTGGGAAGATATCTACACAACACAAGGTTTGTCTCAGGTGAAATACACAAGAAAAGAAAATTTCTACTGCTTAAATTTCGACAGTTCTTTTTCAACAATGCATGGTAAAAATGCAGAA
The DNA here is from genome assembly GCF_003009895.1 of Hyaena hyaena. Taxonomy (NCBI): domain Eukaryota; kingdom Metazoa; phylum Chordata; class Mammalia; order Carnivora; family Hyaenidae; genus Hyaena; species Hyaena hyaena. Next base: position 198,548 of record NW_024081290.1, on the reverse strand, counting down.
CACGGAGGTGAAACAATTGGAACTCATATCAGAATAGATCAGCATGTTGCAGAGACTGAGAAAATACTACAAGCTCCCAGCTGGGAAAACTTGTAATTGCAACCAGCCAGAACATTGATATAGAGATAGCAAAATTACTAACAAGGGAAAAAGAAAATTTAGGAGACAAATAGAGGAAGCGTTTTCCTATGTATGACAAGAACCCTAGTAAATATGACAAAGTGCTCGTCAAGAGCAGAATGTTGAACTGGCGTGAAGAAAATATAAAATTGATTACTACAATGACAAGCCACATAAAATGCCATAATAACAGCACAGGAACTCATTTCAAATAAAAGTGAAATAAAAACACTCTCCCAAATTAAGGGGGAAAATGTGAACAAAACTAAACTTCTTGCTTTGGGCAATTCTGTAACCATTGTCAAAAGCAATCAAGACTAATGGTAACATTATCATAACAGAAGAATGCTTATGGCTCTAGGGATTTCTTCAATACATACGTCTATAGCTCCAGCTCTGGTAACGTTGGGAAAGCAGCAATCTAGGAGCTAATACCCCATTACAGTAGAATTTGAACAAAGCTTGTCATGAATTCATTTCTAAGCCAAGAAGGACTTCTGCCTTGATTCAGGCATACCAAAACACAGGGAGACAGAAATAAACTTTGGCTAACATATTCAGGACATTATATATATTGATGTCAACTCAAAAATTTATCAATGTAGTTGGTTATTACCCATGAAGTTTTGTTCTGAAGTCTGAGAATTAAAGGGACCAGGAGAATTCTAGATCTCATTTGCAATGGTTATCCCAGAAAAATTGTTCAGCTGCAAAAAATCCCAGCAAACACTCTAAGTGATGCTAAACAAATAAATAAAAGTCTGGTAAATATGATGACTCATGTGATACTTAGAACTGCTTACTCTAACCAGTCAGACTCTATTGGACAACATACCCATATTAGAAGAAAACCATGGTACAGTTTCCAAGCAAAGAATATATAAAGCACTTTCAAAGTTATAACAGTAGATGCACAGAATAATACTCACCCATAATACATGAGACAGTTCTAGTTGCTAAAGGTGCTGCTGGGTGTCAAAATTCTCTATGGTTCAAGAACCAACAAATTGAGCAGTAGCCAAGACATGAACAAGTACAACTGTGTGGGATCCTGGCAGCTCTGGAGAGAGAAGGCCTCTGAGAATTAAACTATGTTCTCCACTCCCTTACCTTTTACACAATTATTTATGCTGCCCTCCACCCATATTTCTCTCTCACATTTGGTGCCTCCTTGTTTTTGTTTTGTTTTGGTTTGGTTTCGTTTTGTTTTGTTTTGTTTTCCAATTTTGTACTGTTTTGGTGAGGCTATTTCTTCCACTTTCCATAAGCATAAGAAAACAATCCAACACAATGGTTAGGTTTGTTGATATTTAAAGATACAAAATTCTAAATACAGGCTTATGTACAGGCAGTTAGGTTTTGTGAGGTCGCAGAAAACCATTCTGTTATTGTTCGCAATGTATTATTTTCTACCAGTTAATTTTTTTAAACCATGCCCCTATGTTTACAGCTGAAATGAAATATTTTAAGGTCACAGTAGCATTCAATATTCATTCTCAACTTTATGAATCCATGTGATCTAAAAAAAAAAAAATCCCCATTGTAAATACTACTCAAAAATAATTTTTTGACAAAAAAAAGTAAGATAAAAACAAAAGAAGTACAAAGTAAAAAAAAAATCCTTATCAAAATAATTTTGTTAAAACAAAATACATATATTTGTAATAAGGTGTTCAGTATGATTAAACCTATTTTTATTCCTTAATGTAACTTTTGACTATCCATCTTTGCCTCTGAAATGAAGATACTTAGATAGTTTACAAGATAATTTTATGTCACAGATCTTTTTCCCCCAGTGTTCAATGTCTTTTTGTTTTTCTGGATTATAATTTACTCCTTCCATATGTCATCATTTTCCTAAAAACAGAGGAAGGAATACATATGAAAAACCAAGGGTCTCTGTTCGGTTTTCTTCTGTCCCACAATTTCACATATTTGGAAGAGGTCAGTTCTTTCCCTGTTGATATTCATATGGATATAGTACCAATGTTTTGGAATACTTTAGTTTCTGTCATACATCTTGATACCCTACTAAATGACATTCCTCCCTAATCCATCCACTTTAACTAATTTGTGTATTGTCAGCTCCGGGTTTCTCCAAAAAAACCCCTATAGATTTGCCATGATAGCAGAGCTTTGGAGTCAGGCAGGAGATCTTCTTCCAGTTATTTCAAACATAACCAATGTTCACTTCAAAAAATTCAAACTACGTAGGTCTCAGTTACTCATTCACACACTAGAGTCAATAATAAAAATTTGTGAGAATTAGAGGTGTTTCACTCCAGACAGAGAAAAGAGAAATCATCGTTTAAAAATATCTGGGGAATGTTAAAAAACTGATAGTGTATAAAGTACAATGATATTTAAATATATTAGGAAGAAAGACGGAGAAATTGGTAAAGTGGTATACATTTATAAAAAAACTAAAAAAATAAAACTTTTTAAAAAAAGTATTAAGACACATGATATTATCTGACCACAATGAATTACATTAGATGTTAATATAAAGTGATAAAACAAACTAAGGGAAACTTTTGATAACAACTCATTTAGCTGCTTTGGTCAAGGGAATAAAATCAAATGGTAGCTAAAAATTATTTAGGAAGTGATGAAAATAAGAATATCAAATATAAAATTAATAAAAGAGGAAAAATGTATAACTGCCAAGAAATTTATAACTAAGGTACGTTCATTGAATAAGTTATGGTAAACAGATAAAGGAATCTATCAGAGAAAAAGCTATAAAAATAGTAGTAGTAAAATAAATCCAAAATGAGCAAGATGTAGGAAACCATGAGGATGAATTTAGGAAGTGCTACATTAAATGATTAAACATTAACACTTAAAGACAGTTTTTCCAAATGACTACAGAGAAAGATACTTAATGGAATGACTCACCAAAGACTCACCAAGTTTCCCAAAGGGTATAGAGTTTTAAACAGTAAAGTTAAGGAGAAACAATATTCTGATCCATCAGCTTCTGATTCTTGGAGAAAATATAGCCTGATCCAAGAAAATTCCTAAGGTCCCTCTCTGTAAAACCAGAATAGCAATTAGTATCTGATATATCACCAGGAGAATATCATCAAGTACACTAATGGACTATAGAGTTTATCCCACAAAATATACAGTTTATGTATTAAAAATATATTATTTAAAATGTTGACATACTCAAACAAGAGGAAAGACAGAAAATCACAAAAGTAAGAAAGATAAAAACAGAAATCCAAAAATACAGAGGAAAACATTTTTGTTCAAACTGTGTTTAAAAATTACTGAAAGGTTGGGGCACCTGTGTGGCCCAGTCAGTTAAGTAACTGGCTCTTGGTTTTGGCTCAGGTCATGATCTCACGGTTCATGAGTTTGAGTCTGGAGTTGGGACCACAGCTGACAAGCACAGAGCCTGCTTAAGTTTCTATCCCTGGCCCCTCCTATCCACCACCTCAAAAAGAAATTACAGAAGGCATATGTAATAAAATCATAAATTTAAACTGTGAGATATATAGAATAAAAATCAATGCAAACATACCCCTTAAATGACCCTCTGTCCACATCCCTACTCCAAATCTAAGAAATGTATTCCAATGAAATAATTATGAGAATGTGCAAAAAAAATCAAAAAACATTAATGCTAAAAAAGATCCATAGTTCTATATATAGCCAAAACGATAAAATTTTACTATATGGTTTTATATACAAATACAGTCATATATATATAAAGCTATAGAACCATATATATCTGTAGGTATATGAATATAACTTCAGGAAGATAATCATATAAGGTAAGATACTCGATATCCCTGACCTCCTTGGAGGGAAGAAAACCTCCTTATCTTTCAAGGTGCCAAGAGATGTTCTTCTGCAGCTGACACCTTTTTTTCAGATCCTTTCAAGAAGCATAGGTAGTGTGTGGGAGCCCAAGGAGTAGTGGGAAATTGTTAATATTCACCAGAATACTTTGGAGTCTCTGGATATGTCTGTGGCAGCCCATTGCCCCTTAAAGCAAGGAGTATCAAAACCAACACATTCTTAACCTTATTTGAGGATAATGTAAAGGTAGGTCACATAGGGTAAATCTTCCTGGTGTTCTAGCCCCTAAGAACTTGGACATCAGACTAAAAGTATATTCCTGCATATGTTAAATGTCAAATATCTAGGAATTGGTAAACAATGATGAAGAATTCATACAGTAAAAATCTACACAGATTTAAATGATATATTACAAAGTAATCTATAAATCAATTTATAAAAAAGATGGTTATAAAATAGTTTTTGAAAATCAAGAGACATCATATCGTTTCCTCTAGGTCTTAAATAATACCTGCCTTGATCACTGTTATGTAAGGTAAACCTATCATCTCTAATCCCAGTTCCAATGAAATGCAGCTTTCAACCATGCTCAGAAATGATTAATGAGTTCCAGATTTGGTAATTTAGTCAGATTTTGAATTAGTGGTTTATTTCTCACGAAAGTATTTTAGTTTCATTTTATTTCCAAGGAGCATGATAAAAATTAAATGTTAATTTTTGTGATTTACTTTACACAATAATAATACTTCTATATCAGTGAAGGATGTGTATTTTGCCAAAAGGGAATTGCACTATTTGTTGCTTCACATACATACTTTCATTTAACTGATCAGGCAGATTTTCAAGGAAAAATTTCTGCAATTTTAACCAGTTTACACATATGACTTAGCCACAAATTAAGAGGTCCAATTTTCTAAAGAAAGTGTTCTTAAATATGAAAACTGGACTGGAACAATGCTTTTTTGATACAGTTTTCAGTAGATCATTAACCTAGCTAATTATGACAATCTTATATAAACACCTACTAAGTTTAAGGTACCGTGTTTAATATTAGGAACAAAGAATGAATGCAATGTGATCTTTATCATCAAAGAGCTTAGAGGCTAGTAAAATTGAGGAGAGGTACAAACCTATCTATATAATAAAAACAGAATGTGCTAAGTATTTTGAGAGCTTTACAAATTGCTGTTACAGCACAGACTGTGCCCTTTGCCAATTATTTCCAGCTGGGAGGATTAGGGATTGCTTTAAGGAAAAAGGAGTATGAATCATGAAAGTTGAGCATGCTTTGGGCAAGTGAAAAAAACGGAAAGGGACTCTAGTTTGAGCAGAAAGTTTAAAGTGGGATCAGAGGCAGAAATCATTTATATGCTATTAAAGAGCAGGTGATAGAAGACGTATTTCTGGGAGACAGGGTTGAAAATGTAAGTTGAGACAAGATTAAAAGGAAGCTCTCTTGCATTTAGTCTTGCAAAATTGCTTCAGAAAACACTTCGTATCTCATTCTTTTCTTTTATTACTTGAAGTGAGTTGCATTCACAGAAAACATTTCCAGGCATGGGTTTCATTGATATTGTTAGGTTTGCACAGTCCTGTTCTGTACTGCTAGACATATCCTGACTAAAAAATATTAAAATAGGATTCTCAAGTACAGACTGAAGATTTATGATTCATAACATAACATAGCAGCTAATTTTAAAATTACTTTCTTCAGACTAGTTCTGATAATTTGCCAGCTTTCTTCAGACTAGCTCTGATAAAAAAATTTTACTTGTGCAGAATTCTGATTTTGATGTCACCCAGTATTTTATTTACTATTCTGTTTCTGAAAACAAACTTGTGGAACTGAACTACTAATTTAGTCAACTCATCACTACTGTTACCTAAGGTGTTTCGTATGATACACAAGCTGCTTCTAAGCTTTCAGTCATGGAGACCAACGTTTCCAACCTAGTAACTCTTCAGTAATTCTGATGCAACGGAATTTTCCCTGTGAAGTACTGGAAATGTTTCAGGTCTTATTACCTCATCAATTGTTCTCCTAACTCCATAAAATAATGAAAAACAAAACGGTTTTTCATAGGCCTTCATTGTAATTGATTCTCCAGGGTATCTTTGCATTCGTCCATTGTTCCATTGCTTGTACCACACCATTTAAATGATATTGTGGCTATGATGATATTTCTCAGCAGGGATATTCTAAGTAACTGATTAATATGTAAATCAGTAAAAATGTAATTTTTGCTGTTAAATTAGCCAGTGCATGGGACCTCAAAGTAGCTCAAAGCTACTGTAACAAAAGAGAACAAAATAAAATGTTGAAGCTATTCTTTCTGACAGAATATCATCTAAGATGCTCACAAGCTAGGTAGCCAAAATGTATTCATAGAATTATATGGTATAACTTATGACTACATAAATCACTGTTAAATTCTTTATGTTGCTTTTAATTGTAGGATATACCAAAGTGCTTTAGAATTTAGGACATATCCTGAATTTTGTGTTACTTCTTCTTTAAAATGAGAGTTAAACAATATCTATAATAAATCTTATTTTATTTAATCTTTTTATTTGTAGAACCCTTTTTAGTCTTGCTAGACCTATAAAACATTATTATGGTCTATTTTCAAATTTCTTCTTAATGTCTTATTTATACTTTTAAAAGAAAAAAATAAAAGTTGAGACCAGATGGTTTTGTTATTGTCCTGACCCACAAAACAAAATCAAACATAACTACTGAGACAGAAAAAGGAAAAAGCACATAATATCAACCTTCCCAACCCATATGTTCTAGATATCCTAGCTTTGCCAGAGGTTTCTACAACATAGCATATGCTGAGAAAATGCTTTCAGAGGAGAAGCCAACATGATCCCCCCCTCCTGACGTCCCCAGTGGCTTCAGCACATGCACACAGGCCCTTTCGTGAATTCTTCACATATGCTTTCTGGTTTGCTCACTGAACAAGCACCAAATCACTGGAGATTTTACGCCCAGTGACTTCTCACCAGGCAGATTCTAATTTGGCAACGAGTTTAGGGTCCTCCTGGTGAGAAATCTGCTTCTGGCAGAAGCGCCCTCACTGATGTAGGGAGGTGTTTCCGCCCATGGCTCTGTTCTCTTTAGGCTAGGCATGAGATCACATCTGTTCCTAGGGCTCTAAACCCAAGGGACCTCTGAGTGAAGAATTACCACAGAGAACTCTGCATTTTCTGGTTAAATGCAACCTTTTCCTTGTGTCAGAATGAATGCTCCTCATTGCCTAATGACCCTGACATTTTTTTCTCCTAGCATGAAATTTTACCTTAGATGTATAAAATGATATTGTGTGTAGGAGGAAACAGTATAAATTAGACTGTGGCACTTCATGCCATGTAAAAAAGTATGTAGCTGACTTCTGGGGTAACATGGCTCCAAAATCAGCAAGATTTAGTATTTTGGAAATGAAGACAATATCAAGAAAAAAACTGAAGAATGAATAAAATAAGTTTGCCTTGTCTATGAAACTTTTTTCTCTGTATAATGATGTTAATCATAAAAGTATTATTTTTAATGTTTATTTATTTTTGAGAAATACAGACAGAACAGGAGCAGGTGAGGGCCCCAGATAGAAAGGGAGATACAGAATCTGACAACACAGAGCCCAATGCGGGGGTCAAATTCACAAACTGTGAGATCATGACCTGAGCCGAAGTCAGACAGTTAACCCACTGAGCCACCTGGGTGCCCCAATAATAAAAATATTCTTGAGTCAACTTTGAAACTTGGAATGTGTGATGTTATTTCTTAAGAGTGGTGTGAATTCCTCTGATACTCTCCCTACCAAAGAACCCTGTATTTTGACCTGTGTATGCTGAACACTCAGTAGAAATTTCTGGCTTCATTTGAACAAAAAGATTTGTAAAGTAACATCTTTGTTTTAAGTTAAGTCAGCCTATAATTTTTAGGAATGTTCCAAAAAGAAAAATTTAAAAGAAGAAACCCATTTCTTTTCAAACTGTTAGGATAAATAGTATCTTCAACAGTTGGTACCACATAGTGTTCCTAATCAAATCATTGCAAACATTTCCAATTCTCCATTTATTGTTGTACATGAGGCAAGTGAATAATCCTTCCATTTCATTCCATTAAAGATACTTTGAATTTCCACAATACCACGTATTGGGCGAAGCCTTTCCTTCAAGACCTCTTTATGAATTAGTAACCACTTGAAACATACCCTTCTCAAAGACGGAGACAATAGTTTATGTCATTTCTTTGTATGCTTCATTTAAATAGTTTTGTATGTGTGTGAAAGAAAGATAGAAATATTTCTGAGAAAAATGGCAGACAAAGACTCCGCTGTGTAGTATGTGCGTGCAGCCTGTGGCTATTTTACAAGGAAATCTACCAGCTCTCAATAATGTGAAAGTCTTCTTGAGAGGCGCCGTGGCACAGCAAGTCACTGAACCAGAGAAATTCAATTTGCCTACTGTAAAGTATGTTTTGTCTGTCTCAGAAAGCTCTAATTCAATCCAAAATTACTTTCTAGAAGCAGTCACTCTGGCCAAGGAAGGGTGCTCAGGGTCCGGAATAGGACAGAATACACTGGGCTAAAACTGTCAGAAAGCATTCAGTGTTGCTTCTCACTCTTGGGATGTGAACCACAGACCTACCTGGGGGTCAATGATCTCTCTCTGTTTCAGATCTATGTATATTTGTGATTGAATAACCTTTAGGTAACTTTTATCCTTGATCTAATTTTACTTTAAATGTGCCAAAGCAAAAATGGGAAACAGGGAGGATGGTTAGATTAATAATACGTGGATGGGTAAGGAAATATATTTCTGCTTGAATTCTATGAATCATATATTACTTACATGTAGCTTTGAACATGCCTAGAGAGTTTTGAAATAGCATTCTAATGCATAACTTTGTGGTTTATCCTTGGGCAAAGGAACTAATGGTTCATATAAATTCATTCAAAATGTAAATTTTCCCATAAATTTCATAGTTAAATTTATGTTACCAAAACTTGGGGGATTGCATCAAATATTACAAATCATTGTCTAGAAATCATGACACTAAATTGCCTATGATAATATTATTAATTTACTCGCCCTGTCGTGAGATATTCCTAATTCTTGAATCATTAAGTAAATATCTGTCACATTCCTGAAAAACTAAAGAAATATAATTTTTTCAGTTCCATATCAAAATTCATCAGTCATAAAGAATCTTAGATAATTTAGCTTTTCTGGAATCTCATAAGGCATTATAAAATGAGTTGAGTTTGAGGACATTAATACTTTTAAGATTTTAAAAAGAATGGTCCATTAAATAAGGGGTTAAGAACTGAAAGGATATGATAAAAACCTATTCACTATTCAAGGCTTTTTGCCAAGGAACAAAATAATCTGCCAAATAGAACTGTATAAGAATATAAAGATGGGGGTTGGCAAATATCTTTAGGACTCTGGTAAAAGTACTTTTTAATAAATAAAGGTAATTTCACTTTTTAATATGTATAGCCAATGTAAGAAACTCAAATAATTATTTAAGTGTTTACTAACAAAATGCAATAAGATAATAGTTCTTATGATGGTTCATAAACTTTGGTATACAAAAAAATCCCTGGACATCTTACTTTTTTTAAATGTAGATATATGGGACTGACTCCCAGTGATTCCAGTTCACTGGGCTGGAAGCAGATCTTGGCCCTGAAAGCTAGCAATCTAGTAATTATGATGCAGGTGATTATGTGAGTACATTTGAAGGAAAAGAATATCCTGCCATACAAATATCTAAAAACTATCTGGGAACTTTTAATGCCTAAAATATATACACGATGACCATTTCATCATATAGATATCTTTTAAAGTGATGTGAAATATTTTTTTAATTCACTTTTGGGGAGGTGAAACTAGTCAATGAAGACAGAGACTGTAGCTTAAAAATTAATCTCTCCTTCAAACATGGGATTTAGTTTTTTAACAGTCGTGAATTCCTTTGCTTTTTAATAGGGAACTTTTGTATTTGTAGCACTAGAGACATTCTTGTTACAGAGAGACCTGACTGCATGATTCATTTTTCTACAATCAAATCTCAACAGGGGTGCAGGCTGGCTCAGATAGTACAGCACATGACTCATGATCTCAGGGTCGTGAGTTTGAGCCCCACTATGGAGATGGAGATTACTTTAAAAAAAAAATCTCAACATAATCAATAATTCTGATCCATCTTCAGTGAATAATACATTTCAGTACTCAGAGGAAAATCCTTCATCATACTTTCAGGTTTGAGCAGCATGAAGCTGTCAAGTGTTCCAGATTTCTATTTTAAACAAAAACAGGCATTCTTTATTTTGTTCAGCCAACAACTGTGAGATGAGATATGTATATCTAAGGAGAAAAATAATTTTTAAGTTTCTAGTTATTCTAAAAATGAAAAGGAAGTATATGTGTTGGAATATTATTAGCACAATTGTGTATCCTTTCCTACAAAAATCTAACAAAAGAAGTACATTAGCATGTCTTCATTACTTTAAAAATTAAAACTTTTAATTTTGAGAGAGAACGTGAGTGAGGGCTGGGCAGGAGAGAATCCCAGGCAGGATCCAAGCTGTCAGTGCATAGCTCACCATGTGGCTTGATCTCACCAACCACAATCAATATCTCACCTGAGCCAAAATCAAGAGCTGGACACTTAACCAACTAAGCCACCCAAGCGTCCAGGTATTTCCTCATGTTTTATTGAAATTATTTACTACTCTAAGTATTTTCTATAGCAAAAAACATGTGAGAGTTAATAAGCTATGTAGGTTCTCCTGGTATCTCATAGGGCTATTACAAAATGAATAAATTTGAGAACACTAAAAACTTTATAATTTAAAATAAAAAGAATACTTCCATTAAATACGGGGTTCAGAATTAAGAAACAATATGATAAAATATACTCATTATTTGTGGCACTTTGCCAAGGGACTAAATAATCAACCAAACAGAAGTAGGTTTACTAGGAAGCTCATGAAATTAACTTTGTGCCTTCTTCTTTCACGAGCTATTTCTAAGGCTTCCTTTTATACATTCTATATAAATGTTATACTTTAATTTTTGCCTTTGCTACAGGAGGGTTGCCAAATATTATGATTTTTCAGGATCCAAAATTGAGTCCACCCTTGCATTGAAAGATACATTCTTAGGGTTGAAAGAACAAAGTACATTCCTCTCTGTCTCCATTCTGATAGCTCTTATTCTAGGGAACCCATTAAAATTTTCCTTCTTCAAAATGGAAAACAGTATTTTGTAAATGCATACAATCAAACCAGAATAAGAGGGAGGCAAGTTCTTTCAGAAAGGGATGAATTTCTCATTATTTTAATCGTGTGCCATCATTTCAGCCCTGCAAAGCTGAGGTTATAACAACACCAGTGAGAGTTACAAGGGAAGCGTCAGATGGGCTGAGGTCGTGTAACCAACCTGCGGTGAGACGCTCATCTCGGAGGGAATTCTGCCTTTGTGCTTCTGTAAATTCCACTGCAGGCTGCCTGAGGCGACATGTCATATGCATTTGTCAACCTGTTTCTAAAGGCTAGATTAGTAACTGTAAAAAGATATTACATGCCGTTAGGGTCTCTGTTATAACAGTATGACTTGGGAATGCTGAAGGTTTCAGCTGCATCCTGGGTAAGTCGCACCAACCCTCCATTCTAGCAAATTTCTATTATGCTCTGGCCCTGACCATGCTCCTTATTTTCAATCCTAGGAGAACATGCATATTTAAATACAGCAAAAATCTACCTTAGAAAGAGAGTTGCAGTGGAGCTAGGTGAAGTAGAGATGACCCACCTGGAAAGTAAAAACAGAAACAAAAAACTACTGCTGAAAATACAAATATGTAAAAGCTTAAGTTTAGCCTTTTAGTTTTTTTTAAACAGGAAAGCAGCCACTATAATAAACATTTCTCTAAAAGGAAGGTATACAAGAAGATGATTAGCTTTGGGATTCGAATTTTAAATTGCCTAAAACATAAAGTTGATCGGGTTCAGTAAATGTTTCCATCTCAATCCATATTATAATCTATGTGATTAGTGAAAAAGAACTGCTTGCAGCTCAAAAAGAAACAAAAGTTACCAGGTCATATGAATAATTCGCTTCTACAATTCCAAATGGTTTAAAATGTGATTTCAATCATTTAGCTATTTGCATTTTTATGCATGGCCATATACATAAAAACTTATACACTTAAATAAATGTTTAGTTAGCAGAATCTGAGTATTCCTTCTGATAGTCTGTTCTAGACTTGCCATCTGCTACCTGCTTTCCTGCCTCCTACATCCTCTTTAATAAAGGGGCTTGATTTCTACAACTGAACTTTTGAAGCACTGGGACTCACTTTGACAATGAGAAAGTCATTTACATTTTAGGAGCTTCTCTTTTCTCATCTATAAAATGAAAGACTTATGTTACTTATGAGAATATGTACTTCTGTGATTTTATGAACTATCAGTAAAAAAGAAATCTTCAACTTTAGCTAATGTAGTACAGCAACTATTTAGTATTTGTGGAAAAGATGATCTCTGTAAAAGCAATTTTAGGTCATCTACCTTGTCCTCCAATATTTCACCCCTTTGTCCCTTTTGTGTGTGTTTTGCCACTTCTGAGGGAAAGAAAGAGAAGAAAGTAGAAGAGGAAGAAGAAAGAAGGAAAAAAGTGAAGATAATGGAGAGTCAGTGGAGGTAAAAGAGGGAGAAACGACCTTGCCATTTTAGTATTATTAAATACTCTATAGTTTAAAAAAATTCAACTCAATCTGGGCATAAGACAATCATGAGAAAAAAGATCCTGAGTTGAGAAATCAAACTGAAACATAATTTTGATAGGACCTTAAAAAGCCAATGAAAAAATATACAAAATCATCTAATTGTAATGAAGGTTTTTTTGAGAAATAGTTTCTAGAACTAATTTTAATAATAGATAACCTTATTTATATATTTCTCCTCCTCTTCTTGCTGAAACTCCAGTTTGGATGAGAAAATTGGCATTCAGTCAAATTGACATGAAGTAATCCCTTTGATTTTAGATCACACACACACACACACACACACACACACACACACACAAACACACAGAAACTTGTTTATTTCTGTTTATTCTCATATGTCCTCTCTTTCTTGTATAAATACATGACTATAATTACCATAGTAATTATCAACTCAAAATATAGTTTTCTGTCTCTCCCACTAGTTGATAAATTTTGGAAAATAAGAGATTATTTTACCTAGTTGTCTCTGCTAGTAAATATAATTTGTTTTTAATGGTTCTTGAGTAAATGAATTAATAGACTAATAGCCATTTTGAAATAACAATACAAATTGCTAGCATTAAATTTAGATTATCAGGTTAGTGAGATTAATAAAAGTACATGTTTGGTAATATATTGTCTCCATTTGAAGTTATTTTACATCTCCACAAATTTGTGGGTGGAAGTAAAAGTATATTTGAAGTGCCATATTTTGTTAGAGTTATTTTTAAAATGAAACTATGTATCTTCATTCTTACTAATAATTTTTAAGGTGTTATCCCTAACTTTACAGAGAAAACTAATATCTTAAGAAAATGTATACAAATAGAACGTGGTATATTTTCCTTATAGTTTTGTAATGAATTCTTAAATGAAAAAGTGCCAAAAATATTCTTTGAGAAAAAGATTCTTTTCTCAAGAAAAAGAGACAATAGATATAATTTACAATATGTATAAAACTTTACAGTATTATAAAATCAGAATTCACACATGTAATTACCCAAAAGTTTTTCTTCTGCATTACAGAAACATTACATTATCGTGTATATGCCTCTTATTGTTTCAGTGTACTGAAGACAGCTCTTTTACATACACTACAGAGTGAGAGATGTGTAGAAAATAGCGAAGCTAACGGCGCAAATGGAAATCGAATTATTAAGAAATTTGTTCTATTACTCTCTTGCTCTTTCAAGAGGATACATGCAACGATTAGAGAAAACAAAGGCTCTTCAAGTTGTGATATAGAGTGTTATTTATGGATCCTTGATTCATCACTGACATGGAATTCCAGAGTCTAATTTTTGAAATATTAAGGGATGTTTTCCCCCAGTTAATTAAATTCATCTTATTTTCTTACTTTTATCTCCCATTCACTTATTTTCCTTTGTAAATTCTTTAAGAGAAAAATAAAAATATCTGCTTACAGTTTCCTTGAAATGAAATTACAACCTCAGATTATAAATGTGCATACTGCCTGCTAACTTTTACAAGATCTTCAATAGAAATAGGTCTGTTAGATTTCAAGGAAGATATTTGGCCGTTCATTTCCATTAAGTAAGTTAGAATCCAGAACACTAATTTTCTTTTTGAATCATTCATTCTCAAAAAGTAAACTAGTAAAAGCAATATCATTTTAGCTTTCAAATGCAAGTCAGTCTCACTCTGCTATTCTCCTACTACTTCTCTTCTGCAATAATAAAAAAAATCCTTTTAAAAGGCACCTCACTTCCAAAAGCAAACTAAAATTGCAATATTAAAGATCTGAAGACTTCTTTCAAAGACTTCACTAATAGTATGTTACTTTTCTTTTGGTGGATATTAGAGGCCTACGGAAACTCTAAACTACTTGCCATTAATTTTCTCAAAAGAAAAAATGATCACTAAACTTTTTTGTCATTTGGGTTTTAAAAAAGTGCACAAGTATTTATAGACATTTTGGTCTTTTTGATTTTTTGAAAGTGGAACAAAGCATAGAATCCAGCTCCTAGCCAGTAACTGGCCCCTCAAAGTTTAATATTGTAATTGAATAAATAAAATATCAAGTAAACATCTCACTACGCTTATCTTCACACCAAGACTCTTGGCTTTATATATTTATTTATTTGCTTATTTATTTTTAGTTTTCTATCTTTATTGAGTTATAATTGACATATGACAATGTTTAAGATTAAGATGTATAACAAGTGGATGTGATACACTTATCTCCTGCAAAATGAAATCTGCCATAGTGCCAGCTCACACCCCCATCACTTATGTAATTACTATTTCTTTCTTCTGGTGATATTTCATATATATTTTCTCAACTTTCAAGTATATATTCTTAACTTTCAATTATATAATACAGTAGTATGATGTGTAATCACCATATGTACATTATTTGTTCTTTTTAAAAGTTTTTACTTAAATTCCAGTTAGTTTACACTGTAGTATTAGGTGTTTCAGGTGTTTCAGGTGTTTCAGGTGTACACTATAATGATGTACACTATAATGATTCAACACTTCGATACAAACCCTGGTGTTCATCACAAGTACATTCCGTAAGTCCCATTATCTATTTGATCTATCCTCCACCAACCTCCATTCTGGTAACCAACAGTTTGTTGGCTTTAATATACCTTCTTTTCAGAAAATATACTCTAAATTTGGAACTCTTATAGCAAATGGTGTGATTTGGTTTCTAATGTGCCATTTCTTTTGCCTACTTCTTTCGGCCTACTCCTTCAGTTAGTAGGTGTACAAAGATCAATAAGGGGAAAGAAAAAACCCATTTATATTCTGTCTATAAAAAATAGCTATTCTTATGTCTCTAGAAGGATCTAGAGGAAAGTTTTCTAGTAATAAGTCAGGTCAATATAGTATGTATGCAATTTTTATCATTAAATTGATATTTGTGATATTTAATGATAGTGATGTTTTAAGGCAATTGTAACATACACTTTTCCTTAGTGTTCATTCAGTGGGAAATGAAGGTTTAGAAAGACACGAAGCAAGAATACTTAATTGCTTGAAATACTGAGGTACTTCAGGAAAGATGAGAGTTCCATTTATTACTATCAATGACACTATCTTTGTAGTTTGCTCCTTGTTGCTTTATGTTGATTTGCATCACATAGAAATCCCCCTCTCAGACAGAATCTGTTCTCTGCCTCACCACCTGTCAAGAAGATTTCCAATGCATTTGCCTTCTGTAAGGACCAAGGAGTCTCTTTCCTCAGAGAGGACTTGTTATTTATTAGAGTATGGTTGGTCGCTGCCTTGTCATTTGAAGCCTGGATGTTAGAAGTTATTTTTGTCCAAGAATACATTCACATAAGTTCAAGGGAAAAATATCTTTCAGAGGAAGAAACATCTAACCCTTCACAAAGATTTAGATACATTATCTAAGACTATTCTTCCCTCTCGTTCAATGATCCTCAAGACATATTACTTTCCAACCTCTATTCCTGGGGTTGCACTCAATAAGTCCATGAGGTCTTTTTTTTCCCTATTTGTTTTGTGAGGCATGGCATAGGTCTTTTCAAAAAAAAAAAGTCCTCTATTGGAATATTTCCTCTTTCCAATTTCTTTTGCTAGATATATTCCTTCTATTCTCTCATTGTGAAAATAGTGTGGTAAATACTGAATTCCGTAAATTGACCCTGTCTTTCCATTTATCTCTTAGTTTGTGAAAATTTTATTTTACTTTATCTTCTAAAATTTCATTTCACCAAATTTAACTATATTATTTTAAATTTCCATGAGCTTATCATATTCTAGTTGTTCCTTGTTAAAAATAATATTTATACTTCCATGGCTACAGGATCTTTTTTATCTCTATGAGAACATTATAGTTTTTGAGTTTTTATTGAATTTGATCTCCTTTCTTAATGTGTGTTTGCATTAAATCCTTATTCAAATGACTAGAGATTCTTGGGGACCTATTCTTTTCCAATGAATAAGATTTATTTTCAGAGCAATTTTAGATTAACAGCAAAACTGAACAGAAAGTAGAGAGTTTATTGTCCTCACACATGCACAGCAACCCCAGTATCAACATACAGCGCCAGAGTGGCACTTGTGTTACATCAATGTGCCTATGTACATACAAAACACAGTTCTAAATTATTAGAAGCTCTGTGTGGGTATAGACTGGTGGGCTTAATGCATAATAACTGAACAGATGTGGTTTTCATTGGAGATAGCAAAATGCTAGTTCTATATGTCTTTTCTACAGCATAGTTCTGTTTTTTCTAGAAAAGTATCTTTCTCGGCTATCAATACAAGCAGTTGTGTTTTGTGACTGTGTGGGAAAGGGGTCTGCCAGAGGTTCTCACCATTTGTTATGTAGACAAAGGGAGCATACCTGAAGGCAATAACTCCAGTGTCATCTTAATCTAGCTGAATCCAGATGGAGTTAGCTGAAACACAGTAGCTGAGCTTTTGGTTCTGGTTTGTTTTGTAGCATTTTTACTGTAATAACTGATGATTCTACTTGTATGCAGTGAGATTAATGACTCCCCAAGATATAAGCTCATAATCCCTGGAATCTGTAAATGTTACTTTATATTGAAAAAGGGTCTAGGTGGATAGAATTAAGTTAAAAATCTTGAAATTTTTGTAAATCTCAAGAATCTTGAGATTTTATACTTATACTGGGTAGGTATAAATGCCATTACATGTGTGCTTATGAGAGAGGGGCAAAGGAATATTATATACAAAAGAAAAGGATAAGGTAATTTAATGGGGAGGCAGAGATTTTAATGATAAGACCACAAGCCAAGGAATGTTAGCAGTTACCAAACACTGGAACAATCAAGAAACAGATTCTGCCCTAGACCCTCTGGAGAAAGCCTGGTTCTACTAAACCCTGATTTCAGCCTAGTGATGCTTACTGATTTTAGACCTCTGGCTTTCAGAAATATTGAATAAAGTAATGTTTTGGTAAGCCATCAAACCCGTGATAATTTACAAGAGAAGCCATAGTTGAGTGAAATTTGATTAATTTTTCTTTGGATTTCTGTATCCTATTTGCCTTGATTTCTCTTCCATTTCCATTATGCTTGGTAAGTACTTGTGATATCTTAACGTAATATTCTACATTGGATATGCTCTGGTTTTCTGAATAATTTTTAAACTTCTTTAGTTCCATCCTCCCCTCAAAAATGAAGTCTTCTGGGGTGCTTGGATGGCTCAGTTGTGTAAGCGTCCGACTTCGATTCAGGTCACAATCTCACTGTTTCTGAGTTTGAGTCCCACATCAGGTTCTGTGCTGACAGCTCAGAGCCTGGAGCCTGTTTCAGATTCTGTGTCTCCTTTCCCCACTCGCACTTTGTCTCTCTCTCTCTCAAAAATAAGTAAAAAATTTAAAAAAATGATGTCTTTTTATGTTATATTCTTTCAGGTCCTGGTGTTAGTTGATGGCTAATGTTTTTACAAAACTTCCATATTAATTATAGTTGCTAAGTTCTCTGCACGTGACCATAATGTTCCCTTTAATTTATTACTATACTATAAAATCCCTCCAAAATATATGGGTTTAAAACTATATTTTCTTTCATTTTATCTCTCACACATTTTATTTCATTTTGTCTCTCACCACTTGTGAAGACACAAGAATGACTATTCCAGTGAGTAAGGTAAAAGATGCTCCTTTGCTTTTTTATGACTCTGTCTATGAAGTCATGGAGCCTCATTTCAGCAGAATTCTGTTGGTTATAAGCAGGGTCTGAAATTTGGAAGAGTTTGTTGGGAGATAGTTCTCCATGTCTCTTGCATTTCTGTCCATCCTCTGAACAAGAAGCACTGACATCTTTGTTTCAATGATTTTTTTCAAGAATGTTTGTATAGCAGTGAGCTTTGGATGAAAGATGCAGTGTCTCCCTTTGAGACAGAGGGCACATATGTTTCCTGTTAATGGCAATAAAGATAATGTCTAGGCAGATTAGGCAGGTTTGTTAGTAGTGTCCTCATAAGACTAGGGAGGCGGAGAGTGTTCCTAAGTTTGGGTTATTCCCATGTGAATTAAAACCACAGTGTGTGCAGCGTCTATCTAGACCACTCAGTATCATTCATTTACATTTTAAATAAATAAGATGAACCGATACCACCATGAACTTCATGCTTCTACTGCTTACAGTGCCATGGGTAATAAAGTCCTTGGTCTCTTTCTTAGAAATGTTTTCTGTGGTGCCTGGGTGGCTCAGTCAGTTAAGCGTCTGACTTCGGCTCAGGTTGTGATCTCACAGTTTGTGGGTTTGAGCCCCACATCGAGCCTGTGTTGACAGCCAGCTCAGAGCCTGGAGCCTGTTTCAGATTCTGTGTCTCCCTCTCTCCCTGACCCTCCCCTGGTCACGTTGCCTCTCTCTCAGAAATAAATAAAAAACATAAAAAAAAAAAAAAAAAAAGAAAGAAATGTTGTTTTCTTCTGTTTTCTTCCAGCATCTATGAAATTGCAACAGAGACTAACCTGTTAGCTTGAAAGTTGGTAAAATCTCAGACTCTTCATAGCCCTTGCTAGAACTCATGGCGTGGTTCTGGCTCAAGACATCTCAACTATTTGTAGTCACATAGTGACTTAAAACTTAGGGGTGATGCTGGAGATCTTACTCTACCTTCATACTATCCTAAGGTTTCTCTATGTGCGTCTCACAACTGATAGCTGAGCTTATTCACAGCATAACAGCACCAGGGCAGTCAGACTGATTACATGGCAGCTGAAGACACAAGAATGAATATTCCAGTGAGTAAGGTAAAAGATGCTCCATTGCTTTTTTATGAATCTGTCTATGAAGTCACGGAGTCTCATTTCAGCAGAATTCTTTTGGTTATAAGCAGATCACAGGCCCATCTGGATTCAAAGCGAGAGGAAAGAAAATCTGTCTCTTTATGGGAAAGTGGCACAATGCATGAAAAACATGTGGGACCAGAGCTACTATTATGGTTATTTTTTGGAAAATACAATCTATTATAGTGGGATAAGCATGGATGGGAACCTAGAAACATCACAAAAGTTGTATTATTTTTTATACAAGTTACATAAGCTCTGTATATCTTAGTTCCATAAATACTATCATACTATTCACCATGAATTCAAGAAGTCAGCTAATATTATAATTATTTTAAAAATAATTTATTATACTTTGAATGTTTTTCTATGTGGAGCTCCCTTTTTGGTTCTTTTTCCTTCAAAAACCGGTTGTTTTAATCTTTCTAGACTCTAAGCTCTGTCTCCTTCTCTTGAAATACTATCTAACTTAAATTCATTGCTGTATTTACCTAAATCACTTAAAAAATGCACTAAAATGCACTATCTATATTTCGAACTACTTCTAAAACCTTAAAACTTTTTTAAAGAGAATTTTAAAAATATGATCGAATTTATAGTAAGGGCTCATTGTTAAAGAAATGGTGCAGTAACTGTCCTTCTGGACCTCTCTATCTCCTAAAGACCCTCCAGAAATGGCTATGGCTTCATAAGGAATGGTGAGATGGTTCTTATGTGTCAATTAGGGTTGGCCATAGCACACAGTTACTGAATCAAATACCAATCTAAGTGCTGCTGTGAAGGTATGTTATAGATGTGGTTAACAATCACAATCAATTGTTTAAGTAAAAGAGATTAGCCTTTTCTCATGTCTGGGCCAATCAGATGAATCCAATTAGTTTGGTCTTAAGGATAAAAACTGAGGTTTCCTGGAAAGGAAGAAATTTTTTCTCAAGACTACCAAAAATACCGCTTGAATTTCCATCCTGCCAGTCTTCCATACAGATTTCAGATTTTACTGGCTAGTTCTCACAATCAAGTGAACAATTCCTCCTCTCTCATTCTCTCTCTCTCTCTTCCTCTTGCTGTGTAACAACCAATTGTATAGATATAATAGGTATATAAATATATATTCACATATATACATATATATTCACATATATACATAATATTCACATATATATGTACAATTCATTGTTTTTCTCTGAAAACTCTGATACAGTGGTCTAAAAATATTGATTCAAGTAAATGACAGAGACAATTTGGACCCTTTAATCACAACATCTATTATCTATTGAGAATTTCTCTGAATTGTATGTTTGATATATTACATTAGTTCACACCACAATGAGAATCTAGACATTTTATCTCAATGTACAAATGAGAAAGCAGTGGTTGAGTAGAGCTAAGCAACTTGCTGTGGTCACTTAGGAAATGAAAGCCAGGGCTGCGACTTGATATCCTGCCTTTCAACTCCAGAGTACATTGCTGTCACTCAGTCATGTAACAAGTAGCTTTAGTATTTTTCCTAAAACATCACTAGATTATTTGTTTCATATCTGAAGAATTTGCTCGGTTCTTGGTAACCCAAATAATGAAGCACTTTTCAGTGAAGACTGGAAAACTAGCTGCCAATTTGTTCTGGGTACTTTAACTACTTTCCTACTTTTAGGACAACTTTATTTATTTATTTATTTATTTATTTATTTATTTATTTATGAGAGAGACAGAGAGAGAGTGCATGAGCGAGGGAGGAGCAGAGAGAAAGGGAGAGAGAGAATCCCACAGGGGGCAGAGAGGGAGACAGAGAGAATCCTGAAGGAAGGCTAGAGTTCACCCAATGGGGGGGCACAAGCTCATGAACTGTGAGACCATGACCTGAGCTGAGGTCAGAAGTTTAAATGACTGAGGCACCCAAGTAGCCTTAGGGCAACTTTTTATATTGATAAAACATAAATTATTAGAGTAAAAGAATTTTAATGACATATCCCTGGGTAGAAATTTATTATCAAATCAAACATGATGTCAGAATACTTGCACTAAAAACACTGATGCTCTTCTATTTTTTTAAGGAAAAACATTGACATAAAATTTAACTTCCAGTTCCTCATTACAGAAATAAAATATATATGAATTACTGAAATATTGCAAAATAGAGTATATAATGAAGGAAAAATAAACTAACCATAATTTGACTATTCAGATATAATCACACAATAGTTTTTTATGTAACTTCCAAAAACTCTAGGTATATAATGACAATTTATACTGTATTTAACATTTGTAAGTTGTTTTTCACTTTCTACATAATAAGCCAAAATTCCATGTTATTAAATATAATTTTAAAAATTTCTTAGTTTGTTTTTGAGAGAGAGGGAGAGAGAAAGGGCAGAGAGAGTGGGACAGAGGATTTGAATCAGGCTGTGTGTTAACAGCAGAGAGCCAGATGTGGGGCTCGAACTCATGAACTGCAAGATCATGACCTGAGCTAAAGTCAGATGCTGAACCAACTGAGCCACACAGGTGCCCCTGAATATTATTTTTAATGGCTAAAGTTTATAAATCATAATTTATTTACATAGATACTTACGTTGGGCACTTAGTTGAATGTAGAAGCACTATATTGCAAATAAAAACACTTGATATCTTTTACCCATATATATCTTTATTCATTTCTAATGACTTCTTTGGGAAAGTATCCTGACATGAACACTTATTGTTCAACAATTATGAACTTAATTTTAAGCTCATATATTTATTGCCCTCCAGTTGTTTTATAAAATTTACTAGCCTTCTAGCATAGTTTTTAAAAAATACTACTTTTTTGAGAATATCATATGTTTAAATTATTATCATCATTCTCAAAATTCTTAGTCCTGGGGGCACCTGGGTAGCTCAGTTGGTTAAGGGTCTGACTCTGATTTCAGCTCAGGTCATGAACTCATGGTTCATGAGATCAAGCCCTGTGTCAGGCTCTGTGCTGACATTGTGGAGCCTCCTTGGGATTGTCTCTCTCCCTTTCTCTCTGTCCTCCCCCACTGCTTGCAGGCTCGGTCTCCCTCAAAAATAAACTAATTAATTAAAACATTCTTAATTCTGAATTTTGCTTTATTAAATTATGTACAAGGAAATAGTAAAACTTTCTATAAATTCCTGATATAATTAAGTAATAAAATCAAGTACTGAGCCTATATTTTATGCTATGCCCTCTGTAACACAGATTTAATATATAATATTCTTGTTTGCACTGTTTCATAATAGCGGTGAAACAGAAACTTTTATTATCCTGAGAGAGGGAATATGACTTACACAAAGTCACACAGGTATTAAGAAGTGAAGAAGGACTTCTGCTTCAATAAATGGAACACAAGGACTGGGTTGGTTTTCCCTCTGCAACAACCAGAAAATAGACAAAATATATGAAAAGATGGTTTTCAGGACACTGGACATCAGGAAAATATTGTGATCTCTGAAAGAAGGAAAGTAAAGGATGTGACCACTAAAACTGCCCCAGATTATGGCTTTCATTGACTACACCAAACGTGATGCAGGGAGGGGCCCCAGGCAGAGCACAGAATTCCATAAAGAGAAAGAGAAAGACAAAACTGAGTCCAGGGATACCAAGGCAACTAGTGTATGAAGGACAGATCCAGAAAGAAGACAGCTGCACATAGAGATAACTAACCCTAAAGATTTGTAAAAGGTGTCCAAAAAGTACTAATCAGTGTGTATGTATGAAGAAATAAGACAGGGAAAGACCATCAAATAGATTAGAGGGAATTATACCTGATGTTTTCCAGTAAGAATAGAATACTCATAATTCAAAGAATATTACTCAGAAGTATTTTGCATAAGTAGGGAGAAAAATTTCTGTTTGACTCCATTAACCAAATCTTAAAAATCCACATCCAAGTGTATCACTATTTCTAAGTAATTTAACTGTGTCCCTTAAGAAATCTCAAAAATTTTACAGGAATACAAAGGTATCCAGGGCCCAGAGAGGTTAAATTCATAATGCCTCACAGTCAATAAATTATTACCGGACATATGAAAAAAACAGAAAAAAAATGACCCATTATGAGGAGGAAATTCAATCAATGTAGTGGCTCAGAACTAGGACAAATGTAACAATTAGAAAATATAGACATAAAATGCTATGATAACTGTTTTAAACAAGTTTACACATGTAAGTAGAGATAAGCAAGATGTAAAAAGATCCAAACTGACTTTAGATACTAAAAATACAGGGGCAACTGGGTGGCTCAGTTGGTTAACCATTTGACTGTTGATTTCAGCTCAGGTCATGATCTCAAGGTTTATGAGATTGAGCCCTGAGATGGGCACAGCGGAGTCTAAATGGATTCTCCCTCTCCCTCTCTCTTTGTCCTTCTCTAACTTGTGTGCATACGTTCACTCTCTCTCTCTCCCTCTCTCCCTCTCTCAAAATAAATAAATAAACTTATAAAAAAGAAATGAAAAGTACAATGTCTGAGATGAAATATACACTGAATATAACTAGTAGCAGATTAGACATGACATGATAAAGGAACTTAAACACCTAGTAGGATAAATATCAAATATGGAACAAAAAGAGGAAAAAAAGAAGTTTTAAAAAGTGAACAGAGTATAACATGCATGTAATTGGAGTTCCCAAGAGAGAAGAGAAAGTGGTGAGAAAGAAAAATACTGAAAGAGTAACAGTTGAAATTTGCCAAATTTGCTGACAAAAATAAACCTCAGATTCGAGAAGATAAATGAACCCAAACAAGGAAATATAAAATCGCTAAACCAAAGCATACCATATGCAAACTGCTTGGAATCAGAAATAAGGACATAATCTTAGTAGTATCCAAAGAGGGAGAAAAGTTGCATACACAGTAACAAAGAAAATGATTCCACCAGATTTCTCATTAGAAATAACACAAACGAAAAGATTGTAGGGCAACATCTTCAAATTACTGAAAACAAACAACAGCAAAGCAAAACAAAACCTCTCAACACAGAGTTCTATACAAATATTAAATATTTCTCAAAAAAATAAGAAAGCCAGTGGCGCCTGGGTGGCTCGGTGAGTTAAGCGTCTGACTTCAGCTCAGGTCATGATGTCCTGGTTCGAAGGTTCAAGCCCCGCGTGGGGCTCTGTGCTGACAGCTAGCTCAGAGCCTAGAGCCTGTTTCAGATTCTCTGTCTCCCTCTATTTCCAACCCTCCCCTGCTCATGTTCTCTCTCTCTTTCTCTCTTTCTCTATCAGAAATAAAACATTTAAAAAATTAAAAAAAAATGAAAGCCAGACAAATACAGTAGAAGGAAAAAAGAAAACAAAAAAAGAAAGAAAACAAAAGCCCTGGAGACTACTATCTCTCATGAATGTAGATACAAAAATCCTCAACAGAAATTTAGTAAATCAATCCACGAATATATAAAAATACTTAACTTCACAACAAGGATGAGTAGAATTTACTCTATTAATGAAAGACTGGTTCAGCATTCAGCAATCTGAAATATCAGTGTAATCCACAATAGCAAGGGCTTAAAAAAGAAACTGATCAATTGACATAATATGGTAAATTAAGACATAAAAAGGATTTTACAAAATCCAATACCATTTATGACAAAAAAAGAATCTCAGCACACGAGGAAGAGAGAACCTCTTTAATCTAATAAAGAATGTCTCCAAAAAATCTCCAGTCAATATTATATTTAATAGTGAAAGTCTACTGTTTTCAATTAAGGTTGGATACAAGCAAAGATATTCTTTCTTACCACTCCTTCTAACAAGTCTATTGGAATTTCTAACATGAACAGTTAGACAAAAAGAAGAAATAAAGGGCATTCAGGTAGGAAAAAAAAAGATGATGTAATTTGCAGTTGTGTATATAGAAAATCATCAAAATTTATTTATATATTTATATTTATATATTCCAAGAAATAATATGTGAGCTAAGCAAGGTCACAGGATATAAGAGTATCAGAGAAAAACAAATTGTTTTAATGCATACTAATGAGAATCATATGGATACTGAGGTTTAAAACACAATATCATCTAAAATTTCTTCAAAGAAAATAGTCTTGGGAGTACTACACATGCCTGAAAGTATTCACTACAAGTAGATATGCCCTATAAGAAAATTTGAAAGGAGCCCCTCAGATAGAAGGAAAATAATACCAACTAGAAATTTGAGTATACATAGAGTAACGAAGAATACTGGAATCAAAAACATATTATAAATATATGACTTTTAAAAATCACATCTTTAAAAAAATTTTTTTAATGTTTTATTTATTTCTGAGAGAGAGACAGCATGAGCAGGGGAGGGTCAGAGAGAGAGGGAGACATAGAATCCGAAATAGGCTCTAGGCTCTGAGCTGGCTGTCAGCTCAGAGCCTGACGCAGGGCTCGAACCCACAAACCGTAAGATCATGACCTGAGCTGAACCAACAGAGCCACCCAGGCACCCAAAAAATCACATCTTTTAAACATAACTATTTAAATAAAAATAACATTGTTTCATAAGCATTTACAACATGTAATTAGATATATAAGAGTGACACTTGAAAGACAGCTAGTGGAGAAATTAGCATTTCTTTTAAGATATTTATACTTTATATGAAGTGGTATATATCATTTGAAGGTAAAAAGTGATGTTTAGAATATATACTGTAAGCCCTAAAGTACTCACTAAAATAAAAAAAAAGCAACAAATAGTTATATAGTTAGTATGGCATAAGAAAAGAAAACCATGCTCAACATATAAAAAGGTAGGAAAAGAGGGGAACAAAACGGAGGGGATAAATAAAAAACCAATAACAAGTTGGTAGATCAAGACCACCCAGCTTAATTAAAAACAAAATTAAATGGTCAAAACATTCCAATGAAAAGGAAAGCTGTGCAGATTAGAAAAAAAAAAAACAAGACTCAGCTATATACTACTTACAAGAAATCTATTTTAAAATAAAAAATATACAAGTAATTTTAAAGGAAAAGGACAGAAACGATAAACAACACAAGACAAAGGAAAGCTGGAAAGGTTCTATTAATACCTAAACACAAATACAAAATAAATACTATACAGAGTACATTTCAGAGTAACGAACATGATAGGAATAAAGAAGGTCATGTCGTAATGGCAAAGGGATCCATTTATCAATAGAAGTCACAATTTTAAATAATTATATACATAAAAACAGACTTTCAAAATACATGAAGCAAAAACTGACATAATTGCAAGAAGAGAGAAATCTCTAATGTACCTAAGAAATGCAAAACCCTCATCTCACCAGTGATAGAACAAGTAACCAGATTATCACTAAGGATATAGATTTTGAGCAACACTATCAACAACTTAAGCTAACAGTCATTTTAGAACATTCCACACAACAGCAGAATAAATATTCTTTCGAGTGTGCACTGACGAAGGTAGATTGTATTCCACAGTATAGTGCTTAGGAAGAATACTATATCAATAAATGTCTTCATTAGAAATAAATTCAGCTGCTACATTAACTAGAAAAGTAATAAAACATTAAACTGAAAATAATTGTAAAAGGAAAACATGAAAGATCAGAATTGATTATCAATGGACTATAAAAGAGAGAAAAATAAGGAGAAATCAATGAGCTAAAGGAATGCTCTGAGAAATCAACAAATTAATAAAACTTTAGTCCACCAACTGACAAATACTGGCCAAAATTTCCCCTCAGCCCATTTTTGAATGGCCTGTGTGCTTTGAAAAACAAATAATGGTTGTTAGAAAACAAACAAGAATTCTTTCTTTTTAGGGCCAAATAATATTCCTTTGTATGTACGTACCAAAATTAAGTGTTTCAACTCTCCATACCCTGGAGAGCATTGTTATTTTCTATTTTTTTGATAATGGCCATCTTAACAGTAGTAAAGTGGTATCAGGATTTTGATCTGCATTTCTCTGATAATTAGTGATATTAAGCCTCTTTTCTTATACTTGTTAGCCATTTGTATGTCTTCTTTGTTGTAATGTCTATTCAAGTCCTGTGCCCATTTTTTAATTGAGTTCTTATTTTCTTTGTTAATCAGTTCCTGCTGTATACTACAGCATGGATGAGTCACGAGAACATTATGCTAAGTGAAATAAACCATCACAGGGGCGCCTGGGTGGCTTCAGCGGTTAAGCGTCCGACTTTCGCTTGGGTCATGATCTCGCGGTTTGTGGGTTCGAGCCCCACGTCGGGTTCTGTGCTGACTGCCAGCTCAGAGCCTGGAGCCTGTTTCAGAGTCTGTGTCTCCCTCTCTCTCTGACCCTCCCCTGCTCACACTGTCTCTCTCTCTCTCTCCTAGAAATAAATAAAAATATTAAAAAAAAAAAAAAAAGAAATACACCATCACAGAAAGACTAACACTTCTGAGTCCACATATATAAATAGCTAATTTAGTCAATCTTATAGAAGCAGAAAATAAAATAGTGGTTTCCAGGGGTCGGAGGGAGCGGAAACAGATAGCTGCCATTCAATGTACCAGAGTTTTAGTTATGAAAGAAAAAAAAAGTACTAGATATCTGCTGAATAAAAATGGGCATATGTTAATAATACTGCATTGCACACTTAAAAGTTATTTAAAAGGGAGATTTTGAAAAAAATATTTGTTTTTGAGAGTGAGTGAGCATGTACAGGGAAGGTTCAGAGAGAGAGGGGGACAGAGGATCTGATGCAGACTCTGCCCTGACAGCAGGGAGCCTGATATGGGGCTTGAACTCACTAGCTAGCCTTGAGATCATGACCTGAGCTGAAATCGGATGCTCAACCGAATGAGCCACCCAGATGCCCCTAAAAGGGCAGACTTTATGTTAGGCACTTTTTATCATGATAAAAAAAAAAAAAAAAAAAAAAAAAAGAAAAGAAAAGAAGAGAAAAGAAAAGAGAAACATATCACAGAGATTTGATGCGGGCCTCAGCCTAATAGATTTACTCTCCAATTTTATATAGAAAATATTTGGCAATCCTTGATTGGCTCTAATCAGACTCATCAGGAAAAAGTGAGAGAAAACAAATATTAACAAAACCAGGAATGAGTGTTGAAATCGCTATACCAACATGCATATTAAAAGAATAACAAGAGACTATTATGAGTAACTTGATGCTAGTATATAAATTGGACAACTTAGATGAAATGGTCACATGCCATTTCATAAATTACCAATAAACTATCAAAGCTCATTCAATAATACATAGATAACCTGAATAGCATTATTTAATTTAAAGTAATTAAATTTGTCGTTAGAAACCATCCTACAAAAAGAATCTCAGGTTCCAACAGATTCACTGGTAAGTGCTAACAAATATTTAAGATAAAATAATAATACTATTTCTGCTCTAGTCATTTGAGAAAATTAAAGAATTTTATTAGCCAACATTATCCTGATATTAAAATCATGCAAACACACTGCAGATGAAAAAATATTACAAACCAATATCCTTCATTAACTTAGATGCAGAAATCCTAAATAAATGTTAGTATCCTAAATCCGACAGTATATGACAAGGGTGAAGTATCATCACCTAATGTAATTTATCCCAGAAATTTAAACTTAGTTTAACATTAGAACAATAAATTCACTTTATTAGCAGACTAAGATATAAAAAACCAGATCATCTTAATATACCTAAAAAATCATTTCAAAAACTCAAATAATCATTCCTGATAAAACTCTCAGCAAACGAGGAATAGAAGGGAACTTTGTTAATCTGATAAAGATATTTAAAAAGGAAGTACACCTAATATTATGCTTAATTGTAGGAAAATGAATATTTTCTCTCTAAAATCAGGAATGTGGAATGAGTGCCCACTTCCACCACTTCTATTTAACATTATTGTAGGAATTCAAGACAGTGCAAATCATTTTTAAAGCAAAAAAAGTAATTAAAAGCCATATGTATTAGAAAGGAAAAAGTGAAATTATGCACAGATAATATAATCATTTATGTAGAAAACTGATGGAGTCTCCAAAAAAAGTTAACAGAACTAATATGTGAGTTTAGCAAGATATCTGAATACAAAATTTTATTTCTACATACTAGTAAGAAAAAGTAGACATATGTATATTTTTTAAAAATCAATATTATTTTTAATAGCAACAAAAGTCAAAATACTAAGGGACGGATCTGACAAAGGATATATAAAATCATTCATAGAAAACTATAAATCATTGCTGAGGAATCAGAGACCTAAAAAAATGGAAAGATATATTCAGTTTATGAATCTGAAGATCAGTATCTTTAAGATATTAATTCTTCCAGAAATGATTCATAGATTCCATACAGTATCAATCATACACTCAGCATTTTTTTAAGGAAATTCATATAGAAATCCAAAGTACCTAAAAAGTTAAAACATTAAAAGATAGAACAAAAGGGGAGAACAATTAATAACTAACTTTAAAACTTAGTATGAAGCCACATTATAAGCTTTATTTACTATACACTTTATTCTAAAGTATTATATTTCATAAAGAGAGTCAGATTATATCAGTGTCCCTGAATGCAGATTTTCCAAAAAACCTACACACATAGGACATGTACTGACAATGGTTGGAATATGATTTTCATCCAAGTTGCTAAGGTAATTCCGTGGAGGATGCATAATCTTTCAACAAATTATACTGAAATAATCAAATATCCATATGCAAAGAATTAACTTAAATGAATCCTGATGGCATATAAATTTGCTTAAAATAAACCAAAGACATAAATGTAAACTTATATGTGTATAATTGTAGAAGTTTGGTTGAGGCAAATCCTTCTTACATATGACTATAAAAGCAGGATCCATAAAAAAATGAATTGTAGTGTGTTTCCATCTCTCTTCTTTTTTCTTCCCTTCCCATATGTTCATCTGTTTTGTTTCTTAAATTCTACTTATAAGGGAAATCATGTGGTATTTGCCTTTCTCTGATTGACTTATTTTGCTTACCATAATGTGTTCTAGCTCCATCCATGACATTGAAAATGACAAAGTTTCATTCTTTTTGATGGCTGAGTAATATTCCATTGTACATACATACTACGTCTTCTTCATCAGTTCATCAGTTAATGGATATGTGGGCTCTTTCCATAGTTTGGTTATTGTTAATAATGCTGTTATAAATTTAAGAGTGCATGTATCTCTTGGAATCTGTATTTTTATATACTTTGAATAAATACATATCTAATACTGAAATTGCTGGATTGTAGAGTAGTTCTATTTTTAGTTTCTTGAGGAACAATTTATACTATTCTCCAGAGTGGCTGCACCAGTTTACATTCCCACCAACAATGCAAAAGGGTTTCCCTTTCTCTGCTTCCTCACTAACACCTGTTGTTTGTCCTGTTGTTAATTTTAGCCATCCTGACAGGTGTGAGGTGGTATCTCATCATGGTTTTGACTTACATATTTCCCTGATGATGAGTGATGTTGAGCATCTTTTTGCATGTCTGTTAGCCACCTAGATGTCTTCTTTGGAAAAGTGTCTATTCATGTCTTCTGCCCATATCTTAACTGGATTGTTTTTTGGGCGTTGAGTTTGATAAGTTCTTTATACATTTTGGATACTAACCCTTTATCCGATACGTCATTTGCAAATATCTTCCCCCCTTCCTCCACTGTCTTTTAGTTTTATTATCTCCTTCACTCTGCTGAAGCTTTTTTATTGTTAAGTCCCAATAGTTCATGTTTGTTTTTGTTTCCCTTGACTTCAGTGAAGTATTTATCAAAAATTTAAAAATTCTCTTTGAAAGACACTCTTAAATATGACTCTAAAATTGGGATGCATAAAAATTCTAAGTTGCTATATAATCAAAATATTAAAATTCTTTGAAACACAATGTTAAATAAATGAAAAGCCAAGACATAAGCTGGGAGAAAAACATTTGCCAAGCATATAACTGATAATAGATTTACATCTAGAATCTCCAATGTTAAAACATAACATGAATGAACAGCAACAACATAATAAAATGGGCAAAATTTAGAACAGACATCACCAATATCCTAGGGAAGTGCAGATTTCCTAAGGAATTTCATTTCACATGTTAACATGATGCAATTAAATAGCTCACAATATAAGTGTTGGCAAGGATGTGGAGAAACTGGAACTCTCAAGCTTTCCTAATGGGAATATAAAATATTATAATTACTTTGGAAAACAATTTAGCAGCTTCTAAAAAAGTTAGGCCTACACCTACCATATAACTGAGCCACCCTAATCCTAGATATGTAACCAATATTAACAACAATAAAAGTATGGTGTCAGAAAAGTTTGTACAGGAATGTTCATACTAGCTTTATTAGTAATATAGCTAAAACCTCGAAACAACCCAAATGTTTAGCAACAGGGGAATAGAAAAACAAATCATGGTATAACCACAGAATGGAATCCTATTCAGCAAGGTAAGGAACAACATGAATAATTCTTGAAACAATTATGTTTAGTAAAAGAAGCCAGAGCCCCTTCCGCCCCCTCGCCAATATATACATTTCTCTTTTGTATATCTTTTGTTTTCTGAGTAACTCTACTTATATAAAATTTCAAAAAATAAAAACTAATCTATGTTAACAAAAAACAGATTAATAGTTGCCTATGATAATTGGAGATCAGCAGAGAGTGGTAGGAAGAGGAATTACAAAGCAGCATAAGGAAATTTAGGGGGTGATGAATATGTTTACTATATTGGTTGTGATGGATTCCCTGGTGTCTAAATATGTCAAAGCATGAGAAATTGTATGCTTTAAATTATGTGCCGTTATTGTATGTCAGTTATATGAACATACACATTAAATTAGGGCTCAAGCTGCCCCTCCCCCAAGTCTCATGAGTATTAAGAAAAAAAAGTAAATGAGGATTTCACAATTTTGCATTCTTATTCTAGATCTTAACCTTTTAATCACTGAAGTATATCATTATATCCGCTAGAGTCACAGGAAAAAACAATAATGAGTACTTTTTGGCACCCTTTAAGCCACGGAGTCCTAGCAAATCACTCTTGAAAGGTAGAAAGCTCAGATCTGAAGTGAACACTTGCTTTTTACAACCCTTTTCATTTATCACTGTCCACTCACACAGGGCAGTGTGGGGATGGGCACAGCATTATGTTGACGGCTACAAGTACTTTCTTTTTAAAACACATCCTTATGGTTTTGTGATTAGAACAAAATGAAAAGCCAATTGCTGTGACACTTATTTGTGTCTCTCAGGATATCCAGACAAGAAAACAGGTTCCGTCCATTTTGGAGAATGCCTAGACACTTGTACTGCAGCTCACTCCAAAGGTTAAAAAAATTAGAAGCTTCATGTTTATCATTGTTTCTGCTGCTTCCAAGATTTTAGTAGCTCAATTAGGCAGACTGCAAGCTTATGAGATTTATTTAAGTAAGGAGTACGTGGCATTATCTGTCCTTCGAACCTATAATGAGGGTATTTTAGCAGATGGAATCTAATTTATAACAAGGACCTATACCCTGGATAATGAAACATAGGCTATTAAGAGCTTACATAAACAAGGGCTGTAATGCAATGCCAAAACAAATCATTTTGACATGTTTTAGAAATACAAGGGGCTTCTTCAAATATCATCAGGAATAAGTCATTTGGTGTTTCAGGTTCATACATCAATGCAGTTGCTGTCACTATGAAAAATTGGACTTTTTGTTTACTTAAAATTTGAAATGCCATGATTTGGTACTTGAAAAATGGTGTGGGAAAAATGAATGTCCTCCTGTTTGTGAAAAATGGGTATTTTATTAGAGCAAAGTAGGAAGGAGGAGAGAGTAGTCATCTGTACTGGTAAAATAGTGTTTACACAGGAAGAAATATAACAATGGGCAGGTCACTGGGGACAAGGGGAGCAGAATCACTTAGGGAGCTGATGACAACAGGAGCCAAGAATATAGCTTGGGCCCAGAGCTGACCCACCTCTTGGTCCCTATACACACGTAATGAATAAATGCATCTTGAAGTTAAGACTCATATTTCATAGCTGCATGAGACTCCCCAGCTAGAATGCATCTGTTAATAATAAAAATTTCCCTTCTGGAATGAGAGTTTAATAGTTCTTGTTCATGCTTTAAATAGAAGATCACAGCAATAAAT
The DNA here is from genome assembly GCF_003009895.1 of Hyaena hyaena. Taxonomy (NCBI): domain Eukaryota; kingdom Metazoa; phylum Chordata; class Mammalia; order Carnivora; family Hyaenidae; genus Hyaena; species Hyaena hyaena. Next base: position 165,001 of record NW_024081290.1, on the reverse strand, counting down.
CAGCATTATGATTTTAGGAGGTAGTAATGTATGAAATATAATATATTGTTTCTGGCATTTACTTTGGTCAAAATTAACTTAAAATATTCACCCAAAGGGACAGATTGATAAAATAATAATTATAAACATACATCTTAGGAAATTGTGTACTTAGTGCATTCTAAAAGAACCATTAAATTTAACATATATATTATGTTTATTGTCTTGAGGAGAAAATATTGAATTATTTTATTCAACTTTAGAAGCCAAGTGTTTGTTTCAAATAAAAATTATCAAAACTAGTTGACACACTGTTTTACAACATGTTTTCATTATCCACCTAATAAATTTTGTTAGTTTAAACATATGAGGATAATTATTCAGTAAACTTTTTAAAGATAAACTACCTTTATGACTTCAGATGGGACATTTTAACTTACTTTAGATTTCTATGTCAATTCAGTTAAATTATTTCCATTCCCCATGTCAATCAATATACACACATGCAAAGTATCAAAATTATTAGATAATTCTCTTGATAAAAATTCATATGAATATATATAACAGATATAAAGTTGTACTTATGAAACACAAATATATAGGTAATATAATTTTAAAAAGATATTAGAAAGAAAGTTCTATATCTGATTTGTTTTTTATCTGTACCCGTACTGAATGCAATATATTGCAAAAGGAGGTACTTAGTAAGTATTTTTTGAGCTAATGAGAATAAATTAGTAAAAGAATGAATAAATAACTGGGCAATTATAAGATAATGTTGGCAGAGAATCTGATGTGCTAGACTCATATCTCTCACTGATTCTTCCAGTCCAGCATATTTAGAACACCCTATTTTGAGAGAGGAATACAGTATTAAGACGTGAAACACAGATTAGGTCCTTTTGAACTCTAGGTTTCTAAGATGTACTTTTTTACGAGGTTGAGGAACTGTATTTATATTTTAATATTGTTGAAGTTTTTTTTCTAACATCATTGGCTGTGGAATTTTAACAATGCTTTCTAGAACATATACTGATGCTTCATGCTATTTTCCATTAATCAACTAATGAACTATATTAAGTTTTTATTATATGAAGTTTTAAGTATATTAAGTTATATATTTATATATAATATATACTAAGTTTATAATAAGTTTTAACTATAATAAATTATTATACATCATTACACTCCTTGATGTATAGTCCTTATTTACAGTATATTTTTTGTTTACTATATATATTTATTATGTTTCTAATTTGTTTTATGGTATTTGATTAATGATTATTTTATTTTCTAAGGAGAATATCTGATGAAACAAAATACATGTAGTTTTATGCAACTGTCCCAAGACCAATATTTAAAATAGTTCAAGCATATCACCAAACTAAATATTTTTTCATTGCTAAGAATATTATGCACAAAATTTTTGGTAAAAGAGTGAGTCATTCAATGCCTTTACTGTTTTGTGCCAATCTAATTTACATGTTCTTAACTTCTGTAATATTAATATAGTTCCTTTTGATTATACAAATAAAGTAAGTGCCACATTAGAATATACTGTGCTTCTGTAATATGTCTTACTATGTGGTGGTGTAAGTCCTCCAGTTTTCTTCTTAAAGATTCTCTTGACTATTATGGAATCTCTTCATGGCTATGTGAACTTTATGATCTGATAAACAATTACTGCAAAAGAAAAAGAAAGATTATGGTGAAATTATATAGTATATATAACATTAATGTGAGGAGAATTGTCATCTTTATAATATGAGTCTGATAATTCATGAATATGATAGACTCATCCATTTATTTAGGTGTTTTTTTTAATTTCTCTGAGCAATGCTTTTTTTAGTTTTTGTGTGGAGGTCCTACCATTTTTATGATAGATTTATTCCAAGAAATTTGATATTTGCCAATACAATATTAAATGATATTGTCTATTAGCCTACCACTAAACAAAGAAGAGTTAGTGTAGATATATTAATATCAGACAAAGTAGACTTTAAGTCTAGAAGCATTATTAAAATGAAAGACATTTGATAATAATACAATTATTATTTTACAATAAGGTAAAATCAGAGTACCTTATACAAATCCTAAAGTTGCGAACATTTAACATATGCCTAAGTAATTAATAAAATAAAGAAGAGAGAGGGAAAGAGAGGGAGAGGGAGAAAGACAGAGAAAGAGAGAGAGACAGGGAGAAACTAGTGTTTATTTGACTTCAGTGGTTAACCATAGAGCTAAAACTGGTATGAGTCTTTTCTTTCTTTCTTTGTTCTTTCCTTTCTTTCTCCCTTCCTCCCTCATTCTTTCTCTTCCTCTAACTCTCTTTTTCTATCTTTTCTTTTTTGTGAAATTTTATTTATAACTTTTTAGTGTTTATTTATTTCTGAGAGAGAGACAGAGAAAGAGAGAGAGAGAGACAGAGCATGAGCATGGGAGAGGCAGAGAGAGAGAGGGAGACACAGAATCCATAGCAGGCTCCAGGCTCTGAGCTGTCAGGACAGAGACGGACCTGGGCCCGAACCCTTGAACCATTAGATCATGACCTGAGTCAAAGTCGGTAGCCCAACCAACTGAGCTACTCAGGCACCCTGAAACTTTTTATTTAAATTAATAGTTAATATATAGTGTAATATTAGCTTCAGGGCTGTAATACAATGAGTCAACATTTCCACACAACAACCAGTGCTCATCACAAGGGCACTCCTTAGTTCCCACCACTTATTTCACCCATCCCCTCATTCCCCTCCCCTCTGGTAACCATCAGTTTGTTCTCTATAGTTAAGAATCTGTTTCTTGGTTTGCCTCTCTCTATTTTTCTTGCCCTTTGCTCATTGGTTTGCTTCTTAAAGTCCACTTATGAGTGAAATCATATAGTATTCATCTTTCTTTGACTTATTTTACTTAGCATAATAGTCTTTAACTCAATCTAAGTTGTTGCAAATAGCAAGATTTCATTCTTTTTATGACTCAGTTAATATTCCTACACACACACACACACACACACACACACACACACACAAAACACTTCTTTATTCATTCATCAGTCAATGGACACTTGGGATGTTTCCATAATTTGGCTATTGTAAATAATGCTACAATAAACATTGGGATGCACATATCCCTTTGAATTAGTATTTTGTATTCTTGGGGTAAATACCTAGTAGTGCCATTCCTGGATTGTACAGTAAGTTATTTTTAACATTCTGATGAAACTTCATACTATTTTTCTGAATGGTTGCACCAGTTCGCATTCCCACCAATAGTGCACTATTAACTAGAATTTAAGTAAAAAGTGAAACAAAAAAAGTGAAAAGATGGTTCCTTTGGAAATTACATGGACTAAATACTCCAATAAAAGGACACAGGGTAGAGTGTAAGAATGGGAAAAAAAAAAAAAAGACTCATCTATATGCTACCTGTAAGAGGCTCATTTCAGACTGAAAGACACCTACAGATTGAAAGTGAGGGGATGGAGAAACATTTATCACACAAATGGATGCCAAAGAAAGCCAGAGTAGCACTACTTATATCAGACAAACTAGACTTTAAAACAAAGAATGTAAACAGAGACAAAGAGGACATTATATAATCATAAAGTGGACAATCCAATAAGAAGATATAACCATTGTAAATATTTATGTAACCAACATTAAAGCACTCAAATATATAAAATAATTAATAACAAACATAAAGGTACTAATTGATACTATTATTGTACTAGTACAATAATAATAGGGCATTTTAACACTCCACTTACATCAACAGACAGATCATCTAAACAAAAAAAATCAATAAGGAAACAATGCCTTTGAATGACATGCTGGACCAGGTGGATATAACAGATATATTCAGAACATTCCATCATAAAACAGCAGAATACACATTCTTTTCAAGTGTACAAGGAACATTTTCCAGAACAGATCACATATAAAGTCACAAAACAAGCCTCAAGAAATGCAAAAAAACTGAAATCAAACCACGCAACTTTCCTCATTACAATGCTATGGAACTAGAAATCAACCACAACAAAAGATTTGGGAAGACCACAAATACATGGAGGGTAAACAACGTGTAACTAGGGGCACCTGGGTGGCTCAGTCAGTGAAGTATCAGATATTTGATCTTGGCTCAGGTCATGATCTCATGGTTCATGAGTCTGAGCCCAGTGTCAGACTCCTCGCTGATAGTGTGAAGCCTGCTTGGGATTCTGTCTCTCCCTCTCTCTGCCGGTCCCCTACTCTTTCTTGCTCTCTCTCTCAAAATAAGTAAGTCCATTTAAAAAACAAAACAAAAAGCAACATGTTACTAAAAAATGAATGGGTCAACCAGAAAATCAAAGAAGAAATAAAAATACATGGTAACAAATGAAGATGAAGACACAATAGTGCAGAACCTTTGGGATGCAGCAAAAGAGGTCTTAAGGGAGAAGTATATAGCAACATTTTTAAATGTTTATGTGTTTATTTTGAGAAAGAGAAATAGCAAGCACCAAGGGGGTAGAGTCAGAGAGAGGGAGACAGAGAATCCCAAACAGCCTCCACACTGACAGATCTCACCAATCCTGAGATCATGACCTGAGCCAAAATCAAGAACAGGCCGCTTAACTGACTGAGCCACCCAGGCACTCCCATACAGACCTATCTTTTAACTTGTCAACCATTAATTGACTTTTGAGGTTTTCTTATGTTCTTGTCCAGTCAACGATTCATTTAAATTTATGTTTTCATTATTTTTATCCAATAATTTAATATTACAAGGAGTTTTCTCATGTATGTAACTGTCCATAATGACAGAAAACGAAAGTGGAGTTTTCTTCTACATTTCAGTAAAATATGAAATCAAAACTGGAAGAGTGTTGGTCATTTGCTTTTATGATACGGCAAAAAAAAGTAGGGGAAGTGAGTTTCTGTGTTTTCCTCATGAATTTGCTACTTATAAGGTGAGATTTTTTTGAGAAAATAGGAATGGCAATAATAGTAACAGTTATAAACACTGTTCCAATAAATAAGTAAATAAATAAATGAATAATGGTTCTTCTAAGCCTACAATTTTAGATTGATTACAAATTGCCTAGTCATCAAAAACTACAGCTTAATATTAATATAAAACTTTGTTACTTTAGCTTTTAATTGTTCATATTATAGATAAACTGGTTCATGCTTTGTCATTTAAAACCATTTATAAGCCCATTTCTAGGCCAAAATCTCATATGCAATCTTTCAGGCTGAGCTATAGGCAATACAACACAGGCCTCAAGAAGGGAAGTTGACTTGACCTCACTCACCTGGGATACAGTCAGTGTATGTGCTTTTCCAGATGGAGCTATAGCCAAAGACTTAATCATGCTAGCCTAACCCTACTCATATGAATTTCTATCCCAGTCACTCTCTTTAGGTCTAATTGGCTAGTCTTTTCAGACACCTCTTTCTTGGGGGGCATTCACTGAGACATTTTTCCCCCATCTGTACTACATGTTACCTGATCAAAGGGAAGCTGGCAGTTTTCTCATTTGCCTCTTGACTTTTTCTATTGTTTATTTATTTTGAGAGAGAGAGAGGGAGAGAAAGATTGTTTGTGCACACACAATTCAGAGAGGGGGAAAGAGAGAGGCAGAGAGAGAACCCAAATAGGCTCTGTGCTGTCAGCACAGAACCCCATGCAGGGCTTGAACCCAAAAACCTTGAGATAATAACCTGAACTGAAATCAAGAGTTTTAATGTTTAACCTACTGAGACATGCTGGTGCTCCATGGATTAAAGTTTGATTGTCACTTTCAGTTGGGCTCACTATGCTATTGACCACTGTATAACCGGTACAAATATTTTTATCAAAGTATTGGTAACAGACCCCTTAATGATAATATGGCTTAATAATGCTTAACTTAAGTTTACATAAAATCAGAACTTTAATATAAATTCTTAAGCAGAATAAATGCTACACTGAACAGTATTAAATGTTTTATTTAAATGACCTAATAAATTTTGATTACTTAATATATCATATTAAGCCACTGTTATTCAGGATGTTGATGAAAGAATGGATTTGGTCATAGGCACAAATAAAAATGTTGTTTATAATCAAAACATATTCTAAGATACAAATAAGTATTATTAAAATTGATAATATATCAGCTGCAGGGATGGGTGAAATAGTTGCAATGAATTAACAGGTACAAATTCACAGCAATAAGATAAATAAGCTTAGAAAAGTTAATATACTGGGGCACGTGGGTGGCTCAGAACTCACAGTTCACATGATTCATTGGGCTCCATGCTGATAGTGTGGAGCCTGCTTTGGATTCTCAGTCTCCCTCTCTTTCTGCACCTTCCCTGCTCATACACATGCTCTCTGTGTCTCAAAAATAATAAACATTTTTAAAAGTAAATTTAAAAAGCTAATATAGTAATGTATTACTCTTAAAACTGCTAAACAAGGTCATTAAGCAATTACTGAGAAAAAAGGATGAAACAATTATTAATTTTTTCATCTCTTGTTGAGGAAGTGGTAGGGATACAATATAGAGTGATTATATTTTTATATTTGTATGGATCATTTACTAGTCTATAACTGTACCTTTGAGCACTCAATAAAACCTTTAATCAATCAAACATACTCCTTAGCAATATACCCAGTGCAAAATGGTTTATCATAACATTCCTGCAACTTAAGCACATATTTAAGGAGGCCCTCATGTTTTGAAAACAGATTCAAAAAGCCTGATTACTAGAAAAGTATCATGTCATTATTCTAATACTGATGTGATAGGATTCATTTCTCACTAATGAGAAATGTGATTGTGCTAGAGCTGGTAATTAGAAACAAATGCCCAATGGTTAGATTTTAGGTGTGAGAAATCACAGACCTAGGAGAAAATTCTCAAGCTCCTTTTATTCAAGTTGAAGCTCAGTAAATTATTAAAATGATGAACATCTTTGTTTTCCATATATGACAGGTGAAATATGCCAAATCTGATAAAATATATTTGTGTGAAGTGACAGGATTACTGTAAGTTAACATTTTCAAAGAAATATACTTTGCAGAGTAATTGCAGACTTCTTCCCTGGAATTATTATATAGTATTCTTTTGTTCCAGCAAGTACCAATACCCTAGGGCTTATGTCATTGGCTTCCCTGTTAACTTATTTTGTGTTGCAAATCTCATGTTAGCTGTGAATTCAGGTACATTTTTTCCCCTAAGCACTATAAGCTTTATAAAATGAGTTATAATTCAGATTTCTTAACATATATTGAATGCTTTCAATTTGACTTTCAACAGATCCAGAAAGACATTTCATTTGTTTAAACTTGTTTATGAAAATAAATAAGCCTATAGCCTTTAAATAGCACACTCAAATTTAAATAATTTGTCATCAGAATTTGTATTATTATTGTCAGTACAATAGTGTTGTGTTTAGAAAAGATGGTTTTCTCAAATATCAGATAATACCCAATCTAAAGTATCTACTTCATCCCAGTTCTAAATAGACACACTGCCAGATTAAGCCAATAGTGTGATTCATTTGGGTTATATCCATGATTATTTTTTATTCCTTTGGCAAGTGAAAACTAAGCATTTGGCAACTTGCTAATACAGGAGCATACATCTGCTTGGATTTGTTGTTCCTTTTCAACAAAGACAATTTGAAATCTTTGGCTTAAAATAAAACTTTAGGGGCGCCAGGGTAGCTCAGTAGGTTAAAGCATCCCACGTTGGCTCAGGTCATTATTTCACCGGTCTGTGGGTTTGGGCTCCTCATTGGGCTCTATGCTGACAGCTCAGAGCCTGGAGCCTGCTTCAGATTCTGTGTCTCCTTCTCTCTATGCCCCTCTCCTGCTTGTGCTCTCTTTCTCTCAAAAATAAATAAACCTTAAACAAAATTAAATAAATTTTAAACCAAATTGGAGAAGAGAATCAAGTAAACAATATCATTTTCTGTAATCACTATTTTCTTTGAAGAGTTTACTTTGGAGTCTTTTGCTCTATAAAATGTACACATAACCATTTTGTCCTAATTATCTTTAGTCTATTTCATATACTATTTAGTCAATAAGGTATTTCAAAGAATGTTTGGAAAGTGCATTAAACATGTCTCAAGTGAGGGGAAATCATGGAAAATCAAAAACAATTTAATAAATACAATTTTATCAGATTTTTTAAAATGTTTAGATTTGAGAACGCCCACACATATGTGCGCATGAGTTCGAGTGGGAGCTGAGCAGAAAGGGAGACAGAATCCCAAGCAGGTTCCACACTGTCAGTGAAGAGCGTTACATCGGGTTCAAACTCACAAACTGTGAGATCATGACCTGAGCAGAAATTAAGAAAGATGCTTAATGCCTAATTGACTAGCCATCTAGGTATCCCGACAATTGTATCAGTTTTTAAGAATTATTACATTTTAGGGGCGCCTGGGTGGCTCGGTCGGTTAAGTGTCCGACTTTGGCTCAAGTCATGATCTCACGGTTCTTGGGTTCATTGGGCTCTGTGCTGACAGCCAGCTCAGAGCCTGGAGCCTTCTTCAGATTCTGAGTCTCCCTCTCTCTCTGACCCTCCGCTGCTCATGCTGCCTCTCTTTCTTTCTCTCAGAAAGAAATAAAAAACATTAAAATTTTTTTTTAAAAAGAATTATTACGTTTTATTGATATGGAATATTTTTAAAGTTATAAAATGATTTGAAGCTTGAAAAATTCTTACAGTGTTGATGTATTGGGCTGAATTAATCTAAAATGAATCTAAAATTGGAGCTCCTGGGTGGCTCAGGTGGTAAAGCGTCCAGATCTTGATTTTGGCTCAGGTCATGATCTCACTGTTGGTGAGGTCAAGCCCTGAATCATGCTCTGTGCTGATAGCATGGGGCCTGCTTGGGATTCTTTCTCTCCCTCTCTCTCTGCCCCACCCCTGTTTGTGTGCGCTCTCTCTCTCTCTCTCATAAACATTTAAAAAATAGAATAACCTAATATTTGAAAATAATTTGAAATTCAATGTAGACAAATTATTAGATTTAGTATTTTTAAAGTCAAATAAGCTTATGTTTGTAGTTTGCTTACATAAGTAGGGTATTCAACTACATGTTAGTGCAGTCATGGTTTAACTTGAAGATTCTCCAAAAATATAAATGAACTAGTAATGTCAATTAACATCGAGAAAGTCATTTATTTGTTCTGTCATATAGAGATTTGACCTGAATTTGTCATCTCTTTTTCCACAATCTATTTGAAGACTTTTAAATAATCTAAAGTACTAACTAATAAGAAATTTAACAAGTTTAAATTCCTTTTTTGATTTTTAGAATTTCTCTGCACTAAAAGTAGCTTTAAAATTAGTGCTTTGTTTAATAGTGTGTTTTATCTTGACCTCTTGAGCTTTGAAGTTATTTATCAGAAATCCTCATGGCCAGAGATATTCTTTTTAAGAGAAGAAAAGATGGTCCTCACTAAGATCTTAGAAAAAGTGACTCCAGCTAGAAAAATTTGATTTAAAATACTGGAAGACTATCACATAATTCTCTTACTTGTTTTTCATTTGCCCTCTATATTTTTTAGTTCCAAATACTATGAAGAAGAGGAAGGAAGCCCAGTTAGGTTCCCAAACTTAAATATAAATATTATATAAGACACAAATAATAAATGTATAAAATATGTGCATACAAAAATGAATGAGGCTATATATTATCATTATAGAGAAATTTAAAGAAAAAAGTTCTGGAGGAAGTCAAAGTAAAATAGAAATATTAATTATCATAAAGTCAATGATATGGCTTTGCCATTTTTGAACAGTATATGAATAATTAGTTGGCATGCAACATGAAAACTAAGAAGTAAGTTAATCTTTCTACTACTTTCCTCACTATTTCTTTACTCTCATTTTCTATATAAAAATGACAATTGTCTCCAAAATAAACTTTATTTTAGATTTCAAAGCTACTCCTTATCCATAGATTTCATCATTTTGAATAAAAGTGATTTTTTACCCTAGGAAATAAAGAAAACTAATTTAATTTTCATGAAAGCAAAATTGAGAAATTTTATTCATTCAAAATTTTAAATTTTGAATGGTCTATAATGAAAACTTATTGCTTGAATGGCTTATTATGAGAACTAATGTTCCTTTAATCTTAAAATGCCAAGTAGCTCAGAAATATCTTATTAGTCAAGTATACAGTTATTCTTCAAGGTAGACCATTATCTCTGATAGTTAAATAAACAGTAACACCATAAAAAATAAAGTATATGCGCATACTTGTTTTTGAGGTTCACTCAGAAATTGTTACACGCATGGCTAGTACTACACTTCTGCACAGGTGTATAGTACAGGTTAATGAACAACCCTATATTGTAAATTTTAATTCAAGCGTGAATAAAGAAGCCTGCTTTTGTTTTAAACACTTTTTGCACAGCACTTCAGTTTCTCTTGGCCTCACCTGTCTCCAGTTGGGGCCACATTTTCTGTTTTAGTTACCACTGTAAGGACCAACCATGCATGGGATTCTCATAACCTGAGGCAGGCACAACAGACTCGCTCCTTGTCTGGGTGCCAAGATGTTGCTCTTCCACTGATTCTTGTCCCAAAGCTTTCTTTTTGCCCCAGAGGGTTGTGACTTCTCAGGACCTGTTTGTACTTGTGAAGGAAAAAAAAAAAATGTAAGTGCTATGGAGTCACGGACATTCTGCTGTTTAGATCAGGATGGTTGGTGGGTGAATGCCTTCTCTTCCATCCTCCTCTGCCTTACCATGGACTCCTTGGAACCAGGGATTTTGTAGCCTTTCAGGAGAGTCTACTGAGAACACACAATCATTTGCACTTGGTTTCCAGAAGTAGTAACTTAGTACCACATCCTCTTATTGACTCCCCACCTTGTTTCACTCTTTCTTACTTCTGCCTTGCTGGTATCATACTTCCTAATAAAGTAATAGCACCTAAGCTTATGCTTCAGTTCTAATTTCCAGTGGGGTCAAAAATTAGGTTCTCAAAGCCCTTTTTCTGTTCAAACATTGTCTTTCTAGGAACAGTATTCTCAGAGTAGAAATTTAAAGTTCCAGGCTTGCCGTGATGCTACAGCAACATCAACACTATATAACTAATAGAACCAGTATCTTAGCGTCAATTACTGCAGAAAATTATGACTTCAATTGCAAACAGGTTTCTGTTTCTATATATTTAGAATTTTGAGATGTATTCACTTTGGTATCATTTTAATGCTAGACATCTTATTATATATTTGGAGCAAAAAGTCTTCCCTCTACCTCATTAAAGAGACAACTTAAACATTTTCAACACAATAATTTCATGAAGTCTTCAAAAGAAATGAAAATTATTTGGAAATCATATTTTTGAAGTAACAGTGATATGAAATAAGTTTAAAGAAGCTTCTCAGGATTAAATTAGTAAGTACATTCAGCATTATAATACATAATGACATTAATCTTTAAAACTGTTAATACTTGGGCAAATAAACTTTAAAAAATAGTGTTAGTCAACATTTGTAAATTTTGTAATAAATCACTTGTATATAAAATATTCAGCATATGTTGGACTGTGCAAACTGGCAACTGCTCAAAGTAAAAATTGCCAAATGTTTTAGGTTATTTCCTTTAATTAATACCAATATTGGTATTGATTGTTATGTATGTCTACAAACCTGCAGAAATAAGTGCAAACTCATTTCATTTCAAAGAAATGTTCTATTGTGTCTGTAGAATTCTGGAATTTAAATGCAAACCTCTGTAGTTAAACAACTATGTTTCTGATTACAGAGCTTTCCCATGTCATGTGTGCATACATTTAAAAAAAATCAATATAAAACTCTTTCTTTGTGGTCAAATAAGAGTAAATTAATTTTGCCTTTGAATTATGTTGAATTGAATTATACAAGAAAATCTTGGCAATGCTCCTTCTTTTAATTAATGTTTTGTCAGATCATCAATCTTACTTTCTCCCTGTGTGCTAATACTCAATTTGTTTAGTATTTACTTTAGCCCATATCTCTTTCCTAAAGAATTCTTATCTAGTTAGTTAAGATGTCTCTAAGCAGCAGACCAAAAGCAATGGGGATAATTTCCCATCATATTTAACTACAAAATGAAGTGCCTAGTTCTCCATCCTGAAATTCATAGTGCTTTTTTAATAAATCAGGTTGGAAGCCTAAACACAAATTTTGCAGGTAAATACAAACTGTGGCACAGTAAAGCCAGTTGTTTAGAAGAATAATAATCTTAATACAATAAAAATGGGTTTAACAGTAGCTTTACACCTCTAAGGCAATATTATTTTTCTTTCAGAAATACAGGCTGAGATGATTATTTCTCAATTTGATCACAAAAATGGAAAAAAAAAAAACAACCCCAGTGTATTTTATCCTCTCTGATCATTGGCTCTGCCCATTTCAGAAGCTTTATGCTGAAGATATCAGAAGGTGCAATTACCTCATGGATCAGTGACTACTAAGCTGATATGTCATTGATTTTCTAAACCATGGGGTGAGGCAAGCATAGCTGAAGTGGATCAAAATGTCTCAACCCTGTTACAAGGTCTTTTTCCCCATGTCTTTGTGGCATCTATTCAGGGAAGAATCAATCTGGTAGGAAGGAACTTGGTAATATTTAGTCTACACCAACCAGAGAGAAGAGATTTCATTTTAAGAATGAATTCTTATATACAATTGTATTGTAATTCTTTTTACTTCAATTGCATAGATAATTAGTAAATGATATTGACAAAGACTTAGGCATGAGCGGCTGCAAATAAAAATGAATGAATTGAGAAGAAAATATATTCTTGGTCTCTTAATTAAAAATCAGGAATTCAATGAATCAAACATCAAAAATTCCAAACTGATTTAGTATTTGGATACTCACACTTTGTACACTAATCTTTAGAAGAGATTTAACTCATCAATTTCATATATTAACACAGACACACAAATAAGAACAGCAAAATGAGGATAATTCAGAAGAGAAACAAATTTAGACAGATTTTTAAATAGTTCAGAATAAAAGTTGGGATTATGGCAAATACTGTGAAAAGGATCATCAAAGGGGCTCCGTCCAAGAGCTGAAAGTAGTTTGTTTAGTATTTACTCAAGCCCATATCTCTTTCCTAAAGAATTCTTATCTAGTTAGTTTCAGATCTCTGCTTCTCTGGCTTTGAGAGTTCATTGGTAAACCATTCAGAATTATAAACCTGTCACACACACAAAAGCCTTTTTGGAGGCATCCAGCAGTAGTGAATGAATGATTATATCATTGACCCATTTTTATCTCTCCTATGTTAATATTATTTGCGCATTATCACAAGGATAGTTTAAAAGCAAAGCTTATCTGAAGAAGAAAGAAAAAGGAAGGAAGAAGAATGGAAAAAAGAGAGACAATATCCATATTTATCTCATGAAAATAGTTTTTTGGGGAAATTTTCCCTAACAAAGATTGTACCTATTGAACAAATACTTCATAATCAGCACAGCTAACCTTAAACTAACCATTTTAGCACTTCTGATAGAAGGAATATGATTAAGTTTAGGCCATCTTTCCTTAAGAGGAAAAATGGGTAACATTTTGTTGAGAAGATTTTATTTAAACATTTACTTATTAAACATTTATTTAAGAATTATTATTCACAGTGGAAAACAGAAAAGACTAGAACCAGACTATGTGAGTTTGAAACCCAGTTCAAACACTTGTTAATCATGTGAATTTTCCAAGTTACTCAATCCTTTTGTGTAAACTCCCTCACCACAAAATAGGGATGATATTTTTAATTTCGCACATAATTGCTGTGAGTGCTGAGTTGTAGCTGTCTCAGAACAGTGTTGCTATAGAACATGCACTATATAAGTTTTTATCAGTTGTTTTTATTATTTTTAATGAAATAGTAATAACTCAAATAGAAACTCTATAAACTCGGTATTGTCTGCTTGAAGAATTTTTCTTCCCTCAGATTCTGAGACACAAGCAAACCTCTTGTGTTTGTCTTCATTCTCATATGTACTGTTTCCACCTCTTGAGACTTCCCCAAACCTGCCAATAATCCTCCTCTTGGTTTTGGCCATTTCTGAGCTTATTTTCCCTCTGTCACAAAACCTTTACCTCCAAAGGCCCTCAGTGTATGTACATCATGGCATGAGTGGGGTCTTCTGGTTTTTGTCCATCACGCCCTTTGGCATTGTCTGCTTAAGCTGGAAGCCTCACATGGGTTAGCCTTTACTAAACACAAGTGTTTACTACCTGCCTCAATGCAGCCAGCAAAGGCATTCCCTCTGGCTGTGTTAAGCTTCTTGATAGACTGGTGTTGCTTAAAATCACTTTATTTTTTTTAAATTCAAAGACTGGTGTTGCTTAAAATCACTTTATGTTTTTTAAATTCAAAAACAATTTTTTTAATAGTGTACTTATTTTTGAGACAGAGAGAGAGACAGAACATGAGTGGGACACGGGCAGAGAGAGAGAGGAAGACACAGAATCTGAAACAGGCTCCAAGCCCTGAGCTGTCAGCACAGAACCTGATGTGGGGCTTAAACCCACAAACTGTGAGATCATGACCTGAGGCGAAGTCAGACGCTTAACCAACTGAGCCACCCAGGTGCCCCAGCTTCAGGTCACTTTAGAGGCATGTGTCTGGATTCCACATTTTGGTCTGGGAAAGCTCCCTGGTTGATCCCCAACCCTTCGAAAAACAGTACCTGCCAGAGAGTTGGTCCTTAATAAACACTTTTTAAAAAATTAGGAGGGATAATGTGGCGATAATGTTTTAGATTCTATCTCTGAATGCTAAATATTTAGATAAAACTATTATAGGAGGGTTTTAATTCAAAATACAAAAATCAATAAAATTTTAAATAACATATGTGTGTCTTAATTTGGAAAATTGGCTTCTTAAATAATTTTTCAAGGGTTTTAATAAACAAATATACTAAGTTAATATTATAACTTATATTATCATTGTTCTGACTTAGAAAAGTAATGATTTTTGTGTTTCTCTACACATGACTGAAACTAAATAAACTGAATTTTATAACATTTTCTTTCCCATTCTTGAGAATCTCAGGAACTATTTTAGTGTCAGAGTTGAATGACCAGTGAAGTATCCCTCTGTTATTTTATCAGTTTTAAAAGAATTAGCAATGGTATTTAAAACAGAGTACAGAGGTGCTTAAAACTCAGTTGGTTGAGGACCTGACTCTTGATTTCAGGTCAGGTCACAATCCTAGGGTTGTGGGATTGAGCCCTGCATGGACTCTGCACTGATCATGGAGCCTGCTTGATATTCTCTCTCTTCTTCTGTCCCTCTCCTTTGCACGCTCTCTCTCTCCCTCTCGAAAAAACCCAACAACCAAACAACAACATAAACAAATAAAAAACAAACTCATATTTGAGTAAAAAAATAATGGAGGAAAATATTGTCATACAAAAGAGAAAATCTTTATTCTTATACCAGACATTAATTCCTGCCATCTTATCTTACATATCTGAGAATCTATGCCTTTCTCCCACTACATCAATTTTCTTGTTACATACCCTTCTTTGTGAGAAAACTACAATTTCAACCAAATACAAATATGGTTGAAAATTAGGTTTTCAAGATTGCAACATATCAGAAAGTAAAATAAATGTGTAAAAGCACTGTCCATGTGGAGAATTTTCACTAATCTTTGTCTTGCCTAGAAAAGTCCCAACAACTATTCTTTTTTAGGAGCTGGTATAAAATTGACCTTTCATAACAAAATGTGCCAAAAATCAATAAAACGTGTCAGCATCTATCTATATTGATATATAATACTGAAATATGTGCATCTACTGCATTTGAAATTTAATACTGTCCATTCCTTGCATTTTCATTTACTCTGTAAAAATGTAATAGATTATTCACACACTTTCTAAGATAGCCTTTATAATGTAATGCTAATTCACTGCATTCAATATGGCTTAGTACTGCAATTATAATAATGGCAGTAATTTGTACATCTATTCTCTATTGTCCTTGAGAGTCTAGAGGTATGCTCATTTGTCCAGACTTTTCCATGGAATGAGCATGGCAGTTCACTTAAATTCTTCAGGGGCATATCTGCTCTCACTTGGTAGTTAATTCAACATGTGCAGAGGAATCATACAATGAGATACTTGAGGTCCATTTTCCTCTCGCTACTAGAAAATCTATAGGTGAGGGACTGTACTTATATCAAGATATGTAACACATAAGAATACAATTAGCTTTACATGACTGTAGCCTGAAATAGACTGCACTATTTGAAAACAGCAGAACAAATAACAGAAAAAAAAAACCACTTTTATTTTTCTACACATTTAATGAGAGCTTTCTGACTGTTTTGAATTCGTAATGCAAAAAGTAAATTAACTGCACCTACCTGATAAAATGTTCTATTAAAAGTGGTTAAAGGATGCGTATGTTTGTTTCTCATTGGGATAAAGATTAAATTGCAAAACTGTTAAGTATATACTACAGTTGAACAAATAAGTACATCTTAGATAATGAGAGTCTGGTTTCTTAGAGAAAGAAGTGACCAGGAAAGGAGGAAGGCTAGATGAATGCAACAATGTTGCCTTTAATGGAGGTATCAATGTGAACTTATGGTTTTAAAATATATATCCAGATAGATTCAGAAATAGATATGCCTGTATATAAGAGTTAGTATACATACATATATTTCTAAGCCCTGTTGCTGACAGGGCCTATAAATAATAGCCAAATTTGAAAAACTATAACTGACAAAATAACAACAGTATTGGAATATAACCCATAGAATAAAATATAAATTCATGAGTCCATACTCATGTAAATAAATTACTGAACGAATAAAGAAAGGGGAGAAGAAAAACAGTTCTTCCTTAATAATAATTATTGCCGGCAAAACCCAGTGATGGAAACTAAAATTACTGAAAAAGCAAAAGGATATTTGTATAGTCTCAAAGTGTCTCCCCCAATACATTTATTAATGACACAGAAGGAAAATACTAATTTTACAATGGAGTTTCTAACAGATACACCCTTTATCAAGGGAGGAAGGTTAACATTACCAGTAATAAGATACATTAATATCGTGTATCCCCAGAAATGAGCCAATGAGAAAGGTACATCACTTCTGTGACAGTTTTGTCCAATAATGCATAATCTGATTCTAATCATAAAAAAAAATTAGACAATTCCACAATTCTCCCACTTGCAGCACCTCATAACCACCATTGTATTCTCTTTTCACAAGTACACCTTTTTTGGACTCTACATATAAGTAATTATCTTGCAGTATGTGTCTTTCTCTATTAAAAGATGACTAAGTTCTGAATTTTTTTTTTTAATTTTTAATGTTTTATTTATTTCCGAGAGAGAGAGACACAGCATGAACAGGGGAGGGCCCGAGAGAGAGGGAGACACAGAATCTGAAGCAGGCTCCAGGCTCCAAGCTAGCTGTCAGCATAGAGCCCGATGTGGGGCTCAAACACACGAACCTGATATCATGACCTGAGCCGATCGGACGCTTAACCGACTGAGCCACCCAGGCACCCCTTAAGTTCTGAAGTTCTAATGCATAAAATTTTTATAATAGTCAACAATACTGTATTATATACCTCAAAGTTGCTAAGAGACCAGATATTAAGTGTTCTCACTACCAAAGAGAAATTAAGGAGGCACCTGGATGGCTCAGTCGGTTAAGCGTCTGACTCTTTATTTTGGCTCAGGACATAATCTCACAGTTGTGAGATTGAGCCCCGCCATCGGTCTATGCACTGAGCATTGAGCCTGCTTGGGCTTTTCTCTCTCTCCCTCTCTCTCTGCTCCTCCCCAGCTTACATGGATGCTCTCTCTATCAAAAGTAAATACATAAACTTTAAAAGAAAAAAAAGTAAAGCCATTATAAATGATGTGACGTGATAGAGCTATTAGCTATCTCTATGATGCTAATCATATTGTAATATATAGCTGTATAAAATCAACAAGTTGTATACTTTAAATGTATACAATATTATATGCTTGTTATATCTCAAAAAATAAAAAAAACATATTAGACAACTTAGAATTAAGGGATATTCTAAAAAAGAATCGACCAATGCTTATCATAAGTGTCAAGGCTATTAAAGAGAAGGAAAGATCCCAAAACTATCACTGATTAGAGGAAACTAAGGACAGCAATTAAGTGTAATGTAGGTTCATGGAATGGTTTCAGGAACAAAAACAAAAGGACATTAATGATACATCTGGAGAAATCTTAATTACACCTTTAACCTAGATAACAGAATTATCTGAACATTAATTTCTTAGTTTGAATAATTGTACCATGGTTTTTCCACATGCTAACATAAGAGAAATCTGGTGAAGTGAATATGGGAATACTCTGTGCTATTTGTACATTTTTCTATAAGTATAAAATTATATTTTAAAAAATAGAGGGGTGCCTGGGTGGCTCAGTCGGTTGAGTATCTAACCTTGGCTCAGGTCATGATCTCACATTCGTGGGTTCTGACCCCGCATTGGACTCAGAGCCTGGAGCCTACTTAATATTCTGTGTCTCCCTCTTTCTCTTCCCCTCCCTACTCACGGTCTGTCTCTCTCGGTCTCTCAGAAAAGAAAATAAAACGTCAAAAAAAAAAATCAGAAAAAAAAAAGAAAATAGATAAAAGATAAGAAAGGAGATAAAAATAATGGAGGCTGATTTCAAGTCCAGTAAGTCTTACTTCAATATTTATTCTCAAAATTGGCTGTACTAACCTACAAGAATAAACTGAGACCTCATTTGCATGGTTAATTTTCATTTAGGCAGGAGTTCAATTTTGGGATGTCACAGGTTAACTCTATACTAAAGGTAAACTGGGAAGAACAAAGGAGAGGAAATCAAAAGGAGAGGATTTTTTTTTAATATCCTACCACCCAAAACAAGGGAATGCTGACTATGTCACATGTAAACATATTTTATTTGTAGGGTTAGGAGCTTATTAGGTAGGGCATAACAAATAATGCTATCTTTCTTACTATCAGAAACAAACTGAAAATCTGCTCTCTCTCTTGAATATATAATTTCATTTTTACTAGTTAAGTGAATTTATTATGAATTGTGACTGAAGTTTTTATAGCAAATCTCAACTATCTTTGATAACTTTCTTGAAAGTAAAGTAATATTACTTAGCATTTATAAATCTTATTTCACATATCTTTTCAAAACATTAAATGATTAACATTACATTTTTATATATTAACCCCTAAAGAGCAAAAAATAAACACACTAAGGCAGAAATCTTAAAATATCTGTAGTCTCAGAAAAGATGGCGTTCTATTTCTAAAAGAGAATAAAACTTACTTTGCTCTTTAGCTTCTTCTATTTCTCCCTACCATGTTATTTTTCAATAGAGAGTTATGTGAAGACATATATTTCATTACTGTATTCCCATTATTTTGGAGTATTGATAATTAATAATAATTATTGCCACAAAGCAGACAATTCTTTAGTGATGATTCTAATGCAATATGTCTATGAAGTGTGGAATTACAACCAAATTATTTTCTTCAGGTATGTATTTTTAGATATGAAGGCACAAAGATTTCACTATGGAAAAATGAATGAGAAATATTTCATCCTCATAACAAAAACATCCAATTACTGTAGTTCTCTACTAAATGCCTTTTATTCATAATGAAAGAAAAAGTGAGTCAATATAATACTCAAGTAAGATTAATAGCTTGGTGATTTAAAAATACTTTAAACATATAAATAGCTCCTCAAATATCAAATATTAAAACATATATTATACTTTTACCCATGTATAATCTTTAACAAATATATACCAATATTTAGGTAGAATAAGAGAAAACTGTTTCAATGTCGAGAGATCTTACAGTGAAGATTCTTAAAGAGGGAAGTGGATAATCAAATGATAACCGGCACACAAAATAATCCTAACTTAATATTAAAATTACATGATGACACAATGGCCGAATTCAATATTAAATTTACATTAAATTTCATGATGCTTAAGAAAATTCTGAAAATTATTTGGTCACAGCTGGGGGTGGGGGTGAAAGTTTCCATCATTCTCTTGATTTGCTACCTACTTCAGGAAATGTCACTCAATATCCATTTAACCCTATGTCCTGATGGTTTCTACCACAGAAGTTGGAAACAGGGCTACCAGCATTTCCCAATCAACATTTCAGTTAGGAAATGTTCCACATAAGTGGAAATAAACTTGTGTTCTAGCCTCCTCCCTCCTATCTGAGAAGTGGGTGTGATGCCTACATATTCAGCAGCTATCTTGTGAACATGAGGATGAAAACATTATCTGAAGAGAATACAACAGAATACAGGAAGTAGTTTAGTCTTTAAAATCATCATTATGTTGCCACAAACCCTAGGCTGTGACATTACTGGTGTTTGTCAGAAAAAAATTCCTTGATTAAGTCAACAGAATATATTTTTTCATCCCTTACACCTGATTGTAATTCTCCCTGATGAACATGGCTTTGGGTGAGAGAAAGCCCATGTCTGATTCATCTCTGTTTCACCATCGTGGGCAGAGAGAAGCTATGCAAGCATTTCTAAATGACTGGCAATGAGGATGTTGGCCACAGGGAGACAATGAGATTTCATAGCATATGGATAGATGATCAACAACAACAAAAAAACCCCAGGGTAATTGGAGGAGAAAACTGTCAGTCAGGAAGCACATATTAGGAAAACTTGTTAACAAGTGAAAGTGCACCAAATACTTCTCTGGGACTCCAAACAAGACAACAGTCACTAGTGTAACAGAATATTATAGTACAGGGCTCTTCTAGGGGAACAGAAAACCAAGCCTTTTACCTATTGAGAATTTAAGCACAGGAATAAATTAGGGAACATGAATCATTCCACATTTATTTGGCACTATATTATTAGCACCATGCTATATCAAGGGTCACCAACCCAAGGCCACAAAGCCTGTTTCATTAAGTAAAGTTTTATTGGGATATAACCATGTTCATTTCTTTACTTATTGTTTATGGCTGTTTCAAATCTACCACAGCAGGTCTGCGTAGTCATAATAGAGATCTTGTGGCCCATGAAGACTAAAATGCTGTGTACTATCTGTTCTTTTTATGTTTTTTTAAAATGCTTATTTTTGAGAGAGAGAGAGAGAGAGAGGGAGAGAACAAGCAGGGAAGGGGCAGAAAAAGAGGGCAGCACAGAATCCAAAGCAGATTCGAGGCTCTGAGCTGTCAGCAGAGTCCAACATGGGGGTCGAACTCACAAAATGTGATATCATGACCTGAGCCTAAGTCAGACATTTAACCAACTGAGCCACCCAGGTGCCCTTGTCTTTTCCTTTAGAAACAGTTTGCCAACCACTGAGCTACAGAACAGGAGTGGGGGGAAAAATGGAGAAGGAATGATTCTATTTCTCAAGGAGTTTAAGTATAGAGTGGTAGGCAAAAACACCAGCAATCAATTGCGATACAGTTAGCTATGCTAAGATGCTAAGATGGATATATATTCATGAATGCTATAAGAACACAGGCAAAAAGTATTATGTCAATCTGGGATGTAACAAAGGATGCCCGGTACAGAAGTCTAGTGACCTAACAGGAAAATAATAATCCTAGAAGAGGGGGAAAGTGAGTAACTTGGGGAGAGGGAACATGAGCACAGAGGCATAAACAGAATAGACTGAAAGGGAAAGTATAAGCCTTTGTTATTTCTGCATGGAAATTGTGAAGTGTCAAATATGAGATGACGACGGAGATGGAAACAGGGGCTGTGCCCCTCTCGAGCCCTATATAGTTATGCCTAGAAACTAGAAATTCATCCTGAAAGTAATGTGAACCAGTGAAGGATTTGATAAAAATTTGCCTACAGAGTAAATTATTATTATTATTTTTTAAAGGGTGCATAGTCAAGTTAAAAGATAGGGAAGGGAACTGTGAAAGTGTGAGAGTTTATGGCTAAATTTTGTTTCTTACCATCTTCTTTTTTCACCTCCTTATTCATCTTTGCATCCCAAACACCCAACACTACATTGCACAAATTAGAAACACAATACTTTTTGCTTAATTAGATTGATAAAGAAACAAGATTAAATACTATGTAAACAGGAAGCACTGAGAAAAGTAGTTTTAAAAAGTTTTGTTTAGTTGAAAATAGTACAAATTGAAGAAATAACGTGGCACTCTGAATGTCAGAAAAAAAGCAAGTTTAAGTTTTTAAGTATTGTTCTTGGTAAAACAGTGGCTATGTGATTACTTGTAGGTGGTACTTTCCCACCAGGGCCTGAAATATAATGTGATAGTTGTTATGATCCCCCATTAAAAAGCTTATTATTCTCAATATCTATAGTTGGAAACATTGATATAACATAAAGTGAGTTGTTTTTTTCCAAGTCACATTTGGAAGTGGAAACTAGGAATGTGAACTTATTTTGCTACTCTAAATATCTGAATCATACTTCTTAGTATTTAGTGAAACAAACTGGACTGTAAGGAAGAATCAGCTAAAATAACATCATATCCTTGGAAGATTTATATTCAACATAAAACAAATATAATGAAAGAAAACGAAAAAAAAAGCAGTGTTATTCAATATCAGTTGAGGAAACTGTCCTTTCTGCATTATGTGCTCTTGATAAATGTATAGCCATATACATATATTGACCATATGTGTATGGATTTGTTTTGATTCTATTCTGTTCCATTGATCTATGTGTTTGTTTTTATGTTACCTGTTTTGATTATTATAGCTTTGTAGTATATTTTGAAATCAGGTGGTATGATGTCTCCAACTTTGTGTGTTTCTCAGTGTTCCCTTGGGTATTTGAGGTCTTCTGTAGTTCCATATGTATTTTAGGATTTTTTTTTTCTATTTCTGTGAAAAACACCATGGGAATTTTGGTTAGGATTACACAGAATCTGTAGATTGCTTTGGAAAGTATGGACATTTTAATAAATATTAATTCTCCCAATCCATGAACACGAGATACCTTTCCATCTATTCTGTCATCTTTAATTTCTTGCATCAATGTTTTACAGTTTTCAAAAGTACAGATTTTTACACCCTTAGTGAGATTTATTTCTAAGTATTTTATTTATTTTTAATGCTATTATAAATGCAGTTGTTTTCTTTTTCAGATTTTGCTATTAGTATATAGAAATGCAACTGATTTTTGCATGTTGACACTGTATACTACACATTTACTGCATTTATTAGTTCTAACATTTTTTGATAAAATACTTAGGGTTTTCTTTATAGAATATCATGGCTTCTCAAACAGAAGCAATTTTACTTCTCTCTTTTTTATTTGTATATCTTTTATTTCTTTTTCTTGCCTAAAGATATGTATATATCAATGGAATATTATTTAGACATGAGAAAGAATAGAACCCTGCCATTTACAACAAGCATCTAGGACATTATGCTGTGAAATAAATGAAAAAAGCCAGATGGAGAAAAAAATCTTCTGTATGATCTCAACTATCTGTGGAATCTAAAAAAAAAAAAAATTCAAATTCATAGAAAGAGAGAATTACTAGGAACTGAGAGTGTAGAAATAATAGGGATATGTTGGTCAAAGGTAGAGTTATGGAGGATAAATAAATCTAGAGATGTAATGTATAGGTTTGATGACTATACTTAATAATATTGTATTGAATACTGGAAATATTCTCAGAGGGTAGATTTCAGGTGTACTCACCACACAAGAACTTGGTGACTAGAATGAGATGAAATGTTAATTATTTTGACCATGGTAATAATTTCGCTACATAATATATCTTAAATCAATATGTTGTATATACACAATTTTACTTCTAAAGAAAGAAAAGCAAGGGGTTTTCCTAAGTGATTAATTTATTGTACTTGAACATTTTATTTTATTTTATTTTTTTAACATTTATTTATTTTTGAGAGACAGAGAGACAGAGCATGATCAGGGGAGGGGCAGAGAGAAAGAGGGAGACACAGGATCTGAAGTAGGCCCCAGGCTTTGAGCTGTCAGCACAGAGCCCGATGCGGGGCTCGAACTCCCAAACTGTGAGATCATGACCTGAGCTGAAGTTGGCCACTTAACCAACTGAGCCACCCAGGTGCCCCTTGAACATTTTTTTAAAATGTTTTTTAAAATTGTTTGATGTTTGCTTATTTTTGAGAGAGAGAGACACACACACAGTGAGTGCAAGGAGGGAGGGGCAGAGAGAGAGAGGGAGACACAGTATCTGAAGCAGGCTCTAGGCTCTGAGCTTGTCAGCACAGAGCCCACTGCGGGGCAAGATCATGACCTGAGCTGAAGGTGGATACTTAATCGACTCAGCCACCCAGGCACCCCAGTACTTGAACATTTTATTATTTCATTTCATTTCATTTCATTTCATTTCATTTCATTTCACTTCATTTCATTTCATTTTTTAAATTTAATTTTGTTTTGTTTTGTTTTGTTTTACTTTACTTTATTTTATTTTATTCATCATATTAAAAAAAATAAAGATAAAGGGAGAGACAGAGAATCCCAAACAGGCCCCAGACTGGCAGCACAGAGCCTGATGTGGGGCTCAAACCCACAAACAGTGAGATCATGACCTGAGCCAAAATCAAAGGTCAGGCATTTAGCTGACTGAGCTACCCAGATGCCCCTGTACTTCATTTTAAATGTATTTGCCCCAAGTCTTGATTTCAGCCTATTAAAAAAACAACAACAATAACAAATGGATAAATGATAAGCCTGGACTGGAAGGCTTGTCATAAGCCTACAAAACTGCTTTCAGATATTAAAGTTTCCTTACATTATAGATTTTCAAGTAAATGCAAATATATAAGAATCAAATACTGAAGTGATGAAAGAGGAAGTTCTAAGAAGAAAATGTCTTTTGTGTCCAGACAGCTTAGTATTACCTGTAATATATAGTAGGAAAAAAGGTAAACAATGAAAGTGTGTGAAAGCATGAGTTACAAATGCATATAAATGTGTCAAGGCCTCAGGAAAATGACCCTATAAAATCACTATCCAACATGTAAACTAAGAAAAGGATTACTTATTCATATTTCCAAATGTCAATTCCCTAGACTAACAATTTGCCTAGTCTCCTGTCTATCTGTAAGTCTTTTGGTCAAAATGGAATATTCGTTTTAATTCCCTGGACTGGTACTTTGATATAGAAACTAAAGAAACAGAAAATTAAGTTAGGCTAGACAAACAATTGAGAATGGCTGTATAAAACATTTTCAATAATAATCTTGGTTAAAAGAATTGTATAAAATCATTATTCAAATTTTAGAACTAATTATTGGTATAGCATGAAAGTGAGGCAGATAAACTGATCCAACAAATATGATGTATCTGAGTGTGGAATTTCTACATATAGATTCCTTCAAGCCTATTATGCTTCTTAAGCTTGATAAAAATCACAGGAGTCTTGGCTTCAGAAAAAACACTTTCACAAATATTATTTTGTATTCTACTCTTAAAACAGGTTTCCATGGAGTTACTAGCATAAAGCTAATGAGAGTCACAGAGTTTAGGTAATAGATGTTTTATACTTCTATTTGTGAAAGTACTATTATTATTATAATTTTTAAGATATTTTTTCACATTCATTTTCTGTTGGAGAACTTAATGATTCATTTTAAGTGTTCTAAGGAGTGATCTAAGCTTCACTGTGACAGAAGATGGTACCTTTTTAAAAGAGCAAGCAATAATAGAAGTTGATTCAGTTCTATGTTTTGACCATATATTGGGAAATAAAGAATACTATGATCCTCCCAAATTGCCCTAGCACATTTAGAATTCCAGTCCTCCTTTTTTTTTTTTTTTTGCAGCTTATCATATTACTTTATGTAGATGTATCTACATTCATCTTAAAAATACTAAAAGCCATTTATAATTTTTTTTCCAGTGGATCTTTTTCTCTGAATAAATCTGCTTATTCTTAAAAAAAAATACTAAAAGAACAAAATCAAATGAGGAGAGAAAAATGGGAGAGAAAATTTAGGGAAAAGAGGAAGGACAAAATTTACCTCTAGTTGTGGCTTACCAGACCTCAGTTTATGTCCCTAACTTTGAACCCTTGCTTCCTTCAATTCATGTCATATGCCTTTGTCATTCTACTGTTTCTTAAGCTCCTCTGTAGTGGAATCTGTTTTGAAAATTTTCCACAGACTATAAAAATGAATGAAACATGAATAAATTGGAGAATAATCATTTTAACATTATATCTAATAACTGGAAGGAACAAAAGGAGGAAAGAAGAAAGGGAAGAGGAGGAAGGAAAGGAGGGAAGGAGGGAAGGAGGGAAGGAGGGAAGGAAGGAAAGAAGGAAGGTAGGAGGGGGGAGGGAAAAGGGGGAGGGGGGAGGGAAGAGGAAGAAAGGGGGAGGGAGGAGGGGGGAGGGAGGGAATGAAGAGGGAGGATCTGAAAGAAGGAAAGGAAGGAAAGAGGGCTGGAGTGGAAGGCCGTGCTGGGTGACTTTCCTTTCATGTCACTTAAGCTTCTAAGCTTATCTTCAAATTAAAGTGTAGAATGGTCATACTAAAAAGCCAAATAAACAACTATTTTATATATTTAGAAAAAAAGAAGGAAAAGAAGGAGGAAGGGAGGAAAAACCTGAAGAAAAGAGAGAGAGAAGGACTGATGGAAGGGAAAAGGGAAATAAAGAGAAGGTAAAACAAATTGTGATTTATTAAATTTTTTAAATGTTTTGTTATATTTTTTAGAGAGAGAGAGAGAGACAGCATGAGCAGAGGAGGGTCAGAGAGAGAGGGAGACACAGAATCTGAAACAGGCTCCAGGCCCTGAGCTGGCTGTCAGCACAGAGCCTGATGCGAGGCTCGAACCCATGAACCATGAGATCATGACCTGAGCTGAGGTTGGACGCTTAACGGACTGAGCCACCCAGGCGCCCAAATTAAATTTTTAGTTCTGGATAACTTGACCAATGTTGGCTTAATGTGTTTATGGTGCTATCAGGCAATTGATCAGTTCTTTTAAAAGAATTGTTACTATATAATTCACACACACACACACACACACACACATACACACTACAATGTGATTCCAATTTTGTAAATTTAGGTAAGAATAAAGTGCTATTAGGAAATGATATCTATTAATGTGAACACTGACAATTTATTTCTGATGTGACAATGGATGATTTTATTACTATTTGTATTACTTACATTTTTAAAAAATATGTAATTAAAACATTAGTTATCTTCACAATAAAAATTCATCCCCAAAGAAAAAGGACTTTTTAAAATCTGACACTCTTCTACAGATCAGAATTTTTTTTTTTTTTTTTTTTTTTACTACAGATCAGAATTTATCTCCCATTCCCTCCAGACTTCTTTCCTAACAGCAGTAATACGACTGAAAGTAATCTGGAAACATGCCATGATTATTCTTTCATCCAGATCTTTGGAGAAGTAAAATCCATAGAATTTCCCATTTCTATGCAAATTTTACTGACTTCGATTCTATGTTGTTGTGATGACTTCATTGACTATTACAGCCTTTCTTCTTTCTCTATTGTCTTGTTGTCTTTCAATATTGATTTTAGACTATAAGATTCCCAAAGCCTCTCTAATTACTTTAAGCCAAGTAAGAGATTGGAGTACATATTTGTTTCAGTTTTCTCTAATGCAAAGTGGTCACTTAAATATATAATTAAATAGCAATTTGATTTATTTTCCTTCTTTCTTGAGAAGCAAATCATCTAGGGTCCTCTTACATTCAATGGCTTAAATGCTAATAATTGACTATCAAGGGACTTGGGGCCAAAAGTATTAACAAAACTGCCATCCTGAGTTGTCTTCAAATCCTCATTCTCCCTTTTATGTAAGTAATTTGCTCTTACAACCAAGTACAAGCAGTAATTTAAGACCAATATCTTACTTTGGTCACCACTGCAGGCAAATAATACCCAAGGCAAATCTGTCCTTTGGGATATTAAAAAAAAAAGGAAACTTTTTATTTATAAATCTCAATTAAGTTTATATTATTCAGATTATCTGTTGTCAACAGCCCTATGAGGTGATTGTGTCACAAGTTTGAAGACCGTTATTTTAAGTATCATAGTGGTGGGTCTTAAATCCTCAAAGGTAAATAAATGACAGTTGAACTGGATCACTTTTACTTCTGTCTTCCCAAAAGGCTCAACAGAGGTGTCTGAAATTATGAAGTTCAGCTATATGAAAATACACATGGGTTATCTTCCTAGTCTATTACAACAGAGAAAGCAACTGAAATGACACAAAGTGATTTTTACTTATTCAAAACTTTTTTACAAGAGATAGGTATTGATTTTTAAATAAAAAGTTAATACATTTTGAATTTGAATCTCACGAAGATTTATAAATAGTGAATAGTTTATATAAAATAAATAAGTGCATCATGTTACTTAGTCAATAACCAAGTACATTATGTTTTATCAAGATCAACTGCATTTAATATAAGCTAAAAATATTTACTGTATCTTTAACAGTTTTGTCCTTGATCTGGTACTAAAAACCTCACAAAATATTATTAATACAAAAAGAGGACTTCTAATATTGGATTTGAGGACCACTGTGTTAATGTTCTGTTTGAAAAAAGGATTAAGGGGGTGCCTGGGTGGCAAGTCAGTTAAGCACCCGTCTTCAGCTCAGGTCATGATCTCACAATCCATGATTTCGAGCCTCATGCCGGGCTCTGTGCTAACAGCTCAGAGCCTGGAGCCTGCTTTGGAATCTGTCTTCCTCTCTCTCTGGCCCTCCCTTGCTTGCGCTCTCTCTTTCAAAAATAAACATTAAAAAAAATGATTAAGGTAGGAATGAGTGTTATGCTTAAGTAAGTAGACTCAGCAATTATAGGTAGTTACTCTTGCAGCAGTAAACTCTTAATTATTCATGTTGTAACTTCTCTTTTTCATCTTCTTCTTCTTATTATTTAATGTTTTACTTATTTTTGAGAGAGAGATAGAGACAGCATGAGCAGGGGAGGGTCAGAGAGAGAGGGAGACTCAGAATCTGAAACAGGCTCTAGGCTCTGAGCTGGCTGTCAGCACAGAGCCCGATGCGAGGCTCGAACCCACGAACCATGAGATCATGACCAGAGCTGAAGTCAGATGCTTAACTGACTGAGCCACCCAGGCACCCCATGTTCTAACTTTTCTATAAAGAGCTGCTGCTGAAAAAATACTGACCATCCAGGGGCTGCATTTTCCAATTCTATCTCATTCACATCATTATTTGAATGTAGGCTGGACTATGCAATAGTTCTCTTGAAAAGAATGGGAGTTCAAGTGACCTGTAGCAATACAGCATTCTTCCAGTTAAAGGAGGTCCCAAAGAAGGTACAAGCATATGGCACAAGGATACAGGATCCCTGATTCACATGTGGAGAAAAACTGTTTGCTAAAAAGGCATACTGGATTACTGTAAGAGTAAAATAGAAGCCTCTATTGCATAAATCAACCGAAATGCCAGGCTTTGTTTCATGGATCAGCTAGCATATTAAAAAAAAAATTCACATACATACTTATACCACCGCAATTTCTATAAAGTTCAATAAAGCACAAAATTAATTTAGAACATTCTTAAAAGTTATTGAATAAACTCCTGCACAGAGCACTGATAAACTAAGAAAAGAAGTATGTCCGTCATAAATTACAACTAAATAGTGAAACATTAGAGGCATTCTCATAATCACCAAGCATTGTAATTTATATTACCTCAATATTACATGACATTGTTCCAAAAATACAGACAGTATGGTAATAAGGAAATAGAATTCTAGCATTCAATCATTATAAGTAGACAAATATATTCAACGTTGGTGATACAATTAAATAATAATAATAAAATGATTAAATTACAAAGAAATAGGATGTATTTAATGTTCAGCAAATTGACCAGACGAAGCAAATATTACAAAGTTAATAGTATTAATATTCATGCAATAATAAATAAAACAATGAAAATAAAATCAATACTGGTTTATAGAATACTCTTAATGAATGTAGATGAGTTATGTGAAAATAATCATAAAATTACATTGAAATTTTTGTGTTTTTTTCTTTTAAGTTTTTATTTTAATTCCAGTCAGTTAACAGACAGTGTTATATTAGTGTCAGATGTACAGTATAGTGATTCAATACTTCCATGTATCACCCTGTGCTCATGAAGACAGGGGTACATCTTAATTCTCATCAACTATCTTCTACTCCCCACCCCTCAGTTTGTTTCCTATAATTAAGATTCTGTTTCTCTCCCTCTCTCTCTCTCTCACTTTTTCCCTTTGCTTATTTCTTGAATTCTATATATGAGTGAAATCATATGGTATTTGTCTTGCTCTGACTTCTTTCACTTAGCATTATACTCTCTAGCTCCATCCATATCCTTGGAAAGGGCAAGATTTCATTAGTTTTTGTGGCTGAAGAATATTCAATAAAATTTACATATATTATCCCAAATATTCCTTATCTATTCACCAATCTATGGATATTTGAGCTACTTCCATATTTATCTATTATAAATAATGATGCTATAAACATAGTGGTGTATGTATTTTTTTAAGTTTATTTATTCTGAGAGAGAGACAGCATGAATGGGGAGGGGCAGAGAGAGGGAGAGAGAGAATCCCAAGCAGGCTTCACACTGTCAGTGCGAAACCCACAAAACTGCCAGATCATGATCTGAGTTGAACCAAGAGTTGGGCAGTCTAACTGACTGAGTCACCCAGGCACCCCATGGGGTGTGTGTATTTTTTGAATTAGTGTTTTTGTATTTTTGGGCTAAATACCCAGTAGTGCAATTGCTGGATCATAGGGTGGTTCTATTTTTAACTTTTTGAGGAAACTCCATACTGTTTTCTGCAGTGGTTATACTGGTTTATATTCTCACCAATAGTCCAAGAGGATTTCGCTTTCTCCACATTCTTGCCAATACCTGTTGTTTCTTGTGTTGTTGATTTTAGCCATTCTGACAGATGTGAAGTGGTATCTCATTGCAGTTTTGATCTGCATTTCTCTCATGATTAGTGATGAGGAGCATCTTTTCATGTATCTGTTTGCCGCCTGTCTGTCTTCTTTCGGAAATATCTGTTCATGTCTTCTGCCCATTCAATTGGATTATTTGTTTTCGGGTGTTGAATTGTACAGTTCTTTATATATTTTGGATACTAACCTTTTACTGGTAACATATTTGCAACTATCTTCTCCCATTCTGTAGACTGCCTTTCAGTTTTGTTAATATTTTTCCTTTGCTGTGCAGAAGTCTTTTATTTTGATATAGTCCCAATAGTTTATTTTTGCTTTTTTTCCCTTGCCTCAGGAGACCTATCTAGACAAATGTTGCAAAGGCTTGTTTCAAAGAGATACTACCTGTGTTCTTTTCTAGAACTCTGACGATTTTCTGTCTCACATTTTGTGTCTTTTATATATTTTGTATAAGTGTAAGAAAGCAGTTCAGTTTCATTCTTTTGCACGTTGCTGTACAGTTTTCCCAACACAATTTGTTGAAAAGACATTCTTTTTTTCCCGTGGATATTACTTGTTTTGTTGAATATTAATTGACCTTATAATTGTGGGTTTATTTCGGGGTGCCTGGGTAGCTTAGTTGGTTAAGCGTCCGACTTTCGCTTAGGTCATGATCTCATGGTTCGTGGGTTCGAGCCCCGCGTCGGGCTCTGTGCTGACTGCCAGCTCAGAGCCTGGAGCCTGTTTCAGATTTTGTGACTCCCTCTCTCTCTGACCCTCCCCTGCTCACGCTGTCTGTCTGTCTGTCTCTCTCTCTCTCCTAGAAATAAATTAAAAAAAAAAAACATTAAAAAATTTTTTTAAAAATTGTGGGTTTATTTCTGGATTTTCTATTCTGTTCTATTGCTTTATGTGTTTATTTTTGTTCTGGTACCATACTGCTTTCATTACTATAGCCTTGTACTATAACTTGAAGTCCAGAATTGTGATGCCTCCATCTTTGCTTTTCTTTTTTAGATTGTTTTGGCTATTCACAAGGTGTTTGTAGTTCCATACAAATTTTAGGATTCTTTGATCTAGTTCTGTGAAAAAACGCTGTTGGTATTTTGATAGGGATTGCACTGAATGTGTAGATTGCTTTGGGTAGTATAGACATTTTAATAATATTTATTCTTCCAATCCATGATCATGGAATATCTATTTCTTTGTGTCATCTTCAGTTTCTTTAATCAGTGTCTTATAGTTTTCAGTGTACAGGTCTTTCATCTCTTGGTTAGGCTTATTCCTAGGTACCTTACTATTTTGTTTGCAATTTTAAGTGGGATTGATACCTTAGTTTCTTTTGCTGCTGCTTCATTATTGGTGTATAGAAATGCACTAGATTGCTGTACTGTGAATTTGTATCCTGTGACTTTACTGAATTTGTGTATCTGTTCTAGCAGTATTTACATGAGCAGTATTTACATGAGTCTTTAGAGTTTTCTATATATAGTATCATGTTATATATAAACAGTGAAAGTTTTACTTCTTCCTTACAAATCTGGATGCCTTTTATTTATTTTTGTTTTCTGATTGCTGAGGATAGAACTTTCAGTACCATGTTGAATAAAAGTGATGAGAGTGGACATCCTTGTCTTCTTCCTGACCTTAAAGGAAAAGATCTCAGTTGTTCCTCAAACAGGATGATGTAACCTCTGACTTTTCATAGATGGCCTTTATCATGTTAAAGTATGTTCCCTCTTGTTGAGGGGTTTTATCATGAATTGATGTTGTACTTTGGCATGTGTTTTTTCTGCATCTATCGAAAGATCACATGGTTCTTATTGTTTTTCTCTTTTTCATGTAATGTACCATATTGATTGATTTGTGAATATCCAACCATCTTTGCAACCCAGGAATAAATCTTCTTTATCATGGTGAATGATTTTTTAAAATGTATTGTTGAATTCAGTTTGCTAGTATTTTATTGAGAATTTTTGCATCTAAGTTCACTAGGGAAATTGCCCTTTAGTTTTCTTTTTTAGCGGTGTCTTTATCTGGTTTTGGTAACAGGATAATGTTGGGCACATGAAATAAATTTGGGAGCTTTGGTTCTTCTATTTTTTGTAATAGTTTGAGAAGAATAGGTATTAACTCTTCCTCAAATGTTTGGATGAATTTACCTGTGAAAACCATCTGGTCCTGGACTTTTGTTTACTGGGAATATTTTTGATTACTGACTCAATGTCTTTGCTAGTTTTCAGTCTTTAAATAACACTTAATTTTTTGTAAAATATCCAAAAGCCACAAGCTCACATTGGGAGACACAAAATTTGAAAGAAATGAATGAAAATGTCCAATAGTGTGTATAGCATATTATATATGTTTGTTATACTTTAATTACAAATTTAATTCATTAACTTATGCATTAATATTATTTATTGCAAAAATATGATATCCCATATAAATTATGGGATATCATATTTTTGAAATAAAAATATTTTGCTAGTATTGTTAAGATTTGCTTATAGATTTATTTTCTGTGTTAAGAATCTGTAATTTTAGTATTAGCATTAAATGTTCTTCAAAAAATAAACACTGTACCTAATTATATATAATTTAAAATAACATAATAATAAAATGTCATTTAAAGTAAAATAATTGACTAATTTATATATGTCTAGAAGTTCTTTGAGATCATTTTTATTTTTTCATTAATTAGTTATTAACAAGTTAGAATATTTTTTCATTTATATTTTAAAGATAGAACAATCTCTATCACATTATCTATTAGATTATATGAATATAATATTCTTATATTCTTGTAATATTCTTATATATTCTTGCATTGATTTGTACACTTATTGTTCTCTCTAAAACTGGTGATTTATTCTGGTAAGAGATCACTTGAGATGTAGTAAGTTTAAAACTATGATGACTATTGAAACTTTCTTAGTCACTTTAATTATTCTTTTCCTCAAATTTCAATCTTACCAATACTACTTACTTTTCCATTTGATTTTACATGAAAATATTAATACTTTTCCTTTACAACTTGTTCTAATAGTGTTTTAATCTTTTTTATTTTCATTATTTGTTTTTGTTTTTATTAGTAATTTTATTGAAATAAAATTCGCAAATCAAACAATAAACAATTTCAAAGCACACAAATCAGTGGCATTTAGTATATTCACAGTGTTGTACAGACTGCATCTCTTTCAAGTTTCAAAACTTCATCATCTCAGAAAAAAATCCTGAACCCA
Organism: Hyaena hyaena; assembly: GCF_003009895.1. NCBI lineage: Eukaryota > Metazoa > Chordata > Mammalia > Carnivora > Hyaenidae > Hyaena > Hyaena hyaena. Next base: position 130,864 of record NW_024081290.1, on the reverse strand, counting down.
TTATGTAATCAGTCATTTCCCCTTCCATCCATCCTTTGGTAATCTTGAAACTGTTTTCAGCCTTTATGGATTTGCCTACTCCTGAAATATCATATAAAAAATAATAAAATATGTGACCTTTTGTGTTGGCATTCTTTTAATTTTACAAAATGTTTTCATGTTTCATCCTTGTGATAGCATATATTAATACTTTATTCTATATTATGCCTGAATAATATTCCATTGTCTGAATATCATAAATGTATAATACAATTTGTTTATCCAGTCATCAATTGGTAAACATCGTTCCCAATTCTGGCTACTGTGAACAATGCTGCTATAAATCTTTCTCTACAAGTTTCAGCAGCAGGAACATATGTTTTCATTTCTTTTGGGTATAAATATAGGAATGGAATTGCTGTGTCATATGTTGTTCCTATGTTTAACTTTTTGAGAAACCACCAAAATGTTTTCCACAGTGGCTGTTCCATTTTTCATTCTACCAGCAGTGTACTGGGATTACTATTTAACCACATTTTTGCCAATGCTTATTATTTTATGCTTTTTGATTAAAGCCATTCCAGAGGGCATAAAGTGATTGTCTCATTATAGTTTTGATTTTCATTTCCATAAACCAATAATCTTACATATTTATTATGTGCTTATTGGCCATTTGTATGTCTCATCTGGAGAAATACCTGCCCAAGCCCATGGCACATTTTTTTTAATAGGTTGTTATTTTGTTGACAAGTTGTAAGAGCTCTTTACATATTCTCTATATTAAACTTTTATCAGATATTCAATTTGAAAATAGTTTTTCCCATTCTGTCAGAAAATAGTTTCTCCCATTCTGTCAGTTATGTTTTAATTTTCTTTGTAATGTCATTTGATTTCATTTCAAGTTTTAATTTAAATTCTAGTTAACATATATAGTAAGATTGGTTTCAGGTGTAGAATTTAGTTATTCATCATTTACTTACAACACCCAGTTCTCATCACAAATGCCCTCCTTAATGCCCACCACCCATCTCCCTCCATCAACCCTTAGTTTGCTCTCAATAGTTAAGAGTTTCTCATGGTTTGCTTCCCTTTCTCTCTTTCCCCCCACCCTTGCCTTATGGTCATCTGTTTTGTTTCTTAAATACAAGTGAAATCATATGGTATTTGTTATTCTCAGACTGACTTATTTTGCTCCAAACACGTAGTTGCAAAGGGCAAGATTTCACTATTTTTGATGGCTGAGTAATATTTCACAATATATTCCCTTCAATAATATAATATTCCATAATATACATATATAAATATGTTATATTTACATATATACACATACATATACATACATACATATATACAAATACACATGTACATACATATACACACAAACATATATACACACACTACATCTTCTTTATCCATACAAGCAGGGGAGAGCAGAGAGAGAGGGAGACAGGATCCAAAGTGATATGGTGCTTGAATTCAGCAACCATGACATCATGACCTGAGCCTAAGTTGGACACTTAACACACCGAGACCCAGGTGCCACTAAAAATTTTAGTTTTTGTGAAGTCTAATTTATCTTTTTTTTCTTGGTTCCTTGTAGCTCTGGAGTCACATTTAAGAATCCATTACCAAATCCTAGGTCATAAAGACTTATCCCTATATTTTCTTCAAATAGTTTCATAATTTTAGTTCTTATGTTATGCTATTGATTCGTTTTTTTAACAGAGTGAGGTAGAGCTCCAATTTTTGTCTTTTGCATGTAATGATTCAGTTTTTCTAAAACCATCAAAACCATCTTTTTAAGAGACAATTTCTTACCTAAGAAATGGTCTTTGCTCTCTTATCAAATCCACTGCTCTCTTATCAAATCCAATGTAAACATTGAAATTGATTTCTGGACTGCCAATTTTATTCTACTAGTCTTAATGCAGGCTCATACCAAAACCACACCACTTTGGTAACACTAGCTTTGCAGTAAGCTTCTAAATCAGGAAGTGTCAGTTATCTGTTTTTCATGTTAATATTATTTTGGTTACCTAAGGCCCCTTACAGTTTCATAGGAACATAAGGACCAGCTTTTTCATTTCTGGAAAAAACATCACTAGAATTTTGATGGAGATTGCACTGAATTTGTAGACAGTTTGGGGTATATTGCCATCCTAATAATATTGACTTATATTCAATAAGCATAGGATAGTTTTTCATTTATTTAAGTCTTTAACTGCTTACAACAATGATTTGTAGCTTTCAACATACATGCATTTTACCTCATTAGTTAACTTTATTCCTAAGCATTATATTCTTTGAATGCTATTATAAATAGAATTTTTAATTTTTATTTCCTTTTCATGTTTTCATTGATAGTCCATAGAAAAACAACTGATCATGCAACTGCATTCAATATAATCATTAGCTCATTTAGTTTGTGTGTTATCTGGGTGTATATTGGAGAAGAAATGGGGGGAGTGCATAAGGACTTTCTTAGAATCATCTCATCTGAGAATCAAAATAGCTTTATTTTCTTTTTTCAATGTGCACTCCCTTTATTTCTTTTACTTGACTATTTGCTCTTGCTAGGACGTCTAATATAGTACAGAATAGCAGTTGTGAAAGTGTCACCCTTTTCTTGTTCCTGATCTTAAGAGAAAGGTTCTCGGTCTTTCACAACTGAGTGTGATGCTGTTTCCTGGTTTGCCTCTCTCTTTTTTTTTCCCCTTTGTTCTTTAACAGATGGTATCAGAGGAGAGTTCAATGGGGTATGGGTTAAAAATGTGATGAGGATTAAGGAGTGCACTTGTGAGGAGCACTAAGTGTTTGTTATATGGAAGGGTTTAATCCCTATATCTTACGCCTGAAAATAATATTGCACTGTTAGCTAATTTGAATTTAAATAAACATTAAAATATAATAAATTAACACATAATAAGAAACTACAAAAAATTGAATGTGATGCTAGCTGTGAGTTTTTGATAATGCACTTTATCATTTAAAGGAAGGTCCCTCTATCCCTAGTTTGGTGAAGAGTTTTTATAATAATAAAGGGTTGGATTTTATCGAATCACTTTTCTCCATCTGTTGAGATGATTATGTGATTTCTTCCCTTCGTTCTATTAACATGATGTTTTATATTAATTGGGATTCTTGTGTTGAATCACTTTTGTGTTTATGGGATAAATTATGCTTCTTCAGGATGTATCCTTTCAATATCCTGTTGAATTTGATTTGCTGTTGTTTTGTTGAGGACTTTCGTATCTATTAATCACGAATATTGACTGTTGTTTACTTTTCTGTTTTTTTGTGGCATCTTGTGTATCAAAGTAATACTGGCTTCAGAGAATGTGTCAGGAATGTTCTCTCCATTTTGATTTTTTTGAAGAGTTTGAATAGGATTGGCCTCAATTCTTTATAGTTTGGTAAAATGCATGGGTCAGTGAAGCCATTTCATCCTGGACTTTTCTTTGTTAGGAGAGTTTAATTACTTAATCTCTTTATTTGTTATAGATATGTTTAGATTTTCTATTTGAAACAGATTTGATACTTTGTGTGTTTCTAGGATTTTTTTCTACTTTATCTAGATATCTGATTTTTTTGACAGGAAACTTGTCATACCGTTATCTTTAGTTTTTGTAAGGCCAGTAGTAATGCCCCTGCATTCATTTTTTAAAAATATTTGTTATTGTATATTCTTTTATTATTCAGTCTAAGGACTTAATTCTTTTATCTTTTCAAAAAAATCAAAATTTGGTTTTATTAATTATTTCTATTGCTTTTCTAATCTCTATTTTATCTCTGTTTTATTCTTTATTATATCCTTTCTTCTGTTTGGGTTTAGTTTGCTATTCTTTTACTGGTTCCTTATGGTTTATAAAATTAGGTTATTGATTTGAGATATTTCTTGTATTTTTAATGCAAGAATTTATATGTTCTGGTATGTTTTGATTTTATTTTCATTCATCTCAAAGTACTTTATAATTTCTCAAGTGATTTTCCCTTGACTTTTTGTTTTTAATGCTATGTTTAAGAGTCTATTAATTTCCACATAGTTTTCCTCTACTGTTGATTTCTACTTTTATTCTATTGTAGTCATAAAACATACTTTGTATTATTTCAATCTTTTAAAATGCATTGAGAAGTATTTTATAAGCTAACATATGGTCTATCCTGGAAAATATTGTACATGTTTTGAGATGAATGATCTTTTTTTTGTTGTTGTTGTTGCTGTGTGGAATGTTCAGTATGTTTGTTAGATATAGTTGGCTTATACTGTTGATCAAATCCCATATTTCCTTTATAAGGACATGCTCTTGGTTGTATGGGAGATAGTTTCAAATGCAAAAATATTGTCAGGTTACTGGTCATGTTATCAATGAGAGCAAGTTGGCAAAAAAAAAGGGAGCTGGGAAAAGATACTGTAATTGCAAAATGATTTAAAGCAGTAGTAGTAACAAGCTTTCAAAAGGTAAAATTGTGTTAATACAAATATTATGGTAGGACAACAATGAAACTACAAGAGAATTTCCTTAAAAGATAAAGGTGGCTTTCTAAAATCTATCCAAACTTCATATTCAACAGTGAGTTCCTTTAAAGAAATTTAAAAGACAGAAATTCACATTTGCTGATATTTCTATTCAGTATTCATAAGAATAATGGGTAGTAAAATAATATAGGATAAAGCAAAAGAGGTGTTTAAAGGTTGAAATAAAAGGGGCACCTGGGTAGCTCAGTTGGTTAAGTAACTAACTTCAGCTCAGGTCATGATCTTGTGAGTCATGAGTTTGAGACCCATGTCAGGCTTTGTGCTGACAGCTCAGAGCCTGTAGCCTGATTCAGATTCTGTGTCTCCCTCTCTCTCTACCCCTGCCCCACTCACATTCCATCTTTCTGTGAAAGGTAAATAAACATTAAAATAATTTAAAGTTTGAAAGAAAAATATTTAATTTTCATTATTCAGGGATCAAATACCTAAATAACCAAAAATCCAGAATTTGTCAAGCAATTGAAGAATATGATTTCTAGACAAGTCAATAGCATTACATGTGTTAGAAACATAAAGTAGCAAAGGTGGCTTTTAAAATTCCAATTAAAAAAGAAATATAAATTAAAGGGACTTAGGATATATATGTAAATATGTATACATAACATTTATTGAGAAAATTATAAAACTTTCATCAAAGGTGTACAATAAACACTGAAAATGGAAGCATGTATTATATTCAAGAATAGGGAATTATAATTAATGGGAAAATATAATTTAATCCTATATTAGTCTATAGATTATATGCTAGTCTTATCTAAAATCATGTGTTTTCATGAAACCTCGTTTGGCAGAGCAACCTAAAGTTCATAAAATGACTGTGAGAGATAGATGTACCCTAGGCAAAGGACAACCATGCAGAAATGAGACAGAGCCATTTAAATGCCTCAGAGGAAGACTTCCTTTGGCCAAGGAAAAAACTGATAAAGCACAATTTTCTAAAACAACCTTTCTCTTATTAAAGAAATTTTTCCCTAGGTGATAGAATGTTAAAGTGCACCTCTGATTGGTACATCTGAAGTAGAAGTATTCAGGTCAGAGAGAAAATGGTATGTCAGGAATGACCTCTGTCCTAGGAAATTCTAAGGATGAGTATATGACATGATTGCTCAATTATTCTAATACCTTGAAAATACCTCTCCTAACTGCCAAAGAACAACAGGCTCTCTATAGACTTTGCCTAACACCTTGGTAAACTGCATTTCAGATTCCTAGAAAATTATAAATCCAAATTTACTTTATGTACTACTTCAATTTTTAAAGAGCTAAACAGTAGACCAGGTGAAGAAGACCAATCTTGGTATGAGTTTTTGCTGGTAAAATTTGCAAACTTATATCTATCTATCTATCTATCTATCTATCTATCTATCTATCTATATGCTTATTGGGTATGATTTCATCTCCTAAATTTTTATCTCCACATGTACGATGACGAGCAAGTTTGTCATTATTAAGTTTAGGAACATTCTTAATTGGCCCTCCTCCATTCCCTTCCTTTTTTTTCTCATCTGAAGTTGTCACTACATCTAGATTATAGTGTTAATCAAAATTAATTAAGCAAATTCTTAGAATTATCAGATGGATAGTGTTACAAACACAAATATAGGAATGTACATCTGGCTGTTAGTTACAGACCATATTAGTTATTTTGTCTGTAGGTTTACCAATTCCTTAGTAAGCAGCAGTCACTTAGAATTCTATATTTATGCCTCCTTTCCAAGTGTACTTTTCTCAGCTCGGGGTGTGTGTGTGTAAGAAATAAAAACATTACTATTCTCCAAACAGCTGTATTTTAATCAAATAGATGGAGTAAAATTTAGGATTTCTCCTTAGCCATTATTTGTTTTCCAACTCTTCCTTTCGTTGCAAAATATAATAAAATTTTCTCATTAAAATGAATATATGCAAGAGACAACATCCATGTGTGTGTTGGGGGGTTGCTTTAAATGGGTAAGAATTTCTTGCCTATGTTTTTTCTATTAATTCTGTTCACTCAGGAAACAGGAAGACATAATGCTTGACACCATTTTCAGACCAAAAGTTAGTATTATATATTTCAATTATAAGCAATCACTACAAGGATGAATTGACATGTTTAAAATTATAATGGAATAAGGCAAATTTATAACATCTGAATAAAATCTTTTTTCAATATAATTTAAGAAGAAAATTACTTATAATTTGAGCTATAGATAAAAATAGGTATTTTGAGTGATGGAATAATCTTATCTAATTGTTTGAATATGATGACTTTATCTTTGATTATACTTCTCTCTGTCAATAATAAAAACAAGACTAATCCTCTAAGCCATCAGATTGTGACTTCTCTGGCTTCTATTTTAAATCAGATATTTTTCTCAGTAATATGTAAGCCAACCTCTGTCTTTCTTCTTAGCTATCCTACCTTCAGCTTCTTAAAGTGCTAATTACTTGGAATGAAATAAGAGAAATAATCTTCCCATTTCCTCATAATTTCAAGTAAAAAGATTCTAAAGCCCACTGAGGTCCTTTTAAAAATGTTTGTAAGTTTAATTTTTAGCAAGATAAAATGTTATAATGCAACATTAAAATATTGCTAACAAATTGATTATATAATCATAATACTTGGAGATTTCCTTACATATATACAGTCCTATAATGTCTAGTAACTAGGTAAACAAGGATAATTTGTCTCATGTGTTGCTTTCTTTCCTTGATGCTCCTCTTTCCTTGATGAAAAAAATAACAAAACATTTATGTGCTTTTTACTTAGTGTGCAACCAATCAAAGCTTACAAGGTATATCATCCTCAACTTTCCCAAAATAATCTTAAATTTTTTATAAAAATAAAATACTATCACCTATATCTGCAACGGAAAAGGAAGTAGAAACCATAGCTGATGTGTGGAGACTCTTCATCAATGCATCTCAAGATAGAAACTCTTTCTTAAGCAGTCTATCACATTCTCTCTCTGAAAAATTGAGCTAACTACCACAAAGGAAGGAACATTTTATGTCATATTCACTGCCAGTACTTAAGCACAAGATATACAATTTTTAAAGGCCATCTCTCAGCTACGGAAATTATTGGTTAAGTGAGAAAAACTGTTCTTATTCCTCATTCCAACCATTCAGAGGGTATAATACTAAGTCCCATATGTGACAATTGCTAGAGAAAGACATACTCTAAAGTTCTTTTATAGTGACATACAGGGAAGAGAGAGATTCTTTTGAACACTGTTATTCAGAAAACAACTTCAAGCTGCATTGGCTTCTCTAGGTAAGCATTTGTAGCAGGGGAATATATACTTTTTGGAGACAAGGTCAATAAAATTGTTTGGTATTGCATATTTAACAACCAGAGGTACAAAATTAGGTTCAGAGAAGCAATTTCTGAGTGCTCCCATTTACACCCAGCTGGTTGAGGGGGTTGAAGAGGTGGCAATAGAATACTTAGATCAAAACACACAATTTTGTACCTAGAGGGTCCCTATTGACCACTGAAGCACCAAAAAACTGTACCAAAAATGAAAAAGTTGATCCTTACATACAAATAGAACCACAAGGGGCCCTGGACAACCAAAACAACATTGAAAAAAACAAAAACAAAAACAAAATATGAGTTGGAGTACTCAATGTTCAATTTCAAAACTATTAAGCTGTACTACTCAAAACAGATGGTCATAGTGTAAGCACACACAGAGACCAATGGACTAGAAGTGAGAATTCAAAAATAAATGCAACCATATATGGTCAATTGATTTAAATTTCATATAATTTTCACATGTGACAAAGTATAATTCTAGTTCTTTTAAGTTATTTATAATGCAAATATCATTCTCAAATAGAGGATGTACAATCATATATGATAGGTTAGTTTGACCATTCTCTAATTTGATAAGCTTCAAAAATTTATTTAGATGTTTTTACGTATTTTAAATAGTTGACTCATCCTAATTAAGATAAAACGCTGTATCCAGAAATAGAAATTACTGCTCTTTCTATAAAACATTTTTTAATTCCAATTTTCTTTCTTTCTGTGTACTTCGTTTACCACTCTATTATTTCACCTTTTCTCTCACTTTATATTCCAAATTATAATCCCATTGGTTTGACCTTCCTCTAATCTGTTTAATGTTTTCAGAGAATTTCTCATTCCAGAATTTCCCGTACTATTCTTGCAATCATGTAGAGACACTAGAAAAGTAGGAATTATAAAAAATAATGAATTCAGATTATCCTTCCACTAGCAACTTCAAAAAAGAGTAGCATTATAAGTGGATTCTTTTTTATTCTAATCTCTAAGGAAAAGAGAAAGTAATTGAGGCTTGAGACAACTGCAAAAGTTCATATTCAAAAACATCCATTCTGGATGAACAATTACTTTTTCTCTGATCACACATGTATCATCTGCACTTAAGAGACATGACATAAAGCAAATGATCAAAATGTTTACTGTCATGGTCAATTTGATACTGAGTTTGTTTTTGTGATTAAATCTCCCAAATTCCAGAATAGGTGAGAAGAGACATGTTAAGAATGACACTTACTACAGACTTCTAAAGGAGGGACTGCTTCTTAATTTAAGGCTGGATAGGAAAAAAATGCACCTACCTGTTTCTTAAAGACTCTGGTGAAAAGAAAAAGTATTTTAATGAAAAGTATACATTTCTCAGAAAATCAAAGGTGTGGCTGAGTTTCTCTAGTTTAAGTTTTATTTATTATAGAATAAAATAAGAATTTTATACAACGCAACTACTCAGCAAAAGAACAAAGCATATCTAAGATACTATAGTAACTAACACAATCTTAGTGTCTAGGAAAAAAATATCTTACATTACAGTAAGGTTAATAGAGTCAAAATCTCCACAAATGGTTTTCTGCTGGTTGTTGTCTTTTGCTTTTGTCCTTGCCAGAGACCTTTTCTTTTTTAACAGAAAATGAGTCGTCATAAATTCATTGATCAATTAAACCCATGTATTTCCTCCATTTCAACAGAAACTTCACACTGTTCACAGAGGGGCTACTTTTACAGCTGTGCTACCTCCTTTAATGAATAAATTATGAAGTTACCAAAGAGTGTCATGAAGTATAAAAGTAAGACAAAGTATTTAAATTTTGAACCATTATTGTTCCCAATGCTGTACTTTTTCAAAGATATGGCATTCATACATTAACACCAAAGCAAAACATTATTAATTACATAATTGCAGTTTAATAATTGTGGAAAACCACATATATATAGGTACTCCTGGGAGACACATGATAATATGTGCACCAAGAAGGTGAATAATGAATAAAATGTTCTCAAGTGATTACAAAGACTTTTTTCCCTGAGTAGAAGACAATGTCTATGCAGATGGCTAATAGAAAGGTGGACAGATTCTCCCAATAGTTCTGATGTTTGAAGCAACTTTGTCTATATAATAACTGAGTATAAACTCAAAAACTCTAAAATTCCTAAGTAATAGGTGACCAGAATGAGTGCATACATCAAACATTAGGTGCCAGTTGCCAAATGCATGATATTTTCTGTCATGCTATTTTTGAATTTTCCCTTATGAAATTGGATATGTGAATATTTCACATGGAAGGTAGTAAAAAAATGCTAGAAAACATGCAAGTCAGACATACTCAAAAATGAGGGAGGATTTAACCACTTCAAACTATTCATCGTAAGAATCACAGTTGTAATCAAATGTAAATTATGAGACTAAAAACAGTTAATATATATTTGAAATGTGTACATACACTGAAAAAAGATACATACGTGATATTGTTATTAGTGAGTGTAACAAAGAGATGAAATGCAAGAAGAGAGTGTTCTTGCAGTCTGTATACTAATGTGGATTATTTACCTGGAAAGTAGAGAATAATCAGGAAAAGGACAGAACTTATAAAATACATAAATCAGCTAAGTTAGTGCTTCCTGAAACAGGATATAACACTATAGAACTGGGATTTTCTAGAATAGAACTAGAAATTATAGAATATAATTTTTTAAAACTACCCAATTGAGCATAAAAAAGAAATACACAAGTCAATAAAGCAAATAACAGCATAAATTTCCTAAATATGTCATCAGTTACAGACCAAGAATACATTCCTTTTAAGAAATAATGAAGAAAATGCATCAATAAAATAGATGAATAGTGATAGGAAACATAACAAGTTGGAGGGAGAACACATAAAGAAGACTATCTTTCATGTAAGCAAGAGATAAATTATTAAAATTCCAGGTTACAATTGAGATAAGTTAGTGCAACATAATTTTTATTAAAAAAACACTGTTTGAAGAAACTAGTTTATTAAAAGAAAAGTCACAATGTTAAATCAACAGTAGAGAATGTATAATCTATTAAGTGAAAATGGTTCAGAAAGCCAATATAAGATTGATAAAAGATGAAACTAACAGTTCTCTAGACTTGATTCAGTAATGAGAGAGAATTCACTTATTCAACCACTAGGAAAAAAGGAAGTCTTGAAATGAAATTAAAAAGTGAAAGACAATTGTCAAAGATGTGGAAATTCAAAGATGCTCTCCCATTATTTGTCCAAGAATGCTTCAGTGGTAGGCTTCTTGACAGATCTGGGAGGGGTGGGAAATTAGTGCCTTAATCACCTTAATGATTCTCTTGTATGAATGCAGAAGAGAGGGAGCCAAGATGGCAAAACAGCATGGAAATTTTTTTGTGTGTCTGGAGTCCATGAAAAATACAGCCAGTTCAACACTAAACCACCATGCACACCTAGAAAACTGATTTGGGGATTAATACTACAATCTGCACAACCTGAACTACAGAACTTGGCAGCTATGTGGCACAGAGATGTAAACTAGGGGAGAGTGAAGCCACAGAGGGCAGGGAGCTATTTTTGCTTGCAGAGAGAGGACAGAGACGTGGGGGGGGGGGGGGAGAATCTAATGGGAGTCCTCTGTGCTTCATGGATTTTGATGTCTGTGTCTTTCCCCAGGTTAGGAAAGTTTTCTGCTATGATTTGCACACAAAACACTTCTATTTCTTTTTCTCTCTCTTCATCTTCTGGGACTCCTATGATTCTGATGTTGTTCCTTTGTAATGAGTCTTTGATTTCTCTAATTCTTAAATCATGCTCTTTTACCTTAGTCTCTCTCTTTTTTTCGTGCTTCATTATTCTCCATAATATTCTTACTATCGTGATTCTAAATTCAACAAAACCCGACCATTAACAGGCATACCATAGTCAAATTCACAAAATACTAAGGCAAGAAAAGAATTATGAAAGCATCAGGGAAAAAAATAGTCCTTAACCTATAAGGGAAGACAGATCAGATCTGCAGCAGACCTATCCATAGAAACTTGGCAGGCCAGAAAGGAGTGACAGGACATAATCAATGTGCTGAATCAGAAAAAAAATATGCAGGCAAGAATTCTTTATCCAGCAAGACTGTCATTCAAAATAGAAGGAGAGATCAAAAGTCTCCCAGACAAACAAAAATTAAAGGAGTTCATGACCACTAAACCAGCCCTGCAAGAAATTTTAAGGGGGACTCTCTGAGGGAAGTCAAGATGAAATAAAGAAACAAATAAAAACCAAAAGCAACAAAGACTAGAAAGGACCAGAGCACACCTCCAGACACTTCAACTCTACAAGAAACATAATGGCAAGAAATTCATATCTTTCAGTACTCACTCTAAACATCAATGGACTAAATGCTTCAATCAAAAGACACAGGGTAACAGAATGGATCAGAAAACAAGATCCATTTATATGCTGTTAGCAAGAGACCCACTTTAGACCTAAAGACACCTTCAGATTGAAAGTAAGGGGATGGAGAACTATCTATCATGCTAATGGTCACCAAAAGAAAGCCAGAGCAACCATACTTATATTAGACAATCCAGACTTGAAAATAAAGACTGTAACAAGAGATGAAGAAGGGCATTATATCATAATTAAGGGGTCTATCCACCAAGAAAACATAACAATTGTATACATTTATGCTCCAAATGTGAGAGCACCCAAATATATAAATCAATTAATCACAAACCTGAAGAAACTCATTGATAATAATAGCATAATAGTAGGGGACTTCAACACCCCACTCACAGCAATGGACAGATCATCTAAACAGAAAATCAACAAGGAAACAGTGGGTTTGAATGACATATTGAACCAAGATGGGACATAACAGATATATTCAAAACATTTCATCCTAAAGTAGTGGAATATACATTCTTCTCCAATGCACATAGAATGTTCTCCAGAATAGATCACATACTGGGACACAAATCAGCGCTCAACAAGTATAAAATGATTGAGGTTATACTGTGCATATTTTCAGACCACAATACTATGAAACTTGAAATCAACCACAAGAAAAAATTTGGAAATGTAACAAATACTTGGAGACTAAAAGTATCCTACTAAAGAATGAATGGACTAACTAAGAAGTTAAAGAAATTAAAAAGTACATGGAAGCCAATGAAAATGATAACATCACAGCCTCAAATCTCTGGGACGCAGGAAAGGTGGTCATAAGAGGGAAGTATATAGCACTCTAGGCCTTCCTAAAGAAGGAAGAAAGGTCTCAGATACACAAGCTAACCTTACACCTTAAAGAGCTGGAAAAAGAACAGCAAATAATAACCCAAAATCTGAAGAAGTCAGGAAATAATGAAGATTAGAGCAAAAATCAATGGTATTGAAACAAACAACAACAACAACAACAAAACCCAGTAGAACAGATCAATGACATCAGAAGTGGTTCTTTAAAATAATTAACAAAACTGATAAACCACTATCCAGTTTGATCAAAAAGTAAAAAGGAAAGGACCAAAACAAATAAAATCCAGAATGAAAGAGGAGAGATCACAACCAACACAGCAGAAATAAAAACAATAATAAGAGAATATGTGAGCAATTATATGTCAATAAAATGGGCAACCTGGAAGAAATTGATAAATTCCTAGAAACATAAACTACCAAAACTGAAACAGGAAGAAATAGAAAATTTGAACAGACCCATAACCAGTAAAGATATCAAATTAGTAATCAAAAATCTCCCAAAAACACAAGAGTCCAGAGCCAAATGGCTTTCTAGAGGAATTCTACCAAACATTTAAGGCAGACTTAATACCTATTCTCTTGCAGCTGTTGCAACAAATAGAATGGAAGGAAAACTTCCAAACACTTTTTATGAAGCCAGCATTACCTTGTTTCCAAAGCCAGACAAAAACCCCAGTAAAAAGGAGAACTACAGACCAATTTCCCTGATGAACATGGATGCAAAAATCCTCAAGACATTAGACAGCCGGATCCAACAATACATTAAAAAAATTATTCACCACCACCAAGTGGGATTTACACCTGGGATGCAGGTATCTGCTTCAATATCTGCAAAAGAATCAGTATGATTCATCATATCAATAAAAGAAAGGGCAAGAACAATAAGATCCTCTCAATAGATGCAGAGAAAGCATTTGACAAAATACAGCATCCTTTCTTGATAAAAACCCTTAAGAAAGTAGGGATAGAAGGATCATACGTCAAGATCATAAAAGCTGTATATGAAAGACCCAATGCTAATATCATCCTCAATAGGAGAAACTGAGAGCTTTCCCCCTAAGGTCCAGAACAAAACAACAGGGATGTCCACTTTTGCCACTGTTATTCAACATAGTATTGGAAGTCTCAGCTTCAGAAATCAGACAACACAAAGGAATAAAAGGCATCCAAATTGGTCAGGAAGTGGTCAAACTTTCACTCTTAGCAACGACATGATACTCTATATGGAAAACCCAAAAGACTGCACCAAAAAGCTGTTAGAACTGTTCCAGGAATTCAGGAAAGTCGAAGGATACAAAATCCATGCACAGAAATCAGTTTCATTCCTATACACTAACAATGAAGCAAAAGAAAGAGAAATCAATGAATTGATCCCATTTATAATTCAACCAAAAACCATAAATTTCCTAGGAAAAAAACTAACCTATGAGGTGAAAAATCTATACACTGAAAACTATAGAAAGCTTATGAAAGAAATTGAAGAAGACACAAAAAAATGGAAGAATATTCCATGCTCCTGGGTAGGAAGAACAAATATTGTTAAAATGTCAATACTACCCAAAGCAATCTACATATTCAATGCAATTCCTATCAAAATAACACCAGCATTCTTCAGAGAGCTAGAACAAACAATCTTAAAATTTCTGGAATGGAACCAGAAAAGACTCTGAGTGGTCAAAGGAGAAAACCATTCTGAGGCATCTTAATCCCGGACTTCAAGTTGTATTACAAAGCTGGAATCATCAAGACAGTATGATACTAGCACAGAAACAGACACTCAGGTCAAAGGAACAGAATAAAGAACCCAGAAATGGACCCACAAACATATAGCCAACTAATATTAGAGAAAGCAGGGAATAATATTCAATGGAATAGACAGTCTCTTCAGCAAGTGGTGATGGGAAAACTGGACAGTGACATGCAGAAAAATGAACCTGGACCACTTTCTTACACCATACTCAAAAATAAACTCAAAATCGATGCAAGACCTGAATGTAAGACAGGAAGCCATCAAAATCATCAAGGAGAAAGCAGGCAAAAACCTCTTCGACCTTGGCTGCAGCAACTTCTTACTCAACATGTCTCCAGAGGCAAGGCAAATAAAAGCAAAAACGAACTATTGTGACCTCATCAAAATAAAAAGCTTCTGCACAGCGAAGGAAACAATCAGCAAAACTAAACAGCAACTGATGGAACGGGAGAAGATATTTGCAAACGACACATCAGATAAAAGGTTAGTATCCAAAATCTATAAAGAATGTATCAAACTCAATACCCAAAACACAAATAATCCAATGATGAAATGGGCAAAAGACATGGATAGACACTTCTCCAAAGACATCCAGATGGCCAACTAACACATGAAAAAATGCTCAACATCACTCATCATCAGGGAAATACAAATCAAAACCACAATGAGATACCACCTCACACCTGTCAGAATAGCTAACATTAACAACTCAGGCAACAACAGGTGTTGTCAAGGATGAGGAGAAACAGGAACTCTTTTGCACTGCTGGTGGTGGTGCAGCCACTCTGGAAAAGAGTATGGAGTTTCCTCAAAAAATTAAAAATAGAACTACCCTAGCCCCAGCAATTACACTACTAAGTATTTATCCAAGGGATACAGGTATGCTGTTTCAAAAGGGCACATGCACCCCAATGTTTATAGCAGCACTATCAACAATAGGCAAAGGATGGAAAGAGCCCAAATATCCATCGATGGATGAATGGATTAAAAAGATGTGGTGTATACACACACGTACACACACACAGTGGAATATTACTTGGCAATCAAAAGGAATGAAATCTTGCCATTTGCAACTATGTGGACAGAACTAGAGGGTAGTATGCTAAACGAAATTAGTCACCAGAAAAAAAAAATGATTTCTGTCATATGAGGACTTTAAGACCCTGAACAGATGAACATAAGGGAAGGGCAGCAAAAATAATATAAAAATAGGGAGGGGGCAAAACATAAGAGATTGTTAAATACGGAGAACAAAGAGAGGGTTGCTGAAGAGGCTGTGTGAAGGGGGATGGACTAAATGGGTAAGCATCATTAAGGAATCTACTCCTGAAATCATTGTTACACTATATGCTAACTAACTTGGATATAAATTAAAAAAAAACTAAATATAGAATAAAATAAAATATAATAAAATAAGAATTCAGGGGCGATTGTCTATTGAAAACTGTAGGCTGCCCATCCTCAGCTTTTCTAGGAGGAAAAACTCAAACATCAGTCTCATGCAGGTATGAATCAGGTGTCAGAGTTTGAACCTCTATGTAAGTAAAGTCACCTAAATCCCACCTGGCCACACTCTTCTTATATCATGATCCCAGAGTAACAGTTTTCTACATAGATACTTATTTATTTCTGTGACTCAGTATCACAGTAACTACAATAATGTTTTCCTAAAAATTGAAAAATTCAAAAGGTCATCATACTGAGAGTTATCCACTTAAGGAAAATATTTGATAATCTCAATGAAAGAGAACAATGGCAGGTATAGAGATGGAATAGAATAGGGTCTATATGACATGATGTATTTTTCCAAGAAACATAACACCATTTCCCTTTCTTCCAGGTTTTTCTCAACACTGGAAAAAAAGGGAGGAAAAACAAAGCATATCTCTTATACTATCCCATTTTCCCCCATGAGAAGTGAATTAGACCACTGCTGTGACCTCCATTTCATACATACAGAATGCTAGTAAATGGTAGAAGTGGAGTTGAAACCCAGGTGGTTCTACTTGTAGTCCAATCAACTAAGATGTTGTTAAACTCATGAGACACAGAGAAATCTTGTGGTTAAAGCAATGACTTTGAGGCTGGACTGCATAATTCATAATCCCTATCAGCCAGTTCCAGCTACATAATTTGGCAAATTTCTAAACCGCTCTTTGTTTCTTGTTTTGTCGTCTGTAAATGGGAATAATAATTCTGATACCATAAGGATTTTTATGAGGATTACTCTGAGTCATCATTTATAAAAACAAAGAAGAGCGTCTGTTGCATAGCTGGTTCTGTATGTTTGTTAAGTAATTTGTCATCTTTTTAGCTGCATGAGTGATATCTGCATATGTTGAAAAGCAAAACTGAAAATGCTTGTTCTACTTACTTCACTAGCTGTAGTGTGTGTACTAAATTCTATTTGATATTTTTTTCTTTTCTTGATCAGCTGCCATATGTTTCCACATGCAAATATACAGGAGGTCTTTTGTAATCTGTCATGAGTCTCAGGCACAATTTAAAGTAGGCACCATTTTTCTGGAAACCCTGGACACTATAAATACGCAATAGTCAAGAAATGTTTTATAGCATGATCACACTGTTCATCCTCTTTTGGCTATTCCTATTTTTTAAGTTCTGTAGTTGATGGATTATGCATGGATAATGGAACACAATATTAACAATATCCATTGTCCCCATGTCTTTGATGTTGAAATATCCCTTAAGAGTACTAAGTTTGTGAATCATGTTTAAGTACCAATATAATGTCTCATTCATCAGATGTCTTGATGTCCTTTCCTATTCCATATTTGTTAGGGACTTCTTTATCATTCATTATTACTCCATCATTCTACTTTCTTCTTCATTTAGAAAAGCATCCCATATGATATCACTCTCATTGGGTTATTCTATGTACTTGAGATGATATAAATAATGGACAAAAGCTGACGAATGCATATTCAAATTAATAAATAATATTGTCAAACTACATTCCTGGTTATAATTATGATCCTCCTCAATGATAAATAAATCTCTTCTGTTTTCAAACTAGGTTATTCCCTATTTTTTCTTAGCTATAGCCCATTAACCCCTTCCTCCATGATCTTTCAAACTCCTTTAAGGGGAAAAAATAAATTAGTGACTTCAGGTAAGGTTTCACCATGATCATTATCTAACATATGATTGCTGTTGTCAAGAACCATGTCTATTTCAGAGGAGTGGTTACCTTACAATATTAAGTCAGCAAAACATCCTAGTTCATTAGTTCCAGCCAAAAGAAAGACTTGGTTCATTAGTCTGAGGAATTAACTCATCCATCATACACAGTAACAGAAAAACTGGACCTCAATTATTATTCTTTCTTATACAAATAATCATTTTCCCTCTAATGCTCTCTATCCTATATTGATAACGAATTATTGTTTTATACCATCTTGCAGTTGATTCATGAAAAGCTTCTATTTGTTATAATAACTTGAGCCTTGATTAATATTTTACATACAATTTTTCTCCACTTTTTGTTATACACCAAATATTTTGCATTGAAACTTAACCGAACATTCTTAAAGGATGGGTTTAATTCCATGTGAAGTTCAACAATCTTCTTAAGCCTCACTTACTCTGCTATAAAACGTGATAAAAATAATTTAGATATCACAGTTAGTTGTAAAAGAGTGATATAATATTCCTCGCATAATATCTGCATAGAGTAAATGCTCAAAACATTAAATATTGACTAAAATATTAAATAATCATAAATTTATCTCAAAATACTCGAAGTATGTGCTTACTATAGAGAAATGATAAATACAAAAAGCAGCAAATGAAGAATATTTATCTATGGTTTCCTTAAAGATAAAAATAACATTTTTAATGTTTCAATCTTAGGCTTATTTGAGGGAAGCTATGTATATGCTTAGCTATGTATATTTTTACTGTATACATGTCTATGTATGCATATACCTAGCTACAGTTATAACTATATGTGTATATAGTTATTTAAATTAAGATCATACAGTATTAACAAAATTATAAATATGTATTTGATCAAACATTACACCATGAAAATTTACCTTGTATCTAAATATTATTGAAAAATATAATTTAGATACCTGCACATTATTCCTATGATATGGATGTATCAGAATTTATTAATTCAATGTCCTATTACGATATGTATTTTATTTCCATTATTAACTATTACAAGTAACCCTTCATTGGAATAATTTGTTATAAGTTACTTGTAAATTGCCTTTTATTCCTTAAATTCTTTTCCTGAATGTAAATGGATAATTTTTTAAATTAATTTTTCTGAAGAGGGGGTTTATGGTGATTATAATAATAGATATTTTTTCAGAGTAAAAATGGATTTTGAGAGGTCATTTATTGCAAAGCTATGATTTTTATAGTTAACTATAACTATAGTTATAGTTAAGAAGTCTGATCATCAGACTTCTAAGAGGCTTGCTCAGGGTTACACTAATAGCAAGTACATAATTCATGTAAAAGTCTGGCCTGTTGACCAGGAGGACAGTCCCTGATCTGGCCCCTGCACAACATTCTTCAAGAATATTTCAGAGTTATTTAAGTGAATATATATGGCCTTTATACTTTACTAAATTTGACCTTAGATAAAATCTTTTGTTTAACTTTTAATTCAGGAAGATAGATTTTTCACTTCTGCAGTCTCATGTAACATTGAGATTTTCCTATTTTAAATCAGCCTGCCTTAGAGGTCTGCTTTCCAATTCATTCTGACGACTTGGTTACACATGATTTATCTTCCTGCTATGATAATTTCCCCCTTTAAAGATAAGTATCATTATCCAGAAGTAAAGAATGTCCAATTATCACTATGGATCATGCCAATGTAAGCAGATAGATTAAAGTTTGGCTTATTACATCATTTTATAGCTATTATTTTACATTTCTAGTGAGCTTCAGGGTAAAGGTCAGTGAAAAATCTGACTGATACTTCATTTTCCCCCAGTTCTAGCAATGTGCCTTAAACACTGGAGGAAAACAAGAAACATTTGTTAAATGAAATTATATTAATTTTTGAGGAGGATTTTATTTATAACCAAATTCAAAGCAAAATTAAAACACAAATCAAGTGTTTTTATATTCTAATTCATTTTAAAAATCATACTAAAATGACAATTAAATTAAAAATAAAAACAATTTTTATGACTTTTGTTTGCAAAATTTCAAGATCTATGCCCAATTTGTTCATAAAATACCATTTTTCAGGGTGCAAAAATTAAAATTTAGACACAAGTGTATAGTTTGTTTTTCCATTTGAAGAAACTTTGACTTTAATGCTTATGAAGATTACATATTTTCAATATGCAAGCTTTTTCAAAAAGAAAATGCTTCAACAAAATATTGAACCAACAAAAGTTGAAGCAACTTTTTAAAAAGTATATGTATTAATTAATATCATTATATTTCCAGGTATTGGTTTTTCAATATATCCAATTTTAGGTTCTTTTCTTTTTAATTTTCTCATGTCTCCATCTTCTTCTTGACATTGGATCCTCTCTCACTTTTGATCTACAGTTGTTTTCATGCCAATCTTAATAATTTCACAAAGGGAATATTGAAATAAAATTTGAAAAAACATTTCATTTTAATGTATTCAGTGAAATAGTATCTTTATTTCCAGTGGCAAAAAACAAAGCTGTTTTTTTTCCTTCCTTTTGAGTTATGAAATTATTTTCTGGACTGATTGTTTTGAAGTCATAGGAGTAAAGATGTACCATGATATCATAAATAGCCTTTAGAGAGACAACAATCATTAAACCCCCAATATTTAACAAGAACGAAATGTTTTCAGATACAGCTGCTATACAAAATTATCTAATCTTCATATTAAAAGTATTTATTTTTCAGTGATTTCATTAACATTTTTGAAACATAATAACTTTTTCTTTTTCATTTTTTCCTAGGCTCTGAATATAAACAACATGTTTTAAAAGAAAATCCAGGGGCACCTGAGTGGCTCAGTCAGTTAGGCGTCCGACTTCACCTCAGGTCATGATCTCACGATTCGTGGGTTTGAGCCCTGCGTAGGGCTCTGTGCTGACAGCTAGCTCAGAGCGTGGCGCCTGTTTCAGATTCTGTATCTCCCTCTCTCTGACCCTCCCCTGTTCATGCTTTCTCTCTCTCTCTCAGAAATAAATAAAACATTAAAAAAATTTTTAAAAAAGAAAACCCAAAAGATTCTATCTACCTCATATTTAAAAGATAATATAATTTGCACTAAGTAGAAAAAATAATTGAATTTTATATATTTAATATAACAAGAATTATGGGTACATTTATAGAAATCTGATGGAAATTTCAAATATATTTATAAAGCTGATATAGGAAATATAACCATTAAGGCTTGGAATAAACTGTGCTAATCTGAAATGGACTGTGGTTTATAGCTTTACAACTTTCCTCTTTTAAAATTGATTGAAGGTCATCTAAGGCAATTTAATTTCCCTGAGAATTAAAATTCTGGATGTGGTATTTGTCAAGAAGCTCAAACCTTCTAGAGTTTTCTATCAAATCAAAAGGGCATTACTGCTATTCTTTGTTTAAGGAAAGCATACCTCCTCAGATTTTTATTGTTTTCAAGGCTATCTTGTTGATTTTATTGTCATAAAGTACTCTGATACATGGGCTCTGAGATCCATACATTAATAAATAATAGTGCTTGTCTAACCACAGGCGCCAAGGCTTCTCTGCAGCATTTGTTTCTTACAGTATATTCAGCACCCTCCTTCCATTATTGCGGGATGCTATTTTAATTAAGTGGCAAATACTAAGAGGCAGATGATTTTCCAGGGTGATGACAAGGTCCCCTATCTATCAGCATTTTATTCTAGAATTTCAAAGTGATAACCATTTGGATCTGTATAGTAAAAAAGAAAGAACTGATGTGATTACAAAAAACAGGTGCTGACTGCTCTCAATTGCAACTGTGACAGTAATAAGACAGACTAAATGCATCCCCTTTCACAGCCACAACTTAATGAACAAACTTTTACATTATATTTATCAACAAAATAAGAAGATATTTGGTTCATGCTTAGATATAAAATGTGACTATCATGTCAAAGTCCTTTGGAGTGGTTAGTTACATTATTATTGAAATAACTGCACCGAACTTTAACATAAGTCAAAATCTAATAATTTTCTTTTCAAAATCCTGATAGGAACAGAGATATTCTTGGGCATTAGCCATTGCTAATTTAAGTTCTAATGTAAATGCACTTGATTGATCTTGGCAAAAATACCTGGAAAATTATAGGGCATCATTTTCAATCAAAATAAATCACCAATAAAACAATATATTATGTTATGAAAAACATGAACATGAAAACACGTATTTTCCAGCTTTCAGTTAGGCCAGTATTACATGGAACATAAAAAATGTGAATAATCTATTCATAATCAAATGTTAAGCATAACACAAGAAAATATCTGTCTTACATGGTTATGCCAAAGAAGAAAATACCCATATTTCATTAGAGTAAGTGAGGTGATCAATACAAAATCTTTCTCAATTATGAAATAAAATTAGAGCTTTCTTCAAGATTTAGTCAAACAACACTTAGCCAAACAAAGCATCAAAATACTCATAGCTTGCCACTGATTTAAAGGAACAGTTAGTCTCTGTAGTTATTTAATGCCTAAGGAATGACTTAGTTGATATCTCAATAATTATTCCAGTTCAGGGATACTTATTTCTAATTACGTTTTCTCATCTGCTTTTAGAATAGACTGCCACTAAGCTCATTGCTAAATTTTATTATTTTTTAATCTTAGTAAGATATGTATTGGAACGAAGGAATCTAGGGGCACCTGGGTGGCTCAGTCGGTTAAGCGACCGACTTTGGCTCAGGTCATGATCTCACGGTCCATGGGTTCAAGCCCCACATCGGGCTTTGTGCTGACAGCTCAGAGCCTGAAGCCAGTTTCAAATTCTGAGTCTCCCTCTCTCTCTGCCCCTCCCTGGCTCATGCTCTGTCTCAAAAATAAACATTAAAAAAAGAAATTTAAGAAATCTGTTGGAGCATTATAGACAATTTTTAGATAAGCATATGAACCATGAATCGAATCCAACATTAATATACAGTATAAGGCAATAAAGAATCTGAGAACTAATTCATTAGCACATATGGCTTAAAAATCACAAAATAAAATACAACTGTGCTAATTTTGGACATATAATCTATAAAATCATAAAACTGCAAATATCATTATAGTAGAAATTCCTTGGTAGCAAACCAACTTCAACTAAATGTATTCATTAATATAAAAACATTAGTTAAAATTACCTTTTGTTTATAGTTATTATTCAACAGGCCGTATTTTATCTGATACAAAAATAAGAAGTTTTAATTGTCTCATTGGCATAATTGTAAACATTTACAATAGCAATTTTGTATGTATACCTCAGTGTTATCCTGGGGAATCTTTCCATATCAGTATGTAGGTAGCTTTATGCTATTTTGTTTTGTACAAGATAAATATTTTATATAAATTATGCCCTACTGGTGGGATTAATGGAAATGATGGAAATAATGGACTGCTATTTCCAATACTCTGGTTATTATTTATTATTATAAATAATTCTGTAACAAATGGTCTTGAATGCTACTTTATAAACTTGCAGATATATATGGACAATAAATTCCTAGAAGTCAGATTATTGGGTTGAGTGGAGAAATAAATGCCTTTTTAATTTTGACACATTTTTTCAAAATATACTGCATAGGCATTGTAGCATATTTATACTCACCCCCAAAATTAGTGAAGACTATCCCTACAATCTTACCAATAAGTATATTGTTATAGTTTGTATTTCTCAATGTAGTTTAATTTATAATTATCTGATTATAAATGAGAGTCTATTTTATATTTTTAAACCATTTCTTTTTCTTTTTCTCTGTAATTTCCATTAATGTCCATGTATATCCTTTCCTTTTTTTTTTTTTAATTTTGAGTTTATCTTATTAGTTTTTTGGAGTCCTGTGTATATTAAGACATCAGTCCTTTCATCTGTGAAGAGCTGCCAATGTTTTTCCAATATAGCATTTATCTTCTCATTTGCTTATATAAATTTGTCTTTTAGATTTTTAATGTAGTAACCTTTATCAGTCTTTAATTTATGACCTCCAGATTGTGTGTTGTACTTTAAAAATGTTTTCACTGTGCCAGTTTTTTTCCTTCCTAAAATATGTACCTATATTTACTTCTGCTACTTTCATTATTTTGTATTTTTAATTTAAGTTTTGATCTATTTGGAGTTTATACTGATGTACGATATGGTAAGGAATGAGATAAAATTAATCTTTTCCACATGCCTAAATAAACTTACTCAGAAAGTCTAATTTTACCATATGACTTGAGATAGACCATTACTTCAATAATGAAACACTATGTACAATTGAGTCCATTTCTGGAATTATATTTTGTTCACTTCTGTATATGCGCCAATTTCAAATTTTAATTATGGAAGAATTATAACACTTTTAGGAAAGGCTATTCCACTCCCTTTACTCTTCCTTTTCAAAATTTTCTGAATATTCTTAATTCTTTATTTTACGATTTATAGATTAGAAACTATTTTTATTTAGGAATAAAAAAATGATGTTTATTTCTTTTCAGTCACAGATTTAGCATATTGGTGTGGTTAAGGGCACAGATTAAGAGTTAAGTACTTTTGCATATCTGTAAATAGTGATATCCTATCTAGGGATTATTTGGAAGATTACACATATCAATATATGTTAAGATCATAGAAGTACACCTAAAACATTAATACAGTTAATAAATTTCATTATTATTCATATTATATTATTTATCTTTCCATTTACAGAGTCCACTTTTGATCAAGAGACTTATTTTTTAATTTTTTTGTTTAATGTTTTATTTATTTCTGAGAGAGAGACAGCATGAGCAGGGGAGGGTCAGAGAGAGAGGGAGACACAGAATCTGAAACAGGCTCCAGGCTCTGAGCTAGCTGTCAGCACAGACCCCGACATGGGGCTTGAACCCACGAACTGTGAGATCATGACCTGGGCTGAAGTCGGATGCTTAACCAACTGAGCCACCCAGGTGCCCCCCAAGAGACTTTTTTAAATGTTTTATCTATCTGAACATTTTAAATTTATTTTTAGTCTTTTTCTTTTTTTGATGCAATCAAAACTAAATATACAAGATTGTTTCAAGTCTTGCAATAAATAATAGTGTATGCATTCTTACTGCAGTATAATAGTCCTTGTATATGGTATACTATACTTCATTTACCTAATCTGGTCTTGACTGCCATTTGGATTATGTCCTGGGTTCTGTTACTGCTAACTATACTCATATAGACATTCTTTTACTTATGTTGCACATACACAAGAATATGTATAATGTATATCTATCTAGGAGTGAGTTTGATGGATTTGTGGAGTGCACATTTCAAAAGCATAATTCCACATGACTTTCCAAATGGTTGCATCAATAAATAGTCTCAGCACAGTAGCATTTGCTAATTTGCTTTGCTCCATATTGTTGGAACTGGGTAAAACTGTTGTTTGAACTTTAAGTTTTTAAATTTTAATGAAATGGTATTATATTTCAATTTGTAGTTCTGTATTATTAAAATGATGTTTGGACATCTTTTAATATTTCATTGGCCATTCATCTTTCCTCTTTTTTGGAATGACTATCAATTTCCTTTGCCCATTTCATTATTAGGTAGCTTAACTTTTTACAGAATTTTGAGAGCTCTTTGTATAATTAAGATATAAATCCTGAGTTACGTATATTACAAACATTTTCTCAATTTTTCTTGCCTTTTCACTTTTCAGTGATCCATTTTTATAGGTATAACCTCTTTATGTTAATATAAATAAATTAATTTTTATTATATGACTTTCTATTTTTGTTATCATAAATATACCCATATTTTGAGGTCAGAAACAGATGAATTCATATCAATAATAACAAAAATTCAAATGAATTATTCCTTTCGCTCTTGGCATGATTGTGAGCTTTACTAAAGTTAAGTACCTTTTGTTTAAAAATATAAATAAAGGTTTGGAAAGACGTATACCCTTATAATAATCCCAGAACTTAATTTTATTAAATCTCCATCCTTAACCATTCAGCATATAGTCAACATGGCTATAGCTATCCCATTTGTGCAAGGACATCAGCAATCCTTATGGTATATGATCCCACCTTCAGGAGATCATACCTCAACTGTCAACCAGTGTTTCTTTGGAAGTTTTAGGAGTGATGTGGAAAATTATCCATTTGCTTCCAGAAGCCTTAAAATAGATGTAAATAGTACATTAATTAAATTAATTCCAAAGTCCCTCTGATTCTTTGCAAATATCCAGCCACATAGCTCAGAGCCCTGGTTCTGCACTTACAACCACATGTGTGTATACATTATATATATAATCTATAGTATATATCTTCTAATAATACAACTTCAACCTAGATATTTCCAGTTAGAATATAAGCCCCTTTGATGCAAGTACACACACACAGACAAACCACCACTACCACCACCACCAACAGAAAATTAAAATCTGAAATAAAAATCCCTCTTCTGTTGGGTTAAAGGTTAAGACTAATTAAATTTATATCAAAATTCTTTTATTATTCTCCCTTTAGCCAGGTAAATGCTTGAGTCCCAAGCAAAGCTATGACTCTTTCTGTAGCTGCAACCTTAAATTTGTGAGGTCAAGCATAATTATTTCAAGACTTTATAATATGAATTATTTTATCCCTATTGCTCCTATATTTCTCACAATTTTTAGCAAAAATTTCAGTCAAGTTAAACAGGAATACAGAAAAAGACACACAAACATATATAAACATTTTTTCATGACATTAACATATTATATAATCAGTACCTAGCCAGAATAAGAAAACGAGACCTCACTCACACTATAAAGCCACATCATGTCCTTCCTGATCATGATATCCTCCCCTCACACCCCAGAGAACCACCATATTGATATTTAAAACCATAGTTTAGATTTGCCTATTTTTGAAACTCATGTAAGTGGAATCATTGAGTATGTTCTTTTGTGTTTGGTTTCATTCTCAAAGTATGTCCTTTCATCTGTATTGAAACAGTACTTGCTCACTGATTTTTATTGCCAGAGATAATTTCATAATATAAACAAACTATAATTTATTGATCCATTATCCAGTTGGTAGACATTTTCCTATAGTTAGAGATATTTTTAATAAAAACTAAATCTACTTGCATATATCTTTTGGTGATTACATGTTCACATTTCAGTTTAGTATATATGTAAGACTCTAATTATCTGATCACAGAGTATGTTTTATGTTCAGCTATAATACATACCACCAAGAATTTCCCTAACTGTCCATACCACATTTCACTATACATGCAGTGAATGAGAGTCTCAGTTGTTCCATTTTTTTTCCAAAACTTAGTATAACCTGTCCTTTTAATTTTCGTCATTCTGATTGAGGTGTGAAGATATTATATTATGGCTATAACTTATTTATTTGATAGATAGAAAAGTTAAGTATCTTTTCACATGTTAAGTGGCCACTAGATCCATCCTGTGTGAAGTTCAAGACTTCTGTCTTTTTCCCATGAGTTGTCTGCCATTTTCTTATTTACTTACAGAAGTTTTTAAATGTATTCTGATACAATTCCACTGTGGTACATTGCCGTTATAATATCTGAAATTTTGATTTGCTTTCTCAGCACCCTAAAGTTTTTTCTCAAATAGAATTTCTTCAACTCATAGTCCAATTAACTTTTTATAGTCAGAATTTTCTGTCCTTTTAAGAAATATTTGTCTACCAAAAGCTCATGAAAATATAGAGAAATTTTTCAACATTTTTCTCTAAA
This sequence comes from Hyaena hyaena, assembly GCF_003009895.1. Classification (NCBI taxonomy): domain Eukaryota; kingdom Metazoa; phylum Chordata; class Mammalia; order Carnivora; family Hyaenidae; genus Hyaena; species Hyaena hyaena. Next base: position 103,195 of record NW_024081290.1, on the reverse strand, counting down.
AGATTTATAGATTTACCTTTCTTGTTTAAATTTTTTAATCCATATGAAATTGTTCCTTTGAAGAATAAAAGTGAGATCAATCCATATTCATTCATCCCCCCTCAGATTCATGTCTATTTGTTTCAGTGCCATGATATACATATGACTATATTCCACTGTTCCATTAGACTTGATTTCTTATCTTAAGCTACAGGTGGCAAGTATTTCTGTGGAAATACAGATTATTTACTTGTCTTCTTTGCAGTTCTTCATTTTCCTAGAATTCTCAAATTTTTGCTTCCTTGTTCTTGGTTGATTTAAGAGTTCTAGATACTTTAACACACACATGCGCAGTTGTACACACACACTTCGTATATATGAATAATAAATTATTAATTATATGTATCATTTTAAAATTCTATTCTACATTGAAAGTTGTGTAGTAAAAGCAGCAGACATAAAGACTTGGCAAATAACCTTGCCAGAATTCAGTACATCTCTGCAGAGCAATCCCAGTACCAAAGTTCCCTATGGGTTTGGCTGAGGCTTTTGGGACTTTTTCATCTGTTCAGTCATGTTTCCTTTAGTTTCTCACAGTTATTGTTTCAGAGCCTGATTTTTAGTGAATGTGGTCTGTGATATAGATAAGGTACACACAGACACACAGACACAGACACACGCACACACAAGCGTTGCATTTGTACTTTTGTGTTCATCTGTTTTTCCTTAGCAACTTTATTGTACCTAGAACTTCCTATCTCTATGTCTTGCTTTGTTTGCATAGAGTAGAAAAAATTAGTAAGGTACCCCAAATACTCAGAAATCAGGTCATTAGTCCTACATTTGCCATTTCAGAAAACAAATCAAGCCTTGGCTTCTAGAAAAGTTGCTCCATAAAGATTTTATTTGAAAGGTTCAATGCTTGGTAATGGAGTGGTGGTGGTTCTGGTCATCAGGGCCTATATGAAGTGCCTTTGTTTCCTATTCAACCTACTCAATGAAATGTGAGACGTGAACTCTGCCTATCACAGTCAATGAGAATTTTAAGCTAAAAATACACTAGTGCTATTAGTACATGTGACACAAGCAATCTTTAGCATGGCAAATACCATTCTGCTCAATTAACATAAAAAGATACGATATTATCTCTGCCAAGCTTATTATCCAGACATAGCTGCACCTGTGTTGTTCCATATCAACGTTCTACAGAAGTCTCCTTTATTTGGCTAAGATGGCCACTATGAGCCACACATTTTCTGGGGCCAAGGTGACTGGTATATATGCTTATTCTGCAAAGGCCTATAGGTAGCTGTTGAGAAAAATAGCTTCTTTATCTTTTCTGAGATGCTAGGTTTTACTTACGTGAGATCTTCAACTTTTTTCTTTTAAGTTCAGCACTTAAAATCTGTTGCATATAGTTGTCTGAAACAACTACTAGGCTATGGCCAAATATGCCATAAAATGCAGTGATCTGCCATATTGAAAATGCTGCTTGTTTGGCATTTAATGACTAATGCCACATGTCCAGATTCTAACAATTAAAACCAAACAGCATAATTTAAGCAAGCCTCATGAATATAAAATATTGCCAAAAGCCAACTGTTTAAAGGGTAAAGCCATATGCTGTCTGCTCCAAAAGAGTCCTTATGTTTTTCACCTCCAAATAGCTATCCTTTCTAACACTGTTCTGATTGTAATTTACCCCCCAAGAGCCTGCCCTTGTAACAGTATGAAATAAAGAGCAGAATGTATGCTACCAATGGCTGATTTATTCAGAAGAGGTAGAGGAAGGAGACAAAAAAGTTAGATACATCCATTGCTTCCCTCAAAACTTAACAATTAGATATGTCACTCTAGATTACTGTACTATAAATTATTGGATTCTATTTGATTTCACAACTATTCTAACCTCATAAAAATACATCTATATTGTCTGGAAGATTCTGTGGAAAATAATTCTCTGTTGAAAATTTGGTTTATACTGTCTGTAAAATTATTTGAAACTAGTATTTTGTATGTTTGTTTAACATGTGTAAAAGGGATAATACCTGAAAAAGTATTTCCTTCATTTTGGGCATGTGTTCTCTATGTTAATTTCTCATCTTCTCTCACTTTAATGATTTTTTTCTTAACGTGTTGTTTACTGAGAGAGGTAAACTAACACCTATTATGATTATTATTTATTGAATTTTCATTAAAAATCTCTAATTTTGGATTTCTGCATTTTGATGCTATCCTATTGGGTATAGATAAATTTAATAATTTACATTGATGCTATCCTATTGGGTATAGATAAATTTAATAATTTACATTTTCTTCTTAAGTTTAAGTGTTTATCTTTATATCATTACAATTTTTACTTAGAGAAAGTGTTTTAGTCTTTGTATCTACTTTGTCAATTTAGAATAATATATTCAGAACAGCTTTCAGTTAGCTAGTATTATCCAGTTATCTCTGTTTTAAAATCCTTTAATACAAAACTTTCAGTGTTCCTAGATTTTAGATGTGTCTCTGGCAATTAGCAAAAGACTAGAGGTTAAAAAAATCCACTCTCAAAATATTTGTTTACTTATCAGCTATTCTCTCTCTTTCAAGGTGCCTGTCATTACTCATAAATTTAAATTTGTTGCCTATATCTTATTTGTCTCTCCCTTTGTTTCATATTTTCTATTTCACTTATTTTTTTTATTCCCACCATATTAGGATTTGATGGAGCACAGTTTTGTAATTCACAGATTTCTACCAATCTTCAAGTCATATATTCTACTTATTTTCTAATAATGAGTATTTAAAATTTAATATATATGTTTATGCTAATAATCTAAAATAAATCAGTACTTACTCTGAACAAGAGATTCACAGGAAAAAAAAAAAAAAAGGCCAATTCCAGATTTGGTACAGAAAGGTGAAAGATAATCCTGAAATTTCTAGGCATACCACAAAGAAAGTCATACCACAAAGTACTCTAAGATACCAAACTTAGAGTACTAAATTTTATCAGAAGGATAGAGGAAACAAAGTGAGGCATTCTTCCCTTTGAGCAAAGATCAGACAGTCTGATCATCAACAAGAATTGCACTTGAAATGAAATTAACAACATGAAATGTGTGTTAATGCCTGGGTTTATAATGACACTAAAAGAAAACAGGCAGGGTAGGAAGATACTAAATGTTTAACTCTTTATTTTGAAATCTGATCCTAGTTTTTCTGCCTCTCCTATAATAAGAGTACCTCAAAGTAACCAAAGAGCTGATTACACCAGATAGTTTCTCTTTTTATAAAGTAATTTTGTATGTAAAAAAGAACTTTAAAATAAGAATATAATAATTTTTCAGTCCCTTGTTAAAGGATGGTTCTAAACAATAATATTAAGCGTTTGCTAATATCACACAAATGAGACAGTAAATTGAAATCAGAACAACACTTTGAAATGACCTTGTCAATTACTAAAGTCTTGAGGTCCTTCTACCAATGTACAGAAATTACATAAGACAGAGAAACCTGCTAGGTGTGTTAAATGACAGGTTGGGGTATTGTTAGCAAAATTCAGTTCTCAGAAATTTTATCAAACAGATACCCCATTCTATCAGTAAGTAACCTGTAACATGCATACACCCCCCCCCCCCACCACAGTTTAAACCTACAATTTAAAAATGTACTAGATATAAAAACCTGTTTGGATTAATCAGGGAAACTTGGCCATGTATTGACTATTTACTGATAATTAATCTATTTTTAAACTTTATAATAATGGTATATTTTAAAGAATTCTTATATATATTTTGTATTAAATGACCTAGATCCTAGATTCATTTCAAATTAATCTAACAGAGGATTTCTAATATGAGATAACAAATCAGACAAGAATAGCCATGCTTTGATAACTGCTAAAAGTAAATGATAGATGCATATATGAGGTTGTTACAATATTTTTCCATTTTGGAATATGTATGAGGTTGTTATAATAAAAAGCCTTTTATTTTTAAAGATCAATCTTGGAGTCCCTGGGTGGCTCAGCTGGTTGAATGTCCAACTTCAGCTCAAGTCATGATCTCGCCATTCAGAGGTTCAAGCTCCACAATGTGCTCTGTGATGTCAGCTCAGAGCCTGGAACCTGCTTCAGATTCTGTGTCTCCCTCTCTCTCTGTCCCTCCCTTTCTCATGCTCTGTCTCTCTCTCTCAAAAATAGATAAACATCAAAAAATTTTTTTGAAGATTAATCCTTATGTGTACTGTTTTTTTCTTTGTTCATACAGTGGAAATTTCTTTGGACAGAGTTTATTAATAGCCAATTAGCTCAGTTTTTCTTTGTCTGAAATTTCTTTATCCTTAAACTAAAGGTAATTTTGCTTTCTTTGGTAACAATATTTGGAAAGGAGAAATGAGAGGGCAATTATCTGCCTACCTATTTATCATCTTTATTGTGCACTGAATAAAGTTCATTTCTGAGGGTTAATTTCTCCCAGCCTTCTGGGTTGTATCATCTGGTAGCTACTAACTACTCAAGATCCTTACTCTAAATTGTGTCATATACTCAAGTCAGAAGTAGAGTAGTTAATTGTTTACTGTTTATCTCCTCCACTAGAATGTAAGTTGTATGACTAGGAAATTTTTTTTTCCTTCCTCTAAAACATATCCCTACCAATTAAAACAGAGCTTGCCATATTGTGAACTACTACTACTACTACTACTACTACTACTATTAATAATAATAATGAACCTAAAAATGAATGCATAAACTTTGTTATATGAGAAAATTTCACCCAAAGCCAGTTATAGAAATCTCTTTAGTGACAGCAGTATCAAAATCATGTTTTTATTATTTCCTGTGTAACTGAAGAAATACAGGGGAAACAAACACCCAAGGCTATTTCTAATTAAACATTAGTGTCTGAGATCAACAATATAGCTAATAATATCATTCATGATTTTCTAGTACTTGAGTTATTTCTTTTTAAAATTTTTAAAATTTATTTCTGAGAGAGAGAGAGAGACAGTGTGAGCATGGGACGGTCAGAGAGAGACGACACAATCTGAAACAGGCTCCAGGCTCTGAGCTAGTTGTCAGCACGGAGCCCAACGCGTGGCTCAAACCCACGAACTGTGAGATCATGACTTGAGCCAAAGTCGGACGCTTAACCAACTGAGCCACCCAGGTGCCCCTTGAGTTATTTTCTTTAAAACAAGTAAGAAACTGTATAGTTATTTTAAAATTTTTTAAATTAGAAAGAGTTATACGATCTATGCCAGACATTCTGGATGAAATACCACTGCAAATTCATGCCTGACTGACTGAAGAATGCCATTTTCTCGGCATCACTATGATTCGTGGACCATGGAAAATTAACAAAAATAGCTTTGGAGAGGACCACAAAGGAATTTTATCTTTATCATAAGTTTGATAGGAATATTTAAGTCCCAGACATGTGGTAATATGTTTTTTGGGGGGGTGAGGAAACTCAGTTAACGTTTTATGATTTCCATAAACAGAAATGCTTGGAATACTTTTAGAGAAAATGAATTTCTGGCAATGTATCAGAGTTTTAAACTCTGGCAACTGAGATTGGTTTCCTTTACATTACTTGAAATACATTTCCCCAAAATTATTAGTATTTTGATAATTTCTTTTGAGGCCACTGAAAAAAAGAGGAGGGCAAAAATGACAAGGAGTTCTTGTCCAAAAAAAAAAAAAAAAAAAAAAGGAAAGAAACACAGAAACCCAAGAAAAGATTGTTGGGAAATAATACTACATTGTTTCTAAGAATAGAAATTAAAAGCTTTTTGACACCATATCTTTATAATTATTCACTATAATTAAAGTGAATTCACTATAATTTTGAAAGTAATCATTGAATAAGTGACGGATGTACCGTCAATTGTAAACAACCTAAAAACCCCATCAACCACGCTGCAGTCAATTAAACTGTTGTGCATAAATGCAGCAAGACTTTCCAATGCTTTATTCTCAGACTATTCATGAGCGTAATAGACCGTGCTATTTCAATGCAAAATGCAGTCAGCTCTTTATTATCCTCACTAATGGTGCAGATAATCCAAAGTGTTAGATAATCCCCAAACCATTTATTGTGGCATAGAAATAGACCTTTTAAGGTTAAAAAAAATCCTTTTTAAAATTGGAGTTGATTTATCCACTGAGAGTTAGACACATCTGAGACCTTTCTGCCCTTGCATCCAGCAGACAGGGATGAAGTTTCTCCTAGCTCTGTATTAATACTACAACTTTTAGTCTATTATTTTTATCAATGAGGCATTATTTTGCAACACTTAGATAGAATGTGTGATTGACTGACTGACTGATTTTACTTGTTTCTAAATAAGAGGTAGGTATACTTTTTTTTTTTCATAAATGTAATGGATTCAAATTTCTTCTAGAACCTGTTATCATGCCCTTGAACTAAATAAAAACTTTTGAATTGGGGTTTGAGAAAAAAATCTTACATTCATTCTTTCACCTCCAGTCTTCCATAATACTCTTCTCTATGTTATATAATATTTCCCTTTACCTAATTGGCACCCAGTAAATGTGCATTATTATTCAAAATTGAACAGCAGGATAAGTTTTCATTGTAAGAATCCCTCCTTTACAGAGCTACAACTGAGAAGGGTGCTACAAATTCTTTTATAAGAAAAGTTAACTGAGAAAACTAGGGCACAAAGAGATGAATTAACTTGCTAAAGGTCAAGAAAAGAGAAATAATAAGTACTTTTTTTTCTTTAATGTGCCATTTTAGTCAAAGGAATGCTAGAATGTTTTGCATAATGTTAGATAATTCCAGCCAATTTCTACTTAAGTTTGAATTTAATTTAACTCTAGGATCCTTCTTCTCTTATGTGTTCTTCTTAAGAATGGTAAATTCTGGCTGAAAATTTGCTTGGCCTTTTTAAGCATTATTTTGTTTCCCTGAACAGAAACTCATGGACTATAGGAGAAGACTGTTTCAGAAGTGTACTTGATAACTGAGGTATATTAGCTGGAGATTTCACATTAATTAAGGGAAATCACAGTAAAAAATTTTATCATTTTCTAGAGAGCATTTATTTCTCATTTAGCTTCCTTGTGACCACAGAAAAATATGTATTGAAAATTACATTTTCCATTCAATTATACCTAAGTGTTATGCCCAGTTGAATGCTAAGTCTATTCTGTAATCAGAGAGAGAACAATTAGAAATTGTTGTGTATAATTACTCAATTTAATATTTATTGCATACCAATGCTTAAAAAAGGGAGCTTCAAATGGGTCACTATTAAAATGAGGCTTAAGGTATTTAAAATGACCATATGCTAAAGAAAAGTGACACTGATATTTAGGAAACTCATTAATATTAACTAATAATGATGTTTTAATCGTGAAAGATGTGCATAAGAAATAAAATTTACTTTTTACTAATAATTTTATTATTGCTCAATTTTATAACAAACTCAATTCCAAATAAAACCACCAACACAATATTTAAATTGTAAGGAAACAATATTTTAAACCACTCAATGAATGACCTTTATAAACTGGCCACTAACCTCACTAGACAAGCAAATATCTTCTGTTCTCTTTTTATAAAAGAAGTTCTCCTTTTTGCTAAATATGGTAGGAAAATGGGAACATATCCCTTTAAAACACTCCCTACTGCCACCTCATGGTCAAACATGTGACACCTATTAGGTGAACAACAGGAAATCATCAGTATATGACCATTTTTGAATTAAAGAAGCTTGACAGTCTATTCTAGTTGAGAATATGGTAAAGGTCATTTCAAAATTGTAAGATTATATATAAGATTATTACTTTCTAGTAATGAATGTCATCAATAATTATGAATAGCATTTATTGACTATATATCAAATTCTGGGAATTTTTGCATTAACCATCTCTCTTCAGGTACCACTCTCTAGTGGGTAAATACTATTATTGTCTTTATTTTACTAACCAAGAGAATTGACTTTCAGAGAGTTTAAATAACTTGACCTAGCGTATAAGCTATAAATAAGAATCAGTGTAAGTCTTTTAACTTATGTTATTTTTTTGTTATGATATTGAAACATTTTCTATATTTCTCCTGTAAATGAGGAGCCATGGTTCATAGTCATGGTAACCGATATTTTATTTTATATATAAAATGGAGGAAAAAAAAAAAACATTCTTCCCAAGACATGGAAGTCCTCAGAAGGTTTTCCCTCCTTTGGAAGAACAGGACTTAATATTTGCAGGGAAAGACTCTCCCTTTTTTATGTAGGTACTGCTTCTGATTGGAATTAGCAGGCACCTAAGGCTAGGTCACTGTAAAAAAAATACTCAGAAAAGTGAACTTCATTATTTTCGTTGAGAGAGTTAGGGCATTTCTAGGAGAATGTCCTGGAGGTAGGGGGGAGCATCCATAAAGGGCAAGCTCCCAAATGCCTAGAAAACATTCTGGTCACTCCTAAAGGCCTAGATGCTAAGGAAGTGCCTTTCTATGACAGAAAAGAGCTCTGGGACCAAAAGTCAGTTCGCTTTTTAAAGTAATGCTCTAAATTTTATCTAGATCCTTTGTCATTCCCATTCAAGACAAGTGGCTGAGGAAGTGTTCTAAACATTGCTGGGGTTGACCTACCTGATTATCATTTAATACACATCTAACTTCATCTGTATTTCAGGCTACCAGGGGGCAGAGGATCTACTACAGTATTGATATTATTTACTAAGAGGATGTATAAAAATAATCTCTTCTGAAAGACAACTAGGGAAAAGGGAAAATGAGTAAAAAGAGGATTTACATAAAACTATTCACTCCCAGTGACTATTTATGTACTTTCTCTTATAGTATTAATTCTCTTAAGAGCCAAACTTTCAGATAGATTTGTGTTAATTTAAATTTGCTTTATCTACCTGCTCACCTCCCATTCATTGTATCACCCTTGAGAATTTGGCTACTATACCTACTATAACTGCCAAAAATATTCTTGCCGGGTAACAATTTTTTGCTTTTTTTGTTTGTTTGTTTGGTTGGTTTTTTTTACTAAATCCAACGTACACTTCAGTTGTTACCTGTCTTGAAATCTCAGTGGCATTAACAACTCTCCTTGGAATATTCTCTTACTCAGGTTTAATAATAAATAAGTTTTCCTGCTTCACTTGACATTTCTTTAGCCGTTCCTTTTTTCTATCCTTCATGGATAGATAGCACTTCCTTTCTCTCATCTCTTTGTTTTCCCTTTTGATTTAGACCATCTTCAGCAAAATTCACCTAAGGCTATGGTTTCATTACATTTTGACTATACATTTCCAGCTAAATATATTAAATATCTTCACATGGATGCCTAGTGCCACCTTAAACTTCATCTAAAAGAAAACTCATTATTTTCTCCATCAAAGCTTCTCCTCCAGTGTGTTTCTAGAGCAGACTGATCTTAATCTCATCCACCTAAGTTGAAAACGAAAAAATGCTCACAGCAATTTTGACTTTCATCTCTCTTTCTATTCCTTTAATAACCAAAGTCTGTGAATTTCTTTTGCTAAATAGTTCTCCAGTTTTCAACAACTCAACCAGTTTTAGAGAGCTGTCATCCTTCATGGGAATTACTTCATCAGTCTCCCTCCAATACAGTCTTCCTGCCTCCAATTCAGATACTATACTGTATACAGAGAATGCCTCCAAAAACATATATTTGAGGGGCACCTGGGTGGTTCAGTCGGTTAAGCATCTGGTTTCGGCTCAGGTCACGATCTCACGGTTCGTGGGTTCGAGCCTCGCATCAGGCTCTGTGCTGACAGCTAGCTCAGAGCCTGGAGCCTCTTTCAGATTCTGTTTCTCCCTCTTTCTCTGACCCTCCCCTGCTCAACGCTGTATCTCTCTCTCAGAAATAAATAAAAACATTAAAAAATTAAAGAAAAACAAAAACATACATTCGACTGGATTACTCTTATTTATTTATTTATTGGATTATTACAACATCCAAATGTGGCATGATCAGGGTTCTATTTACCTTTCCACTCTCAACTCTTATTATCATTTCATTTTTGCATATTTAACATCTATCAGTTATTCAAACATGCCGCTGTTTCACCCTGGCTTCATCTCTTTGGAACACTTCTGCACTTTCTCTGAACTCACTGATGACATAGTGCTTATAATACATTTATTACATCATTTAGGTTTCATTTATTCTCAAATAGGTATCATTTCTTCTCAGAATCCAAAGTCTTGGTCAACTTTAGGCCAAGTCTACCCTAGGTTAGAAGGCCTTCCAATGATACTTTTACACCCATTACACCATATTTTAGCTGTCTTTCCTTTACTTGTTTGATCTAAGGAAATATCCATAGGAATATTTATCATTGTTGTACCTGATCTTAGAAAAGTGCCAGAACATTACAAGTATTCAGTAAATAAGTGCTGAATGACTAAATGACTGATATTAATATTTTTTAAAGATTTAGTAAAGCAGCATCAGGTAATTTACTTTTAAGAAAAAGAAAGTATTTAGCCTTTGTTAAAGATAAGTAAAAGGTTTAGTTTTCTTTTTAAGGAAGTACAAAAAAAATTCTATGCTGCTAAAGTGGGAGAATTATGCCTAGCTCTCCCTGTGGTGTCTAGAACATCAAACCAGTGAGCATAGACTCAGTCAGATTTTTAAAATTGCAAAATAAATAAATGAGTAAATAAATCATATAAACTAGATAAATAAAATCAAGGGACTGTATGTCTAAAAAGTACTCCACTAAGTTAATATATTATGAAGTTTGCAGTCTGCTTCCCTGAATGATTTCCAGGGAACTAAATGAAGAAAGCACCAACCATTACAAGATAAACTTAAGGATGGAACTTCAAAATATGAAGTGATGAAAAAGGCTTTGTAAGATTTATGGTTAAGATAGTATATATTGGTATCTTTGAATGCCAATTAAGTCTATAAAAACACATAGGAAAAAATGAATAGTCTATACAAGATGACTTTTCTGTTATGTATGTAACCAAAATATAAATTTTTTAAAAAAGACACAATAAATTTTGAGTCGGATCATTACCAGTTAAAATTACACACACACACACACACACACACACACACACACACACACAGACACACACACACACACACATATGAAGCAAGAGAGATCATACACACAGCCTCCGAATCTCCATGTAAATGGTAGTAAAACTACGACTCAAACCAGAAAGAGTCAAGAAGTTCATATGTAAAGATAAAACATAATTCACACCACTGGGTTTTCCATGGCTCCATCTGAAATTCCTCCAGAGAATCTTAAGTCCATGTCTAGAAGCAAATAAGCCTGAGGAAACCTAAGATCCTCTTAAAAATGTTTTTAATGTTTTTATTTATTTTTGAGAGAGAGAGAGAGAGATACAGTGTGAGCAGGGGAGGGTCAGAGAGAGAGGGAGATACAGAATCGGAAGCAATCTCCAGGCTCTGAGCTGGCAGTCAGCACAGAGCCCAATGGGGTCTTGAACCCACAAACCATGAGATCATGACCTGAGGTGAAGTCAGATGCTTAACCGACTGAGCCACCCAGGAACCCCAGGAAACCTAAGATTCTCTATCACCACTTAGGCAAAGGAAATACCACAAGACCACAGACAAAAGTGTAGACTAATCCTTCACAGCAACATAATGTGCAACCCTGTGTACTCAGGGAGTAAAATCTATTTAAAACTGCATTACACAACTACAGTATATCTACTCAGAAAGAAAACTATTTTTTTAATGGCTTGCTCACTGTCGCTATTTCCTTTAGCAACATACTTAGTAAAATTACATTTGTGATTATTACAAAGAAGTAAAAATATAAACACAGTCATCACAATAATAGCATTGAAAAAATCCTAAATTATTCTTTTTAGAGTAGAAAACACTAAAAATTGTATTTTAAAAAAGGCATCATTCCAGTAAGACAAAGGTTTAAAGAAATTATAGATGTCTTTTCCCCCTTCACTTAATCATATTAGCAATCTAAGTAAAACCTTCTAAATGCTTTCTGGAGTTATTGATTCCCGTTGTAAAAATCTATCTGAACTATATCATAGAGTCATTAGCAGGTAATGTTATGCCTCACAAATTATGTACTGACAGAATTTACTGGTGAGGTAAGAGAATCAGGACTCATTGCCCATTCGCTCAACTAATTGTTGCTACTGTGTGCATTTTAGTGCATGCAGTTTCTGCAAAACAGTTTTTAATGAGGCCATTAGTCTTTTTCTTATATTATTCCCCTAATTCCCTTCTATATTCTTTAAAACCCTAATCAGCAAAATCATTTACAAAACCACTTTATAAAGTGAAACAGTTAACTGTAATGTGGTATCAATGGACTTAAGTGTTATACCTTTAATATGTGTATATTGTACTATTCAAAGGGAGTCAAGTCCATATATTTATTCAGTAAATAATAATAATGGTCTTAATAAGGTATTATGCATATTTGATGAGCTTTTAATGTAAAACATATTTCCTAATATAGAAAATATACCAAAAGCCATCTTTCAATTCTAGTAATTATCTTTCCAAGAATCTTAAGAGCAGGAGCTTCCAAATTAATACTAATGAATTATACATCAATGAATTCTTTGGAAGAATCCCACACATCCAAAAGAGTTAATATTGAATATGAAATAGACATGCAAATGAACTGTGGTAAGGCATTAAAAGTATATAAATGCTGGCCAAAATAGTTAACTATTCCCAATGAAATAGGATAACTGCAACTCAACAGATTTAAATTCTAGGCCCAAGGGTAACAAAAATATAGATTAAAATAGGATGGTCTTCACTACAATTTTCAGACGAATCACTGTTTTATGAGATGACACTATACAAATAGTACTTCTAGGGCCTAATGCCATTAACAACCAAATAGCAAAATCTAGAGCCAATGTAAAACTCACATGAATACTTTATATTTTAAATAACACAAAATGCTTATAATCTTGGGTATTATGCTTTCATTTCAATAATATTGAAACTTCACTTTGGTTTAAAGTATTCCAGTGGGAAAATGTCTATGAATATTTAAGTATTCATTAGATATGTTGACTCTGAATTCCCTTCTACATACTGAAAATTGAAATGATTTTACCTGAACATCCTAAACCCAAATACTATATGTGACTGTGTGTATATGTGTATCTGAATATAATATGAAGCAATATAATTATATTGTGCAACAATTGTGCCAATAATTAATAACCAACGTGAATTCTAAATCTATATATAACAAGTCCATATCTTTTCTCCAAGCTTTAGTATTGCATGCTCTTCATCTAGATGCCTTACCTATTTTCACCTTAACATGTAAACGTTAAGGCCTCTTCACAGGCCTCCTATTTTGTATTCCACCCTTCTCCTTCTCCCATATATAATTTTTCACACAGATATTAGAATGAATAGAAAATTATATATGTATTTAACCAATATTTTGGCCAGAGTATGTGCAATTAAATCTACATTCCTGATCTTAGTCAACAAAATCATATAGGATTTGTCCACAGATGCTTTCCAGTTTCATTTCCCTAGAACTCAGCCACAGCTATTTTAGGCCTTAGTTTCTTTGCAGATACTCCCCCTCCTTGCCTGGAATGCCAACCCATTTCCTGTTATTCTCTTCATAAATCATTATGCATTTTCAAGGAACACGATGGTCACCTTGTATACAGTATGTTGTCTGATACTCCACTCTCAGGAGAGTATTATTTCTCATGTAATACGGAATAAATATTTATGTCTATCACATTAGCCTGTCAACTGCTTGATACTTTGTCTAGTTCACTGCTACCATTTCTGTTACATTGCCATATATATGATAACTGCTCAATAATTATTTTATAAAATATAGGCATTTTCACATTTCTTCCACATATATTCTATACTAAGGCCTGGAGGAACAACTCCAGGTTTAGGGGCTAAGAAGTTTTGGCTAACTCCTCAAGTCAATCACCTTCTGTGTCATAATGACACAGTGACTTTGATATTAGAAAAACTAAGCCTATCAACACATCACATTTTATGGCGATAGAAATAGACTGAAGAACAGACATTGCCCTAATACAGAAAAAGAAAAATTAAAAAGGTATTTTGGAGAGTTCTCTTGTGTTTATAACAGAGCTTCAGTAAATAATTCCATTTTCATATGGACAACAGCATTTGAAGATGCTAACTTACCTATTCTATTACATCTAGGATTCGTTTCACTGAGTAAGCTTACATTTAAATTTAGCTTATTATTATTACTTACACCAATTTCAACCAAAGACAGCTGGAGAATCAATGGGCTGAGCTTACAATTTAAAAATAATTTCAAATACATGTCTTTTTTTAATGTTTCTATGACCAATCCAAAGTTATGTCCTCAGTGATCTACTTTTCCTTTCTGGACCACTTCTTCCCAAATTCTTCCCTTAAACATCCCCAAATTAGTTCTGTCCTGATCCCTTTCTGCTTCATCTTAAATGCTTTACATTTTGATTTCATACAGCTGTTGTCATTATCACAAGGAGAAGTTCCATTTCCAAGGCAACTAAGAGTAGTAAAAAGACTTCTGTCTCATTTGGGTTTCTTCTACTGAACTGGTCAAATTCAGAACACCTCACGGGAATAATACAAATGTCATAAGAATGTAAATATATTTCAGCATCTTTCTTGCTATTTTTCTGCTCCTCCACAAGATGTTTTAAGCTTGCCTAAATTTCTCAAAATAAATTACTACCTTCCAACTAAACTAACCTAAAATTTTATTAAATTTAAATAAATCTTACTCTGATTTATATTTTCTATTCAACAAATATGAGTCCAGCTTACTTTCAAGCTGGGCGTGAAGTTAACATACAGAAAAGGCCAAAAAAATTAGAATCGGTGTGAAATGGAGTTGGAAACTTGACTGCATATGCCTGATCACCTTCTCATTCTAAAATTCCTCTGTAATGTGAGTCAGTAAAACTTCTCTGTATTCTAACCCACCTCAAGTTTTGTTTTTCATTACCAGCAGTCAAAATTATTCCAACAAACACAATCTGAAAAATACTACCAGATAATAGATATACAGACGGATGATATAAATGTCTTATAGTAACACAATATCTGTGTACCTTTCCATATCTTATCATTACACGTTTTAGGAATGGAGAAAACAAAAAATTATCTTGTTAAAAAGAAGACATAACATTTTTTTCAAGGACAGAACATTAAGAATTTTTTTTTAATGTTTATTTACTTTTTTAGAGAAAAAGAGAAACAGAGCACAAGCAGGGGAGAGGCAAAGAGAGAGGGAGACACAGAATCCCAACCAGGCTCCAGGAGCTTAGCTGTCAGCACAGAGCCTGATCGGAGCTCAAACCCATAAATGGTGAGATCATAACTTGAGCCAAAGTCAGACACTCAACCGACTGAGCCACCCAGGTGCCCCTGGGACACATTTTTAGAAGATTTTTAGGTTCCTTTTTATGGCCGAATGATATTCCATTGTATGGTCATACCGCATTTTGCTTATCCATTCATCAGTTAATGAACATTTCGATTGTTTCCACTTTTTGGCATTAGAAACAATGCTGCGGGGTATATCTGTACATTTTTGTGTGACCATTTTGTGTTTTCAATTCTTTTGGGTGTGTACCTAGGAGTGACCAGCTGGGTAATATGGTAACCATATGCTTAAATTTTTGGAGGAAATACCAAACTGTTTTCCATAGTAGCTGCACTATTTTATACTCTGAGTAGTAAAATATGAAGCATCCAGTTTCTCTACATCTTCTCCAACATTTGTTATTTTTCATTGTTTCATTATTGGCAACCTAATAGGTGTGACACATGTAGTACATAGATAAACTTTGAAAAAATATGCTAAGTGAAAGAAGCTGGACATAAAAGGTCTTATTTTATATTATTCTATTTATAGAAAATGTAGGTATTTTTATGTGAACACATTTCAAAAATTTTTCTAATTGATATTTTCAAATAAATAATTTGTCCTTTATTTTTGTTTCTTTTTCTTTCCCTAATTTCATGTCATCTCTATATTTTCTTTTTTTAGTTTGTAATGTTTACATTTACCCTACTAAATTGTATACTTACTTCTTATATTTTTAGCCTTTCTCTGATAATTAGCTAAATATTTCAGGCATTCCTTCTTAGGAGTGTTTTAGGCCATGTATAACATAGAACTTTCCATTTTTTAGTTGGTTATAGGTAAACTGCACTTAATTTCCTTTTAACTTTTGTATATTTAATAGGATTTCAAATTTTCAATAAGGTAGAGTTTTAAAATTTTGCTCTGTTTTTGTTACATTATGGTGAAAGAAAAATACATACATATGTGTACATATGTAATGTATATATATGCATAAACTTTACTTTAAAAAAAGTTTCAGTTTCTCACCGAAATTGAAGGGAAAGTAAAGCTATTTCCCCAATAACTTCTGTGCTAACACATATACAGCTTTCCCCATTATACCAGGGTAGCATATCTGTAAAATTGATAAACCTATATTGATATTCATACTCAAAGTCCAGAGTACATTATGATTCACTCTCGGTGTTATATATTCTATGTGTTTGGACAACTGATGAATGATATGTATCCATTATTATGATATCATAGAGTAATTTCAATGGCCCCAGAGTCTTCTGGGCTCTGCCTATTCATTATTCCCACTCCTCCTCCAATCCCTGGCAGCCACTCACCTTTTTACTGTCTCCATAGTTTTGGCTTTTACAGAATGTCATATAATTAATATAGTATGTAGTCTTTTCATATTGGCTTCTTTCACTTAGTAATAATGCATTTAAGGTTAGTCCTTGTCTTTTCATGGCTTGACAACTCAATTTTTTTTTTTGGCAACTCAGTTATTTTTATCATTAAATAATATACCATTGCCTGGTTGTACTCCAGTATATTTATCCATTCATCTACTGGAGGACATGTTGGTTGCTTCCAAGTTTGAGTAACTATGAATAGAGCTGCTATAAAAAACAATGTAAAGGTTTTGTGTGAACAATATTCTCTAACTTCTTTGAGTAAAAACCAAGGAGTAGGACTGCTAGATTGTAGGATAAGAGTATATCTGGCTTTGTAAGAAGCCACCAAACTATTTTCCAATGTGATGGTATCAGTTTTTACATTTTAACCAACAATGAATAAGAATTCCTGTTGCTCCACATCCTTTCCAGCATTTGATGGAGACAGGATTTCAAATTTTGGCCATTTCAATAGGTGTGTGGTGGTATGCCTTTGTTTTAATTTACATTTTCCTGATGACACTGGACATGGAGCATCTTTTCCTGTGCTTATTTGTCATCTGTATAACTTATCTGATGAGCAGTATATTAAGATCTTTGTCCTAGTTTTAAATCAGGTCACTTGCTTTCTTATTGTTGAGTTTAAAAGTTCTCTATTTTGGGTAGTAGTCTATCAGTGTCTTTGGCAAACACTTTTCCAAAGTTTCTGGCTTTTGTAGGACAGAGAAGAAATTTTTAGTAAGTACAGTTTATCAATTATTTTTCTTAGCATTGTATCTAGTCATCATGTTATTCAAAATCTACATTTTGTCCTATGTTACCTTTAAGGGGTTTCATAGTTTTGCTTTTTAAATTCAGATCTGTGATCCACTTTTAGTTAATTTTTATGAAGGGTGTAGGCTCTGTGTCTAGAGTCATTGTTTGCATGTGGATGTCCAGTTGTTCCAGCCCCACTAATGAAGAAACTATCTTTGTTCTATTTTATTACTTTTGCCCCTTTGTCAAAGCTCAGTTGACTATATTATTTCTTGGTTCTCTATGCTGTTCCATTGTTCTGTATGTTTATTCTTGCAATAACACAGCACTGCATGGATTATTGTAGCTTTAAATAAATCTTGAAGTTGGGAAATGTCAGTTACCCAACTTTGTTCTTCTCCCTCAATACTGAACTGGTTATGTTGGGTCTTTGGCTCTCCAAATAAACCTTAGAATCTGTTTGTCAATATCCACAAAATAACTTCCTGGGATTGCACTGAATCTTGTGATCAAGTTTGGAAGAACTGATATCTTGACAATGCTGAGTCTTTCAACTCATGAATATAAAATATCTCAGTTTGTTTAGTTATTTTATTTCATCCATCAAAGGATTATAGTTTTCTTCGTAGACATCTTGTCCACATTTTGGTTAGATTTATACTTAAGTATTTATTTGTGGGGAGTAGAAATGTAAATAATATGTGTTTTTAATTTCAAATTTCACTTGGTCATTGATGATATATAGGATAATATTTGACTTTTGCATATTAACTTTGTATCCTGCAACCTTGCTCTATCACTTATTAGTACCAGAAGTTCTTTGTTGATTTTTTGTTGTTGTTGTTGTTTTGGATCATGTACATAGGTGATCATGTCATTTGTGAACAATGATGGCTTTATGTCTTCATCCCTCATATGTGTACTTTTTCTTCTCCTGTGGCATTAGCTAGAACTTCCAGTGTAATACTGAAAAGAGGCATTAAGAGGGGTAAGAGGCAAGGATGTCTTGTACCCGATGTTAATGGGAAAACTTCAAGTTTGTCACCATTACCTATAATGTTGGCTGTAGATTTTCTGTGTATATTCTTTACCAACTTGAGGAAGTTCCTGTCTATTTACAGTTATTGAGGGTTTTTATCATGAATGGGTATTGGAATTTATCAAATGATTTTCCTGTGCCTATTTTTATGACCTCTGAGGAAATAACTGCAATACCTCCTGAAGATTAATTCCTTCTACTTTATTTTTATATAAATCCATTAGAAAAAAATAACTAAATGGAAAAATGAGAAAAGAGTGTTTATAGGCAGGATACAGAACAATTATAAAATTAAACAAAATAAAAATAAAGTTCTTCTAAATATAGGAAAATGCTGTGTCTCATTCATAATCTGAAGAATATATGAAATAAAATCACAAAGTACAGTATTTTACCTATTAGAGAAAAATAAACTTTGCACACGTTTGGTAAAACCAAGTGTTTACTCAGAAATTAGACACTGCTATTCTTAACGTTGTCCATGTCAACTGTGGCAACATTTTGGAAGCTGATTTGGAAATAAATGTACCAGTTACAGGAGTAATCCACCAATCTAGGAAGAGGCACTACTTTGCCATGATGTAAATGAAAGAATATTTATGGCAGCATTGTTTTCAAGTTGTCATCAAGTTGTAAATAAAAATAAATCTATCAAAATAGGACTAATTAAATTAACCATGGTACACGTTTAAATTAAAATACCATAAAAACTTTAAAGCAAATGATTCACACGATCTGTCCTGATATAAAAATTTTATAAAATATGTTATTAACTGGAAATCAGGTGACACAACAACATGTATAGTATTTTGTTTTAGCGGTACCTGGGAGGCTCAGTCAGAGGAACATCTCACTCTTGGTTTTGGCTCAGGTCATGATGTCATGGTTCATGAGATCGAGCCCTGGGTCAGGCTCTAGGATGAAAGTGTGGACTTGCTTGGGATTCTCTTTCTGCCTCTTCCCTCCCCAAAATAAATAAGCTATAAAATGAAATAAAATAAAATAAAATAAAAATTTAACATACATATATACAAATTTCTAATTGAAAATGTCAGTGAGTTGATAAGGCAATTGTAGTATTTATTCTATTTTTTTATTTTTAGCATAAATTATTTTATTCCATTTTATACTATTAGCTTCTATCAATTTTATAAAATACAAATGGTGATTTAAAACTTTATTTAATTTAAATCCTTTTAAATTGCTAAGTAATTTCAGGGTTGGGATAAGGACTAATTGAATGCTTAAGTCAATTAAGTTTCCCCAGTTCATGAGGTGAACTCTCAAGATTTATTAAGACCCCAAAATAAGAAAAGCAAAAGACTACCAGGAAAATATTTTTCCTTGGAGAAATCACAAAAGTCATAACAATTGCTGGCAAATATGTAAAGATAAAGAAGGTATACACATAGGAAATTATCAAAGACTATTTTTTTTCTCCCCACAAGGAATATACTCTAATCACCTATCTAATATTAGGTGAAAATAAATGGAAATAGAACTGTAAAGAACTGGGAACACGAAACTATATATATTACTTATCATGAAGAAAGCTGAGTGACAATCATTAAAGATAACAGCATGCCATAAAGAAGAGGGGATTATACAAGTTGAGTCTTGGTATCATGTCACTTCTCTTAATCCTCTACAATGAGGAATGCAATCTACACACAAAAAAGACTCACAGTTTTAGAATATAAACTATCAGAATAGCTCCTTCCTCGTGGAAACAATGTGATAAGTGATTCAAAGGTGGAGATGAAGAAGTTGAAGATAAGGATGCTACCAAAATTATGCATAATATCTTGAGTTTAGCTTAAGAATAGTTAATACTATATAGAAAACAAAAAGACAGTTTCAAAACTATGGCATATTTACTATAAGTAATGAAATAATTTGAGGTTATTTCCCCTCAAATATCATAAAATATGAGGTTTATTTCTGCAGAAATAAGCTTCTTAGTATTTTTAACCTTAATGATTTTGTTCAAAATAGGCATATTTTTATCAAGAAGCCTCTTCATAAAATCAGAAACCATCATAAATTCATCTATTTTCAAATATTATGAGTTGGCTAGTTTGGTTTTCCTAATACAGTATGAGATGCATGAGGAGTTAGGGAATCATTATTGATTGGCTTTCTTTTGTGAGAATTAACTTAGAACTGAAAACAAACATAGCTTACTATTTAGAAATCTTATTCAATAGAAATTACTACTTTCAGAAGCAGGTTTTTAGGTAGTTGACATTTGTAGAAAATTTATTTTGTTCTATGACATTTATTTTATTCTATCTCAGGCACTATATACATAAGGTGACACCCATTTGATTTATAACATGTCACTTATGCCTCTAAAAATCTTCTGCAGTAGGTAACATCATCCTTTATCACAGATGGGAAAACTGATTTAGAAAAGTAAGTAACTTTCCCAAAGTAATAATAGTGCTTGTAAGTAACAGTCATATTCAAACTCAGACCTTTCTGATTACAAGGCCCAAGATCTTCCCCTTGACTCTATAATGCCTTTTCCAGTGAAACAATTCTAGATCAGTAGATAAACTTATTAATAATCACCCATTGCTGATGAATGTTTTTATTTTTAAAAACATTTGTATTATGGCAAATTTCAAACACATACAAAAGGGGAAGAAATAGTATTATTAATCTTAAGTGTCTACTATCACCTAGGGTCAAAAATATGTGTAAATATACACAGATTTAGTATTAAAATATTTTTTAATGTTTACTTATTTTTGAGAGAGACAGAGCATAAGCCGGGAAGAGCAGAGACAGAGGGAGACACAGAATCTGAAACAGGCTCCAGGCTCTGAGCTGTCAGCACAGAGCCTAATGGAGGGCTCGAACTCACAGACCTGAGATGAAGTCGGCCACTTAACTGACTGAGCTACCCAGGTGCCCCAGATTTAGTATTAGATATTAAGAAATTATTGTTAATTTTATGAAGTATGCTAATTTCTTAATATCTTCTAGTATCCAATCTCTGTACATTATTCTAGATTTTCTAAAAAATGTCTTTTCTCTTGTTCAAATTTTTTAAAAAATGTTTATTTATTTACTTAGTAGAGAGAGATAGGTAGAGAAAAAGGGAGACAGAGAATCTCAAGCAGGCCCTGCTCTGTCAGTGCAGAGTCCAACAAGGCACTCAGTTTAAAAATCGTAAGATCATGACCTGAGCAAAAATCAAGAGTCAGATGCTTAACCAACTGAGCTATCAAGGCACCCTTAAATTTTTATAACTTTTATGTCTTAGGTCTTCCATTTACTCCACTTTTCCTCAAACCATTTATTAAAAAAAAAAAAAAAAAAAACTGAGTTACTTTCTTCTAAAATTCCCCATAGTCTTGATTTGATTTCCTGTGTTCTTATGATATCATTTAATATGCCTCTCTATCCTTCATATTTCCTGCAAACTGGTGGTTATAGACTTTATAAACTCAAGTTAAATTCTTTAAAAAAGAGTATTTTTTAAATAGTATGTGTTCTTCCTAGTGTACATTATCAGAAAGTACTTAATGTATGTCTGTAAACATTTTGAATAACGTTCATACAAATCCATATGTCACGAAGTTCTTCATCAACCTTTCACACAATAGTTTTAATAGCCATTGATGATTTTACCTAGATGCATTATTTCATTACTTTTTTGAGGTATAATACACTTGCCATAAAATTTACTTTCTCAAGTGTACATTTTAACATTTTTAGTATATTCACAGGGTTCAGCAACTATCAGCACTTTCAAATTCCAGTTTATTCTAATGTGTTTTTGTCTCTATGAATTTGCCTATCCTGATTATCTCATAAAAGCAGAATCATAAGACATGTAATCTTTTCTGTCTGACTCCCCCACTTAGCATAAGATTCATGTTGGAGCATGTATCAGTACTTCCTTCACTTTTATGGCTGGCAAATATTTTATTGTATCGATATATCACATTTGGTATATTCATTGATCTGTTGAAAGGCATTTTAGTTGTTTCTACTCTAAGTTATGAAGAATGCTGCTGTGTATATTCATATACAATTTTTTATGAACATATGTTTTCAATTTTGGGGTATATACCTACTTGTAGAATTGCTGTGTCATAAGACAGCTTTATGTTTAACTGTTTGAAGAACTTTCAGACTCTTTGCCAAGTGACTATAGTTTTATATTATCTTAAATAATAAATCAGGATTCAAATTTTTCAAAATCCTCTTCGACACTTGTTACTGTATATCTTTTTAATCACGGCTATGCTAGTTAATATGATTGGTTTATTATTTGTTGATTTGCACTTTCTTAATGATGTTAAGCATCTTTTCATGTATCTACTGACCATTTGTAGAACTTATATGGAGCAATTTCAATTCAAATCTGTTGTACATATTTAAGAATTGGGTTGTTATCTTATTGTTGTGTTGTAACAATTCTTTATATATTTCAAAATACCAGTCCCTCATCAGATGTATGATTTGCAAATATTTCTCCCATTTTGTGAGTTGTCTTCTTTTTACTTTCTTGATAATGTTTTTATAGAACAAAAGTTTCTTTTCTTTTTAATTTTAATGAAGTCCAATTTATCTATGTCTTTTTCAGTTGCTGGTATTTTAATGTCATATCTAAGAAACCATTGCCTACTCCTTGGTCATGAAGATTTACACCTGTGAAGATTTAGAGTTTTGTTTTCTTATAAGATTTTTATAGTATTATCTCTTACATTTAGGTCTTTTATCTCAGTTAAATTTTTATAGTGTCAGGTAGGTTTACAGATTATTTATTTTGTGTGGGAATATCCAGTTGTTCCAGCATCATTTGTTAGAAAGATTATACATTCTCCCAACCAATATTCATGGCACCATTGTCAAAAATCACCGACCATGAATGTATGGGTTTATTTCTAGACTCTTGATTTTATTCCATTGATTTGTATGTCTTTTTTTTA
Organism: Hyaena hyaena; assembly: GCF_003009895.1. Classification (NCBI taxonomy): domain Eukaryota; kingdom Metazoa; phylum Chordata; class Mammalia; order Carnivora; family Hyaenidae; genus Hyaena; species Hyaena hyaena. Next base: position 79,738 of record NW_024081290.1, on the reverse strand, counting down.
ATCAGTATCATGTAGTTTGGGTACCATAGTTTTTCCTAATTAATTTTGCAAAGTCTATAGTATTTATTGTGTGTGACGTGAAGTCTCTGCTTGGGTAGCTTAGTGGTAATCTAATGATTTCTAGAACCAATAAGTCTCCCAGTGTTGGCCTGTCAAAGGGCTGTGCGTGTGTACTTGGATATGCCTTTAATGCTCAGTCAGGTAGTTGACAACTATGCCTTAGTATTCACTTCCTACTTGTACAGAACCTCTCGGTCAATGAGACATAAGAGATCCACAGCTGTAGACAGGCTCTATTCAAACTCTATTATATACAGTAATAGAGGAGTTAGAAGTGAAGGAGGATCTACACTTACTGTATTTTCTTCTTTTCTTTTAGAAAGATTACACAAGCAGGGAAGGGGACAACGGGAGAAGTGCTGAGGGAGAGCACAAGAGAGAACCTCAGGCAGACTCCACACTCAGCATGGAGCCTGATGTGGGGCTCAATCTGAGGACCCTGGGATCATGACCTGAACTGAAATCTAGAGTCAGACTCTCAACCATCTGAGTCTCCCAGGTGCCCCTCTACTTACTATACTGTATTAAGTTTGCTGTTATCTCTACCTCATCTTCTGTCCTATGTGAAAAATGTGGTAAATGAGCAATTGAGAGCAAGTATTATGTAAAAGATTGTGATTCACAAAATATTGCTCATTGCTGTGAGTAAAACAAACTTGCAAATCATAAAACAGAGGGGAAGACATGTCCCTAAAACACTAATCAACTTGGTGAGCGTGTGTTTGAAACAATATTCTAAAGCAGATGCTATGGACCATCACAACTTCTTAACTAACCCTATTTTGTGAAGTATACAGAGCTCATTCAAGGATACCCTCAAGGGTACACCTTGTAGCCTAGGAGAATGGGCAGGTTTAGAAGAATTAGGGAAGAACTGGGGGAAAATTATCCATAGAAACAAAAAAAAACCAAAATGAAAAATTTATAGATATTTCCATAGATACTATAGATAAAATTTTGTCCTAAAAAAGTCTTAAGAAATAGTCACAGGCATTTAAAGAAGACAATATAACACAAATAAATACAGACGATACCTATCTCTATAGATAAATATAGAATAAAAAGCACACAAGTATTTTGACTAGTATGATATTAATTTCACTACCAACCATGAGTAAGCCCTTGTGGTGTAAGGTTTAAAATTAAGATTTAATATTAAGTGCTACTTTGACATGTTAGAGCAACATAGGACCCCAATGACCTAGCCACAAGTTACCACTTTTCACCAAAAATGCACCATTAGAAAAGGCTCTCCACTCAACTAGTTCCACTATCAACCAGACCAGCTATATACCAATAAGTCCTCAACCTAATGGGTATCACTTCCTTACCAGCCTGTGAAATTATTCAAAGAAGTCAGTTACACTCTTCTACAGAAACCAGGTATCACCTACCCTCTTGTAACCATAAAGCCAGTCTCCCATAATCCCTGCTTATCTACTTTGTCCCTGATTATAACCCCTGGTGGCTCTGCGTGGCTCCTTTTCTTCCCTCAGGCTGTGAGTATGTGTGCCTCATAAAACTGCTATTAATATATCCAACCCAGGTCATATGTTGTGTGTTCAGCCATCTCACACAATCTAGGGCAAGGAATCTTTAGCAACAGAATGAAGAGGATACAAACAATGCTGAGTGCTTCCGAGAAGACATATGTGTTTTGAGAGGAATATTAATTATTCTAGTGTTGTAGGTGATTGCTTGGTGTATATTTTTTATTTATGCTGACAAATCCTCCCCCATTGTCAATTATAACTGAAGTATATATTTTTTTAGATAGAAAATGGGATATATAAAGAACACAATTTCTACAAATTCCCACCTTCCCATCTCCTTGCTTTATATACATATTCTGCCTGTGCCCTTGTTACTGTGGATGAGTGCTGACGATTATTAGAAAAAGCCAAGCTCTATACTTACATGCTACATTCCATCTCTTCTTACCTAATCTTCAGATTCTCCCTTCATATTTTCAATAAGCAAGCAAATATGTGATCATTTCTACCATGTTATAAACAACAACAACAACAACAACAACAAATTAAGAGTGTCTTTAGATCCTAATTTTCCTACCGGTTTACATCCAATTTCTTACATTCCCTTTATACCATTACTTTGCAAGAATTTTCTTACTTCAACCAGGCTTTTACTTCCATCAATACAGCTGTAATAATGATATCTATGAACTGCATGATGTTAAATGCAAAGGTCACTTGTCAGATTTAATGTTACTTAACAATATGGAACATGGTAGATCCCTCCTTCCCTGTTGCAACCCTTTCTTTACTTGTCAGACAAGATATCACATACCTCTTCTTGCCTTGCATATTGCTACTAGTTCCACTGAGTGAATCACTGATGGTTATTCCTTATCTTGCACTATCTGTGCACAAGGGCTCCAAAATTGCATTCAAATGTATTTTCTTTTCTATTTTAGTTATCTCATTTATCCGAGGGTATTAAAAATCTTTCATTTTCTGGTGATTCTCTAACTTGTATTTTAGGCTAGGATTTATCCAACAGACTTCAGGATCAAGTATCTGTTACTCAACATAGTCACGTGTATATAAAATAAACACTGCATAATTAAGAGATCCAAAACTAAACTTACTTCCCCCACTTCAGCCTTATCTTCACACACTCCCTTTTATCTCAGAAAATGGTAACCTAACACTTGTTTCTTTTTCACTTAAGTTTACTTATTTTGAGAGAGAAAGCATTAGTGAGGGAGTGGCAGAGAGAGAGGGAGACAGAGAATCCCTGCTCTATCAGCATGGGGCCTGAGGCAGGGGCTTGAACCCTCCAACTGTGCAACCAACCATGACCTGAGCGGAAATCCAGAGTTTGATGCTCAACCGAGTCACCCAGGCATCCTGTAACTGAACACTTCCAGTTAGTTTGGCAAAAAAAATAGAGCAAGAAATGAAAAATTTAGTCTTTCCTCAATCATGTTCTTTCAAAAATTCCCAGTGTCTCTACCAACATGAGGTAATTATATACTTATGCCTAAATTATTTTAAATTATGTCTAAATTATTTAAAATTTTTTATGTTTTATTTATTTCTGAGAGAGAGACACAGCATGAGCAGGAGAGGGTCAGAAAGAGAGGGAGACACAGAATCTGAAACAAGCTTCAGGCTTCGAGCTAGCTGTCAGCACAGAGCCTGATGCAGGGCTCGAACCCACTAACCATGAGACCATGACCTGAGCCAAAGTTGGATGTTCAACTGACTGAGCCACCCAAGTGCCCCCTTATTAAAAGCTTTTAAACGTACTCCATGGTTTGCATTCTTCCCTAACTCACTTTAATTCCTGTTTCACACTGTTAGTTAGATAGAAGAGATTTAGTCTATTCTCAGTGTTTGTTTTAAAATTTAAATCAGATAATCATTCCTCTCGTTAAAACCCTCAAATAAATTCCTATCATCTCAGATAATGATCTGGAGCCCTTATAATTTTATTCAACTCCTATTATTTCCTTTAAGCTTGTGTAAATGCTTAAAAGTATAAATACCTAAGAACAACTCTAACAAAATTGGTTTTAATGCAGGGCTATAAAATGACCAAACCAACAGTGTAGAAAACCCAGAAACAAACTCATACATATAAACAAATTTAATTTGCAATGGAAATAGTTAAGCTGTAATCCTTTAACAGGTCTTTTAGAATAAAATAAAACAAGAATATTTTAGTAAAATTTGTAACCCCCCAAAAGTGAAATAAAATTGGATTACCACCATACACACACATGCATGACCACACAAACCACACAGTTTCCTCATGGATTAACTTAAAAATAAAATTAAGATTTTAATTATAATATAATATCCTTATGAACTGATGAAATACTTCTAAAACAGAACACAAAAAATAGAAACCATAAAGAGGAAGTTTGATGTATTTAGCTATATTAAAATTAAGTTCATTTGTTCACCAAAAGACACTGTAAAAAGTCTTATAAGACAGACCTGATATTTTGGATACCTACCAATACATATAAATCATCCTAAAAGTAGTTTAGAAAAACAAGAATGTACTACTTTTTATACTCTCCAGTTTCCCAGCTGGAAACTTTTTTTTTGTTCTACATGGTCTAGCAAAAGTCACTCAGGCAATTTGACTTAGTTGGAAGCCCAGCTGGGATTGAAGCATCCTAGATAGCTATTCATCCTTCAGAATCTCTCCTCACTTGGCCTCTCCTCATTCTTGGATCAGTTTAGTTACAGCCGTTCATACTAGTCCTTATTTAGAGAACAAGTGATTATGTTACCTTTGCATGGTCAGGATACCTCGGCCATTTAACTTATGTCACTGGGCAGGCAGTGCCTCCAGCATGGCAGCTGGTATCCAACAGGAACATTGCAAAAAGACAAGTTCCCATGTGTAAGTGTTTACCAAACCTATGCTTGATAATATCCTATTGGCCAAAGCAAGTCAGTTGGCTAAGAAAAAAACAATACGGAAGGGTATTGTTAAAATATGTGACTATGGGAGGCATCTTGCTGCACTATACCATGTTAACAGTCTATTGCAATCTTCTCTCTGACTCCTAATGACTCACATCTCTTCTACATATGCAAACTATACTCAATGCCCACACATTCCCCCAATATCTCATTCTACTGTGGCATCAGACATCATCCTGAGGTCTAGAATCTCATCATTTATATCATGTCCAGATGCAGATGACTTTTTGTTGTGAAATTCCTCAAGTGCAGCTCTCTCAGTACTACTTTGCAGGAGCAAAGGTCTTTAGACTGAGAAGGAAAAAGATCTCTGGCATTCTCATCTCCAACAAAAATTGATGAGTTTATGTGTGTCTGGGTGGCTAAGTTGGTTAAGCATCTGATTCTTGATTTTGGCTCAGGTCATGATCTTATGGTTGTGAGATTAAGCCTTGTATTGGGTTCCATGCTGAGCATGGAGACTGTTTCAGAGTCTTTCTTTCCCTCTCTCTCTGTCACTTGCTCACTCATGTGCTCTTTCTTTCCCTCTCTCATCTCTCAAAATAAATAAACATTTTTTTTCTTAATTGATGAGTTCAAAACAGAATACACCATGATGGCTGGTAACCAGTAGGGAAATTTCCAAGAGGTTAAGTTCCCACAAGAAAGTGCTTATAAAACATATGTTTACATAATCTTCATTAATAACCAAGTTGCCAAAAAATGCAATGGCCAAGCTCAGAAACAATGTGGAATGGCACTGTACATGGTATATAAGTTGACCGTATTTGGTACATGTATATACTAAACATACAACAAAAGATAAATGTGCAGAATAAAGAATATCTACAAAACAAGAACAAGCAACTTAGTGAGAAAAAAAAAAAAACAGGCAGAGGCATTAATAGGAATTTTGAAGAATATATTAACACAAACTGTCCACACATGAAGAAATGATATTTAAAGTAATCAACAGTGGGGCACCTGGGTGGCTCAGTTGGTTGGGCATCTGACTTCAGTTCAGGTCATGATCTCATGGTTCATGGGTTCAAGCTCTGTGGGCTGTGTGCTGACAGCGCAGAGCCTGGAGCCTACTTCAGATCTCTGTCTCCCTCTCTCTCTACCTCCTGCTCTCTCTCTTTCACCATCTCTCTCTAAAATAAATAAAATTTTAAAATATTAAAGAAATAATCAATAGAAAACACAACACAGTGGCATCAGACATCAGTCAGTTAAGTGTCCAATTATTGGTTTCAGCTTATGGCATGATCTCAAAGTCTGCGGGTACAGTCTCACTGTCAGTGCAGAGCCTACTTGAGATTCTCCCTTTCTCTGTCTCCCTCTCTGTCCCTATAGCTACTCACTCTCTCTCAAAATAAATAAACTTAAAAAAAAACTAAAAAAAAAAAGAAAACAATACAAACTAAATCTACAATGCAAGGGAGGATATATAAGATATATGATATATGAGATATATGTACTTTTCATCCCCTATTAAAAGGGAGTCAAATTTTTAATAAACTTTTTCAAAAAATTTGACATTACTTTATGGGTGAACATGAGCATATCCTAGGATTCAGAAATTATATTACTAGGTTATAATGACCTTTAACAACCTATACACATGGCATGGCCTAATATATTTATAAATGTTTATATTAGCACTCTTCTAAAAAGTAAAATTCTTGGAAGAAATTTGAATATTCACCAAGAGTTAAGCACATTCTTAAAATATATGAAATATTTACACAATAGAATAATATATGGCAGTTAAAGTGAATGAACTATAAGGTATACTTTTACCAGTCGGTGCTCTCTTCACTTCAAAAATATAACACTGAGTAAAAGAAACATGTCACAAATGAATGTGTGACATGAACTTATATGTATGTAGTTGAAAATGTTATATAGTGCTTAGGAATAATGATATATGCAATAATCCTATAAAGAGACTTAATGAATCGAACACAATATTCAGAATAATGGTTACTTTGCAGTGAGGAAATAAGAAAAAAGCTCTAATGGGGCCTCTTAGATTCTAGGATATTCCACTTATCAGCCAGAATAGAAGATAACATAAATTTAAAAATTACTGCTCACTATTTCTCTATTATTTTTCATGCAAGTTCTTTTGTTTATCCTTTAATTCACAATCACACTATTTAAAATGATAGATTTTGAAGGCAAATAAGATCCAATATGTATATAACTGGTCATATTGGAAAGCAAAAGAAAATAGAATACACACATATATGAGGAATTAAAAAGACAATAAAGACTTGAGATACGTCATACTGAAGTACCATTTACCAGGAAAACATGTAAAATTAAAGAGTTTAAAGTTATAGAACCTAAAAGAGAAAGAAGATTCATGAACGTATGAACAGGGAAAAATGTTATTTAAAGCAGGCAAAATTCTGGCTTAATTCATATTTCTCTACAGCAATATTCAAGAGCTATACTGTAAACTGTAAAGTAGAACCTATAGTGTTTTTTTTAAAAAAACAATGTAAACCAAGAGTTTTATTTCCTACAACTCCATTCTAACAAAAACTATAGTATAAATACATAAAATAAATATATAAATGGTTGAATGAATAGATGGATAGACAGAAAGAAAGCAATTAAAATCAGCCATTCAAGTTATCGCTAAAAGCAAAGGGTCAGGGGCGACTGGGTGGCTCAGTTGGTTAAGCGTCTGACTTCTGCTCAGGTCATGACCTCATGGTCCGTGGGTTCAAGCCCCATGTCAGGCACTGTGTTGAAGGCTTGGAGCCTGGAGCCTGCTTTGGATTCGGCATCTCCCTCTCTCTCTACCTCTCCCCTGCTCACGTTCTGTCTGTGTCTCTCAAAAATAAATCAACATTAAAAATAAAAAAAAGCAAAGGGGAAGAGGAAACCAGACTGAAAGGATACTTGTGGTCATTGTATGAATTCAAATAACTAAGACTAAACAACTTTGAGAACTCTTTGATTATATAAAATATAATTCATTCCTGTTGAGCAAAATAAGTAATAATAATAGAGTAATAACAGCAGTGTAAATCTTCTAATTTCTTCTTTTAAGAAACTGTAGTATTTTATAACTGTTACAAGCTGTTTAACATTAGCAGCTTTATAACTTTTTATAATATTACAAAAATCATGATTTTCACTATAACTTTCCCTGCTTCAGATCAGTCACTTTCAACTCTGGAACATTTAAAACTCCTGATAATCCAGCCACACCCCCCTACATCAATTAAATCAGAACCCATGAGGGAAAAGCTCAGGCATCAGTAATTCCAGTGTTCCCTCTGTTGACCCAGTGCATAGCCACAGAGGTCTGAGAATGTTTTCTAAATTTAAATAGATTTTATAGTAATTGTATGCCTTGTGATAAAAAAAAGATTTACCTGAAATTCATTAATTTCTGCACTTTGTCTTTAGCCCTTTTGTTTAAATGCAGTTGCATTTTAATCATTTTTTCTAAAACAGCATTCTTTTTGTGTATCTTTCTATATCAACCTATATTATCTTCATCTTGGTATCTCTTTATGTGCAGTAGAGAGATAGTCTTTATAATGTAAATGAATTTTGACAGAAACTATCTTCAAGTGTTAGAATTCTGCTGTGAATTTTTAACTTTATGTGCTTTTTCCCTATTGCTTGACATTTTACAACACGTATGCTTCACTTTTAACAAAAGAATTAATCTATTTTAACTTTTATTTTTGAAGTGTTGAATTATTTCAGTTTCATATTGTATGTTAGGTAATTTCTCATATCTAAATTTACACTTCCAGTTCCTCTTTGAAAGATTAAATATCCACTTACTAATAACTGAAAATATAATTTTGTTAAAAGCATTTGACAGTAAAATATCTGTTTGTCTATAATTTGGTGTCTAGTTTTTATTTGCATGAAACTAGAACAAGGCAACAGAAGCCTGCAGTTTAACATTTCACAGCTTGCTCTGGTGAAAATATATGTATCAATGATGTGATAGTTAAATGGGTATACATCAAGGCTAAAAGAAGGAAATGAATATCCATAATTAAATTTTTATATGTTATAGCTTGCGGTGGTGAAATAAATATCTGTCAATGACATGAATGCTAAATGGTTATGTGTCAGCATCTAGAGTACAGAAATTAATATCCTCAATTAAATGTCTATATGTTATGTAATTTTGACACAGAAATTCTTTACAACTGGAAATTCCTTTAAAAGTGTTTCTATCTTAGAAAAGATAGATCTGTGTAGTTGCTCCTTTTGAAAACATAGAAAGGTGAAGCGCTGAGGGAATTGAATTTATAGAATGCTTGTGATTTTTAAACAGTAAATGACCCATAAGTCACTTCACATCTCCTTTATGATTTTAATTTCCTACTACACTAAAGAAGTTGAATCTCTTCCCTTTCATTTTTAGCTCTTTATATCAGTCATTTTTGACCATTTTCATTCCATGAAAAGTTAATAGGTTAGAAAAAGCTACGTAATATCATAAAATTAAGAAGAATCTTAGTAACAAAATTAATCAAGTTCTAATGAAAAAAAATGTTAGTATATTACAAACAATTTTTCTGTATAGTGTAAATGCTGTGAAAATAATTTAAAAATTTTTAAGATATCTTGCTTCTATAGAGAAATGATATGCAAGTATTAAAGTATCTTTCAGGGCTGAAGAAAACTGCTTCTCCCTGAGAACTCTAACTAGTGGACATTTCAAATAGCCTCGCCAAAAGTTCAGTCACAACACAGAGATTAATCTAGAGACACTCTTTAGTTGATAATCTTTCAGAGTGTTGTCTATTTTAGAAATGGTTTGGAAACAGCAAATGGCAAATTCAGCTATAATAGGTTATTTAAGATTCTTCTGGAAATTCTGTAAGGGTAATGTTTATTAACTAGGAAAAACAAGTCAATTGTTACTACGTTGTAAGAATAAGCAGGTATGAGAAATACTAGAAATAATGCAGTTTCATTATCTGCTGATCCAAACAATAAACACAAACGTTTAACCAGACATCAATTATGAATTGTTATTTCTTCTCATTTGGCACTCACATTAGAAATATATATCTTCACAGCTAAATTTCAGTATACAGATGTACAAACATGCTCATACACATGTGCATGGTAGCAACTTGCTTCAAACTTTGTTTTCTTAACTTACAGGAGAATCAGCATTTGCAAATTTTAGTTGCCATTATCAAATCCCTCTTCCCTCAAGATTTCTCCATTTGGAGCACAAATCAAGCTGTTACTTTGTGCTCACATCAGGCAGTGTGTGCACATGTATCCTGGCAACCACATGTGCTGTTGCACTGACCCCCTGAAGCACCGATGAGAAGAAATTGCTAAGGTCAAGAAACAAGTTGTAAGAAAAAACTGCCATAAGTAATAATATATTTCTGAGTTGTTTTTTTGAACCAGTAGCATTCCCACCAGCTGAATCAATAAACTCTTGATTTTAGAGACATTTGCCTTTACTCCCTAAATAATAATGAGGGATCACAAAAATGAAATGGGCTTTTAATTCTATGACAGTGTAATATAGCTCCATACCCCCGATATCAACACTTTAAATTCATTAGCTGAATATTTCTTTTACTCTAGCTTGGGGAGTTTTTCCATTATTATGATTCATATACCAACATATATCTAAACTCTTTGAAAATATGAAATGGTTTGAATACACTGACTAGCTTGTAGATGCTGAGCATGCTAAACTGCTGTTGATACTGATCTTAATTACCCCAGCATCCACTCTGGACAGACTGACCTCTTAAGTATGTCAATGATGATGAAAAATTGTCCAGTCCCATTTTACCTTATCCAAAATATACACTTCTCTGATTTGCTGCTTACAAGTTGGGAGGGATCAGTAAGAGACTGCTAAAATGCCTTCAATGGGCCACATTCTATTTTCAGTCTACCTACAAAACTAAAAAATATTCCCTAAGATTTAGCTAGACACATTTTTCTATTACCACTTCAGCCTGTGAACATTAAAAAAAATACTGATTACATGAAAACTGCAAATGTTAGTTAATATTTAGAAAACTTGTCTTTCAATGTAATAAAAAAGATAGAAAAGATAAAATAACTGAAAAAATTGGAAAGAGAACAGAGTAAAAAAAAGAGATAAAATAAGGATAGAAATCAATAAAATAAGAAAAATCAATAGCAAAGATGTAAAAACAAAAACAAGTAGTTAAAGGGCGCATGGGTGGATCAGTCAGTTAAGTGTCCCATTCTTGATTTTGGCTCAGGTCACAATCTCACAGTTTCATGAGTTCAAGCCCCGCTTTGGGCTCTGGACTGATAGTAGAAAGCCTGCTTGAGATTCTCCCCCTCTCTCCTCCTCTACCCTGCTCACACTCTCTCTGTCTTTCCCAAAAATATATACATTAAAAAAATAACTTAAAAAATGTAGTTGAGAAAATTAACCAAGTTTTTTGTGTGTTGTTTTGACAAGACTGATGAAGAAAAAGTACAGAACCAAAAACGTCAAAATTACTGATACAATGAAGTTTAAAATACAATAGTATGAAATTTATGTGTTAACAAATTTGATTAGCTGAAATGGATACATTTCTTACAAAAGTAATGCTGAAACTAGAGAAAGAATAATAGAAAGTTGTAATTACATAGACTTGAAAGCTCCTATTTTTTTTTAATAATTTAGGGTTTTCCTTCCAATTTACTATGGTTCTAATGCTAAAATGGACATGTTAATTTCTTAACAGAATCCTTAAATTTCTGAAGTATGTGAGATGATAACCCTTTAATCTCGTTTGAACTTTACAAAGTATATAATAATATGTGTTTATATTTTGAATCCTATAATTAGTCATAGATAATATTACATTGCTCTTTCAAGACTTCGGCAGAGCACGGAAATAAATGTTGTATTTTAGAAAAATATATATGTATACATGTATATATGTATGTATATATATTTCTAAGTATATAATTGTTTCTATGTATTTGTGTGTGATATATGTCACATACATATATATACATATGTCGTATACATTAGTGCATAGAATAATCACAAAAATATAGAAAAATAAATATATAATTATATTAATATTTTAAAGTTAGTACTAAGATATACTAATTGGGGCAGCCTTGAAAATACAATGAATGAGTAATCCAGCTGCTGCAGTTTAATATTCCTAACTTTTTGCAATTCCACGTTTTCCTAACTTTTGATATTCCACATTTTTGCAAGCACAGATAGCTGATGGGCTGCTCCCAGCCAGGATTCTGGTGCAACAGGGATACTAACACAAATCTGTTTCTCGTATAAACAAATTTCTCTACTTACCAGCATTGGCTTGAAGACTTCCTAAAGGCTTCGCCAAACCTGACTCAGATTACACAGCAGTAAAGGTAGATGATCCAACTTTTTTTTTCTCTCTCTTGCACTCAGGATCAGACTTGGATTGTCCTCTCAGCCTGTCCAGACCTCTTTTTCCCTCATATAGCCTTTTTTTTTTTTTTTTTTCTAAAAAAGTCCTGAAATATTTAATCATGTCTTGGTGTTGATTTCTCAGGAAAACTGGGTTAAAACTTGCTTGGTCTCACATGTACCACTAAGTTATGCTAATCATTACCAAAGCCCAATCAGAAGTACTTCTAAGTAAATTCACAAGAAAAAGATTAGCAAATGTGTTTTATCCAGTTTTTATTGCATTTCAAAACAGTTACTTGTTAATACAAAGAAGAATGTGCACTGAGAAATTTTTTTTTCTTTCTCTAAAGTTTTATTTAAAATTCCAGTTAGCTTACATATGGTGTAATATTAGTTCCAGGTGTAGAATGTAGTGACTCATCACTAATATACAACACTGAATGCTCATCACAAGTGTCCTCCTTAATACACATCCCCTGGATCACCCCCCCTCTAGTAACCTCCCAGTTTGTTCTCTATACTTAAGAGCCTATTCCCTGGCTTGCCTCTCTTTTTTTCTCCCCTATGTTCATCTCTTTTATTTCTCAAATTCCATATATGAGTAAAATCATAGGGTATCTTTTTCTGACTGACTTCACTTAGCATAATGCTCTCTAGCACCATACACATCATTGCAAATGGCATGATTTCATTCTTTTTGATGGCTAATATTCCATTATATATACACGACATCTTCTTCATTCTTTCTTCAGTTGATGGACACTTGGGCTCTTTCCATAACTCAACTATTGTAGATAATGCTGTTCTAAACACTGCAGTACATGTATCACTTTGAATTCGTATTTTTGTATTCCATGGGTAAATACTTAGTGGTACAATTGCTGGATTTTAGGGTAATTCTATTTATAACATTTTAAGGTACCTCCATTATGTTTTCCACAATGCCTGTACCAGTTTGCATTCCTACCAACAATACATGAGGGTTCTGAGGGAAATTTTATAATGTCTTCTAGCATCAGTCTAAAGTTTACAACCACTTGGTATCAAGAAGTATGGATTGTTTATGTAAGCAATCTAAAGTTTATAATATATTATTAACTCTAAACACTATAAAATTAATTCAATATTCAATAAAAAGAAAATTAATATCACCAGTGTTCGCTAAATTGCAAGACCATCCTAATTATCATATAGTGTTCTCTTGAATTTTTGAAGATTATAATTGCCTTTGAAAATGTGTCGAAATTTACAGAACTTCTTAGAACTTCTTTCCAGAATAATGCACATAAGTATAATTTTTCCCCAGTGTGTGTGTGTGTGTATGTGTGTGTGTGTGCACACGCGCAGGGTTACACAGCCCTTTGTCTTAGAGACAGAAGCATACCTCTTTCTAAGTCGATATTATTTTTCAATGAGTACATTATAATGATGAGTGCATTATACTTAAATAGCACCATTAAATTATATAAAGTATGCAATCAACTTTGTTTATTTAGCCAATTTTCCACTGCAGTATTTTAAAAAGCTTTGGATATTATTGTAGTTAAGCATTTGAGTATATTAATAATTATTTGCATAGGATATATTTCTAGCATTAGAATTCCTACATAAAAATATGCTTACTAAAAATATAAAAATACAAACTACCTAAGAAATTAAAATAAAGTACTTGTTTACCTGAATCCTCAATGTCACTATTTATAATTTATTTTAGCATTAGTAAATTGAAGGTGAAATGTTATTTTATTGGTTAAATATGTATTTCATTGATTTTTAGAGAGGTCCACTTACCTACCTACTTTTTCCCATAGTATTTACTGTTGTTTTCCTTTGTGAATTTCCTCTGTACTGCATTTGCTCTATTTCTCTATTAATAAGTTGAATTGCATTAATGGATTTAGAACAATCTATTCTTGCCTCTATGGAGTCACTTCAATTGTCTATACTTTGTTGTTTAATTACATTTGTTAATATTTAATAAAGTTGAACATCCATAATTAGATTCATTTTTTATTTTTCAATATTTACTTTTGCTAGATTATTGCATTAGTGATTTGCTGGCTTATTAAAAACAATTTATGCCTTTAAAGGGTTAAATTTAGTTTCATTCATCCCTGCAATTTTCTCTGCCTGGACTTCTCTGAGAAGTATCATGTTGCTTATTGTATCTTTCATACTTCTACTTCTCTTAAATTTTATATTTTTTCATGGGTTCTTAAACCCTAATTTTCTAAAAGTCTTTCATCTAGATGTTACCATAGATTTTTCAAGTACTCTCTTCTCAGCTCAGGTTTATTTCTAATCTCAAGAACTATATTTTCCAATTTCATTAGAAAGTCCCTATAAATTGACCAACAATTTCTAAGTAATAACAAAACAAAATTCTGTAAATGTTAGAGTATTGTGAGTGAATTAAAACGGTGACATTTGATCAAAAATTTTTAAAACTATTTAACCTCATTGTTTTTAAATATTTGATGCTTACAAAGATTAGTCTGTGATTTAGTGTACTATAGTGTCTAAAATTAAAATGAGGCAGTATAAAATCATAGATTTCTGTTTGGTTCTGTTTCTCTTTTGTCACATCATAAGTTATTTTACTTATATACTCACTTATAACACAAAAGAAGTGAAGAATATAGTCTCTGAAGTGTTTTATAGATTTGTAATTGCCAAAGTTGAATGTCCCTAATTTTATAATGAAAAGTAAAATTAGAAGTATGTTCTAGATATAGATTTGTGTCATCTGTACTGATAGGATAGTAGATGGCTTGGTATAATATCAGTTCTTTGGGGAAAGCATAACAAAAGGATTGTAGATGGGCCTAGTATTCAGTAATACTCACACTACGGGAAAAAATGGAGGAAAGCTAGAAAAGGAAAGAATATGTTTATACTTTTGCTTTGATGCAATGTTAATGACATTAATAAAGCTCACCTTAAAACATGTTTTTTCTTAATTTTTAAAAAGTTTTATTTATTTTTGAGAGAGAGAAAAAGAGAGAGAGTGTGAGCAGGGGAGGGTCAGAGAGAGAGGGAGGCACAGACTCTGAAGACAGGCTCTAGGCTCTGAGCTGGCTGTCAGCACAGAGCCCGACGTGGGGCTCAAACCCACAAAGCATGAGATCATGACCTGAGCCAAAGTCAGACACTTAACTGACTGAGCCACCCAGATGCCCTTAAAACATGTTTTTAACAAAGATGAATTAAGTTTAACTAAGTCAGAAAATCAGATAACAGAGTTAATCAATTCATGTTAATAGTTTAAAACTTACAATGAAAGTCTCACACTATTTCTTAGATTCATTTATTGATAAGCTCATCCTCTGCTATATTTTATATATGGATCCTATAGAAGATGTATGGATGTCAAGAGGAAAGAGGAATGAACTATATGACAGGAGACTTCCATTCTTTCCTTTTAAATTATGGAAACAATACAACTGATAATATTTTGCATTTAGACCATTTCCCTTCTAAAAGCTTAAAGCAGGCACAAATATTAAACTGGATGTCCTTTTTCTTACCTATCCAACGAAGCACAAAAATACAGCAAAACTAAAAGAGATATTCTGATGGCTTTTCTGATAAATCCTAATCATTGATATACTGTTTTCTTCATCATAAAACAAGCATTATTTTCTTTAAAAACTGCAAATGTATGTTATCATTGTTCTCTAGTCACTAAGTGCAGGTATTTGACTACTGTCTTGGTTCTCGGCTGATGTTTGTGCATTTCTGTGTGTGTTGAGGCAAGGGATATTTGGAAGATGAAGTGTTGACAAAGGGCTACTGACATTCATCTTTAGAGCACCTCTAGTGTATTATTAATAGGGACATTTAACAGAGACCTGAGCTCTTATTAATCAAAATAGCATTCTTATCCAAAAGCTCTTTGGGAGAAGTTATCAATAAAGAATTTTATTGCAACAGAAATTGTGCCAGACCATTAATATAAAACAAATATAGACAGCACTTAACGACTGAAATTAGAAGTGGATGGGATGTCATTATGAGAAAATGGATTGAAAAATGCTGAATCTCACTAATCCCATTCTTGACAGGCCATAATTTGCAACAGTGACTCTACTTATAAGAGTGTTCTGTGGTAAAGTATAGATGGATGAAAAAACGTAAATTCTAAACATTTTCAAATTGTCATACCTAACTGTCTGCTGTAGCTTATTGCCTTAGCCTAGAACTCTACCTTGGCTTTTCCTCTAGAGATAAAACTTTTCTTAATATGAAATATTTACATTAATATATTTAAACCATAACTACGTGTTGCTTTCTAATTAACTGTTGCCTTATTCACTTAATCTGTAATCCTAAACTACTGGTTAAAATATTTATTCTATAATTATCACATGCACACTCTCTCTCTCATAACTGTATTTCACTAAATGAAGATTCTTTCTGTTGACAGTAGCAGAAGCCTATTCAACCAACTTAATAAAAAAAGAGTCTGATGTTTTTCAAAGAACCTGACAAAGATGTAACTCAAATCAAAATCTACTGGGGACCACATATTTAGATGTCATCAAATCATTATTTCTTTCATTTTTTTCTTGATACATTTCTACTTCATTCTTCACTTTCCCACCGAAAGAATCTTCTACTTCTTAATACAGATGGCATAATAGTCAGAGGTAAGAAATGCTGTACTGCTGGCACTAAAAACAAACTTCTTTTTCTTGATCCATTTCTCTGTATCTGGTTCTCTTTCTCTCTCTGTCTCTGTCTCTCCCCTTCTCTCTGTCTTGCCTCTTCTTCCTTCCCTCCCTCTTTCCTTTTTTCTCTTCCTTTTCTCCATGTCTCTCATTCTTTCTTTCCCTCCATTCCATGGAACCCTTAAACTGGGGATAGGATTAGCTCAGATTGTGGCAGGTATCCTTGCTGAAACAATTCCAGAAAGAAAATATTGCTTAATTTTAAGTGGCTACTTCTTTGGGTAGAGACCAATCAGTAACATTTCTAAGACAAGGCAGATAAATTTGAGTGAAGGGACTGTTCTACAGACACAGCAACTAGTCCATGATTTAAATACATTCTATAGTGCTTTGTGAAATTTATACCCTTTTAAAAATATCCTCCAGATTTCTCACTTCTTCTGTTATATTAATTATACTAGTATATTCAAGTATATTAATTATAATTAAGTACATTATTTTTCAAAGTTATATATTAATGATATTAACTTCCACTTTTCTTTTAAAATTCTTATTTACTTACTTATTTTTTGAGAGAGAGAGACAGAGTGTGTGAACGGAAGAGGGGCAGAGAGAAAGGGAGAGAGAGAATCCCAAACAGCCTCCCTTCTGTCAGCACAGAGTGTGACCAGGGGCTCCATCCCATGAACCATGAGATCATGACCAGAACCAAAATCAAGAGTCAAAGACTAACCATCTGAGCCATTTAGGTGCCCCTCCCATTTTTATGTTAAACTTCAAAAATATACTTCTGGTGATAAATATTAAATATTTTATTGTTTCACATATGTCTTTATTGTTTGGTTTTTTTTCTCAAGCTCTCCAGTTAAATTTTCCTTTTCCTTTACAATTTTTGTTTTCTGATTTTTTATACTTCTTTCAATGCCCAAAGTGGTAATCTAGTGCATCATTTAAAATCCTAAACACACTGTACACCAACTTTGCTGACACTGCAGTTTTAAGATGAGCCTTTGGGGTATTTTTTGTTTTGATTTAACAGGAAAACTTAACAGGGTCATTCATGCAAAACTGTGCACACCAAACTAAAGATCTAATTATGCTTTTCTACAGCAAACTGTGCTTTGCTCCAGATGTATGCTCTTAAATAGCTCCTTAATGTTCTGCAACTCCAAGTAATGGCATTCTGAAACTTTCATTTTTTCCCTCATAAAGTCAGTTTATCAACTTTAGTCAAAGAATAAATGTGTCTATATCATGACACAATCTACTAAGTCAATCATGTTTATGCTTGATTCTGGGAGAAAGTCAAGCTTGTGTCACTTTGATCTTTAAGCGGCATAAGAACTTGCAAAGATATGAGGAGACTAAATCTTTCTGCCAATACAGAAATACAAATGGGAATATTTTCAGAACATTGCTATGGAGGTCATAAAACAAAATAAAAAAAAAATATCACACCAGGTTAAAATGCTTGGTTTCAGAAAAATACAAATAAGCCTCCACTGAATGCTTTTCTTCCTTAATAAGGCATTTTAACTTGTAATGACCATACTTGTGTGTATATTTTGTGAGTGTGTGTGTATGTGTGTGTATATGTGTGTATGTGTGGTGGGTGTGTAATAGTTTGTTTCTAGTACATTATTGGTTCTTTCATTGGTTTTGCACTTTGCATGTTTCAATATTAATCCACTATAAAATACAAATGTTTATTGTTACCAAAGTACTCTCCAATACAAAATTCTCTACTGTGACAATTTTGGAAATGCATTTAAATATTCCTGATACAAAAATCTTAGCAGTGAAATCAGTTAACCACAAATTGATCTTGTAATTATAAATGCTGCATGTAGAACTCAATACCTTTTTAATGCTCAAATTAAGACACACTAATTACACAGTAACGGCCTAAATAAATGGCATATAATTTAGAGTTATGCCAAAGAGTGCTGCTCAGATTTAGATGCTTCTAATCATGGGGGAAACTTGTTCACTGCTGGTAAAATGTTAACTTTGATGAACAAACTGATGATTACCCAAGAAAAGATCTACTAATGGAACCACTGAGTTCATACAGTTTAAGGTGTCTTTTTTTTTTTTTTTTTACCTATTTTGAAGATTGTTTTTCAACTCTTTCAGTTTCTTATTTATTCATTCAGTGTTTTATAACAAAGGGGGATTCCAACTTTGAGTAAGATCTTTTCTAAAAAGTCAAATGGAAACAGTTTTTAACTGTTTTAACATTTTTAACATAATTAATTATGTTTAAACTGTTTAACATAATTAATTATGTTCCAGAGTATAGTAAACAAATATCAGTATTTTTACATGTTGTTTGTGAAACTTATGAGTTTTTAATGCAAGTCAGTGAAAATATTAAAATAGTAGAAATAAGTAGAAAATTTGAATGGGGATATAAAAGTTACTATCAATTCTAATTCTTGAAGGATAAAAGAGTTTTTATTAAAGGAAAATAAAAAAGGTAGATGGAAAAGAGGTAGATGGAATAGAAAATGGTAGATGAAAGTAAAAGAGATTCAAAGGGGAAATTCTAAGCAACTTCAAAATTTAACACATTTACTATCACATGCTTTTCTTTTTTTAAAAAAATAATGTTTATTAATTTTTGAAAGAGAGGGACAGAGTGTGATTGAGGGAGAGGCACAGAGAGAGGGAGACACAGAATCTGAAGCAGGCTCCAGGCTCTGAGCTATTAGCACAGAGCCCGACATGGGGCTTGAACTCACAAACCGTGAGATCAGGATTCGAGTTGAAGTCTGATGCTTAACCGACTAAGCCTCCACGTGCCCCTTCACACACTTTTCTTTAGGATTAAATTCACTTAAGTTATATGACTTTCGTTTTCTTTATATCTATTTGGCATTAGCTTTCTTTTGTGTTTTTCTCCTTAAGAGAGATCATTTTTTGACTCACAAATGGGATAAAGATAAAAGGTTAAAAGAGGGAGAGGTCCACAAAAACCTTCCGGGAATAACTAAAGAAAAACTGAAAGAGAAGGTAAATAAAAAAATATTGTGTACATAAGTATGAAAAACTGCCTTAACTGAATTAATTTAATTGAATTGTAAGTGGATTAAAAAAGAAAATGAAGTAAATTTTAAGTGCAAATTGTCTTAGAATAGAAATAAAGTGGTTAAGAAGGACAAATTAAATAGTAGACAGGCCATTACTTACCAGAACCACTGAATTGTCCTCCAATCAGGAATAGGGATAGAAGGATCTCAAAATCCCCAAAGCCAGGGAAGGGTGGGATCATCTATTAATGAAAATGAAGATTATGTCAGATATTCATTCATTATTGAGTGTAGAGTGCTAGAATTATTAGTTTCTTTCTTATATTTTTCTGAGCAGCTTATTGTGGAATTTCTGGGGGAGTGCATAGGGACCTTCAAGACCTAGTGTTTTGATGTTTTTCTTCAGTTGCAAAGTACAGAAATTCCTTCCCAATAATTCAAGTAATTAGGTAATTTATTGACCAAATGCAGAGAAAACCCAATATACTTAGAAGCAGAAAGAACAGGCTTCAGATTCTGTAATCATTTTCCATGCAGTTAAGGCCAGGATGAGGTCCCATGATATATTACCACTTGCTTTCATAAAAACTATGTATCGGACAATTTTACTAAGGAAAGAAATATGGATATTTAGTCATATTTCCTTCCTTAGTAAAATTGTCCGATACATAGTTTACATATCAATAAATATAGTTAATATGAATGCATAACGTTAAGAGTACATGACATTAACAGTATCCAAATATCAAATAAGAGAGAATAGATTTAATTACTAGCTTTAATTTTTGTAAATGTTAATTCATGCCTCAGTGTATTACAGTCTGTTCTCTCTTGCTACATCAGAAGAATTTATCCCAACTAAATTTTTTGTAATTTTTGTAATTGATAGTGCCTACTTCCTATGTTAAATTTTTGCCTTCTTGGATTACAGAGTAGCATTTGGCAATGGTGGACTTCCCACAAATATTAAAGACTCTTGTATTTTCTGTTTTCTTCAACATAACTCTTCATAAGTTCTCTTTATTTATCTTTTCTTTCTTTATGTCATTTTATTTGTTCTCTTTTTATCTTATGAGGTCCATTCTACTTTTGATTGGAGTTCCATTTAAGGTTGTGTTCTTTTCTTTTTTTTTTTTGTTTTTTTGTTTTTTGGGGGTTTTTTGTTATTTTTTTTTTGAGAGAGTGTGAGCAGGGGAGAGGGGTAGAGGGAGGGGGAGAGAGAGGGGAAGAGAGAGAGAGAGAGAGAGAATCTTAAGTACGCTCCATGCTCAGTACAAAGTCTGATGCGGGGCTTGATGCCACAACCCTAGGATCATGACCTGAGTCAAAATCAAGAGTTGAATCCTCTACCAACTGAGCCACCCAGGTGTCCTGAGGTTATGTTCTTTTCTAACTCAGAATATTTCATTAGGTAATCTGATATACCTTCATGATTTTAAACAATCAGATATCACTAAAATGGCATTCAACTTTTGGAGTGTATGTATGATTGATTATGTATGGGCATTGAGTTAAAAGTGCGTAGATCTCACCAGATTGTTTTTAAGTCTATGAAATTTGGAACCACATCTCTATATTACACTTATCTTCAAAGTCTCAAACTCATATTTTGTGCTCCCTAGCATAACCATCAGGGTAAACTGAAAACACTGCACAATCTCATTTTTGCAAAGTACAAAGCTGAATTTATTACCTGTTCAAAAATGCATTCTCTACTTTATAGTTCTTTAGACTTAGTAATTTGAATAACCTTCCAGTCTACTCCTATAGTGTAATTATTTAGTGTTAAAATTTAGATGTTTTCCTTTGCTCTCATACTCTGACTTGTTTAATACCGAATGTGAACCTTACATATATCCATTCCCAATTCTTCTTAGGTAAGGACCCCTTTTGTTGCTTTTTAAATTACTAAAATAATATTCTCCCTAATCATCCTACTCCAGATCATCTTTCATACTGACAGTTAATAACAGAAGTTCAATTAATAGAAACAAAACAGAACAGAACATCCCTTAGTCTGTATATGGCAGACTCCTCATAGTTACTTCTCCAGCTGCTTGTGTATCAGACCTTATAGTGAAAATTCATGAATTCACACCATTCTGTAAATAGTCAAGCCTTTCATATTGTTTCAAAATGAAGTAACCTACATTTTTACTGTCGCAAGCTTTTACCTGTCCTTTAAAACTCTTCTCAGTTCTTAGGTTTTCAATGGAACTTCCCCCAATCCCAAAATAAGGTTGGCTGATCATATACAATACAGGGTCATATAATACATATCTAGTATTTCCCTGATTCACACTTAAGCTGCCTTATATTAATTTTCAGGTTATTCTTGCTTATCATTTCTCAATTTCTCAATATGAACTCTTTAAAGGCCATGGTTTCTCATAATCTCTAAAAGTGTTAAACCACAAAATCATACTGTGCTCATCAGGTACTTAATCAAACATGGAGAAGGGAGAGAAACATAAAGAAATATCAAAGAATTAGTGTCTGTGGCTCTCTTATCTTGAACATAACATCTCACTTTAACTTGTCCTAGAGACTTGCTCTAAATGATGCTTATGTTGTAAATTTATTTCATGAAACAAAAAATTCTTCTATCATCCCTTTAAAATTAAAACTCAATACAATATGATGAATGTTTCAGTTTGATAAGGTTAAGATCCTAATTATCATTTGAACTGAGAAATTTACAGGTATCAATACATATATATAATTAAAACTAATTCAAATATAGGATAATTAAGGATTTACACAGAGTAGATGCTTTCCTGACAATTACATAAAACTCACTGGCTTGCTCAATGTGCCCTTTAATATATGTATTCTCACTGGAGTACTATGATCTGTGCAGAGAATGTGTTATCAGTGCCTAACATCTACATCTACCATCAACAGAAGTGAGAATACATTATGAAATAAGAATGAAGAAATGGAGAAAAATTCATTCTAACCGATTCTCTAAGTCTCAACAATTTATATATGTAAATCTCAGAATAAAATGTTTAACCATTATCCTTTTTAACATAGGATTAAAGGCATGTCTTTTTTCGGTGACTTTTCAGACAAAAATTTCATAGTAAAATACATATATATAGATATTCTAACTGACCTTTATAAAATATTCCACAAAATACTCAAAAACAAAAAAAGATGGATGTATAATGTCTTTTTTTGGATGTGTAACTTCTATAAAGTAAAATTACATTGTAGTTAATAATTCTCAATTGTTATTAAAACTATATACTTACATATTCTCACTACTGATGAAGCCCAATAAGTTTAAAGTCCTTAAACTGGAAATGTTACATGTCAATTGTTCCTTTAAAATGTTTAAATTATTGATTGATATTATTTTATATGCTTTTACCTAGAGCATAAGCTCTTTTGATGTAAAAATACAAGACTATGTATTTCCTTTGCATCTTTTCTGACTACCTCCAAATACTTCACTTAGATATTAGTTTTGGGTAACTAAAGGGACAGCAAACATCTTCTGTAAAAGGCAATGTAGTAAACATTTTAGACATTACAGGCCACATAATAGGGGTTGCATGTTTTCTTCAACTCCTTAAAATATAAAATAATAAAATTAAAAAAAAACTTAAATGATCTTGGATACAATAATGACTTCTTAGATAAAACACCAAAGGCATTATCCAGGAAAGAAATCTTTGACAAACGAGACTTCATCAATATTAGAAATTCTTATTTGCAACAGAAAACATCAAGAGAATAAGGCAAGCCACCAACTGATTAATAAAGTTTTTGCACAAGATACCTCCGATAAAGGATTGATATAAAAAATATATAAATAAATCTTAAAGCTCAACAATAAGAAATCAGGGTGATGTCAGCATCATGGCAATAAAACTTGTTTATCTTCTGTCACACTTTTTAACGGCTGAAAATCTGCATCCTTTCACAAACAAAAGTACCTCTAGGAATTGTGAGATCCAGCAGCATATGCCCAAGGACCTGTGAGAACACTTGCCCATCTGTACATTGGGTACAATGTACATTAAGTCCAATCTCTCACAAACTGAAAAAACTGAGGATGGGGGAACACTCCCAAATATATCTTATGAGGCCATCGCTACCTTGACACCAAAGTCAAGTAACACTACATTACAAGAAAATGAAACTATAGATCAATATCCTTGATGGATATAGATGTTAGGATTCTAAACAAAATATTAGCAATCAGTTCAACCAAACGATCATACACCATGACCGAGTGGTGTTCATTTCTGAGATGGAAGAATGGTTGAATATACTTAAATTAACGTGGTATGCCACATTAAGAGAATAAAAGAAAAATCATATGGTCATCCTAATAAATGCACAGAAAACATTTCACAAAATATAACATGCCTTCATGATAAAAATCTTCAACAAACAGAGTATAAAAGGAGTATACCTTAACACAATAAAGTCTATATGCAACAAATTCACAGCTAACATTATACCCAATGGTGAAAGATTGAAAGCTATTTTTCTAAGGTCAGGAATAATACAATAGAGTGCCCAGTGTTAGCACCTTATTGAACATAGTACTGGAAGTACTAGCTAGAGCAATAAGATAAATTTATAAATAAAAGGCATCCGAATTTGAAAGAGGAAGTAAAACTGTTGTTTGCAGATGATATGATCTTATACAGACTCCTTTGACTTATTATGAGGTTATATAACGAGGAATTGATTACAAGTTGAATGTTGTTAGGTCAAAAAGACATTTAATACATATAACCTACTGAATAATACAGACTAGCGTAGCTGACCTTAAATGTGCTCAACAATCTTACATTAGTCTATACTTGACAAAATTATCTAACACAAAGCCTATTTTATATAGTGAAGTGTTAAATATTTCAGGTAATTCTTTGGGTATTGCACTGAAAATGAGAAAGAGAATAGTTGTAGGCATATTATACTTGTAAGTGCAATGGCTGTTTACCTTCCTGATTGCATGGTTGAGTGGCATCTGCATCTCACTGCTACTGCAGAGCATATGAGAGAGTATTGTAGTGCATATTGCTAACTTGGAAAAAAATCAAAATACAAAATGTGAAGAGTGGTTTCTACTGAATGTGTATTGCTTCTGGACCACTGCAAAGTTCAAAAAATTATATATCTACTCATCATAAGATGGGGAACAACTGTATATAGAAAATCATAAAGACTCAACCAAAAACTGTTAGAAGTTTCAGTGAATTCAGTAAAACTGCAGGGCATAACACCAATATGCAGAATTTCTTTTTTTTTTTTTTAATTTTTTTAATGTTTTATTTATTTCTAGAAGAGAGAGATAGAGCAAGCAGGGGAGGGTCAGAGAGAGAAGGAGTCACAGACTGAAACAGGCTCCAGGCTCTGAGCTAGCAGTCAGCACAGAGCCCGACGTGGGGCTCGAACCCACGAACCACGAGATCATGACCTAAGCAAAAGTCGGACGCTTAACTGACTAAGCCACCCAGGCGCCCCCAGAGTTTCTATACATTAACAATGACTTCTCAGATAAAGAAATAAAGAAAACTATCCACTTACCATAGCATCAAAAACAAATACAAATAATACTTAGGAATACATTTAACCAAGGAATGTGAAAAATCTTTACATCAAAAACTACAAGAATTTAATGAAAGAAATTGAAGACAGCAGAAAGAAGTGGAAAGATATCTTATGCTCATTAGTAGAATAATTAATATTATTAAATATCCCAAAGCTATTATGTCCCAAAGTACATTAAAATATCAATGCTTCAAAGTATATTAAAATATCAATGTTCCAAAGTACATTAAAATGTACTATCCAAAGTCTTCTACAGGTTCCAAGTAATCCCTATCAAAATTACAAATGTATTTTTCACGGAAATAGAAAATATAATCCTTTTTTTTTTAAATGTTTTACTTATTTCTGAGAGAGAGAGAGACAGCATGAGCAGGGGAGGGTCAGAAAGCAGGGGAGGGTCAGAGAGAGAGGGAGACACAGAGTCTGAAACAGGCTCCAGGCTCTGAGATGGCTGTCAGTGCAGAGCCTGATGCGGGGCTCAAACCCATGAACCGTGAGATCATGACCTGAGCCAAAGTTGGCGCTTAACCAACTGAGCCACCCAAGTGCACCGAAAATAAAATCCTAAAATGCATATGGGACCTCATAAGACCCTGAATAGCCCAACAATCCCATTAAAGAACACAACTGGAGGCAACACACTTCCTGATTTTAAACTACATTACAAAGCTATAGTAATTAAAACAGTATGGCACCAGCTTAAAATGAACACCAATTGGGTGCCTACATGGCTCATTGGTTAAGCCTCCAACTTTGGCTCAGGTCATGATCTCAGAGTTTGTAAGTTCGAGCCCAACATTGGGCTTTGTACTGACAGCTGAGAGCCTGGAGTCTGCTTTAGATTCTGTGACTGACTCCCTCTCTCTCTCTCTCTCTCTCTCTCATTATCAAAACTACATCAATATTAATTTTTTTAAAAATGCACACAAAGACCAAAGGAATTAGAAGAGAAAACCCAGAAATAAACTCTGGTATATATGGTCAACTCATGTCTGAAAAGGGAGTCAAGACATTCAATACGAAAAGAAGTTTCAACAACAATAAAAAACCTGAAAAAACTGGACAACCACACACAGAAAAGTGAAATTGAATGCCTATCTTATACCATTCAATAAAATTAACTTGAAATGGATTAAAATTTAAACATAAGTCCTGATATACAGAAATGCTGATGCACAGGAGCACATGTACCCCAATGTTCATACCAGCACTCTCAACAATAGCTAAAACATGGAAAGAGCCTAAGTGTCCATCAACAGATGAATGGATCAAGACGATGTGGTTTATCTATAGCATGGAATACTCCATGGCAATGAGAAACAATGAAATCTGGCCATGCGTAGCAACATGGATGGACCTTGAGGGTGTTATGCTGAGCAAAATAAGTCAGGCAGAGAAGGACAAATATCATATGTTTGCACATATAGGAGGATTAGGAGGAACTTAAGTGAGGAACAAGGGGGAGAAGAAGGGGGGAAATGGTGGGGGAAAGGGAGAGAGGCAAACTATGAGAGACTCTTGAATGCTGAGAACTGAGGACTGATGAATGTGAGGGGGAGGGGGAGATGGGCATGGAGGAGGGCACTTGTGGGGATGAGCACTGGGTGTTATGTGGAAACCAACTTGACAATAAACTATTTGTAAAAAAAAAAAACTAAAAAGTGAAATACGGGTAAAAAAAATAAACATAAGTCCTGATAGTATAAAACTTCCAGGAAAACAAACAAACAAACAAACAAAAACACAGATATGGAAGATGTTCTAAGACATGAGCTTTAGTAATGATTTTTCAGATGAGACACAAAAAGTATAAGCAACAAAAGCAAAAGTGAACAAGTGAGACTACATCAAACCTAAAACTTATGCACAGCAAAAGAAAACATCAACAATTTAAAGGCAATCTAAGAAATAGGAGAAAATCTTTGCAAACCATATACTGGATAGGGGGTAATATCCAAAATATGTAAATAACTCATTCAACACAACAACCAACAAACAGTCTAATTTAAAAATGGGCAGAGGAACTGAATATACATTTTTTTTTCAAATAGGACATGGAAACAGCCAAAACGTAGATTACAAGATGTTCAATTGTCACAGACTAGGAGCTGGAGTTCTCTCATGTCCAGCAAGACAGCAGATGCAGAACTGCTCTAATATTTGGGAGCCTAATATTTGGGAGGAGACAAGAGCCCTGAACAGGGGTTTCATGTCTGTTTATTGAGCACACAAGATAATAGCCATGTGGTAAGCGTGAAGAAAACAAGATCGGACACACGTGGTGAATGTGAAGAAAACAATCAGATAGTAATCATTAACCTTTGTGACCAAGAAGCAAAAGGTCTGGGGGGCAATTGGAGTTTGTGATAATATATTGGCATCAAATGGAAAGTAATTTCCTGCAGGTGATATAACAAGTTACTAGTGATCACATTACAATATCTTGCTAGCTAACCTCAACTGCATTCACCCTCAGGTAGTGGCTTTCCACACTAAGCTTTTTTCCTAACTCATTTATGTAAGTAGAACATATTTCCCCACAGTTCCCCCTTTTTTGTTTTTCTTCGTTTTCTTAAGTTTATATGTGAGAAGTGTCGTGACAAGCTTCTGATCCTTCTTTTGCTGTTAGGTGGTGTGGAGGATGATTCATGGCTAGGATCCCCATTTTTAAGAAGCCTATGAATCACCATTGCCTCATTAATGAATACCAGTGATAGAGATCATGGCCATGAGATGAAAATCAGGGGCATATGCAATACCGTTGTGTTTTAAGAGGATGTCAGCCTGATTAGACAGGGGTTTAAGGCTTCCCCATGTTATATTAGGGGCAAGGACTTGTGAAGTAGCTCCAGGATGAGGAGTCAATGAAGAGGCTTCTTCCATCTTGAAAAATGGGAGTGGTGTTCCCTCATTCAAAGTCATTCTCTGGGAAGTCCCGATTCACTGGAAGATATTCTGGGAGTATTCTCTACCATACCATGATATGCTTTACCAACTGAGAGGGAATCCTCAGAGGTCCACAATCTGAAAGAACACAAGCATATCCTCGACTCCAGGTAAGAAGTTTAAACCAGCACCACAGAATGAAAGGGTTTATCTAATTCAGAAGAATGTAGCTCAGCTGCAGTTTGTCCTTGAGGGTCAAGATTTGAAAACAGAAGAGTAATCATAGCACAATCAAGGAGAAGTTGAAGTTGTAATGTAGACAGCTATGGATAATTCCCCACTTTTTAAACATATTTTAAAGTTTATTATGTGTTCATTCTATCATTGCTTGGCCTTGTGGATTATAAGGAAATTTCATTTTGTCTGCCATTTCTTTCTGCATTTGTTTCCCACATCATTTCCCCCTGAACAATTTTGACCCTTAAAATCTCTAAGGTTGCTGAGGGTGGATGGTCGTCTCTTCTGTAACTTCTTCCTGCTAAATAGGGACATAAAGATGTCCTTACTTATGGATAAACACTGTTCAGTTAGGGTAGGCATAGGGGAGTTATGAAAGGAAAAGACAGAGTTCAGGGGAAATGGAGACTCTTTGAGTAGAAGGACTCATCTCTCTATTGGAAGTTATACTGGTGAAGAAGTTTTCCAACAAGAGTCACAAAACTATGACAGAAAGACTCAAAAATTGACATCATTAAAAGATCTAATGCAATTGACAAAGAAATTCAGTTATTTCTGTGGCACATAACACTTCAATTATCAGAATATTAAGTGATGACCTTATACCACAAATATTAAAACTAGGAATTGCACATAATCTCTAGAATAGTTACAGCATTTACTCAAATGCAACCTAAGGCTTGCTATTTGTTTGACAAATGCTTCCAGAATAACTTAACATACCAGAGAAGCCCAATGGGTCAGAAAGACTTCATTTACAGTTTAAATATTGGGAAATTTGTTTAAAGAAACCACAGAAAGTTATAAAGCACAAAGCATGTTTACCATCAGACCCTAATATCCTTAGTTTCTCTAAAACAAGAAGCCAAAAACAGATAAGCCTTGTTTAGTAATCAATGCTTTAGCATCCCATTCTATTTAGAAAAGGCCTAGGTGTCCAACAAATTCAATCCCAATGTATCATGCAAGCAAAACTTCTTAGGTTACCAAAACTTTTGGAACCTATCCTAACAATTACTGATGAAAACTACGAGACAAAGTTAACCATTACTTTAAATCATAACATGAGCTTATTTGACCTTCGATAAACAGGTCTATTTCAAACCAACAAAGTTACATTTAGATCCACCTAAGACAATTTGTTCCATTGTTAATTTTTACCTGGAACACTGGTAGGAAAATCTGAAGTGGCTGGTCTTTACTCCTTGACATCTCGGAGACAATGTTTAAGTGTTGGGAAAAGGTTTCCATAGCTAATAATATTGGCACATAGTTATGAAAGTTGGGTAGAGCCAGTTCAGTGTATAAAATATGTTCCCAGTTTTTTCCAGTTTTCCAAAGACAAGAAGCCTTGTGAGTTTTCCCTGAGGTGTCTATAAACATCATAAGGGCATTCTTAATAGGCTGTTGCATCGGGGTGAGGATGTCATCAGAGGGAATCTTTTGTTCCTTTAAAAGGTTAGGTTTTTCCCACTGACAAAGACAGGAGTTAGTGTTCTCTGGATGTAGGGGTTCTGAAGGGGCTGGCTAAAAATAAGGAGGCTTACGTTCCTTGGATTGATACTTCGAGGTAAACAAGCATTGTTGAGGATATGGAGATAAAGTAACCCTTGTTTACTGATAGTGGGAATGTATATTGGTTCATTACTATGAAGAACAGTATGGAGTTCTGTCAAAAATTACAAAAATAATTAAAAACTGTTGGTACCATATGATCCAGCAATCCCAATTCGAGGTATATATTCAAATAAAATGAAAACAGGATATAAGAAAGATATCTGCACTCTCATGTTTATTACAGCATTAACAACATGTGCTGCCAATGGATGAATGAATAAACACATGTGTTATATACAGTATTATTCAGCCATGAGAAAGAAGGAAATTCTACCACTTGTGAAATATGGACAGTACTTGAGGACATTGTGCTCAGTTAGGCCAGAGAGAGAAAGACAAATCTATCTTATCACTAATATGTGGCATGTAAAAAAGCTAAACTCCCAGACACTGAGGGTACAATGGTAGTTACCAAAGGCTGAGGTTGGAGGAATTGGGAAGATGCTATTAAAGGATACAAACTTACAACTAAAAGATTAATAATTTCTGGAGCTCTAAGGCACAGCATTACGATTACCGTCAATAATACTGTATTATATACTTCAAAGTTATAAACAGACTAACCTCTGCCCCCAAATTTTACTAAGAAATAACTGACATACATCCCTGTATAAGTTTAAGGTATAGAGCATGAGCATTTGATTTACTTATATTGTAAAATGATTACCATGATAGGTTCAACTAGCATCCATCTTATACAGACACAATTAAAAAAGACACATAAAGAAAAAAAGAGAAAAGTGTTCCTTTTAGTATGAGAACTCTTAAGATTTACTCTTAAAAATTTTCTTGTATATTCTCTTCTCTGTCTGACTTATTTCACTTAGCATAATTCCTTAAAGGTCTATCCATGTCATTGCAAATGGTAAGATTTCCTCGTTTTTTTATGGCTCAATAACATTGCATTTCATATATAAACCACAAAATTATTAATCCATTTATTCGCTGATGGACACTTAGGTTGTTTCCATGTCTTGGATATTGTAAATAATACTGGTGTGAATATGGGGTGCGGATTTCTTTTTAAGTTATTGTTTTCATTTTCCTTGGATATATTCCAAGAAGTGAAATTACAAGATCATATGGTAGTTCTATTATTTTTTTCATGGTCCTCCACACTGTTTTCCATAGTGGCTGCATCAATCTACAGTCCACTCAACAGTACACAGGGTTCTCCTTTCTATTCATCCATAGCAGCATTTATTATCTCTTGTTTGTTTGAAGATGGCCATTCTAAAAGGCATAGAGTGATATTTCATGCTAGTGTCAATCTGCATTTCCCTTATAATTAGTGATTTTGAATTTCTGTTTATGTATTTGTTGACTTTTTGTATATCTTCTTTGGAGAAATGTCTATTTAGGTCCTTTGCCTATTTTTTAAATTAGGTTGTTTTGTTTTGTTTTTCCTATTGAGTTGTACATGTTCTTGGGTGTTAACAACTTATCAGGCATATTGTTTGCAATTTTTTTCCTATTATGTAGGTTGTCTTTTCATTTTGTTGATTGTTTCTTTTCTTATGCAGAAGTCATTCAGTTTGTTGTGTTCCCACTAGCTTGTTTTTGGCTTACTGCATGTGCTTTAGGTAGAATATCCAAATAATCATTACCAATACCTATGTCAAGCAACTTTATTCCCATGATTTCTTCTAAGTTTTTCATGGTTTCTGGACTGTAATTCATATAAGGGATTGAAGTGTTGTAAGGTCTGAGTTCAGTTTTATTTTTTAAAAATATGTGACTATCCAATTATACCAGCACCAATTAT
The DNA here is from genome assembly GCF_003009895.1 of Hyaena hyaena. Lineage (NCBI taxonomy): Eukaryota > Metazoa > Chordata > Mammalia > Carnivora > Hyaenidae > Hyaena > Hyaena hyaena. The sequence goes on along the minus strand of NW_024081290.1, from coordinate 48,050 downwards.
TGAAGAGACTGTCTTTTCCTTACGAGGTATTCTTGGCTCTCTTGTCAAATATTAGTTGACCATATATACTTGAGCTTATTTCTGGGCTCTCAGTTCTGTTCCATTGGACTGTCTGTCTGTTTGTATGCAAATAATGTACTTTCTTGAATGACTATAGCTTTATAATATAGCTTGAAATCAGGGAGTGTGATGCATCTTGTTTAGTTCTTCTTTTTTAGAATTCCCTTGTTTTGGGGGTGTTTTGTAGTTTCATATATATTTTAGGATTTTTTTTTTACTTCTGTAAAACAATCCATTGGAATCTTGTTAGGGATTGCATTAAATCTATAGATAGCTTCATGTATTATTGACATTTTAATCATACTAATTCTCCCAATCCATGAACAAAGTATGCCATTGTTTATTTATATCTTCTTCAATTTCTTTCACCAATGTTTTATAATTTTTAGAGTAGAGATTTTTCACCTCCTAGTTAAATTTATTTCTAGTGTTTTAATTATAAGTGTGATCAATTACTTTTTCAGAAAATGTTATTATATAGAAATGCTACTGATATTTGTATGTTAATTTTGTATACTGCAATTTTACTGAATTTATTGATTATATCTAACCGTTCTCTGTCTTATTATATATATAAATCATGTCATCTGCAAATAGAGACATTATTTTGAATATGTGATCCCATTCTCTCCTAGCCTGAAAAAATTTGTCTAGAAATCTGCCAAAAGTCTTACAGAAGTTCTCTTGGATATAACTTTTCTTTTGCTGCTCTTAAAATTCTTTCTTTGTCTTTAAATTTTGGTAATTTAATTTTAATATATCTCAGTATAACCCTATTCATATTCAACCTATTTGGGGTCCTTTCAGCCTTTTCAATTTAGACATCCATTTCTTCTCCAGGTTTCAGAAGTTTTTAGCTATCATTTTCTTTAAATATACTTCTACCCATTTCTCTTTTTTCTTTTCTGTCTGGAATTCTCACAATAATGTAATATTAATCTTTTTCATTGTGTACCATAATTCCCATAGGTTTTGTTTAGTCTTTTTCATTCTTTCCTTTCTTCTTTTCTTTTCTTTTTTCTCTTCTCTTCTCGTCTCGTCTTGTCTCGTCTCATCTCGTCTCGTCTCTTCCCTTCCCTTCCCTTCCCTCCCTCCCTCCCTCCCTCCCTTCCCTTCCTTTTCCTTCCCTTCCCTTTTTTTCACACCTCTAACAGTTAATTTTCAATATTCTATCCTCCAGGTAACTTTTTTTTTTTCTGCATGGTCCAATAGACTTTTGAAAGTGTCTATTAAATTCTCCACTCTAGGATTTTTCAACTCTAGGATTTGTGTTGTTATTGGTGGTGGTGGCTATTCTTTCTTTGTCAAACTGCTTGTTTTGTTCTTGCATTGTTTTCCTAATTTTGTTTAATTGTCTGTGTTTTCTTGTAGTTAACTAGACTTCCTTAAGAAGGTTATGCTGGATTCTTTGTCTGACAGTTCACACATTTTCATTTCCTTAGGGTCAGTTATTAGGGATTTATTTGATTCCTTTGGCAGTATCATACTTACCTGATATCAAACTGTAATCTTTGATTCTTTGTGTTGATATCTGTGCATTTGAGTAATTGAGGCTTCTCTTCCAGACTTTACAGGTTTGGTTTGGCAGAGACAGTTTTTCACCAGTCAGCTCAGTTGGGGTTTCCAGGTGTGCCCACTGCTGATCTCTTTGGGCAGGTGAGGACTGCTATTATGAATTTTGAGTGAGATAACTGTTCAACCTCTGATGATAGGGATGGGAGCTGCGCCACTGGCTGAGAACATTTGGATAAGACTGCTGGCTTGGTTTCCAAACCTAAGGTAAGATATAGGATGGGCTCCTGGTTGCCTGGATTCTCTAGTCAGACTTACTATATGGTGAAGACTCAGCATTATATTCACTTGGACATGGGGGCTATGAATTAGCTTACCTGCCCTGGCAGGGTAGCTGTACAGGTACAGGAACCTGTATAGCCCATTTTTTGAGGGTCCAAATCAGTCCAGAGTAAGCAGTGAATTCCCAGGCCAGCCGATGACCCCAGTTTGGATCTGCTGATGGGCTGTACCCTCTGTTTACGTGCCAGTGTACACAGGGCTACTGAATGGGCTATGCAGCTTCTCATGTGCTCTGGTTAGGTTCTCTGCTCAGACAGGTTGAAAGCTGTATTTGGTGATGATCAAGGCTACAAATTTGATTCTTGCTCAAGTACAAAGCAAGAAGCAGTTCTAAAGCCAGTAAAGTTATTTGTTGTATTAATCCAAGCTATCTGCACCACAAATTCCCTGACTAACGGGGCCACTGTCCTTGTGCTGTAAACTAAGCTCTGCCTTCCTGTCAGTTCAAGCACCACTGGGACAGCACAGCTTCCAGAAGTTGCTGTCAGCCTTTCTGATCAATGGGGCTTGAAGATACTCTCCAATGAAGGTGGGGCTATATCTCAAGAAACTTGCCTTGTGAGAGGTGCTTCAAGCTATTCTCAATTTCCCAAACAGGGTCTCTAAATGGGACAGACTGGAAGCTACCCTCAGTCTTGGCTATGGATTAACTGTCCTGCTTGTGTGAAGCAGGAGAATACTCCACATCCAGTACTGGCTTTGCTCTGGGGCTTGTCAGCAAGGGTCTCCATCTTCATAGCTCAAGGGCTGCTGGGCTACACTGTTTCCAGGATTTGTTGCCAGTCCTTCTGGTCAGATGGAGCTGGAAGACACTCTCCACAGTGGGCAGGACTGTGATTCATCTCCTTGCCTGGGTGTGGGCAAACTGATCTCTAGGGCCAACAAAGCTCCCTTGTTTGAGAATCTATAATCTACCAAGGTCTTTGGTTATTATGAGCCTCTGACTTGGTTCTACAGATAAGCAAAACCTCTGAAGTTACTACTTGACCACTGCAGTATTAGTTGAGTCTGCCAAGATTCAGATTGTGGCTAGTACTTCCTCTCTTTTCTTTCATAATCAGACTCTCAGGGGTTGAGCCCTAGTTCCCTCTGTGATTCCCATGGTGTGAGATCACAGTAGGGACTCTCACAACGTGACCCACAATGCTGGGTGAGCCGGTTGTCCCCCTGGGCTTTCTTTCCCAATGGAGGAAGCAGAGGCTCAGGGGATACCTCTACTGTGGTGTCCCGCTGGCATTGGGAAGGGCAATGCAGTCAATGTGTAGCTACTTCTCTTATGTATCTAATGCAGTCTCTCTTGGTCTCTGTGCCACATGGGATTGATTCAGCCTCAGCTTCAAGTCCTAGGATTTTCTCAGTGGTGCTTTGTTTTTAAATAGTTGTTAATTGTTCATGCATGAGAGAGCAAACTCAGGAATAAACAATGTCACCATCTTAGTGATGTCTCCCTGAGACTAGATCTGAAATGTTCTCATTACCATAAAGAAATGGTACTATGTGACCCAATAGGGGTATTAGCTAATACCATAGTAGTAATCATATTATATATAATTGTATCAAATCAATAGGTTTTACACCTTAAGCACATGCAAAATTATATATCAATTATATCTCAAAAAAAGAAATCTCCGAGCCTAACAATCAACTCCTATAAATTTACTTTTAATTACCTCTTGAAGTATATGTTAATGACTCATTACTTCTAAAAACAAATTATATTTACTCTGCACATAAAAAGTGAAGAAAAAAGACAACTTGATCTAAAAATAAGCCAAATATCTTAAAAGATACCTCACCATAGAAGATATACAGATGGCAAATAAGCGTATGAAAAAGATGTTTCACATCACATGTCCTCAGTGAAATGCAAATTAAAATAACAAGATACCACTATACATCTATAAAAATGGCCAATATACAAAATACTGTGGTCACCAAATGCTGGCAAAAATGTAGAACAATAGGAACTCTCATTCATGTTGGTGGGAATGCAAAATGATAGTCACTTTGGTAGACAGTATGGTGATTTCTTATACAACTAAACACTTCTCACCATAAGATTCCATGACCACCCTCCTTGGTATTTACCCAAAGGAATTGAAAATTTATGTTCACACAAAAACTTATACACAGATAGTTAGAGCAATTTTATCTACAACTGCCAAAATTCGGAAGCAATGAAAATGCCCCTTAGTAGGTGAATGGATGCACTATGGTATATCTGACAACGGAATATTATCAAGTGGTAAAAAGAAATGAACTATTAAGCCTTGAAAAGAAATGGGAGAATCTTAAATGCATATTACAAAGTTGGAGTAATCTAGAAGAATATGGAAGGACATAAATTACTAATTTTCACATTTTATAGGGATGAAGTATGCTGGTGGTATATGGTATAATATTTTATTACTGACTTTTATAATTAAATTAAAAAGATTTTTAGAATGATAAGAATTTTTAAAGGTTATGTACTTCTCAAACTACTACAAATATAAATCAACAAAAGCAAATGAATTTTTTATGAAAATAAAGTAAACCCATAGAAATCAAGGCTCAGAAATAGAAAGCATAAAATCAAATAAGTGTGATCAATCATATCATCTTGTCTAGTATGGCCAAATGATATGAAATTCTGTATTATATTCCAAGGCTTTACAACTTCAAGTTGAGTATTTTACACACACACACACACACACACACACACACACACACACAATGGAAAACTAAGACCCAATTTTAAAAAGTTATATCAGGAAAATTCATACATATAGGAACTGGATTGAACAGCAATAGCACCTGGAAAGTAAGATTTTGTTGTGAAAAATGTTTGTGAATGATTAATAAGGGTTATCTCAATAGCACACAGACCCACTGAAGAAAATAAAAATATAGTAAAAAGCACAGTGCCAACAGAAAAATTTAGAAAAAAAGGACTGCGTAATTGTGGAGACTTTACCTACTGTATCAGAGTATAAATAAATGCATAAATAAATGCATTAATTAATTAATTAATTCAAAAAATTTGTTTAATAATTTTTTCAACAGATTCATGTCAAAACCTTGTCCTACAATGTGAGAAATTTTATTTCCAATTGAATACCCTTGGGGAATTTATATGTTTCTTATAATTTAGGTTAGAAAATGTTCTAATAAGTTGGAAAATTTAACCATTTAAGAAACACCTTAAAGTCTCAATGGAAAAAACTAGAAAATCATAATGATAGGATCCACAATAAAACCACCAACTTTGAAATTGATAAGTAAAAGAATTATCTCTTTGCTTTGCATGAGTCCCTATAGTTTGGATCTGTTGCTTTAATTATCATAATTTTGCTTGCAGAACTGACACTCTTGTAGGTACAAGAAAAGGTCTATAATTTTGTAAAAGAAAGGTCCAACCCAAATAATGAGAAAAAATTGCTTTACTGAAGAAAAATAAAAGTTGTAAAAACATAAATACAGTTCTGGTCTGTGAATTTGCCACACAGAAGACTGGTGGAACACAGAGCTGAATGAGACCCTTTTTGTGTGCATCTTTGTTCACTATTTCCTAGTTCTGTGACATGGGCCAATCACCCTACCTCTCTGAGCTCCATTTTTCTCTCCTGTCACATGAAGATATTAATGATACTTGCCTTGTAAGGTTATTTTGAATATCATGAGATAAAATGTATAAAAGGCTTACAGTGTTTTTTGGCCCATATTATTATCTTATTTGGTTAATTCCTGCCAGGTCAATTAACAGTAAATTTAGTAATATTACAAGCTTGCTCTCATCTAGGTTATGTTGGTATCTTGGCAGTTGGAATCTTGTTTCAAAATGCAGTATCCCAACAATTTTGAAGCTGTTTCAGTCAGATGATGACACATTAAACACTGACAATAAGTCTCTATTTCTAAGATAACCAGAGTTACTCTGGTTTATTTTATGTCTGAATTAAAAATTTTTTCTCATTTTCTCAGTTCTGTGCACTACCCAGTATACCTTCTATAACATTTCTTCTTAATTTTTAAATTATTTGATAAATTGTAAGTCAGATTTTATAGATCACACAGAATCCTAATTAGCATCAAAGTTGGTACCAGATAGGGTTTTGACAAGATTTACTTAAGAAAAATGGGGTATTCAGAAATGGTTATTAAGAAACAATAAAAGACATTGCATGGGAATAGCCATAGGCATAAAATGGTAAAATATGTCATGAAATCATGTAAGCAAATTGATAGTAAAGCTCACAGCGAGGGGATACTTGTTCCTCCACCAATTTAACACAAATGCTGTCATTTGGGGCTGATAACACTGACACCATCCATTAGGTTGGATGATTTAGTTGCACCAGAACACTGGATAAGTTAAGGTGACAAATTCAAATCCCGTAGACATAACCTAGACATTGCCCCAAGACATAACCATGCTGAAAAAATTATTTTATGGCAGTGCTGATAGAATTGGGAACATAAACATTCAGCAAAAGACACAGACGCAGACACAGACATAGATACAGTTTCTTGCCAAAGCAGTCTACCTATTTGATTTACAACCTTATCCTATCTCTGCTGGGAAAATTACGGGAGACTAATAATTATAATAACATTAGGAAGCTTTGGAGAACTAGGGCATAAGAATAACTAAACTTCCTTGAAACACTACCCACTGCATCTCTCTTCTTGCAGAAGCCACTCTTTTTTCATAAAAGAAATTTCAATTTCCCCTGAATCTTCACTGTTTGTTCTTAGCTAGGAGGCAGAATATAAGCTCAACCATTAGTGATGGAGAAGGGTTAGGGGAAATGCAGAAAGTTTAGGGAACAGAAAAGGTATACAAGGAAAAAATACTGCCAAAATTGGCTATCTGGCATTTCAAAAGCCTGAAGACTATTTGAAGAAATAGACTTTTGAACGTGCTCAAGAATGTGTAATGGACCAAAAGCTTGAACCAAACTGACTACATTGACACTGGAGCACCCTGCAGAAATTCAGGCAGCTGCCTTAGGTTCTAGTAGATTTGAAGGTTGGATAGTATGAAACAGGACGGACTGTAAGTAATCCCGGTTATGTGCCATCCAGTAAGAGAGCTCTATTGGTCTAAAACAATATACTGCAAAGACTTTGGGGGACAAGAGGCCTAAATTTGGTCATCATGAGTTTTCCACCTACTCACTCCTCTTAAGTCTCCCTCTCTTAAGTCTTCCTCCAGCACTTTCCTCTCTTTCTTCCCCTGGGATATACTACTGTTAGGGAAGAAGCAAAATCTAAATAAACTATGCCAAATTTGCAATTAGCTTTAGGCTTGGAAGGCCAGGAGAGGGCAACAATTGAATATGGTTTCCTCATGTCAGCAGGGGGTAGAAATACCCACTGAGGCTGAGCACAGAAGGTACAAGAAAGAGTATATAACAGGAAATGGAGTTGAGGGGCAGGCATGGGGAAATAGGATCATTGGGAATGATCTGATTCATGGAGATCTCTTAATAGTTAATTAATTATGAAATTCCCAGAAATAAAATCAACAAGAAATTCATGGACATCTTAAGTAATCTGTATAACCAAAATCAAAAAACAATAGAAAGAACATATGGATAACTAGATGTCTGAAGACAACCCTAAGCCATAAACAGTCTTCCCATTCTTTAGACCTGAGTTATTTCACAGTCTGTCTTTAAATGAATCGTTTTCCTGATTCCTTTAAGAAGGATCTAGAAAGAAGCCATAAGCATGTATGGCTTCACCTTCATTCCATCACTAAGTTACATATAATCACTTATCTAAGGAACTAGACTTAGGTCTGTGAACACCTCAGGCTTTATGCGATGATCACACACTGGTTCTGAACTGATTCACATGTCTGAAGACCTACAGCTGTTATCATACTATTTCTCATAAAAGAAAGATATTTAAACTAAATTTGTAATTTGAAAATTGAATTGCATTTTATTATCATTGGTATTGAGACAAGAGACACACTGTCCTTGGGCACACAGGGATAAGTGACCCCTTGTTAACAACAGTGGAACAGAAAGTACTGGACCTTCTAAAATACCCACTCCCTGGAACAAACTGCCCTGAACCATATCCTGATTCAGCAGCTGCATAGTAACTCCTCCTCAAAAGTTCCCACCACTGTAATGGATAAAAGCTTTCTTTCCCAATGCTTTAGTGGCCTCCTCCTTAAAGAGCCCCTCCTGGGAAGCGGGAATTTTTTTCACTTGTTTCATTCTCACCCTAATAAACTTGGTGCCTGTGCTGCCCTTAACCTTGTTCATCGATTTCATTCTTCCACTCTGTCAGAACACAATCCCAGGTTGTAAAAAAGTGGTTACAGTATCATCTTGATATGTGTTCCAAAATAATACTTGGGGCGCCTGGGTGGCTCAGTCGGTTAAACGTCTGACTTCAGCTCAGGTCATGATCTTACAGTCTGTGAGTTTGAGCCCCGCATCAGGCTCTGTGCTGTCAGCTCAGAGCCGAGCCTGCTTCGGATTCTTTGTCTCCCTCTGTCTCTGTCCCCTCCCCGCTAATGCTCTGTCTCTGTCTCAAAAGTGAATAAACATTAAAAAAATAAAACTAAACATGTTTATGTACAAGTTAACAAAATATTTTCAAGGTACCCAATGTGCAAACTTTTCAGTTATATGTATTTTCATTTAAGCTATCATCATAAAACATACATGATTAAAAATTACAAATTGACCATTTCTCTATTTCTTCTGAAAACTGAAAGATAATGTGAGGTTGAAGGCAAAGGTATAATCAATGGCATCAAGAGCCACAATGAGTGACTCAATAAGATATGTTTGGATAAGTTTATTCAACATGTATTTATTGAAAGTCTACTAAATGCTAGGTATAGTATTCTAGGTGCTTTATTTTAGGGAACAAAATAAGCAACAAAAAAAGCCCTTTACATTCAAGAAAGAGAGCTTTTTCACGAAGAGACATGGACAACACATTACAACCCGTACTGCACTGAAAAGCATTAAATGCTACGGAAAAAAAAGTTATGTAGTAAAGGGAGAAAAGGTCTAATAATAAAAAAGTTGACAGGGTTAAACAGGGGATCACCGAGGATGTGTCATCTCAGCAAAGACGAAGTTAGAGACAGCAAGCGCAGCAGGTATCGTGGAAAGAACAATCTGGGTAGTGAGAATGACAAGAGCAAATACTTTGGGCCAGGGTACAGCAAAGAGGCCAGTAAAGACACTGATTAGAATGAGATAAGAAGGCCAACAGAGGAATATTCTCAAATGGAAGTAAATATGATATTTATTGTAAAATAACCATTATAGAAATCTTTTCTCAGTTAACATAAATGTTTGATCAGAATTTACCAAAAAAATGTGGCTATAGAAGCTATAGGTAAAGGAAATAATATTTGTGTGTGTGTGGGTGTGTGTGTTTATACACTTCTAATGCTCATTACCATTCAGTCAGAAGCAAGATACATTTTTAATTACTTACCTTTCAAAAAAGTAGCATATATTCATCACTTCATACTGGCATGTTGAGTAGCAAAGACCAGTATATTTATAGATGTGTCACAGTTTTAAAAATACTCTAGTCTGCTTTCTGTTATAAGCTTAAAGCAAATTGGTAATAATACCATTCTATAGAAAATTAAGTTGTTCCAAAGAACAAGGTACAAATGACATCTTGGTGTTCATTTGTTACTTGTGGTACACTGACACTGACCATAAGTAATTCTTTTCAACAGAGGCAAAATCTCTTAAATAGTTACAAATAATAGGTAGAAATAAACAGATTTTTAAAAAGCATAAACATATAGATGTAAATCAAAGCTATGATATGAGGCAAATACATTTTAATTGGGCTTAGTGGGTAGGAAAGTACCTGAAATATAGTATGAAGTTAGAGGGATTCAGTAAGCTAGGGAAAAATAAGTGGATCTATGTTAAGAAAGGTTATGATAAAATAAAAAGTAATTTCCAGAGGAACTCACCTGTGACAAAATTGACAGTTCAGCCTTTTTTTTTTTTTTTACATCATGTGATAAGAATGGTTATAACAGGATGATTCTGATCAAAACTTATAAGGAGCCAAGAGGAAGCAAGATACCTCTAGATTTCTGCAAGTCAGGTTACCACCCTACTGTACTATAAGGCTACAACAAATTTAGAATACAATAATTTTAAGTTAATTACTACATAAGAGGTTAAAAATGATAGATTTAATACAAAAATTCCCAACATATACTTGTATTCTGCCCTCTAGAAACCACATGAAAGCTATGTAAAATCACACACACACACACACACACACACATAAATATAACCATAAAGTGCACCTTCTCTTCCTCCTTCTTTCCTTTCTCCTTCCTTCCTTTCTTGCTTCCTTCTTTTCTCCTTTGCTTTTTAAAATTTGGCTTCAATTAATATACCATAGGTTTAAAATCTGCCAAAACTGGATAGTTCTATATTTTACATTATTCACAAAAGAAAAAGATAGTCAAAATACATTTTCTCAAATTATCTTAGCTGTGTTTATTAAAAGTAAAGAAGTAGTTTTTCTTTTTTTTTTTTCAGTAGTTTTATCTGACACATCAGTAACAACATTTATTAAAACACTGGATAGACTTCATAGGCAACAATCTAATTAAATGCACTTTGTCCCTTTCTGCCCCAAGCAGATATCACCATGTTCATTTTCTTCATGCTCTTCAGTATACCCAAAAAAGTATATGGAGTAGGAAAAAAAAGGAAAAAACATAGAACAAATCTAAAACAGAACCTAAGAGACAATTTCGCACATCTGTTCCTGCGGGTGTTCTTTCATTCTTTCTCATTTATAATTAATGAAAAATAATGGTGCTGACACAAGTTAATTACTATGAAAAATTACAGTTTATGCTATTCATTATAATAATGGCAAATTACTCGAGATTTTCAAACACTGTTCCTAAGCAATTAGAAGTGTTCATAAGGAGTTCACCTGTGAAATTTTTTCATCTGCGTTTGCATTCTGTGAAGTGAAAGAACACCCAATGTTTTTCATTAGCAGCAGAGATAACACAGCAAGAGATATTAATCATAGAGTCCTATACCTGGGAAAACATTTAAAACAAATTGGGATTGTGTAGTTGAAGCAGAGGTCAAAACAATACACAGAGATATTTATTACAACCAAAGTTTTCTTAACGGATTCAAAGGGACTATTAAATCTGTTCCATTTAGTAACAATTTGGTATAACTAATTAGAATTACTATCTTGTCCTAGTTTACCAAAAATATTAAATTACTGATTTTAAAATTAGAATTAATATCTATCTAATTAGCACATGCAAATTAGGAGACTGTCCCTTCTCGAACTTGCTTTTCTTATAGACCTATAAATTGTAACACTAATGCAATAGTCCTCAGGTTATTAAGAATAACTTATGACCAAAAAATACTAATTAGGCCTAATATGCCTGTGTAAATGAGCTAAGTGAAAAACATCCCTGTGAAATATTTGGTCTGCTGTAGTTTCAATAGTAACCTAAACAGGGAAAAGCTAGTTTTGTCTTATTTAGCTTAATGACAAAGTTCCTGTACACATTCACCATATTTTGTTTCATTTTTTATTCATTCAAGGTAATACAGAAAAAATAAAAAACTCAAAACACTGACAAATGCTCTATATTATTTTTAATACTTGCAATTAAAATATATTTTAGGAATATATTAAATTAGAAATAGACCAGCTGCTAAGAGTAAAGGCAAATATGAAGCTTTTTTGAAGAGACAAAAACATAAAAATGTATAAATGTTATTAATTACTTTGTGGTCAGTAATTGCTGTTGAAATTAGTTTTGATAAAACTGTTTAAATATATTCACCACTCTATGCTGCACCTCTTAATCTTGTGATTTTTTTTCATTCCATCACTGGAAGTCTGTATGTCCAACTCTCCTTTACCCATAAGAGGTATAGCATAGGGAGTACAGTCAATAATATTAAAATAACACTGTAGGGTGACAGATGGTAGCTACACTTGTGGTGAGCATAGCATAGCTTACAGAGTTATCAAATCACTCTGTTCCACACCTGAAACTAATATAACATTGTGTGCCAACAACTATACTTCAATTAAAAAATAAAAATAAATAGAATATTCAAAATTCTTTTAAAGATTCATCTGTAATATTTCACTCCACAGCCCAGTATATTGTCAAAGAAGGATTTACAAATATAAAATTATGTTGTAGATCTTGATGCAATACCATATAACAACTCCCCTCCTACAAAATATTAACCACTGTTCTTTAGATGATATTATCATTTTTTATTCACATGTAAAAAGCTTCAAATCAGTGAAGAAAATTGAGTGTATTTAAAGAAAATAAATGTCTTTACTTAGTAAATCTTATAACCTTAGCATAACTGATTAGAATATCTGAATTTAGAATTTTTTTAGGCAAAAAAGAAAGTTGGTTGATTCATACGACTGTATTGAATACATTTTTTTTCTGCTTTCATATATGTGCATTGTAGGTGGTAAAACTAAGTCATCAGCACTATCTCTTTCTGTGTTTCAGTTAGGCTGCTTATCTTTGGGTGTGTTCGTTTCTCATCATGGTCTTTCCATATGGTTGCCATGATGAACACTAACAACTGCAATGTGCATAAACCTTAAGATTTCCAAAGCTGGTGGGTGGGTGGTGTCAGAATAAAAAGGAATAAAAACTCCTGCCATTTTCAAAAGTAACAGTAAATTGAAATGGACTTACATATTGTGTTTGACATACAATTTCAACTTCATAAATAGGTAAGACTAATTTTGGGGGCACCTGGGTAGCTCATTTGGTTGACCATCTGACTTCAGCTCAGGTCATGATCTCATGGTTTATGAGTTTAAGCCCATCGTGCTCTCTGTTGTCAGTGCAGAGCCTGCTTCGGATCCTTTATCCCCCTCTCTCTCTTCTCCTCCCCCACTTATGTGAGTACTCTCACTCTCTCTCTCTCAAAAATAAATAATATTTCTTTAAAAAAGTGAATTTCACATCTTTTAAAATTAGTTGCATATACATGGATACTTCTTGGTATAATACCAATAAAATGATGAATTCTAAGTACCATTTTGCCTACTATGTTAGGTACATTATGACCAACATATTGTTTTGTCCATATACCAGAGTATGATGCAGAAAATATCCTCCTATTACTGAAAACATAACTGATAGACTTGTTAAGCGAACTGCCTGGGATCAAACAATGGCAAGCAACTAACCCAGGAATCACACACAGATTTGCTTTATTACAAATCTATTTTATAATATGTTTCTAGTTCCTATTTTGAATAAGCTATATTTAAATAGAATAAGTAGCAAATCATTTTGCTAAGGAGGATAATTACATTCCTTTTATTAGGAGAAGTCTTAAATCTTTCTTTCCTAAGAACATAAGATTATACACAGATAACTGAAAATTGTTTTGTCTTATATTTTAGGCTCTACTTATTATTAGAGATTATTTGAAAAAATCTGGTGGTGTATAACAGAAAGTATGTACAAAAGGGGGCTTTATAATTTGATGGTTCGGAGATGGAGATTATCATATATATTAGTAATATTCTTTTTACAGACACTGCTTTATATGGCTAATTGTCTCTCAAGTGAACCAAATTAAATATTTTAATTTTGTGAAAGCATTATGGAATTATAAACTAAAAACTATATTTTGAAACCAAGGACAACCGTCAAGTCATCTGAACATTTTATAAAATTTTACATTATGAACTCTGTATTCATTCTATGAATCCATTTTTCTTTTTTTAATGTTTATTTTTAAAATTTTTAATGTTTTTTATTTATTTCTGAGAGAGAGACAGCATAATCAGGGAAGGGTCAGAGAGAGAGGGAGACAGAATCTGAAACAGGCTCCAGGCTCTGGGCTAGCTGTAAGCACAAAGCCCAACGTAGGGCTTGAATCCATGAACTGTGAGATCATGACCTGAGCCGAAGTCAGACGCTTAACAGACTGAGCCACCCAGGTGCCCCTATGAATTCATTTTTCTATAGGATATGCTCCTTCATAAATTTTTTTCTCCTTTTTAATTTAAGAATTCATGGGTTCAACAATATGAAAAGTAATCATGTAACATATACTTGTATCAATTCTTTCTTTTTTAAAACAATTTAAAAAATTTTTTAGTGTTTATTTATTTTTGAGAGAGAGAGACACAGAGAGTGTGAGTGGAGGAGGGCTAAAGAAAGACAAAGATACAGAATCCAAATCAGGCTCCAGAGTCTGAACTGTCAGCACAGAGCCCGACATGAGACTCATACCCACAAACCACGAGATCATGACCTCAGCTGAAGTTAGACACGTAACTGACTGAGCCACCCAGGCACTTCTACTTGTATCAGTTCTTTTACAACTCTTTCAAGGTGCACCTGGGTGGCTCAGTTGGTTGGGCATCTGACTTCAGCTCAGGTCATGATCTCACAGTTTGTGAGTTCAAGCCCTGCTTTGGACTCTGTGCTGACAACCCAGAGCCTGGAGCCTGCTTTGGATTCTGTGTCTCCCTCTCTCTCTGCTCCTCCCCTGCTCATGCTCTACCTCTCTCTCTCTCTAAAAAATAAATAAATGCCAAAAAGTAAAATAAAGCTCTTTCAATATATGGATGTGATAAAATACAAGAGGCAATTTAAGTATACAAAATGTTAAAACTCACCTAGAAACCTTATAAATCAAACCCTAGAAACTCAGATGTGCAAAAAAATTTTGCAATGTATCATTTTCTTTTAAATGAAAATAAATCTGAATCCAGGCAACTATTTCATTGTGTTGACAGAACATTTTGTTTTAGTCATCTGGGAAGGTGCTCAAGGATCTAGGAGAAGAGGAGAAGTTATACAATTATCAATAATTAAGAAAAAGGTTTTGAGTCTCCAATCCATAATAGTCAGTTTTGTGGAATCACTTTTGAAGTCCACATGGCCTCTGAAAGTGGCACTTCTAATTCTCTGGAAGATATGAGCCTAGGGATGTTTCCGGGGGTGGGGGGTGGAAGCACTAGGCAACTCTATCTTGTAGAAGGGTCGGATCCCAGAGGACACAGACCTGCTTTCAGTCACCAAGATATTAGTCACTGTGCTTGGCTGCATCCAGAGGAAGGAGTCCTTATTCTAATGCAATATTAGGTGCTATAGGTGTAGGCAGCAGGCCTGGTATGAACTCCCTAAGTGCACCACCCAAATGTTTAGCTGAAAGATACTGTATTTGTCCAAACTGCCATTATCAATCATGATATAGGGCTCTGCTTCCTGGAGAGCCTCAAGATGTCTGCTTTCAGAGTCTTGAGGCATCTATCCACACTCTTCCAGAAGCTTCCATAACTCACAATGTATCTCCTCAGAGGTGATTTGTTTACACACACCCCAAGCAAAGAAATGTGCCTTTAAGCTTTTCTACTAAATCTTACAAGATAAATACTCCCCCAAACTGTCTTGAACTAATAAAGTCAGTATTTTCTTCATGATAACTATATATTACAGACTTTTTTTTTTTTTTTTTTTTTTTTTTTGCAGCGTGTGGTGAGGTAAAAAGAGTAATGGGACAAAAAGACTAATATGTAATGAATGCCTACTGTTTTTTAGGTGCTTAATATTATGCCATCTCTTCTAATATCCTCACTATCCCCAAAGTGTTATATTTACCCTTTTTGGAATATGAGGAAACTACCTTTCAGTGAAATGGAATAATCAAATCAATTTATGCCCCACTGCTAGTTCTATCTGAACCTTTCTCACAATTTCTATCTGAACCTTCTTTTGTCTCATGAAAAGCTCTGTATTTCCACTTTACAGTAGAAATTATTTATTAATCCCCTACATTATTTATTTGCTATGTATCAAACACAGATTTTACCATGACACTCAACTTCTTAAACATCTCCTGTGTATACAATTGTTAGATATAAAGTCACAATAACCTCTCCTGGAATGCACTCTCAATCCATGGACAGATGTCTTATCCATAACTCTCAATGAACAACTTCTGTGGAAAATCCCCCCATCTGACTCCTGGACTATACCTTCAGCTTATGTAATGTAGACAACCCTGGAAGAGAGCACAATCACAAAGGAAAGGAAGAACAGCCAAGTCCTCCCTTACCTAGATTCCTCTATTTTTTATTTTTCAGACACATCTGACAAACATCAGAGTCAAAAGGTTGTCTTTCCATGTATTTTAGAGATTAAGAGTCCAGGTAATAAGATTTGGAAAATTTTGAAAAGAGATTTTTCTCAATCACTCCATAAACAAATTTAGGAGGAGGAGAAGATAGACAGAAGTGAAAAACAATGCAAGAAGGAACTGAAAAGATGGGGCTATCGACAACAGACCAGTGGAAAGGGGGAAGGGCCCAAAGACTGGCACATGCTTGTAGAGCTGGTATTACAAAGCCTGTCACAGAAGCAGGAGCAGGGCTGTGTGGAGACACCTGGGGTCCTAGCAGAGAAGACTGGTTGCCTTCTGTGAGATGGGCGTGGGGTTAAGGAATGATCTGCTGAAAGGCAATGAGGTTCTGGCAGAGTTAAAAACTTAAGTAGAGAGGTCAACTCCATCTGAGCAGGAGATCCAGGAATGGGAAAACTAAGAAAATTATACGGAGCTGAAGACTGGGCACAGACTAAAAGTGTGAAGGAGGGAATGCTGAGGGAAGTGATAAGAACAGAGAAGCTCTAATGGCAGGAGCACGGGCTGCTCAAAAGCTTACATCCAGAAAAGGAATGGGATCCAAGTCTTTAGAGGAAGTAGAGTAGTTGGAATTTTTACTTTCATGGGAGAACACAGGGGTTTGAAGGTAACAAGCCAGGACACAAGTATAGGAAGTTTGCACAGAATCTTCCAGGTCCAAAAGACATGAGAATAAAATGACTCCTCTAATTAGTACTGTATGGAACCACATGCCATGTGCCTCCTCTGATTTATTCATTATGCCTTAGGTTTCATTGTCCGAGGCTAACCAGTCACTATGCGTATTGCACAGCTGGGCTATACAGCCATAAAACCAGGGTCTCCGGCTTCTATCATTTCTTCTGGACTTATATGAAACAATAACAACAGGGCATAAAATCTGTATTTTTAAAGAACTCTCTAAAATGGGTCAAGTGATTCCACTTGTAATTTTAGGTGAATTAATTCCCCATGAAGAAAAGTTTAACCAGTGCGACCTGAGAGGCAGAAGGAGCCCAGAAGATGAATTCTCTTTCCCACCTTGCTTCCATAGACTACTTTATGGCATGGCTCCCCTTGATGTGAGCCCAGAGGTCTTAAATGTACCATCTTAGACACAGCTGAAGACTGTATCTCCTTCCAACTTCCTTAAAATGGTAGCCAGTGCTGTGATGTATGAATGCATTAGCTGACATTCTTTCTTATCTCAGTACTCTTTCTTTTCTCCATCTTGGATTTGCACCTCTCCCCACCCACAAACAACATTGTAACTTAGACCTTTGGTTTGGGTCATATTTTTAGAAATCTCTTGATAAGGCAACTGTATAAAAACTATCTTCTCCCATATCTGAGACACATTTCAGAAAACATAGCAATGCACCATGTTGATTCCTATAGATGTAATGGAAAATAGTAATCCAATATGGATTCAAGTTTCAGTATTTTTATCTGTCATGTGGCTTTTCAGTCTTTTGTCTTACTGTTTTTAACCTCTAAAAGGGACAATATCAAAAGATGATTTAACTACGTCATAGAGTTTTTAGTAATATAAAAGAGTCAATGTCTATATTACAAAGGGAATTCAGTCAAAAGTTTTCATAAATAGATCTTAATTCTATCAGATTAATTATATTTGATAGTTTTTAAATTAACATAATATACAGTATTGCCATGTAGAAATATTTTACTTTATACTGTGAAGTCTGAATATAAAATTGGAACCATTATAGAGAAATGGCTGACTTACATAGCTTGCCATAACCTTATTCAATATGTAACTGTTATCTTTTTCCAATGTAAGAAATAAAAAATGGAAGGAAGGAAGGAAGGAAGAAGAAGAAAGGAAAAAAAGGAGGAAGAGTGGAAGAAAGGTGAAAAAAGGACGTGAGGAAGGGAGGAAAGAAGAAAAGCTGGGAGAAAGGAAGAAAGATAGGAAAATACAATAAATTTACATTGAGAAGGTAAGCACCAAGAAAATGTAATAAATTTGTATTGAGAAGGTAAGGAAATACTGTTTTGCTTATTTGTAAGGGAAAAGCAGATTCTTAATTAACTGAATTTTAATTTCAATTTTATTTTATTTTTATTTTCATTGTATTTGAGACAGAGAGAGAAGCAGAGAGAGAGACAAAGAATGGTAAGCAGCCTTCATGGTCAGTATGGAGTGATTCTAACATGGGGCTCCATCCCATGACCCTGGAATCATGACTTAATATGAAATCTAGAGTCTGATGCTCAGAGAATACTCAAATGACTGAGCCACCCAGGTGCCCCCTGAATTTCAATTTTAGAGTAAACATTCAATTTGAAAGTAATCCTATTGGTTGACATCAACTGCATGAGAAAAATATATTGTATTTCTGTTAATCTCAATTTTAACTTTTCACAAATATATGATTCATTTTTGGTTAAAAATGAAGGTTTAGGAAAACACATCAAGTTGTAATTGAGGTCTCTTTTCTATTCTAAATAAAGGTTTCTTGATTAAAACAATTTTTACTTATACACAGGATCTAACACCACCTTCTTGACTGTAATAGTTTTATGGTATTCTCCCAGACCACTAACATGTAGATACAGTGTCATTGAAGTTAATCATGGAATTCTAAAATACACCATAGACTATATTTCTAATTCTACACTGGCTTCAGAAGCATGATATGTAGGGGTGCCTGGGTGGCTCAGTCGGTTAAGCGTCCAACTTCAGTTCAGGTCATGATCTCATGGTTCGTGAGTCTGAGTCCTGCGCCGGCGTCTGTGCTGATAGCTAGCTCAGAGCCTGGAGTCTGTTTCAGATTCTGTATCTCCCTCACTCTCTGACCTTCCCTGCACATGCTGTCTCTCTCTCTCTCTCTCTCCCAGAAATAAAGCATTATTTTTTTTTTAAAAAGAAGCATGATACGTTAAGTGTTCCTCGTTCATTTAAAAAGAAAAACAACTAAAAGCAAAATATGCTGTCAGGAACAGAAAATGACTATAGAAGCTATTTCTCTGAACTTCTGCTCTAACCAAACATACACTATTATACGAAAACTTGTCCATTCTAATACTTAAGAGGGTTTATCATTAAACTGTACTTCCTGCTATCTATTCTTTTACTGTAATAGAAGTCTATATTTATCTTATTTAAAATTTTTATCTAATGCTCAGAAAAGTGCAGGAAACACTAATTATACAATTATTTCTGTATACTAGAAAATGTTCATTTTTAAAATATGATACAGGTTTGCATTTATCTAAACTTCCCCAGTGGGAGTATCAAATAAGAGCTATCAGATAGTATCACTATCCCTGAATATTTTTGGAGACTGCTCCAAAATCAACATTTTCAAATATCGCAATAAATGTACCAGTTTAAGTCAGACTAAAAGAAGATACCCAAGAGTTTATCATTACTCGCATTTAAAACTTAAAAAAATAACAAGGACCAAACTCCAAAACTACCTAATTGGCTCTTCCATCACTGTGTTTTTCTCTGTCTTGAGAGTCCCAAATACATGAGCTTAATTCTCTGGAGTTTATAATCAATTGTGGCTACAAAATACATGGCTTAATTTTCCATTGAATTTTAATGTTTTCCTTGGGTCTCCCCATTATGCCTTCTCAAACTGGTTTTATCACTGTAATATAAAGCAATTAAATTAAATATGTAAATCTTTGGCAGCTTACAGGTTTGTTTTTCTTCTGAGCTAAATTAAAATAGCATTAAATTTAAAACTTGTAAGTTTAGTTCAAATCTTGAAGAACTGAGTTTCTATGCAGTATACCTTATTTTTAATGTCTCATTTTAAAATTTAGAACATGACACTTTCTAATACTTACATTAAAATTAAATATATCAATCCATAGTCCAAATAAGGAAATATGAAAGGATAAAAGTAACCATTTACTAAAAGACAGAAGAAGAATGTAATTTATGTGGACATACAGACTTTGAACATATGATGGCTGATACTCTGTGCTTTCAATCAATCGTTGTGATGTTAAAGCCATCTTCCAGTTAATACATAATTTTATTTTTGTTATTTTTAGTATGCCAAAAAAAAGAAATACAACTAAACAAGGTTATGATTTGATGTGAATATGTTTAGGGATTTAACACAATGATGGCAGTTTTAAAATATCTCTTAAAGAACAAATTAATGTACTATACACCACTGGGTTTTAGACATTTACCAGTTACAGAGCAGGGTATAGTTCTATGTTTTTAAATATAATTTTAAAATCTCAAAATTTCTTTAGCTGTATAATTAGACTACATATTGACATATATTTTATGCTCCTAAAAGAAACAAATATTAAAGAATAATAAAAATAATTTTAAAGGGATACACAAGGCAAAAAAAATAATTCCAAGTCATTTAAAAATCAAGAGAGAGGAAATGATTTGCTTAGGTTAAAAATAAAGTGTCTCCACAGCTGACACCATACTTAATGGCGAAGAAATGAAATCTTTTCCATTAAGACTGGGAACAGAACAGGGATGTCCACCTTCACTGTTTCTTTTCAACATAATACTGGAATCTAGCCAGAGAAATTAGGCTAGAAAAAGAAATAAAAGGTATTCAAATTGGAAAGGAAGAAATAAAATTAACTGTTTGTAGAGGACTTGAAAGCCTAAAGATTTATAGGAAAGCCTAAAGATTCCACACTAGAAACAAAACAAAGCAAAGTGAAACCAAACTTGTTAACCAACTTCAACAAAGCTACAGGATACAAAATCCACATGGAAAAATTAGTTGTATTTCTTTATATCAACCCTGAACAATCTAAGTAAATCAGGGCAATTCCATTTACATACAATATCATAAAAAATACTGAAGGATAAATGTAATTATAGTTGTAAAAGATTTTTACAGTAATATCTACAAAATGCTGAAAAAATTTAAAGAAACCATGACGAAATGGAAGGACAGCCCATGAAAATGGTCTGGAAGACCTAATATTATAAAGACGTAAATACTATCCAAAGCAACATACAGATTCAATTCAATGCCTATTAAACTCCCAATGTTATTTTTTTTTGCCGAGGTAGAAAAAGGTATTCTAAAATTCAAGTGGAATCTCAAGCCACCTCAGATAGCCAAAGTAATCTTACACAAGAACAAAGATAAAGGTTTCACAATTCCTGATTTCAAAATTTACGATAAAACTAGAATATTCACAACAATATAGCATAGGCATAAAGATTAATAGATTAATTAGACCAGTAGATTAAAATAAGAGCCCCAGAAATAAACACATATGTAGTTAAATGAGTTTCAATAAGATCTTGATACCAAGATTATTCAAGGACAGTATTTTCAACAAATATCAGGGAAACTTGATATTCACATGCAAAAGAATGAGTTAGTTCCTTATTGTCACACCACATACAAAATTAACTCAAAAGTGATCAAATAATAATATGTTAGAGCTAAAACTATAACATTCTTATAAGAAAACATAGCGGGAAATTTTCACGACATCATATCTGGCAATGATTTCCTGAATGTGACACCAAAAGTACAGGCAAAAAGAAAAAATAGATTAAGTTTTAATCTATTAAAATTAAAATTTTGACTAAAAACTTAAAACGTAGGTGCATCCCAAGGAAACAATCAACAGAGTAAAAAGACAACCTAAACAAGGAGTACAAATATTTGAAAATCATTTATGTGATAAGTTAACATCCAAAACATGTAAAGAATTCCCACAGCATGACAACAAAAACCCTATTTGAAAATGTATGAAGGACTTGAATAAACATTTCTCCAAGGAAGATATACACATAGCCACTGAATGCATGAGAGGATGCTCATCTCTAATCATTAGGGAAATACGTTAAAGCTATAATGAGGTATCACCTCACACCCATCAGAATGACTAGTATAAGAAAAACAACAGCAACAAAAAGTAAGTGTTGGTGAGGATGAAGAGACAATGGAACCTTTGGGCATTATTGGTTAAACTGTGAAATGATGCAGCCACTCTGAACCTATTAATTAAAATTTAAAAACAACGTAACCCACCAATTCCACCTTTACCTATATATCTAATATAACTGAAAGCAGTTTACTTGAATAGGTATTTTTACACCCATGTTTATAATAGCATCATTCACATTGGTTAAGGGTAGAAGCAACTGAAATGTTGATTTTAAGAATTACTTTACAGGCGCCTAGGTGGTTCAGACAGTTAAGTGTCTGACTCTTGATTGCAGCTCAGGTGATGATCTTGAGGTTTGTGAATTCCAGCCCAGCACTAGGCTCTGTGCTGACAGTACAGAGCCTGTTTGGGATTCTTTCTCTTCCCCTCTCTCTCTGTTACTCCCCTGCTCATGTTCTTCCATTCTCTCTCCTTTCTTTCTCAATAAATAAATATAAGTAAATAAATAAGAATTACTTTAAAGCTATAGTAATCAAGAAAGTATGGTATTGCAATAGGATGGGTAAAAATGTTATTGAAACAACTAAGATTCTGGAGACAGATATATACACAGCTGGTTTTTTAAAAATTGTCAATCTAAATAATACATTTTGGGAAAGAATGACCCTTTCAATAAATGACACTGGAACAAATGAATATCCAAATGAAAATTTATATATTTAACAATTTCAACAAAAACTTGACCTTACAGCATACACTAGGTACAAAAATTAATTCTAAATGTAAGATCCTAGAGTTAGGTGTTAGAGCTAAAACTGTGAAGCTTTTAGAAGGAAAATAATTTTAAACCAATCTTATATAGCTTGGTTTAAAAATAGATTTCTTTTTGGGCAGAAGATATGAACAGACACTTCTCCAAAGAGGACATCCAGATGGCCAACAGACACATGAAACAATGCTCAGCATCCCTCCTCATCAGGGAAATACAAATCAAAACCACACTGAGATACCACCTCACGCCAGTCAGAGTGGCTAAAATGAGCAAATCAGAGAACTCTAGATGCTGGCGAGGATGTGGAGAAACGGGCACCCTCCTACACTGTTGGTGGGAATGTAAACTGGTACAGCCCCTCTGGAAAACAGTGTGGAGGTTCCTCAGGAAACTAACAATAGAACTCCCTTATGACCCAGCAATAGCACTGCTAGGAATTTACCCAAGGGATACAGAAATGCTGAGGCATAGGAGCACATGTACCCCAATGTTCATAGCAGCACTCTCCACAATAGCTAAAACATGGAAAGAGCCTAAGTGTCCATCAACAGATGAATGGATCAAGAAGATGTGGTTTATCTATACCATGGAATACTACATGGCAATGAGAAACAATGAAATCTGGCCATGTGTAGCAACATGGATGGACCTTGAGGGTGTTCTGCTGAGCGAAATAAGTCAGGCAGAGAAGGACAAATATCATATGTTTGCACGTATAGGAGGATTAGGAGGAACTTAACTGAGGAACAAGGGGGAGAAGAAGGGGGGAAGTGGTGGGGGGAAGGGAGAGAGGCAAACCATAAGAGACTCTTGAATGCTGACAAAAACTGAGGACTGATGGATGTGGGGGGGAGGGAGGATGGGCATGGAGGAGGACACTTGTGGGGATGAACACTGGGTGTTATGTGGAAACTGATTTGACAATAAACTATTTGTAAAAAAAAAAATAGATTTCTTTTATAAAAAAATTTTAAGTGTTTATTTTGAGAGAGACAGAGAGTGAGGGGGGAGGGGCAGAGAGAGAGGGAGACACAGAATCTGAAGCAGGCTCTAGGCTCTGAGCTGTCAGCACAGAGCCCAATGTGGTTCTCAAACTCACAAACCAGGAGATCATGACCTGAACAAAAGTCAGACGCTTAACAGACAGAGCCACTCATGTGTCCCTTTCCCTTTTTTAAAGTTTATTTATTTATTTTAAGAGAGAGTTAGTGGGGGAAGGGCAGAAAGAGGGGAAGAGAGAAAGAATCCCAAGCACGCTCCAAGCTGTCAGTGTATGGAGCCCGATGAAGGGCTCGAACTCAGGAACAGTTAGATCATAACCTGAGGTGAAATCCAGTATCAGATGTTTACCCAACTGGGCCACCCAGGCACATCTAATAATAGATTTCCTAGATGAGAAAAAGAAGCATGAACTACAACAAAATAATAAATTATAAAATGAATTTTTCAACTGAAAATAATTTTACATAATTATAGTATACTTTAAGAAATTATAAATCAAGCCACTGATTAGAAAAAAGTATTTGCCAAACTTAAACCTGACAAGAAGTATGGTTAGAGAATATATAAAGAGCTTTTTCAGTCTAATAATAAGATGACAATCACTCTGATAAAAAACATGAACAAATGACTGAAAATATAACTCTAGGAAAATATGTACAATGAAGAATATGCACATATACAGATGGTCAACAATATCAATCATTAGGAAATAAAAATTCATTCATGGTAAATTACACAAGAGCAGTCACAAAATTCAAAAGACTGGCAATAGTAAATGTCTCGATTGATAGTGGTAATGAAAAATAATATATTTTGAAAAAATATTTTGGCATTTTCTTATAAATTATAATATACACTTTCCCTAAATTCAGCAATCCAATTCCTTTACCTGAGGTAAATGAAAATATCTGCCCATAAAAATACTTGTATTAAAATATTCATACCAGTTTTACTGCTAATAACTCATTTAGAAACAGTCCAAATGCCCATCAGAGGAGAATAATAAAAACAAATTTGGTAAGTCCATAACATGAAAATTGCTTTACAATAAAAAAGACTACAAACACAGGTATCAAGCTAAAAGAATCCTCAACTCATTAAACTACATGAAGGAAACAACCTCAGTAACACATAGTTTTTTATTGTTTATATGAAATTCTTGGTAAGTCAAAATTATAGAGTATAACACTGTTTTCCAGAAGCTAATAGTTGGGGAAGAGGAAGACTGTAATGAGGCACAGGGTACGATTTGGCATAGTAGTTTTGTTTTGTATGATTATAGTGGTTGTTGTGTGTCCTAACTCTGGATTGGTGAAATTATCATAAGTAAATTGTAAATAAAACTAAGTAAATACACTTTCCTAAAAAATACAGACTAATTAGAAATTTGAACAAGAAATAATAGTTTTTCTATAACACTGTTTTGAGGCATTGACATTCTATTACATTTTATAACTTTTCATTGCTACTACATATTTTATGCTTAAAAAATATGTTCATAAGATTACACTGATTGTAAAAATCCTGTTCTATTCAGTAAATATTGGAAAAAAATACTGATGGATATTGGAAAAAAATTCAGGATTCGGATAAACCTTTTCTTAAGTGCCAAGAATCTGAAATTCAAATAATGTTAGGGATTTGTTTTAGTTGTTTAAAAAAAAGAAAGAAAAATTAGTCTAAACATTTTAGTGTCAGGTTATAGAGATTTCAACTGAAAATAAAGGTAAAAAGTAAAATTATGGAATTATTAAGATACTAGCTTAAGAACTAATATCTGTATTATCATAAAGTTTAAAGAACAAGTATTAAACCACTGATTTTCATACTGTATATTGCCCCCAAACACTAAAGTATTCTATTCATGATATTTTAAAAATTCAAATGACTTTTTAAGACCCGTAGGTTTTCGTAATGCTCTCACCATAGTACATCGTTAGTTATAAAATATGGTATCACATATTTGAATAACTGAGATACATTTGACTAAGTGGTATTTGATTTTGATACTACAGTCTAAAATAGCTGTAAACGTTTTTGAAAATGCCACCTTTCCTAAGATTAAACATGTTGTGAGATGCTGTCATGAGGATTTTAATATTGCCTGCAGTAGATGTTTCATCATTGATCTGGGCAAAATCAGACCATGGTAATAATATCATGGCTTGAATAAATGGAAGAGTCACCAACCAGGTAAGTCCCCTTTGTACTGTGTCCAAATTTTTCATTCATTCCTAATATTTATTGGTATTTTTTGAAGGAAAGATTCATTAGCATTTATATTGCTGTGACATTACCAACATTTAAACTGATTATCTGGGCCTTTTAGTAAAAAGAACTATGCAATGTAAGCAGGTTGGGTAACATGTATGCTGTTCAAGGAAAAAAAAATCACTAACACAGTAAAAGATAGGAGGTGTGGCTAGAATTTAATTACTTATGAAAAAAAGATGAATTTAGTTTAAAAAAACTTAAATTTACAATTTTGCTGGTTTCTTCATTTTCTACTATTGTGAGGAAGGATATGTGAACTGTCATATCAAGTGGGAATTATCCAAAATTTGGTAAGATACCCAAAAGCCAAAATGAACTATTGAGACTTCATCAAGATAAAAAGTTTCTGCACAGTAAAGGAAACAATCAATAAAACTCAAAAGTCAGCCAAGGGAAAAGGAGAAGATATTTGCAAATGACATATGTGATAAAGGTTTAAAATCCAAAACTTTTATAAAGAACTTATCAAACACCCAAAAAACAAAACAAAACAAAAACCCAATTAAGAAATGGACAGAAGACATGAATAGACATTTTTCCAAAGAAGACACACAAATGGCTAATAGACACATGAGAAGCCTCAGCATCACTCGTCATCAGGGAAATATAAGTCAAAACCACAGTAAGATACCACTTCCCTGCTGTCAGAATGGCTAAAATTAACAACACAGGATACAATAGATGTTGGTGAAGATGCAGAGAAAGGGGAACCCCTTACAATGTTTGTGGAAATGCAAGCTGGTGCAGCCATTGTGGAAAACAGCATGGAGGTTCCTTAAAATGTTAAGAATAGGACTACCTTACAAGCCAGCAACTGCATTACTAGGAATTTATCTAAAGGATACAAACATACTGATTCTAAGGGGCATGTGTACCTCAATGTTCATGCAGCATTATTAACAATAGCCAAATTATGGAAAAACTCAAATGTTCATTGACGGATGAATGGAGAAAGAAAATATGTATACACACACACAAACACACACACACGCTCACACTCACATTCAGAGGAATATTATTCAGCCATCAAAAAAGAATGAAATCTTGCTATTTGCAATGACATGAGTGGAGCTAGAGTGTATTATGCTAAGCAAAATATGTCAGTCAGAGAAAGACAAATACCATATTATTCCACTCATCTGTGGAAATTAAGAAACAAAACAGATGAAAATGGGGGAAGGAAAAAAGAAAAAGGGGGTGCAAACCATAAGAGACTCAAATTTAGAGAACAAACTGAGGGTTGCTGGAGGGAGGGTGGGTGGGAGGATGGGCTATATGAGTGATGGGTATTAAGGATGGCACGTGTGATGAGCACTAGGTGTTATATGTAAGTGCTGATTCATTGAATTCTACTCCTGAAACCAATATCACACTATATGCTAATGAACTATACTTTAAATTAAAACGTGAAATCCTTTCTTAAAAAATAAAAAGTAAAAGAAAATTAAATAAAAAAAGTAAGATCCCAATCAATATTAAACAAATCATAGGTATGGAAAATTAAAAAAAGTTCAAACTTGGCCAACAACTGAAGAACCTTTAAAGCTCTTGAAGTAATAAGATAAGCAAATAAAAAATATGCCACAAGGCAGCAGAAGTACTACCAATTATAAGAGAAATGAGTGCAGCAGAGGTGCATAGGAAGAGACTAATACCCCTGAGGATTGGTTAGGGAAGGGATGGGCAGAAAAATTTAGAGAAAACATTATAGATATAAACCATCTGAATCTGGCATAAAAGAAAGTGCTACATACATGGTGTGACAGGGAAGAAGGATTAATTAACTAGAATCTTGTATAGGCTGGCACCAAGACAGAAGGGCACTTGGGGTGTGAATGCAGGGAACCCAGAAATTTTCCCCTTCTTCATTTTTTTTTCATTTAGAAACTCTTCAACTTTATAATAAAGCCCATTTAAAACTTATCTATTACTACAGTTGGCATATTATTTATAACATTTTAATCATTTGTAGTTATTCGGAAAAACAGTAAAATAGTAGCTAAGGCAAATTAAAGATTTACAGAAAAGAGAAAAAATATCACCTATTTTAACTCCACCAAAAGCTACTATTACAACTGATTTATTTTCTTTTTTACTTTATCCTATGCATTTGTTTATACAGGTGTAATTTGTATGCTTTACTTTTTCTTTGTTAACATATCATATGTATTTTTCCATGAAGAACTTGAAATAACAAGAAATATTTAGTCAAAATGAAATGACAGTACTTCCCACTTCCTCCTACCTTTAGAATTCAACAACAAAGCTTATTTTCTCAGACAAAAAGGAAGAAACAAAAATGCAAAAGAGGTCTTTGGGCCTTGAATTTGTCAGTTTTGTAGTTTTAATGCACCGCTATCTTTCGCCTGTGCATGGACAGAGCCATTTTAACATGAATATATATTTAAAAAAATAATTATAATACTTTAGTAATAAAAGTGTAGTTTTAAATTTTTACCCACAGCATAATTTCTTTCAGGAGAGTTGTGTAGGAATAAAACCAATTCTATTTCACCAAAAACAGATCATCATATTAGCAGAGGCTTCATCGTGTTAATCAAGAATTTTTAATAACTACACAATTGTTTTTAGACTATAAGAACCATACTATAAAACCATAAAAAAGTATAGCATAGTATTAAGAGCTCAGAAGTGGGAAACTTTGAAGCCTAATTATTAATACCTCCCAGAAACCATTATCTTGGCATTGAACTGTCATACTGGAGGACTAAACAGGAACTCATTGACCATTAAGTGTTAAGTATAGATTCCCTATGAAGAAGCTGAGGCCTGAAAACAGGATTTGTTCTAAAATTTATTTATTCTAAAATAAATTTTCTTTATTACTCACTCAATTATGTTTCTATTCCACCAAAGTCAGTGGTAGAGTTTCAGTGAGTTTACTGTGGGAGCAACTGTTCTGGGGAGGAGAGTGGGGATGCAGAGGAAGCAGCAAAACATAGTCATGGATAGTAGCTTAAACTTTTTGATAATACATTAAACAAAATGTATTCATTCTTCCAAACCCCAATGATCACCATATTTATAGCAGTAATGTTAAGTGATTTTTATTTCATCACACTTTTGAACAATTAATATTGGCTGCCGGGAACATTATGTTAAAGGAGGATTCTGAAGAAGTGCCATGAATGCTTAGCCAAACTGGTACTAAGCAGAGGAGGAAATGATATATTTCTTACATCTAGCTTAGATACAATTTTAAGATGATAAAAATAACTGTTTTTAATATTGACATGTGCAATAAGTCGGTGAATTGTGCTGATGCCTAATGTCTTACTCACTGACAAAAGTACTCATGGTATATGTATTACAGTTATCTAGGTCATACATATGTATATTAAATGCCACTTCATGAGGACACCAATTAAAGTGTGGGTTTTAAATGCTTAAGAGACAGGAGTGAGATGAATTAAGTCTGATTTTTCTGAAACAAAACACCATAGGAAACAGAGCTGAGAGCTGACTACAAACTTAGGATAGCATCATGGAAGACAGTAGCAGTGGGGAGAAATACTTAGATTTACCAGTTAGTCTTTAAAATTTCCCTATATGTTCAGTTTAACTTACACTTAAAGCACAAGAATAGGATGGAAAGCATATTCAAATATAATTTGCCAGGTTCTCAGAAGTCCTTAAAACAGAACGATTTCTTTTCATATTTTAATAACTGGTTAGGTAGTCATCTGAACATGATGTAAATATTATGGGAAGGAAAGAGTTTGGAAAACTATTTGTGAATTGGTATTATAAATAACATGTTCAGTTTTGAAGAAGTTATATAGCTAACTAGCTACTTCCTCGATATAGGTAAGAGCCTTACATCATTTTTATATAAAGAAGATGGAAAATACTGAGTCAACTATAATTTGTGAAAGGTGCTTTCTATTTCTGATAATGTATTTTTCCTAAATTAGTTACACTAATTACTTTCATTCCCTTAGGTTTATATCTCGATTTGTCTTTATTTTATATCTAAAATAGAAAGATTTCTTCTTAAATCATAATAAAAAAACTTATCAGGCATGCCTGGTGGCTCAGTCAGTTCATGTTTCAACTCGTGATTTCAGCTCAGGTCATGATCCACAGTTATGAGATCAAGTCCTACGCTGGGCTCCATGCTGGGCTTGGAGCCTGCTTAAGATTCTCTCTCTCCCTTTCTCTCTGCCCCTACCCCACTCACACATGTAAACTCTCTCTCAAAAAAAAAAAAAAAAAAAGAAAAAGAAAAAGAAAAAAGAAAAAAAAAGAAAGAAAGGAAAAAAGAAAAACATATCGTAAAACCTCATTTTGAAAGAAAGAAACAAAAGTCACTATGGTAGCTGAACAGACTGTTCTAATAAGATTTACTTAGTTCTAATACTTATTTCTAAGCATTTTACAACTATTCTTCTAACATCTTTTCAAATTTAATTTTTAAAGCACAGCTCCTGAAGAATAATATATCCAAACTAAATCTTTACATAATGGCCGAGTTCTTTAATATATTCTATTTGATACAGATTCCAACAAGCTACCTTCATTTCTTTTGGATCCTACTTCATACTAGGTGTCAACCACTGCAGTGTGCTGGTAGTTTTAATGGTGTCCCTAATCTATTCCATATTTTCCAGAGATTCCTAAAATGTTTCCCCATGTGAACATGAAGATTAGTATAATATTAGTATTTTTGTTTTATTTCCTCAAGATGAAATAAAAGCTCTGTACCTTGCAGCTGGCTCAGCCTTCTAGATAAATGACTCTTTCTTGCCTGCCAACCTGTACATACTCATTAAGCTTAGAATGTGGGGCCAATTTAGCCCATACAAAAGAAAAAAGGTTAGTGAAGAAAAAAAAAAAGAGAGAAGTATGTCATGGATAGGGTACAAAAATGCTGTCTTTGGCAGGCAAAGGAGTAAATGGAGCTCAGCTGCTAGAACAAAAGGTATCATTCAAAGTGAAATTACTGTATCTTAACCCCAGACACACTTTGATGAGGACTTTTGCTCCCTAAACTAAGAGGGAAAGCAAGTATTGAGAAGCAGTTACTCATGCTCAAACTAACAAATGGTATGCATGAGCATACACTTTATCATATGAAAATGTTTCTTTAATAAATTAATTACCAGGAGAAAATGAGGAAGTGGCATCAATTCCATATAGTATTTTGAATTTTTTGTTGTTAATTTTGTTAATAAAAACATGCTTCTGATAATCTGAGAAGAGGGGAAAACACATAAAAGTGGAAGCTAGTGTTTATTTTATTTAAAGTTATAGGTTTCTTTTTCCACAAGTATGTGAGAGAGTACAAATAAGAAATGGCCAGGGGCGGGGCGCCTGGGTGGCTTAGTCGGTTAAGCGTCCGACTTTCGCTTAGGTCATGATCTCGTGGTTCGTGGGTTCGAGCCCCGCGTCGGGCTCTGTGCTGACTGCCAGCTCAGAGCCTGGAGCCTCTTTCGGTCTGTGACTCCCTCTCTCTCTGACCCTCCCCTGCTCACGCTGTCTTTCTCTCTCCTAGAAATAAATAAAAAAAACATTAAAAAATTAAAATATTAAGAAATGGCCAGGGGCCCCTGGCAGTCCTTGCCAGTTTTAAAATCACTGATGCATAAGAAATCTTCTAGAAGTACATTTTTCTGAGTGATGTATATTATCTTCCAATCTGCCAAAATACAACATAAAAGGAGAGAAAGCGAGAGAGATGATTAATTGTCATTTAAGGGAAATATAAAAATAATACATTTCCAAAAGAAGTCATTCTTCTTTGGGGTACTTGTAAAGTCATTGATTCTGGAATAATAAATAAATAGCAAAAATCTAATTGTGCTTTATTTTAAAGTTGACAATACAGGAAAAGAGGGAGTGGTAAATTATGCTTCTCATGTCTTCTTATTCCATCCACTTAAAATACTTAATAGAAATATTTGTTTTACAGAAACCTTAGAAGTCACTAAAACTCTCTTCCGAAAGATGGTGGAGACTGGATAAGCTATTGTTCTGAAAGGGAGCATCTGGGTTAATGTAAGTTGTGCATGATAACTAGCTGAATGATAAGCTTTTACTAACAATCACTACCTAGTGTCCCCAAAAGTCTGAGAAATTAAACTAATGACCACATAAAGTGTACTTAGGTAACCAATGTTTATTTGGGGAGATTACTTCCACACCTAAAAGAGGGGGCTTCTCTTTGAAACATTTCAAAACTTATGGCTTATTCTTGATGCCTACATACATACACATGGAAGAGTCAAGAGAATGCCCAGATGAGAAAATATTTTGTCAGCTTTACCTGGCAGAAAATCAGGAAAACAAAATTTGAAGTGTGAGTTTCAGGATTATATAATTTATATTACTTAACAAGCAAAGGTTTGAGTGATTTATTGTCCAAAAGGACATCATACTGACTACATTCATTCACCAATTCTCATTCAGTCTTTATTGAAATCAGAATACGTTTAAGGTCTATCTTAAATTTCTTTTCTTTATGATTTCTAAAGTTTACTTATTTTGAGAGAGCGAGAGAGAGAGCGAGCATGTGTGAGTGGGGGAGGGGCAGAGAGAGAGGGAGAGAGAATCTCAGGCAGGCTCCACACTCAGTGCAGAGCCCAACATGCAGCATGATCTCACAAATGTGAGAGCCTGATCTGAGCTGAAACGAAGAGTCAGTTAACTGACTGTGCCACCCAGGTGCCCCCTATCTTAAATGTCTATCTTAACATTTATCAGTATACTTCTACTGCTTTAGGGCAACCCACAGCATTCATTAACTATGTTTTATAAACTATTTCCAGTGATGGATTTCTAAGTTATCTTCAGAACCTCACTTCTACAAAGTAAACACCATAATGTAAACTTTTTCCATATCAACTCAATTTTGAAATTGTTCTGTGACTTAACTTCCTTTCTGTTAACAGTGTAACAGTCCGCACGTTCAGTCTTTCCCAACTCTGTAAGAGCAACTAGTTGGCTTCCCATTGTTGAGGGAATCCTAATGGGAAACAAACCAATTTGAAAAAAAAAAAAAAAAAAAAAACAGCTGAGGAAATCCACACAAGCCACCTAGAAAAATCAATATAATTCTTCATTCTTAACTACTCTGGCAAGATCCCATATTCTTAATGGTCCAACAAGAATCACCACACTTCAGGGAAACACATATTAATGAAGGAGAAAGATTGCAAATAAGAAAAAAAGCCCTTGATGGTTGATGAAACAAGAAACCTTTAAGAGAACTTTAAAAACACTGTGATACATCACTTCAGTGTAATTTTGAGAAGATGAAAAGGATGCTAGAAGAAACGTCTATTTAAAGAATAAGAAACAGACTTTGGAAATTAGAATTGTTAAAATAAAGGCAATAAAAATCTGACACAAGTTAAAAACATTTAAGAATACAAATGAAATAGATTAACAATAGAAATTTATTATTTATGGAAAATACAGATTTTAAGTGCTATATCAGCAATTTCAGTTTCCAATTAATAGAAAATGCAAAGCCAGAAAATGAAAGGTTATATGTTTTTCAATAAAAATAGAATATATTGTTTTAGAATGAATAAAATATATACGCTTTATATTGGTCTACAAGATCTAGGTGAGGATTAAGGAGGAAGTCACATCCTCAGATACTTTAAATACTTTAATACTTTAAACATTCAAAATCAAAAGGAATATTCACAGGTATTTAAAAGCTTAAAGAACTCTTGTACAAAGAGTGGTTTTCTGTGTGGCCACATCAGAAAATAATATCCATTATGATAAAATTGCAGTGATGCAAACTTAGTTTCCCTTGTTTCCCACTATACATAGAAAGAAAGAAAGAAGAAAGTCAAAAACTTAAGTCTGATGGCTGCTGAGTGTGATAAAATAGTTAAGGGAAATAAACAAAGAATGGGAAGTAGCTCTGATAGAGTGGGCATCAAAATACAATGTCTTTAATACTCAGTCCATTTAAGGACTGTCTGTGCTGATATTCATACTTGACAGTATGTTAAGTATTAGTATGTATGCTGTTAAAATATTATGTAGTTTATGAAAAAAACATTAAGGAAAGTTTTTTTTTAAAATTGCAAATAAACATATTTTGCATTGATCACTATTTGCCAAGTACAGAAATAACAAAGAATAATCATCACTGTGATAAGAAATTTCAGTTTGGGGGTCCATATGTATTCTAGATAAAAATTAATGGAAATAGTATGATTTTAGAGAACACATAAGCAACTTTTACTAGTTTTTTTTCTTCTATCCTTTTGTAGCATTTTGATCCAAGATAAAGAAAACAAAATCTATGATTTCTTTTAGCAGACTTAGTTTTCATACTCCAGATTGTTTAATCTGTTAGAGAAGCAAGAGAAGGTTTCAGCAAAAAGCATAACAGATGTGATTTCACCACAAGAAAATAAATATTAAATGTAAGATGTGATATATGTTGGGAAGAAAATAATTAAACCAATGAAAAGAAAATCATCTCCATATATGATAACTTAAACTAAATTCTATGAATATCAACTGGAGTCAAAAAGAAAGTATCTTACCTTAGCTGTTGCCTGGTACTACCTGAATCAATTGCTCAAAATCAAAATTAAAGGAGCAAAACTAGAAAGATAAAGGCTGGATTTTCTCCTTCTTTCACCAAATTATGGTCATAAATATTACATCAACTGAGAGGAATTTATAGTTTCTCAATGAAGCCTTAAGCAACTGCATATGGCTCTCAGTCCATGAATGTCTCCCATTGGTCTTAAAATAACCTCAAAAAACTTAAAAATTTTTGTGAACAAAATTATTATCTATTAATCAAGTTCCAACTTTTAAAGGAAAAACTCATCATTGTCACTTATTTCCTTTTTGAATATTAGGGAGAAAAGAATAAAAGGAGTTTGACACAAGAATTCTATAGATAGCTTTCTCTGTTTCAACTGTTTGAGTGGGCATTTTTATTAAATGATTTCTTTTTTCTGTTTTTTTTTTTAAATATGACAAACATTCTTGCTACACTTGCCGAGAAATTGGACACCTCGCTATGGTTAAATAAAAATGAAAAAAAGATCAGAAAGTTTCTGATGATGTAGCAGATTTGCTTATTACTTTCAGCTAATTCAATCCATCTGGGGTAAAAATATACCAATGTGAATTTACATAGCCAGTAAGTTTCCTGTTTTATATGTTGTTACAAAACAATGTTCCAGCATGCTGGTCTTCTGTGTGAAAAGGAATCATCTTTTTTGCCTACAGCAAATATAATCTCACAGAGCATCTTTCAAGTAAACCAAACTACTCAGATACGGAGCCTTTTTTTGGATTCTAAGTCTCATTTCATTTGTTTTGAGTTCAAAGAATCTGAAGGAGTCTTTGTTTTCATGAATGGCTAGAGTTAATGTATTTATGTTCTGTCTTCCTTACATGAATCATCTTTGAAGCAATGTTGATTTAAACATCAAGGTTTTTTTTTTCCTTTTATTTTTCATCAACCATTTAAATATTATCTATCCTCTGCAGTTTTCCTTATCCCTTGCAGAGCTAGTTCACAGTTTTGTTTTTTGCTGAAACTGTTCTTTATGCCATCAGGAATAATAAGTATGCATAAATCATGTGCCATTCTTCGAGGTTTTGAAATTACTTCTGCCTTGAAGGAGTTTATGATTTCCTTGCAGAGAACGGACAGACACCAGATGAAAAACATAAGGTAGCAAAGTCTATGAAGACTGTGGAAGTTATGCCCAAAGACTGAGGCATTCAGGGAGGTTTCCACTGAAAGACAGTATTCAAAGTATTTCTTGAAATTGGACCAGGACAGTAAGAAGGGCTCGAAAAATCTCTAAGATGAAGATTTGCATGCTATGCTGATGAAACCACCTAAAACAGAGGTTTTATGAAGGATTACAGAGAAGTAGACTTGAGTGTTAAATGATGTTGAAACAAATGAGACTTTGCTGGGGAAAAGCCAAGAACTACAAACATGTATATTTCAAGTTTTTTCAGAATACTTTCTCCTTTGTCCTGCTTGGTGAGCATCAAATGATGCTATTCCAGAAATAGGCAAGCATTTATGTCTTATGTGTTCAATATTTTTATGCTTATTGAATAAGCTCTTAATTTTATAATAATTGATTTTCTGAGGGATATTTTAATATTTTACATACAATTTTTAATAAAATGTTTCTTTACTGAAAAAATCATTCATATTTATTATTTACTATAAACTATAAAACTTTTCTGGTTTGTTTTGGATGAAAAGAAATACCCACTTTTTGTTTTGTTTTACTTTTCAGTTTAAAATGGAACACACTTTCATATTTTAATGTTATTTTGTAGAAAGTTGTAAAATGTCTAATAGTTCCTCTTAATTTTAAATATAATCATGGGAAATTATTTTCAAAGTCTTAAATATTTCAAGACTTAAACACATATCAAAAAGTCAGAAATGTATGAGAGGCTTAAAATTAAGAGTCACTAGGCATATATGTCGAGTTTTTATACCTTTTAAGTAATACTCTTCCTAAGTAAGTTACCATAAGATCTACTTATTAATAATAATAGCTTTGTTGGTTGATACCTGATACATGGAAATTTCAAAAGATGGAACAGTAATGTCAAAAATAAACAAACAAAACCAATAATGACAAAGAGTAGCTACCTGACAATTTGAAACCAAGAAGACTGCAGTAGTTTCAGGGAAGAGAAAAATATGTAATGAAACATCTTGCCAAATAATTTTGAGTTCAAAAGATTCTGCCAGTTAAAATATCTTCCTACATGAGCAAACTGAAATGCTTACAGTTCTGAGTCGTATATTCAAATTTACATTAATAATGATAAAAATTGTTATGATAATGATAATGGTGTTGTAGGTAGTAAGGATTTGACATTCATGGAGTTTTTGAAAATCTTATTGATTTACAGAAGGAATGATTTTAAATGTCCTATTCAGAAAAAGAATATCAGGAAGGTGACAGGAGGAAAGTAACAATTATTGACTACCAATACATACCATATTCATTATACAGATTATTTAATTTAGTTCACCCAACAACAGTATACAGTCGCTGAGGCAACTTCAATCAGGGTATTTGCCTAAATTCACACATCTGGGTAAGAGAGCAAATAAGGAGTCAAAATCCTCTGCCTGACCTTAATATTCATATTGATTTTACTCACATAAAACACTTCTATACAGAGGCCATCTCTCAGATGTTACTCTAGTTTGTGGACAAAGTGGGCTCTGAAATGACTTAAACACAGTGATATTAATAATAAAGTTATTCTGTAAAATTATAGAAAGAGCGAGGCAAAGATTGAAATTTCCATAACAAATACCGTTTTTTCCTTCTCACGTACGAAAATAATCCTAATTTCATCAAGGAGAATAAACCTGCATTTTACAATTCCCCTTGCAGATTATTAATACTCACATTACACAATTCTAGTTAGTGAGATATAAGTGGAAGTTGTTGACACCACCTCTGATGAAATCCCCTTAAAAAATATATGAATGACAGAATGCAGGATGGTAAATCCACAGTGTGTAGCATTTCTTCTCTGCCCTTCGAGTCAGGAAAACTGCCTTAATGCCCAAAAGTGGGAAACATTCTTGGAACTATGAGTCAATTTTTCACAAGTTAGGGAAAAGTGATTAAAACTTCAAAGGATCCTAGATTTCTGATGGTATTATGGAGTCCTCACCAGTTCCAGCTACATTTTTCCCATTACGTATGACAAAGAAAAAAAATACATTAAATGTTCAAGCCAATATTTTTTTCAGATTTTACATCTTATACCCTAAAACAAAACCCTAAATTACCAATCTATAATAAATCTACATGTCAGTCAACATGAAATACTATCTCTTATCATTATGTCTATGTGGTATAAAATATCCAAACAAAAGTTTAAGGAGGAAAAAGGCCATTCAAAGGAGTGCCTAGGTGGCTCAGTCAGTTAAGCATCCAGCTTTGGGTCAGGTCATGATCTAATGGTTCAAGGGTTCGGGCTCCACATTGGACTCTGTACTGACAGCTCAGAGCCTAGAGACTGTTGCAAATTCTGGGTCTCCCTCTCTCTCTGCCC
Organism: Hyaena hyaena; assembly: GCF_003009895.1. Lineage (NCBI taxonomy): Eukaryota > Metazoa > Chordata > Mammalia > Carnivora > Hyaenidae > Hyaena > Hyaena hyaena. Next base: position 9,980 of record NW_024081290.1, on the reverse strand, counting down.
CTCCCCTACTTGTGCTCTGTCTCTGTCTGTGTGTGTGTGTGTCTCTCTCTCAAAAATAATAAATATTTTTTAAAAAGCCATTCAAGCAATGTTGTTTTTCCTCATTTTAATTTTGTGAAGACATACACCAAGACTAGATATCTATCATGTAATTAATCCTTGCTTCAGAATGAAACTAACTATGCTAAAAGAAAAAAAAATGTCATTTATAAAAAAATTTACTTAACTTTTAACAATCAGAAAAATTACAGGAATAAAACATATTTGGGTCCTAAATGATCTAATTTATTCTATCACCCTACAATGTCTATGAATCAGGTACAACTGGTTATAGACACTATAAAAGTAAAATGTTATGGTATCTCAACTTCCTGTAATAAAATTTTATGGGAAATAAGAGTAAACAATCTATGAAATTCCATGCCAATATATTACCATATAAATAGGAATATCAATATTTTATAGTAAAAATAGTATACAGGTACCATTTATTTAGCATTACATTTTTTACAGTGTTGGCAGCATTTCTAATTTACATCTTCAATTATCAGTTACTAATTTTATAGTTACAGAGGTATTTTGGTCAATTCTTTTTTTTTCTTATACCTATTGTAGGTTTTGTTATGTGAATATTGTTTTACATTTTTAAATTTCAATATTGTTAAGACACAATATTATATTAGTTTCAGGTGTACAACAGAGTGATTCAACAGTTCTATACATTCTTCAGAGGTCATTATAATAAATGTGCATTTTAAACTCCGTCACCTATTTCACCCACCCACCCACCCCACCTACCTCCTCCCTGGTAACCAGTTTCTTCTCCATAGGTAAGAGTCTATTTCTTGGTTTGTCTCTTTTTTTTTTTCCTTTGCTCATTTGTTTTTTCATAAATTCCACATATGAGTGAAATCATATGGTATGTTTCTTTCTCTGACTTATTTCATTAGCATTACACTCTCTAGCTCCATCCATATTGTTGCAAACAGCAATATTTTATTTTTTATGACTGAATAATATTGTAATATATATATGCCACTCCTTCTTTATCCATTCATCTATCTATGGACAAGGGTTGCTTCCATAATTTGGCTATTGTAAGTAATGCTGCAATAAACATTGGAGTGCACGTATCCCTTTGAATCGGTGTGTTTGTATTTTGGGGGTAAATACCCAATAGTGCAATTATTGGATCTTTGGGTATTCTATTTCTAATTTCTTCAGGAACCTCCATTATGTTTTCCAGAGTAGCTGTAACAGTGTGCATTCTTACCAACAATACACCAGAGTACCTTTTTATCCACATTCTTACCAATACCTGTTGTTTTTGTGTGGTTGATTTCAGCCATACTGACATGTGAGGTGATCTCTCAATGTAGTTTTTATTTGCATTTGCCTGACGATGAGTGATGCTGAGTATCCTTTTTATAAGTTTTATTTAGAAAGAGAAAGAGAAGAAGGGGCAGAGAGAGAGGGGGAGAGGGCAGGCTTGGTGCTGTCAGCATGCAGCCCTACATGGGGCTCGATCTCACAAACCATGAAATCATGACCTGAGCTGAAATCAAGAGCTGGATGCTTAATGAACTGAGCCTCCAGGTGCCCCTGAGTATCTTTTTCATGTGTCTGTTGGTCATCTGGATGTCTTATTTGGAGAAATGTCTGCTTATGTGTCTTCTGCCCATTTTTTAAATGGGTTATTTGATTTTGGGGTATTGAGTTGTATCAGTTCTTTATATGTTTTCAATACTATCAAATACATGATCTGCAAATATCTTTTCCTATTCAGCAGATTGCCTTTTAGTTTTGTTGACTGTTTCCTTTGCTGTGCAGAAACTTTTTATTTTGATGGAGTCCCAACAGTTGATTTTTTGTTTTTATTTCCCTTGCTTCAGGAGACACATCTAGAAAAATGTTACTACTGCCAACAAAGTCAGAGAAATTACTGCCTACACGCTCTTCTAGGATTTTTATGGTTTCAGGTCTTATATTTATATCTTTAACCTATTTTGAGTTTATTTCTGTATATGGTGAAAGAAAATGGTCCAGTTTCATTCTTTTTTTTTTTTTATATATTTTTTAATTTATTTCTAGGAGAGAGAGAGAGAGAGATAGCGTGAGCAGGGGAGGGTCAGAGAGAGAGGGAGTCACAGACTGAAACAGGCTCCAGGCTCTGAGCTGGCAGTCAGCACAGAGCCCGACGCGGGGCTCGAACCCACGAACCGCGAGATCATGACCTAAGCGAAAGTCGGACGCTTAACCGACTAAGCCACCCAGGCGCCCCCCAGTTTCATTCTTTTGCATATAGCTGACCAGTTTTCCTAATACCATATGTTGAAGAAACTGTCATTTTACCATTGGATATTCTTTCCTGCTTTGTCAAAGATGAACTCATCTTTGAAAATAGGTTTATTTTGGGGTTTTCTATTCTGTTCCATTGACTATGTGACTATTTCTGGTCAGTACCACGGTGTTTTGATCATTATAGCTCTGTAATGTACTTGAAGTCTGGAACTGTGATACCTCCAGTTTTGCCTTTCTTTTTCAAAATTGCCTTGGCTATTCAGGGTCTTTTGTGGTTAGATACGAATTTTGGAATTCTTTATTCTAGTTCTGTAAAAAATCCTTTTGGTATTTTGATAAAGAATGCATTCAATGTGTAGACTGCTTTGGGTAGTATAGACATTTTAATAATATTTATCCTTCCAATCTATGAGCATGGAATGTCTTTCTATTTATTTGTGTCTTCTTCAATTTCTTTCATGAATGGTTTATAGTTTTCAGATGACAGTTCTTTCACCTCTTTATTCATTCTTGTGATAAATATGTTAGCTCTATTTCTATAATTTTAAAGTATATTACATATAATTTTAATATTTAAGTGTGCCGGCAATATAATTTAAATGATTATAATATCTTACACTTAAAATGTGCTTTTAAAATAAACACATATTGCCTAGTTAATCAAAATTTGAATATATAAACTAAAATTACAAGTGTTAGGTCTTTTCAATTTTTTGAGGTATGTGACAAAACATATGATTTAATATTATTATAGTAAAATATTTTGTTTTTCATTTTTAAAATATAAAAATTTCAAAATATTTTCTTGACTGGTTCAGTTACTTAAAATGACTGTAATTAATATCCTTCAGGAATGTAATCCCATTGAACTTCCAAAAACAGTCAGGAAAAACATACTTTAGAATTATGTTTTCACTCAACAGATCCGACTTTAAACAAAGGAATATATTTATAATCTGTCATTCACCTTTAAAAGAAAAAACTGAGTGCATAATTTCTTTGTGTGTGTTGACAAAAACTGCATACAGTTATTAACTAGATGTTAACCAGAGCAGACTGAAAAGACTAATTTATTATCAAGGTCCTCTTTCCTAAGGATTATACCCAAACACTAAAGGAGTACTTTGATAGAGAAATGAAATGCCATGCCATTGAGTGGAGGAAAGAACTAAAAGGGAGACCCATACTCTAACTTTGCTAAACTAATATATAGTTTCAGGCCACTAAAACTTTAAACATAGATAAAAAGAATATTGTTCAAAGGTATTCATCTTTTAATCATCCTTACAAAACCTAGTTAAAGTAGCCCAACATGTCTTTTCCTCTGGTTTTACACTCATTTCCTTGGTGAAGTACCAGGTAGTTAGCTGGATGCCACTGATTATATATGTTAAATATTTTCCTTTCTTCTCTTATTTGTTACTTTAAATGCATCCAGATGATTAAACTTAACATTGTAGTTAAACAAAGTAAAATATTTTTTGTAGAATTAATTTTTCTCTTTAATTTACATATAGATACATAGGAATTACATATTGTTTCTTATATTTACTTATATAATACTTGCCTATATGAGGCAAAAATTACTATAGATATATAGATATAGATAGATATAGATATAGATATAGATATAGTTGTTTGTGTATATGTATGTATGTTTGTGTTTCTTTTTACCATGGCTCAAACTTTTCAAATCTTGTTTACAAAAAATATAAGATTTGAAAATATTAATTTAATATTAATTTATATTTTAATTTTCTTATACTCACCCTTAATCCACACAGAACTCTAATGAATTTGTGTTAGTGATTTTAAAACCTAGTAATATTCAAACACAGTTGGATACATTTGACATCCTATTCTCATGAAAGAACTGTATTTTATAACAATATTAAATTTGAGTGAATTTGCTAAAACATAAAAAGCCACTCATAGAATATTTGTCAAGATCAGCTTTAGGGAGATGTCTCCTATTACAGTCATTTGAACTAGCAAAGGAAAAAAAAAAAAACCTCCTAAGTGATATTTCAAATTCTATCTTTTGTTAACTGGGTAGGGTCAGGTAACTGGAGGGGGAGCAAACCACACTGAAATGTTTTAACAAGTGCACTTACATCACTTCACATACATACATTAACTCTCTCCAGAAAAGAAGGAATATATCTCATTAAATCTACACTTGCATTCTCTCTGCTAATACTTTTAGCTAGCCATTTGATTAGGGTTGAGGAGTTCAGTATTCTAAGAGGAACAGTGGTTTTCTTTCAGCACTGATGTTTATTATATTCTTTCTGGACGACAACTCCATAAGTTTGATGTATCATATTAATTTGTTTTGAAGGAGTTGATCAATTAACTTGAGAAAACTCTATGTAGTGTTGATTCAATCATATAACAAGCATAATTTAATATAAATGGTGCATAAGACATTGATTTTGCCCAACTGCTCTGTAGAATTAGTGTCACTAAAGAAAGCAGCCAAGCTGAACTAACAATATTAAGCATTTGTGCAATTTATCTCTTGCTATAATGAACAGTAAATGATATAATGACCAACAAGATTAATGATAAAACAAACATGCTAGTTAGATTCACGCTATAGAAGACCAATTCACGATGTTACGTGGTGATCAATAATTTGAAGATTAATTTAACCAATAGGAGTGTAAAAAACCAAGCAACAGCAGAAATGGAAACCTTTCCTGGAACAGGTTCACTGCTAAGACCATTTAAAAATATATTTAAGATTGAATATGCTATAATCTACCTGTTTACTTTATGATAAATTTATTTTCCAGATTTTAACCTAAAAGTATATACTGTGCCAAGTAATTTACTTAAGTGAACCTCAACTCATGAACCCCCAGATGGTTAGGGATGCCTCCTTTCTGATCCTGCTAGATTGGAGAGGATATTTATCAACAGTTGTCATACACAACCAATATCCTTTCCTTGCAGTAGATCTGCTAAATATAATTAACTAAAGAAAGCAACGTGTATCCAAAGTAGTTCAAAGCCTCACAAGAAGTGGAAATGTTCCCTTTTACTCCATGTCTTCCATGGAATGAATTGGCTATAAGTTAGTACTCTGCAGTTCTTTACTCAGTGTTATCTGTTCGTGACTTGAACTATAGCCAATAGTTACTTCCTCTCAAAAAGAGAGTTATAAGTATTATTTCCAAGGTCAACTCCACTATAAAAACAAAGAATTTGTATCTTGGCTCTGTTTTCATTCAAATAAACTATATAAACTAATTTTATGTGAATAAATTCCCATAGGAGCAAACATTCATCATTTGTATCTATGCTATTATTATGCAAGAACATCATTTGCTGACACAAAAGGATTAGGACAGTGTTGGTGGTTAAAAGAACAAATGACAAATACTTTAGCATGTGATTATGATAACATAATAATAAATAAAATTAACTCACTGAGATCTTATATGCCTCAGGTGCTCCTTTAAGCACTTTAGATGTAATAACACTTACTCATCTTATTAAAATTCTCTTAGGTATTAATTTTATCCCCATTTTGTAGATGTTGAAATAGATACAACAGGGTTAAGTAACTTGCTAAAGATCCCACAGCTATTAAGTGGAATATTTTTGGTTTATTGTCTTTGCTATACTAATATTTCTGTTTGCTTAAACTTAAAAAAAAGAATGTCCCATTTTACTTCATTTTTCTAAAGATAATAAAAGGTTTGGTTATGTTTATCCTATAATTAAAAACAAATCTATACCATGCAGAAGAATGAAACTGGACCACTTTCTCACACCATACACAAAAATAAATTCAAAATGGATGAAAGACCTAAATATGAGACAGGAAACTATCAAAATCCTACAGGAGAAAATGGGCAACAACCTCTTTGACCTCGGCCACAGCAACTTCTTACTTGACATGTCTCTGAAGGCAAGGGAAATAAAAGAAAAAATGAACTATTGGGACCTCACCAAGATAAAAAGCTTCTGCACAGCAAGGGAAACAATCAAAAAAACTAAAAGGCAACAAGAGAATGGGAGAAGATATTTCAAAATTACAAATCAGATAAAGGGTTAGTATCAGAAATCTACTACCTAACTCCATACCCAAAAACAAATAACCCAGTAGGAAAAAAATGTGCAGAAAACATGAATAGACACTTTTCCAAGGACGACATCCAGATGGCAAACAGATACATGAAAATATGCTTAACAGTGATCATTATCAGGGAAATAAATATCAAAACCATAATGAGATACTACCTCACCAGTCAAATAAATGTCTAAAACTAACAAATCAGGAAACAACAGGTGTTGGTAAGGATGTGGAGAAAGGGGAAACCTCTTGCACTGTTGGTGGGAATGCAAACTGGTGCAGCCACTATGGAAAACAGTGTGGAGGTTCCTCAAGAAATTAAAAATAGAATTACCCTATGACCCAGCAATTGTACTACTAGGAATTTATCCAAGGCATACAGGGGTACTGATTCAAAGGAGTACATACACCCCAATGTTTACTGCAGTGCTATCAACAATAGCCAAATTATGGAAAGAGTCCAAATGTCCATTGACTGATGAATGGATGAAGAAGATATGGTGTGTGTGTGTGTGTGCGCGCGCACACACACACACACACAAATACACATACACACAATGAAATAGCAACAATGTGGAGGGAACTGGAAGGTTTTATGCTAAGCAAAATAACTCAGAGTAAGATAGATATCACACGATTTCACTCATGTTGAATTTGTGAAACTTATCAGGTGATCATAGGGAAAGGGTAGGAAAAATAAGATAAAAACAGAGAGGGAGGCAAACCATAAGAGATTCTTAAATACAGAGAAAAAACTGAGGGTTAATGGGGGTGCGGGTGTTAGGGAGTGGGTTAAGTTGGTGATGGGCATTAAGGAAGGTATTCCTTGGGATGAGCACTGGGTGTTCAATGAAAGTTATGAATCACTGGATTCCACTTCTGAAGACAAGACTATACTGTATGTTACCTAACTTGAAAATAACAAACAAAAATCTATACCTTGTCATTTATCTAATTAAATTAACATGCTTGTGAATATCACAATTGCAGATGTATTGTAAGAAGCCAAACATCTCAGCTTCAATGAGGGCAATAACAGTAGAACAGAGTTACAGGCATTTCACTCTGATGTGAAAAGACCCCCACTACTTCCTATACTTCTTACCTTTGCGCTACAAATCCCTTGTTTTCCTCTACTGTGTGAGGGCATGTGTTTAATTTACAGCTTCAGTTTACCCACAGCTTTTGCCTCTTCATAACTATAACTTACATTCTTTCAAAACTTTAGTTTTCTATAAGTACTTACAACGTCCTTCACCATAAATTGCCATACCTAACTACTTAATTTACATTTCTGAGAATGGATGTCTGATTGGCTTAGCCAACTTGACAGACTATATCATATGGGGCTAGCTGATATACTGACTGGTTCTTTGGTCAGATGCCCACTCCCATTCCAGAAGCTTTGTTACAATGAGATGGTCATGAGTCCTTTTCCATTAGGGACTGTGAGTGAGTTGGGTGAAGATCATTTAGAAGAGGCTATAGGCTGGCAGACCCCATGCTAACACAAGTATCTAACATGAGATCCAATAATCACAGACATCACTATCCATAAACATCATTGTTTGTGTCACATGCCAAAAACCAAGAAAGACTCAAAAAAATTGCCCAAGAGCTATTTGCAGAGTTTTTTGATTATACATTGATTAAAAGTATTAGATGAAAAAATACTTTATGACAGAAGATAATTCAAAGAAATTATTTCACAAAAGCAATTCATTTGATCCATATAGCTGTATAATTTAAAAATGTTATCATACCTATCTACTCAATAATACGTCTCTATGAAAAAGGTGGGTCCTTTTTGCATTCACATTGGTATTTCAGAATATTGATATTAAATAATCAGAAAGGATTATCAAGTATATCACATCAACAAAATTATCTGTTTAAAATTACAACTGACATTTAAAAGACTCCCAAAAGAAGTTCATATAGTTTTTAAAGACAAAGCACATGATATTTAAAGAGCTCTGTGGGTTCAGAACATGGAAGGATTACAATAATCCTTTCTCATTCCTCCTTTCTTAGTACCTGCAACTTCTTTGGAATCCTAGAGTAATTAAAAAAATATTTATATATTTATTTATAATATTTTATAATTGTTATATAATATTTATGTTATATTTATTATATATTTATATATATGTAAATATATATTTATTTAAAAAAGGTTTTGTAAGCTTTTGTTGACCCCCTGATGTCCAATGACACTTTAAGTGGAGCATATCAGCACTATTTAACTTAATGCACAAAATTCATATTTATAATATTATTTCCACATTACGTATTTTTCACAGTCATCAGAGTTACCTCTTTCTTTATCCTTTAATGACTATTATCAGTACAAATGAGGGTTGACTTTGCACTTACAGTTTTGTTCATAAATCTAAAACAGCTAATTGTTCTTGCTTAGGTGTTTATGCTCAGGAATGTGGTATGCAAGCACCTTCTAAGAATCACAGATGTTCTTCATAAGGTCTTAGTAGATAAGACTGACAGAGTAAATAAGGGGAATATAAATGAATCCAGCTCTATCTAACAAGGTAGCCCAATAGCAAAATAAGATTAGGTTTAAAAGAAATGCTATATGGCTGAAAGCATCCAGAACACCTTTTAAAGAAAGAGAGAGAATTCACATTCTGCACCTTTAACCTTGGTTCACAGTACCTCTCCTTATCTGTGAATGCTCTTTCTCAATCTTCTACCACAAAAGATGCTGTGGATTTTTTTCTTTTCTTTTTTTCTTTTCTTTTTTTTTTTTTTTTGACAGAGAGAGAAAGAATGAGAGCAAGAGGTAGAGAGAGAGAGAGACAGAGAGACAGAGACAGAGAGAAACAGAGAAAGAATCTTTATCAGGCTCCGTTCTCTGCACAGTGTGGGACTCAATCTCACGACCTTGGGATCGTAACCTGAACCAAAATCAAGAGTTGGACACTCAATCAACAAAGCCATCCAGGTGCCCCTATAGATTTTTCTAAAGAAGTAACAATTAAGCAAAGCTTCAAAAGAGCCTAACAAAGTTTATATAACACTCAAGATCCTTTCAGATCTGCTTATTGTGTATTTGTCCCTAGTAATCTGAAGTATTTTTCATATCCAATTTCTCATTTTCAAATTATTGTATAATACACTGTACTCATAACATTCTCTCTCTGTATATGTATTTACATACACATGTGTCACAGATAAATAGAGTATAAAAAGTTGTACATAATTTTCTAAATAAATTACATGTATATTTAAAATGAAAACAACAGATATAGTACTGAGTTAAAATAGAAGGTATTGATAATATTTGATGAGAGGAAGATATTATGTAACCTGCTTTAGGGAAAAAACTAAAAATCTGCATTAGAGTCACACAAACTAGAATATGAATGAAACTGTTTCATTAGACTGTTCCATATTTATTTCACAATCTTAAAAGTATTTAATTCCAGAGAAAGGGCAAGATGGCGGAGAAGTAAGGAGCTCCGTACTTGCACTCGCGCCCATACATCACACAGAAAAGATCTGAAGCCATTGGAAACCTTACAAAACCTGAGAGATTGGGAGAAAAAGGACGCAGAATCCACTGAGAGAGCCTTCT